>NC_132847.1:75143190-75743190 GCF_048164855.1 Canis lupus baileyi
ATATAGACGAAAGAGCAAGAACAAAGTGTCCAGGGCATAAACGTGTTTGGAAAACACAAACAGTTGGGTGCTGAGGGCTCTGAGAGTATGAGAGCTAGAGAGGGAGCTGTGAAAAGAGGAAGAGGCCCGGAAGACGGGCAGTGATGGAGAGGGTGCAAACTGCCCACGTGTAGATCTCCACCCACAGGGTCTGGGGAATACCACCCCCACCAAGAGGGGTCCAGGAGCAATTCGCACAGAGCAATCGAGTGATCTCGGTGTACCGATGGCAAAACTGAGCCCCCCACCCCCCAATGGAAAAGCTTGCCCAAGGCCACAAGCCCACATCTGTCTGTAGTACGAAAGCCAGGGTCCCCTGTCAGGTCACAACCCCGGGGCCAAAGTAGATACTGCCAGTGTGGGTGCTGCTGGGGCGGGGGGCACCTGCCGGGGGCACCTGCTGCACCACATCCTGGAGAATTGGCGGGGGGGGGGGGGCGGGGGTGAAGGGAGTTCTCGGGCTTCCTTGGGACTGACTGGGTTCCACTGCACGATCCATCTGGTACCACGGCGTCCCAGACCCATTTCTGCGGGTTGCCATGCCGGTTAGGATGAGCCGTGCTGGGGGGAGGCCTGCCCATGCACCCATGGCCTTCGGGTGACCTCACAGATTGCCAACTTCTCAGATCGAATAGACGGCTTACAAGCAGGGCGAGGCTGAACTCACTGTAACCGGCTGTAGAACGAACCGGGGCCTTGCGGGACCCCCTCTAAAGACCCGCGCCACTAAAGGTCGCGAGGCTCTCTGCTTCCCAAGACCAGGTATGAACGAGGCTGCAATTACACATTTCAGTTAAGCGCCTTCCATCGGTGCTGAGACGCGGTGGGATCCGCTCTGGGGAAATACAAACGCTGAGATGAAATGCAGTCCTCCGTCCCTGCCCCCAGCTCCCCCGGTACCTCCTCCCGGCACCATCTCTGTTTGAATCAGCAGCAGCAGCATGGTGCCGGGCACGGGGAAGGGGCGCCCCATCTGAACCCCGCCTGCACCTCCTGCAGCCCTTCCCTGGAGCCTGGGCCGCCTCTCCTGTTGCTTAGGGTCACGCCGAGCTCAGGACGTGTCAGGGGCTTGAGGGTGAATGCAAATAAACACGCTCCCACCAGCTGCCCTGTCGCTCTGAGAGCTGCTGGGAGAGTCAGTCACTCCGTAAGCATTGCTTGAGTACCTACTGTGTGCAAGATGATGTTCTGAACCCGATGCCAGAGAAAACCTTCTGGAAAATGCTTTGAAACCCAAAGGAATTGAGTTTAAATCCTGGCTCTGCCCAGCTCAAGCCATGGGGTCTCCCTGAGACTCTTCCTTCCCCGCGAACTGGGAACAGCAGCAAATCCACTGCACAGTGCTATGGGTCCTATGCAATAGCCTGGGGGGCCCCTACCCATTCCTGAATGCTGCCCCCAACCTTGTAGGGGCTTCGCACAGCTACTTGGCATTTCTTTGCTCCCCCTCAGCCATCACCCATCCTCTGGACTCTGCTTCATTACGTCTTCCCTGCTGGCCCGGGCACCCCATAGAAGGCCCCGCTGCTACCCTGTTACCCACCCCCAGGCCCCCAGGGAGCACCTCCATGTGCTTAGCCCTGTACCGGTGGCTTTGGAAAAGTGCATCACTGCGTGATTAAATATTTACTCTCAAGCACTTAAACCTCTAGTTTTAAAAACAGGACTAACGCGAGATGAGAATGATTCTGTCGATCCTGAAGGTGGTGCAGCGCTTGGTTCGGGGAAGGGGAGACTGAAGCGGGCTGTGGAACTCGGGAGACTAGTGTGGAAGGAAAGGAAAAGCGCTGAAAAGAGGGCTGCTGGCACCAAGGCTGGAGACCACGATGGAGCCACAGGGACGTGGCCCAAGCTGCCACATGGTGAAGAAATCCCTGGGCTAGGCCAGCCATGCCTTCCTGTCTCATGCTGGGGCTCGGTTTCCTCGCCTACAAAATGGGGAGAATAAAACCAAGCTCCTCCTGGGTTTGTGGCGAGGAGAGCACAGAACGCAGGGTGTGAAAGGCTTTGAGAACACAAGGGTGTGCAGCGTGGAGAAGCACCCGAGTCACCATGGAGAAAGCAGACCGAGCAGTGCACACACGCACATGCATTCACACACACCCCAGCGCACCCATCAGTGGCTCCAGACCTTCCCCTGCCCTGGGCCGTGTGACCCCAAGACATGACCGTGGTTCTCAGGGCTGAGGCGGTCCCCTTGCTGCCTGTAAGGCAAAGCCTCCTGCTGTCCTCAGCACTACCCCAAGAGGGGTGGGAGGGAACGGCTGGAGGAGACAGAAGGGCTCCGTTATCTCACTCTGAGGCACGAACAGCCAGGACCAGAATCCCAAGAAAAAGAAATGGGAGTTGGCACGATGATTCTCCCATGCTGAGCGCTCTGCTACCTTCAACTCAGTGCCCTAATCCCCGCGAGCCTCGGATCCTACAAGCCACATTATGCATGTACCCACTCTTGGTTTAACTAAACACCACTGGCCCTTTTTCCTCTTCTTTGTGTCCACGACTTAGATGTGCAGGAGACTTTGGAGTTTTTAAAGCTCATCTTTATCATAATCAATGAGAAAAAACATGGTAGGAGTTTATTTTTGCATTTTAGAGATTTAGAAAATCCAAGCTCTAGCTGAGGTCCTATGGGGATGAGGGTGTACTCCAATCTGGGGACCTGTGTCCTTACACAAGAGGAAAATTTGGAAAGAGAGGCACACACACACATGAAGAATGCCATGCAATGACAGAGCGATGTGTCCCCTGGCCGAGGAACACCAGGGATTGCCAGCAACCACCAGAAGCTAGAAAGAGGTAAGGAAAATCCTCCCCTGGAGCCGTTAGAGGGAGCACGGCCCTGCTGACACTTTGATTTTGGACTGTTGGCCTCCAGAACCATGAGAGGATAAACTCAGTGTTGTAAGCCGGCTGGTTCTGGGCACTTGGTTATAGCAGCGCCAGGAAACCGATACAGCAGCATCACCAGCACCCATCCTCCCCTGATGCTCTGGCCCCGTCTGACTGATAAGGTCTTTGTGGACCTCACCGCCCATGTGACCTGCCCCATGTCAGGAACTCAGGTCCCTTGTAGAGAAGCTTTTCAGGAATATCATATGAGTTTCAAAGCTCTGTGGCTTCTAGGTCTCTTCCCAATTCTCTTACCTTCCATCACACTATGTTAACCATCTACATCCACCCACCCATCAATCACAGATAATATGTCCTATAACAGTTGGGACACAAAAGCAAACAAAATGAGTCCTGTGATCATAGGTAGCATGGATGCAAAGCAGCAGAAGTGTTGGAAAAAAAACATAAAAATAAACATCCGAGCTAATGAATCCACGAGATCATTTCTAGGTAGAAAACAGCCAGGTAAGGAGAGAATGGTGGTTGAAGGAGGTGGAAGGCCACTGAGAAAGTGATCTTTGGGGACAGAACCTAATGTTTAAAAAAAAGAAAAAAAGACAAAGGGATGTTATTGCCCACAAGGCTTCTTGTCCTGAGAAGACTGATATCCCAAATAGCTTACCTCCTGACTCCACGCTCTCTACCTCCCCATTGGACCAAACCTAAAACAACAGCAAAAAACAAACAAAAAAAATCTAGATTTGATATTCCTGAGGCTCAAATATGAGCCACTTGCCCCTTCCTTGCACGTACGCTGCCGTGTTTATAGGTCGGCTGATTGTATGATTTTTCATCCAAACTGGAATGCTTTTGAGGGAGGGAGGGGACATTCTTGCTGCTTACATCAGGACCATGGCATTTCCCCAAGAGAGCCAGCACGTGCGGTCTCCTATTTGAAAGGGGCTGTAACTGCCTCCCAGGTCTCTAAGCCCAGTGATATAATTTCAACATAAGTATCCCACATCAATTAGCCAGGCTGGAGGGCAGCAGAGGAAGGTCATTATGTAAATGGTGGCCAATCAAAGTCATGCAGGCTTCAGATGGAAGCCTTCCGCCTTCCTGCAGATTCACTGCGGTTCTGTGTTAATGCTGGACTCCTTTATGACGCACCGTAACACATCCGTGACAGACCCCAGACTGCCCACCTAGACCTTCCTAATCCTTGAGCGGTGGTATTTGACCTGAGATCCCAGAATGTGTGAAGGGAAATTAGAGCTCATGGCAGAGGCCACTGGAGACCTCCTAGCATTCATGCTCCGCTTCTTTCACAACAGTGGAATTCATCCACCCAGCTTCCCTTGCAGCTAGGAATGTCATGTGACTTCATTTGAGCTAATGAATATAAGCACAAGTGTTGGGTGGAAACTTCCAGAAACCTCTCTGAAGGTACAGCTGTTGAGTACCCTTTGCTCTTTGGAAGCCTCTTTTTTCTACCATCTTTCTGTGACACGAATATGATCATTAGAATGTCTCCTTGGACCTTGAGGTCAAAGAGCACCCACAGACAGAGATGATGGAGGGCTGAACGGGAAGAGACCTGGGTCCCTGAGAACTCTGTGGAGCGGCACCCCTAGCGGCCCTGGACTTGAACATGAGACAGCGCTAATGCACTGAAGTGTGAACCTAGTTGTAGTAAGACGGAGTCCTGCTAGTTCCTGGTGTTAATTCTGCAGATCTGGAGAACTGAGTCCAGGAGAGGGGATGAGAGGACGTCCAAAATCAAACTGGCTGATTAGATAATTACCAAAAAAAATTATCTATTGTCATAATCAATGAGAAAAAAACATGGTAGGAGTTTATTTTTGCATTTTAGAGATTTAGAAAATCCAAGCTCTAGCTGAGGTCCTATGGGGATGAGGGTGGACTCCAATCCGGGGACTTCCCAACTTCTAGCTTCCACTAGATTCAGTCCCCTATTTTCTGAACACAAACGTGTGTGTGTGTGTGTGTGTGTGTGTGTGTGTGTGTTTGTAAAGAGCACAATAGAGGAAAGTGTAACCAACTCTCTGTGCTCAGGAAAGACTCTCTAAGGGAGAAACCATGGAATCCAGGGCCTAAGAGAGCAATGAAATATGTTAGTTGTTGTAAAAGGGGGAAACAGCATTTCAGGCAGAAGCCCAGAGGCCAGGGAGGACATGGGAGATGTGGCAGGCACAGCAATGTTCCCCCACATATGTCTCTGCCCCAAGCCCCTGAACCCGTGAATACGGTGTTACGAGCCAAGCAGGAATCAAGGTTGCTCATCCGCTGTCTGCACTTACCCGAGTGGGCTCAATAGAGTCACAAAGGCCTTTAAAAGCAGAAGAGGGGAGACAGGAAAGTCAGCGTGATGGAAAACTGCAGCCTCCCCTTGCCGCTGCTGGTGCGGAGATGGAAGGAGGGGACCAGAGCCAAGGAACGGGCTCTAACAGCTAAAAAAGGCAACCGATTCTCCCATAGACCATCCAGAAAGGAACACAGCCCTGCTGACATGTTGGTTTCAATCCAGTGAGAGACCCCTTCGACACTTCGGACCCCCCCAAAACCATCAGGTAATAATTTATATTATAAGGAAGCAAATGTGCGCCTTGGGCCACCAAGCCCATAGGAATTTGTTACAGCAGCAACAGGAAACTAATACAGGGATGAAAGCTCATTGCGGCTGAAGTGTAGCGCATGGATGGGAGGCTGCAGAGGTTCATGGTCCACGGCCAGAGTCTTCATTCTGAGGTAAGGGTTTTGAACCACAGACAAGGAGAAGCCACTGAGGGACTGTGGGAAGCATGGTGAGGTCAGATTTCCATTACGGAAGTTTCCCCACCTGTCCAGGTGAACGGAGGGGTGGGCCTGGAGACAGGGAAGGGGTCACAATGGTCTTGGGGAGAGATGCTGAGTTGGAGGAGGCAGGGGTCATTTCCTGTGAACCCCCAAGACCCCTGCACATGGAGCGACGGCACCCGGGGGTGTCCTGCATTTGTTGTCAGTCTGTGCAGTTGGAATCTCTGAACTAGAGGAGAGCCGGGCTTGAGAGCTGCTCTACCCTTTACTAGCTCTGGGGCCTGGGCTGAGTCACCTCCCTTCTCTGCACCTCGGTCTCCTCATTTGCAAAGTGGTGATGACAATCCCTTCAAGGATCATCAAGGGGTCAGTGTCATGTGGGGTATGGGTCGGGGGGCTGGGTGCCATGGAGCAGGCCCTAGAGACAATGCCGACAGGACAAGGACAGCCACAGTCATTCCCAAAAATGCCCACGGAGGATGCGGGAAAGGCCGTTTCTGGTTCTGGGCACAATAAAATGATGTGTGAGGTCACAGAATCTTGGCCACTCCAAGGGATAGGTGCTAGAATCTGAATTCTGGAATCTAGGAATTATGGAGTCCTAGAATAATACACACCCTCCAGACTAATAGTAAACCACCCGGCAATTCGCTAAGGCAAATATGAACGAAGCTGTCACTATCTCCACCGGTTCCGATCGGTCTTGGCCGCCTGAAGCTTTACATCAGGAAGGTATCCGAGACCATGACGGCGTCCGCGCGTATGAATGCTGAGATAGTCGCGGCTGCCCTGGGGACACACACTGAGGCAGATTGTCTATGAGATCAGCGTGGGACGGTATCAGCGGGTGTGCTTGGACTCCCCCAGAACTCCTGGGGAAGCAGCAGGAAGGTAAACGAGATTTCCCACTTAGATCGCCAGACACACGTCGTCATCCACAGGACTTCACCCGCCTTGCTTAGAGTAAGACGCTAGGAAGGGGGGGATGGCGATGCCTTAAAACGCAGATGAGACTCACTTTAAGAACAGGTACAGAGGCCAGAAGCCTAGAATTCATCCCATGCAGGGGGGAGGTGGACACCCACCAGGCACAGGATCCCGCCACAGGCCAGGTGACAAAGGCCCTGCGGGGAGGCCCACTGTGCGCCCCACTTTGCAGGCAAGAGGAAGGCCAATGGGAAGGCCCTGGAATCCAGGAAGCCCCGACTGGACATTTGGGAAGCCCCCTCTCTTCTCCAGCCTTCCATGTCTCCACCCAGGTCGTGAGGGGATTAGCCTAGAACCGTGGATCTCACCACGGGCAGGTCTACATCCAGAGAGCGGCTGGACGTTTGCAGGGGCATTTTGGTGGCTGTAACCGATGGAAGGGGCAGCGCTGGCGTTCACACGCTACCCAGCCTGCGGCACACGGGATGGCTCAGCCTGACAAAGAACCGGGCCACACCTGCCTTGATTTTGGGATGTCCCACCTGACATCCGCAGAAAACGCCCCGCTCGGGCGACCTGAGCCCAGATTGTAGCTCCACCTCACACAGAGATACGAGGAACCTTGTCTGATTCTGATACACACAGGCCTTTCCGGGAACGCAGCTCCCATGCAAATAAAGGAGGGATCACTCTCAGTCTTGCTGAGATCTCTGCTGTTTGGGGAAATGAGAGCTCTGGAGGCCACGCTGCTCCTGTACCTGAGCGGCCAATTCCACCCAGTCACTCGGGCTTCCATCAAGCAATCGTCCGACTGCTATTACATCTTCCGGTCCAGTCATACCCTCTTATTCACATATCAACATACATATTATTTTATTATAAATTACTTTGCCTTTTATTTTTCATTTACTTGGCCGTGCGGGCATTATATAGATTTTTAAAATGAGATGTCTAGGTGGGTCATATAATTTATGAATTCTATTTCAGGATAATAAAGGGAGCATCACAAAATATTAGCCTGGAAGGGCTGGGAACCGCCGGGTCACGTGAACACTGGGTGGCTTCCAGCCGCGGCCAAGTAGGGGTATTACGGAAAGAGAAGCACTCAGGATCATCGGCTGCATGTTACAAGTAGAGAATGACGGTAAATTATCTTGTTTTCCACAATTTGTCCCTCAGCCATCCCCAGAATGTAGGGTGATCTACGCCACTGACTGTGTCCTGTCCAACTCCCTGAGCGACGAGATTGCCTGGAATCGAGTTTGGGCCCATTCAGAATTGCTCAAGAATGCTGCAGCTCTGCTGAGATGGAGCCAAGCACGTGTTTTTTTTTTTTTTTAAGATTTATAGCGTAATTGATTTCTTTATAAGCCATTCAGGACTTATTATTTATTAATCCACCTGTCAAGGTTAATTTAAACTACTTCTCAATAAGGCCAGTTGACAACACCTCTGTTTACCAGGTTGACAGCCCCCATGAGCAAAGAAATGGCAGAATGGTTCTTCTCGCCTCAACAGGGAGCTCTGAGGAGGGACCACCCAGCCCTCACGGGGAAATGCGAGAGCCCTTCACCCTTGGTGGGGACAGAAATCAAGGGCTTACCCTCCCTCCCAAGCACGTCCCAGGCCTCAGAGCTTGCACCGGACACTGCGCGACCGCTGAGTCCCATAGATTGTGCAGCCTTGGCCTCTGCTGGACCTCGCTCTTCTCTCCATTCCCACTGCCAGGACCTGAAGCCATGGCCGTCTTCTCCCAAGACTGTGGCAACGGTTCCCACACTGGCCTCCTTGCCTCTACCTTTGCATCCCTCCCATCCATCAAGGTGATCTTCCCCAGATTCAAGGCTGACCGTGTCTGACCGAAGCCCTTCAATGGTCCCCACAGAGTCAAGTTCAAAGTCCTCCATGTGCCCGACCAGCCCTGCCAGCCACTGCAGCCTCAACTCCTGCCACCCCTCGACCCACTTGCACCCCATGCCCCATCGGTACCATGCAGCATGCTGTTCCCTCCTCTCATCTCCCAGTCTTCGTGGAAACTCCAGCACTAACCTGGTAGCTGCCCCTTGCTGCCCCAGCTACCTCCCTCAAGGATTCCGTCTCGCATTTGTGCTCTTTAATCCCGTGACCATTGAATCAGTGATTGACAAATATGGGTCCAACGTAGAGCATGGGCCAGGTGTGGTGCTGAGCCCCAGGGGCTCAGCAGAGAACCAGGGAGGCCGCTTCCCCCTGGAAGCTCTGGTCCAGGCTGGGAGCTCCCCGAAGCAAATTGTTTCTAAGCAATCCCCAACATGGTGCTGCAGGAAGCCCAGAAAGACGAGGGGAGCTACCCTAGAGAGCCACCATACTCGGGCTCTCCTCTCCCGTCTGGGCCACAGCCCTATACAGCGAGCGTTTCCATACCCGCCTTTAGAGATGAGCAGCCTGGTGTCCAAGGGGGGGAAACAGCGCACCGATGGTCACCCAGCTCACCTGCGGTGAGTCCCACATTCAAACTCAGGCCTGATTCCAAAGCTTCTCCTCCATCACCTGCTGGCTCCAGCCGAGTCTGCATCCCTCGGCTCTCATAGAGCACATGAGACTCTAAGTCGCATGGACTCCAGGACCAGCCACCTTGGGTGACGTTCGAGTCCTGCCCCCTGAGCACCACGTGGCGTGCAGAGTCCATAGTGTTAGCTGAATGAATACGTGAAGTTCAGGGATGTCAGGGTGGCTCAGCAGTTGAGCACCTGCCTTCAGCCCAGGGCCTGATCCTGGAGCTCCAGGATCGACTCCCGCATCGGGCTCCCTACATGGAGCCTGCTTCTCCCTCTGCCTGTGTCTCTGCCTCTCTCTCTCTCTCTCTCTCTCTCTCTCTGTGTCTCATGAATAAATAAATAAAATTCAAAAAAAATATGTGAAGTTCCCCAAGAGACTCTGACAGGAAAGCTGCCATTGACTTTGAGCGGGATGTTGCGTTAACCTTGGCCAAGTAGACCGCTGGTCGGATCCAAGTCCTCATGCCCCCTCACCTTCTCAACGTCAAAGAGCATGAGCGCTCGGTCAGATACTTGACGGGAGGAGGCTCTCGGAGTCAGCGTGATCTCCGAGTGCTGAGACGTTAGCAGGTCACCACGCCACGGGCCTGTGCGAAGGCAGAGCCGTTGGCCCTTCTACACCCCGGACCAGCGGTGGGCGTGATCCCGGCGGGATGGGGGAGCCTAGGGCTGCCCAAGGCTGCGAGGAGTCTGCGTAAGACATGGAGACAGAGGAGGATTTTCATTGCTATTCCATTTGCATTTATAAAAAGTAACTGTTGAATATATAAATACGCCCAGTTTAAAAATAAGAGACACATTTTGGATCATGTGGCTTGAAATGCGCTGCTCTGATTCCACACCTCCCTCATCCAGGCCTTGAGGTGCGAGCAAAACATGTAGGTGGATCGGTGATTTAAACGGCCCTCCCCGGGGCCCATCGCCCCACCAGGTGTTTTCTGTTTCTTTTTTGTTTTGGGTTTTTTTTTTTTTTTTTTGGACTTGGGTGTGAAAGTTACTCATGAGAGAGAGGGAGGGAGAGAAGGGCGAGGTACAGACTGTGCGTGCCAGCTCGGAAGGCCGCTCAGCCAGAGGCCAGGGCGTCAGCCCGGGCGCACGGGGCCTGCGGAGGGTGGAGGGAGCCCGTGGGCTCTGGTCCCCGCTGCTCGCCCGCCCACGGGACTCCAGGAGCCTGGAGGTCTGGGCATGCTTCCTAGGCCGCAGGACGGCTCCCAGCGTGTCAGGGTTGTGCCCTCTTCTCCAGCGTGCCGCTGACGTTCACACGCAGGACATGTTTCCATGTCCTCCTCCCTCCTGCCTCGTGGCACGCACGAGGGGGGTGCCAAGGCTCAGGCGGGCACTCGGTTCCCCTTCGCCTCCTCACCGGGCTCTTGGCCCCCATGCAGCAGCCTGGCCGGTCACCACCCCAGCCGGGGCTCGGCGCGGGACGGGCTCAGGGAGCCAGCATCCAGGTGCCTGTTCCCCTGAGCGGCTCCCGGGCCTGCCGTCCGCAAAGGGAGGGGGTGACATGCAGCCATCGATTTCCTGGAGGCAGACAGCTGGGTGGCCTGGATAAAGAGTGAGGACAATGCAGGGGAGCTGGAGGGAGCCTTGCTCGGGCTCCCGGATGAGGCCTCCATCCACACCCTTCAGCCGCCCCCATGAGCTCTTTGCACCCAGGATGGGAATCGCGTCACTTCGTACAGAGTCCCAGGTGATTCCCATTTGCCTGTTGACCTCCTGTTCTTCCGTTGTCCCGGACGCCCCACTGCAGCCCTGCCTGGGGTCCTGCCCAGCCTCGCCTTCACCTCACTCTAGATGCCCTCGCCCTATCCCTCGGCTTAAACTGCCATACACGGATATATGGCAACATAACACAGATGACATTAATCAATATAAAGGTCTGTGCCTACGCGCATCAAGCGTGGGTCCCGGTGCGCCTCTCCCGACCTACCGCCCCTCCAGCATCTCTGCTGGAGCGTCCAGCAGGTCTCCAAAATCTAACCTCCTCCAAGCGGAACCGCCACTTCCCGTGCGGCCCCCACCCTGTGTCCCCACCTCAGCAAGGAGCAGCGCTATCCTCCCCCGAGCGGTTCTCACCCAAAACCTGGGGTCGCCGTGACCGTCCCCTGCTCTTGGCGCTGCACACTCAATCCGTCGGAGCGCGCCCAGGGCTCCACCCTCTCCGTTGGGATGGGGGATGAATCTGAGCACCCTCATCATTTCTGACTCTTCCTTGAGCCACAAGCAGGCCCCTCGGGAAGCTTACCCCGGCCTCCCGACGGCCTGGGGACTCGCGCGGCCCTCCTGGAGCATCACCATGTGGAATCCAGCTGACCCGCTCAAGTCTCCGGGCCCAGGGTCACCTGCTCAGCCCCCCACCCCCTGCCCTGCCTGCTGTCTGCGTCTTTGCCAGGTACAGTTGCCCCAAGCTGCCTGCCCCTCCACCCGGGTCACTTAAGGGCTGTGCCCTCTGCTGCGGGCACCCACGTCCCCACCCTGTGCACGGCCGGCTCGTCCCCATAATCTAGGGACCAAGTCTAGTGCCGCTTCCCTAAAGAGCCCCCCTGTACCCCCCGAGACACCCCCAGGCTAATGAATTGATTCAAGCACTAATCAACACTTGGCACGACTTTACCAATGTGAGCGTCGTTCGCAGGGTGCGGTGTCCCGTCCTGCAGGGGGTCGGCCCTGGTGACGGAGGCCGGGCTGCCTGGAGGTGGGGTTGGCTCCTGACGCACGGCCCGTCCAGATCTGGAGGCTGACGGATGAGAGGCAGGGCTCTGGCTTTGCTGCCTTCGCTTCATGGAAACGTGAGGCCCCGAGTGGCTGAGCAGCCAAGGGGGGGAAGAGCCAAGGTGGGGAGTTTGGTCTGATTGTCCAGCGGCCCCTCTACTGCCACACGGCCTCCGTCCAGAGCACGGCCGCTCGGGCCTTCTCCGTCCCTCCCCGCAGCTCCTCGCAGTATTAAAATTCCAGTTTCCTCTAAGTGCGTCCTTGCAAAGGCCATTAAAAGGTCATCTAGCATCTGATCTTCTTTCTTAACTTTGGAGCTAAGAGAGTCCTCTGCTGCTCCCTCAGCTGTAAGACGGAGATAATACCCACCACGAGGCCTTGCAGACATGAGAGGGCCTGACGCCCAGGGACCCCGGGGGAGTGTCGGGCTCCCTGCCCGGGGCCGCTGGCTCCTCCCGCAGACGCCCACAGAGCCACGCTCCGCGCTCGGGTGCAGGCCCCACAAAGCTGCGCTGCGTCGAGGGTCTGATCTTTGGAGACTCCAATTCTCATGGGGCAGAGAGCACGTCCCCCGACTCGTCCACACCCGGGAGAAAGGCCAGGGGCTCGGGCCTTGGATGCAACAGGCCCGGGTCCAATTTTTGGTCCCCTGCGCCCAGCCGTGCGATGCCGGGGGACTTAACCTCTCGGAGGCAACGCCTCGACTCCACATCGTGGGCGGGGATCTAACAAGCTGGCCTGTGCGTGAAACACGAGGCAGGCGCTCGGTGAGCAGGAGGGACGATGTGCTCGCTGACTCTGCTGAGCACTGAGGCTCCTCCACGCGCTTTACCTGCGCAAGCTGTCACCGCGGCCCTGCGACGCCGGTCGGCCCGCGGCCCTCATTACAGGAGGGGCAGGAGGGCCCGGGGCTCCCGGTCGGTGGTCGGGGGCTGCAGTGAGCGGCTGAGGAGCCCGCGAGCCCCGGCCAGCCTGCGTCCCCGAGGGCGGCGGGAGGAGCACCCAGAGCACACAGCCCAGCTCCCGCAGCGGGGTGCCGGCCGGCTGCTGGCGACGAGGACGGGGTGCGGGGCTCCTGGGCGCTCCCGGCTCCCGCCTCCCCACGCCGCGTCCACCGGGCCCGGAAGGGCTGCCCCCCACGTCCGGCAGGACCGCGATGTAATGTTGGAGAGTTTCCCAGGGACGCGTGAGAGCCAACCGGGCAAAATGCTAAAGGGCCGGAAAACATAGCATATAAAAACAGCCTCTGACGGTGCAAAAATCAAGGAAGGGTTTGTGCAAAAACAACCCCTCTTGCAGCCACACGGAGCTGTGACGGGGCTGGTGGCCGAGCCCGGCCGCTGTCCCTGCTGGGCTGTGAGCGGTGAGGCTGCAGCCGCCCCGGGCAGGGTGACCCGGACCGAAGGAAGTCGCGGCAACTGGAGGCGCGTCCTTGGGCCCCCAGGCCCGTGTCCCCGTTCCCAGCCTGTGGGGGGAGGACGGGCTCTCGGGGACAGTGGGCGGAGCCTCGGAAGCTGGGTCCCCACAGCGGAGGACGGCACCCGGAGCCCGACGCCACGTGCAGCTCAGCCCGGGGTCGCCGTGCGGAACCTGGAGGCTGTGGTCCGAGGAAGGCTGAGTTACAGCAGCGGCCGACTGCCGGGACGTGTGGACGCCGGACGCGGACCGGCCCAGGGTCAAACCCCAAAACTTCCCAGCTGGGCGACCTTGGGCAGGTCCTCCAGCTTCTCTGGGCCTCCTGGGAACCCGGCGAGAGGCTCTGCTGTGGGGCCGACGGGGCGGGAAGGGTCAGCCGCCGGCCGGACGCAGCGTCAGGTGCCACAGAGGAGCTCAACCAACGTCCTGACAGCACTGGCCCGGGGGCGTGAGACCTGGGCGGGCACACATGCCCCCCGAAATGAGCCTCATGAACGTCGTCCTGCCCCCAAGCAGCATCCTGACGCGCGGGGAGAGAGACAAAGGCCAGATGGATCCCTGGAACAGGTGCACCGAGCGCCAGGCTCACGGCGAGGCCCAGGTCGCGTGCGGGGCCTTAGACCACACGCTCAGGACCCAGGCCGTGTTCTGCACGCGGCCCCGCCTGGCGGGGAGTCTGGTGCGGGTGCGGGTGGGACGGGGAGGGGCCCCTCGGAGCCCGGAACATCCTAGATTCATGACCCGTGTCCGTGGAGCCACAGCACAAGTGCGTGTTAAGGGCGTGCACAAAATGTGACGGAAACCAGGGACGGCGGCACCGGGTCTGGACCCGAGAGGCTGAGGGTGCCCCGGGAGTGATGGGGAGTCGGGGGGTGCGCGGTGCCAGGGGAGCAGCAGAGGCCAGGAGGCTCGGACAGCCGTCTGTTAGCCCAGGGCCTGGTCACCGGCCGCTGTGAGCGACGGGGAAGAGAGGCCGACGTGGGTCGGACGATGCGCCTTCAGTTCCCGAGGGTCACCCCAACCCTCGCGACAGCAGAAGGCGGTGACCACCCGCTTCCAGACGAGGAAACCAGGGCTCAGACGTGTTAAGAAGCTCGGTCGAGGGCACTCGGTGGCCGCGTGTAGAGACCCGACTTGGCTCCCGTTGGCGGACGGCTCGCCGTGCCCGGCGCTCCACCTGTGGACGGGGCTTCGTGGACGCCCGCCGCGCACCCTCCGGCCTACGAAGGCCTCCGGTCTAGTTTGCACTGATTTCCATGAGTTTGTCCTTAAAGCATTTGCACAATGTGCAATCCCGGCTGCGAAGAGGTCGGGAGTGAGCAGACCAACCCCTTCGGCGGCTCCGGTGCGGAAACACCGCCCGCCGTCTGCGCGGCCTCGTGTGGGCCGAGGACGAACTCCCGGCAATGGCCCACCCCTCTCCAGCTCATCCGCGGCCAGAGCTCTGGACGCACACGGGTCACGAAGGTGACCTCGGAAATCGGGAGACCCAGAGACTGATTCCCAGCCGCCCTCCTGAGTCCGGAGCCGCCGAACCGATGATCCTGCGCCTGGTCTCCAAGCGCCTCCAGCGCAGCCGACAAAAGGCTTCAGTAGGAGAAACCGTCGGGCGCAACCTGAGGGGCTCAGGGGCCCCTTATCGCCACCAGAAAACTCCCCGGGGCCCCTGGGGTTCAGCCACAAGCCACATTTCGAATCCGAGCTGCTGCTGTGTCCTTGGCTCTGCGGCTCCCCTCCCAGCATTGGGGCCCACCCAGGTGCTATAAGGGTGCGGGCTTCCCTCCCTCGGGTCCCTCATCCGCACCTCCCAGCCCAGACTATCCCCGGGTCCTTCCCTGTTACCTGCGCCACAGGGCTCGTCTCCCCCCGCCCCTGCCCCGTGACCCTGCCCCTGGCCCCTCGAGAGATGCTGAGCTCTGCAAAGGCGACGACTTCATCTCAGCCCTTTCGGGGTCCCTGGATCACAGAGGTGTCAGCAAGGGCTGGCGGAGCAAGGGAGCCACGGCACAGCCACGGCCCCTGCCGTCGGGTCTGTCCGCGGGGTCAGCCCTTCCTCCTGGAGCCCCACGCAGGCCCGGGCGGTGGTCTCGGGGCTACAGCTTTGCGGCGCACCTGGGCGCGGCGTCCGGAAGTCTTGGCGTCCTATGATTGCTTACGTTCCGTTCCCTTGCGGGCCGCTCCTGCTCATCAGCCCAGGACCTGGAGGCTCCCAGGGACGCCGCCGCAACCCGGGGGGGCTCGCCGAGGCCACCTGCACACTCACCTGCCGGCGTCTGCCAGCTGCACTGTCTGGGCCCTGCTGACAGGTGCCAACGGCTCCCGCCGAGGGCACAGGAGAGAGACCGGAGGGAGACAGCGGGGGCCGTGCAGCGCCGGTGTTCTTGGCACCTGCCAGGCCGACTTCGTTTCCAGACTTTGCACCTGCAGATGCTGAGCAGGTTTCTCGGCTCATCAGAATAACAGGGTCGGGTTTATTCATCTGCAGCCTCCAATCCGTCTTTACGGCTGCTCTCAGCCCCGGGGTCACCGCCCGGGCGCCCATCTGGTGACCCCTTTGAAAGGTCCTTTGACACATGTCTCCTCCTCGAACCCGCTTCATTCCCGGCGCTGAGCAAAGAAGCCGGCGCTCGTCGGGAAAGGTCAGACGCCCGCACGGTGTTTGTTCACGAGGGTGATATTTCACCAAAGAGCAGATGCTTCCTACGTGATAAATAAGAGCAGCCGCTCCCCACAGGTCTCGGGGGAGGGAGGGTTCTCCGCTCCGTCGGCAGCGGGGAGGAGGCCAGAGTCACCAGGACGCAGGCTCCGTGCTGAGTGGGTGCCGCACCGGCTCCCCGCTCCCGCCCAGGCCCGCGTAGGCCGCGGCCTCTCATTGCGAACACTCGCTCCGCGCCCGGCACCTGCTCGGATCTTCAACCCTCTTCTCCCCATCCCCACGCCGCGCCTTGAGGAAACAGGCCCCGGCCGGCCGCGGCTCGTGCAGGGTCGCTCTGCTCGGCGTGATGCAGGTCAGGCGCATCGGGCTGCAGGGTCCGAGTCCCTAACCAGGCGGACAAGTGCGTGGAGCCTCGTGACTCCGGGTCCGGGTGGGGGCGTGGCCTGGAGCCAGGCAGGTACAGGCACAGCCGGGAGTCAGCGGTCACCTGCAGGCCGAGCAGAGCGGCTCCGGCGCAGCGAGGGGGACAGCGCCTGCCTCGCCAGCCCCGGACTTGGGTTGGGACGTCAGTGCCTCCACGTTCCCCCCGTGTGGCCCCCACGCACGCGCTGGGTCCCGCTTGTGCTCCTCTGTGAGCCGGGCCGGATAATGACCGACCGCAGGACTGTCACAAGCTTGCAGTCGGGGTAGCTACACAGGGCGGGGCACAGGCCCGAGTGGGGCAGCGGGTGGCGGTCAGGAGGGAGTAACCAGGGAACCCGGGGTGAACTCACGCGGCAGCGGCTTCCGAGACTAAGAACTGTCTCAAGTTGTTGCCCCAGGCCGGGCGACATCATGGAAGGAAAGGCCTTCACTGAGCACCCTTGGGTGCTCGAGCAAACACCCGGGGCCAGAGGCGATCCCTCGCTTCCTTCCTCCCTTACCCCAGGAGAAGCCAACCCACCTGCGGCGGAGGGCAGCGGCACCCGGCTCCGCTTAGGGGGTGGGGGTGCATCTCTGAGTGGGGGGGCATGGGGGGCTGCGGGTAGGGGGGCGCACCTCCGGCTAAGGGGGCCAAGGGGGGGTTGGGGGGTGCATCTCCAGGTGGGGGGCTAAGGGGGGGCTGAGGGCAGGGAGGGCGCATCTCCAGGGGGTGGCTGAGGGGGGGTGCATCTCTGGGTAAGGGTGGCGAGGGGCCGCTGAGGGCAGGGAGGGCGCCTCCCTGGGTAGGGGCCAAGGGGGACCTGAGTGGGGGCTCACCACCGGGCAGGGGGCCGAGGGGCCGGAGAGGAGAAGCCTTTCCCCACCTCTAGATGGTGCTGTGCACTCGACCCCACCCAGGCTCTCCCACCCCGAGGTCTCCCCGCCCCAGTTCTCCCCGCCCCAGCGCACAGGACAGGGGAGGGTGTGTGCCTGTCTCTGCCCTGGGAGGGGCGGGGGCGGGGAGGGAGCAGGGGTGGGGCAGGGCTGGGAACTGGGAAGGGCAGGGGTGGGGGCAGGGAGCCTGGGCAGGGGCAGGGGGAGCAGGGGCAGGGGCGGGGTTGGGAACTGGAAAGGGCAGGGGAAGGGCAGGGCTGGGGGGGAGCGCAGGGGAGGGCGGGGGTGGGGGCGGGCAGGGGCAGGGGGCACATGCACACCTCACCGGCTCCACCCTCGGCCCCCACCTCATCCCTCAGGTGAGGCCGTGGAACCAGAGTCACAGAGAGGGAAGGTGCAACCAGGGCACCAAGAGGAGGCAGGTGCTCTCGGGACTCATCCAGAGCGTGACCAGGACTGGCCGTGACACGCGTGTTCACTGTGGGGGGGTCCCCTGGGTGTGTGCACGACCGCGTGCGCCAGCAGCGAGGCCTGATTCTCCATGACCAGCCGCGCCCTCACGTGGAGGTTACTGCATACTTGTGACGGAACGATGTTTCCGCGGCCGTACCACCCTTGTGCAGTGCACAGCCTGAACATCTGTACACAGTGACTCCGACGGTCCACTGGAAAGTTCTGTGTATCTGGCTCTCTCCCCACAGGACTGTTAGGAGAATCAAATAAGAGATGGAAAAGCACCGCGATCCTAGACTTTATTATTATTGTTATTTTACTGCCCTAAAAGAATGTCCCTCCTGGGTCTGCGAATTACCAAGACCACTTCTTTTCCCATTGACTTTGTATCCCCGGGAAAGAGTCATATTTTCAGTCAGTTTTAGTCGCTATAGGTTCATGAAATGATGGAACGACGGGCCTAGAAGGCACCCCAGGGACCATCTACTCCCGCGTCGTGCAGACGGGAAAACCCAAGACACAGGTGCGGGAGGCAGGCCGAGGTCGAGCAGGGGCGCCTGGGCCCTTCACCCCGACCCACGCGCGGGGAGCCTCCCAGGGGCTCGCAGGAGGGGGTCTTGCTGGCGTGGCGGGGGTGCCGCAGAGGGGCAGGCCCCGAGCGTCCGCCCATCTCTGGGGCTCGCCCTGGGGGACCGTTCGGAAGCTGAACGGGGGGCCGAGCACCCGTGTCTCCGTCGGCAGCTGAGTCAGCAGCCCCGGGCGGCTGGGCGTTTGCAGGAAGGAGGCAGTGAAGGTGTCGGCCCGGGCGCCCCCCGGGCAGGGTAGGCGGGCTCGTGCGGACCTCCTGACAGGCTGGCAGGGGAGAGGAGACAGGCCGGCGGGGCCGCGGGCCTGGAAGCTGAGGGTGGGAGCCTGCTGGTGGCCGGGGACACGCTGAGGCCGCCGGGCGGGGAGCAGGGGTGCCCCTGGGCAGGAGGGTGCCGTCGTCTCCGCCGAGGCCCTCACAGCGGCCTGGGTCCTGCGCCACTGCCTCTGGGGACCGGCTCTGTGGTCAGACACGTCACCCGGAGGCGCTCCGGGCCTCCCGCTAGCCGAGCCTGCCCTGTCCCCCTGCTCACAACGGCCCCTCCAGGCAGGGACCCCGGGTCCAAGCAGCCCCCCCACGTCCCACCGGGGCCGAGGATCCAGCAGCAGGGGACAGCGTGCTCAGGGGACTTCGTTTAAAGACAAAAGATGAGGACGGCGGATCTGAGGCGCCCGGATGTGCGTCGGGGGGTACAACGGGGTGGGCTGTACATGAAGCGTGAGCGCGTCTGAGAACCGGAGCCGGGGGAGCAAAGTGTGTGTGCTCCCGGTCGCAGAAAACAACAGCAGCCGAGATGGTACCAGTAAGGGTGATGGACGCTCCCTTCCCGGCGGACGGCGAGGCTGCCCTCTCCGACCCCCAGCTTTCTGCGGGTTTATTTAATAATCCAGCACATGTATTGAGCACCTGCTGGATGTCGGCTACACATCGGGCGAGGCCTTGGGGGTGCAAGAACCGAGCCGTGGTGGCGGCCGTCCCCCAGGGGTCAGGTGCAGGGCAGCCTGCAGGCCGGGCCTGTCATGGGTGAGCCACGTGCCCTTGAGCCCACAGGAGGCCCCTCACTTCTGCAAAGGGAGAAACAGCGTCCACTTCATGGACGATGTGGCTCTTGAGGGACGGGTGGGAGGGTTGGGGGGCGGGGAGGGAGCTGGAGGGGCAGGGGACACGTAAACCCCAACGGGAAGGTCCGTGGAGCATGGGGGCGGCAGGGCCGGGGTGAGCACCAGGAGTGCCTGGTCAGGGCCGGGGGGCCGGGGGTCGGGGTGTGAGCAGAACAGGGCTCTGCTGGGAAAGCACCTGGACGGGGAAGGAGGAGGAAAAAGTACAGTCGAAAAGACAAGGCTTCAAGCGCACGTAACTGAGAAGCTAGTGCTGCTGCGGCAGCCACTCCGGGAAGTGGGACAAGAATCCAGTTCATGGGGGCCCCCGGGGGACTCAGCGGTGGAGCGTCTGCCTTCGGCTCAGGTCGTGACCCGGGGGTCCCGGGATCGAGTCCCTCGTCGGGCTCCCCGCATGGAGCCTGCTGCTCCCTCTGCCTGGGTCTCTGCCTCTCTCTGTGTCTTTCATGAATAAGTAGATAAAAGCCTTAAAAAAAAAAAAATCCAGTTGGTGTCAAGGCAGAGCTAGCTGAGCCCTGCCCGCCTCCCTGGCCTAGAGCCAGCAGGCCCGACGCCGAGTAGGATTCCATTACAGTCCTTGTCACCTTCCCACGAGAGACACACACGTCCTTGGAAATGAAGACGTGGACGTAGATAACAGAGCACCAGACAGGTGGGGTAGCCTCCCAAGCAGGGACCTGCAGGAGGCACAAGGAAGACGGTCCTTGGAGGAATCAGAAGAGGCTTCCTGGAGGAGGTGCCATCAGATTTCACCTTGCGGGATGCCTACGAGTTCAGCCCGCAGACGTGCAAGTGAGGAGCACACGCCGAGGCACCAAGGGACGGTGGGTCAGGGTAGCTTGGCCGTAATAGGGAGTCGGGGAGGGGGACGGGGAGCACCGTGGGGACTCGCCATTGCGGGGTTTTGGAGCAGGGGAAAGACCCTGCACTTCAGAGGGTCCTGGCGGGTGGGGCGAGCTCCGGTGGGCCCGGGGAGGGAAAGAGACCACGACTTTGTGAGCCGCCGGCCCGTGTCTCACGGGCTGTCCACCCCAGGGCTCCGGCGGCCCTCGTCTGGGACCAGCCCGAGGAGAGCTCCTGCAGCTAATATTTTAGTGTAAAACCAGGTTGGATTAATTATTGATGCAAACTTAGGCAAGCGAATGCTTTTGCTCTGGCTTGGCAAGGGTCCCCTCGGCAGAATCAGCTTCCCCGGCCTGTGGGCAGCTCAGGCCCCCGACGGAGCGGCTTTGAACCCCCGGGGTCAGATCTGTCCCAGAACGGGCGCCACCCGGGGGAGGCGGCGGCGACACGGCAAGCGGAGAAGAGGACCGCGCTGGGGCCCGACGGCCTCCTGAAGCCAGGAAGCCTCCTTAGTCATTCCTGCAACAGGCGCCCCCCGAGGACCTACTACGCGCCCGCGGAGCCACGTGTGGAAGGAGGTGGGGTCTGGGGCTCCTGGGGGCACGGAGAAGCTGGGGTCCCCATGTTCCATAGGAGGCGTGCGGGGCAGGCCGCAGGGCGAAGGGGCCTCCAGGGCGCCTGCACCGTGTCCCGAGCACACACAAGGCTCTCCGGGGGGGGGTGGGCAGCAGGAAGCGTATGGGTCGGGCACGGGCACACTCACGCCCCGGGCACCATGGAGGTGCTGAGCACTTTGGGGGGAACAGGCTGCAGGCTCCCAGGCCAGCTTCCCTCGAGCCCTGCACCCTGCGGCCCCAGGAAGTGGGTCCCAGACAGACCCGGGTGAAGGGACAAATGGGAGGGAACGTACCCCTGCAGCATTAGAGGACCCATGACCTTGGCCGCATCACCCCAGAAATGGACATAACGCAACATGGCCTCTGCCATTAGGGGCTTCACAGGACTGACGTGTGAAGGTCAGGGGCCGCCGGCGCTCAGCGGTCTCAGAGGAACGAGTCACGGCAGGTGTTTGGGGTCAAGGCAAAGAGCTTCCCACCCAGGGGTCAGCATTGTGTCCTGGCTCTAGTCCCCTCCTTCCCGAGCCGAGCGCCAGGTGATTGCACCCCGCCGCCGTTTACAGAAGGGAGCAGGGCTTGGGAACAGCATTTATGGGGCCGCCACTCTCGTTCATTCACTCGTTCACCCAGCGGACGCTGTGATTATGAGAGTGGACAACACAGAGCTGGGCCCTGGCCCCTTGACCTTCACAGTCGGTGGAGAGGTGAGTGTGAGTGAAGTAGCCCCACGAGGAGTATGAAGCCCCCCCCCGCCCCCGGTGCTGAGTGTGCCTGAAAGAGAAATGCAAGAAAGTGTAGGAAATGTAAGAAAATGGAAGGGGAAGCCTTCCTACCCGGGGCCTTCGCCAGGGGTGGCTCCTGCCTGCAAAGCCGTCCCAGCTCTGACGGGCCAGGCCGTCCCTGGCTCCTGGACCTCAGCACAGACGGCATCGTCTCAAAAGAACCTTTGCTGAACCCCCCAGGAGGCGCCCTCTGCAGTCACCCCTTCGACGTTCCCCACAAAGCGCCCGTCCGCGTCTGCTCTTTCCGTTCTCCGTGTATTCCCTCGCTGGCCCACGGCCTGTTTCCACCTGGGGGCGCGGGAGCTACCCGGCGGGGTGACCGCTGGTGCCACCTGCACGTGCCCAGCCTCTGGGACAGCCGTGACGAGAACCTCGGGACTCAAGCAATGAGGGTCCCACAGCCAGGGAGTCGTCGAGCTGAGCGTCCAACCATGGCTGAGCCCGGGGCCTTCCCACCCAGACGCCCCCCGAGACCATGACACGGGGAGGTGGGGACTAGTTCTGAAAGGCTGGTGATCTCTGGAACCACAGGGGCTGTCGAGGCTCTATGTGTCGGGTGACGGGGTAAGAACAGAACCTCCTAAATCTGGGAAATGAACTAGGGTTGGTGGACGGGGAGGTGGGCGGGGGGTGGGGGTGACTGGGTGACGGGCACTGAGGGGGGCACGTGATGGGATGAGCACTGGGTGTTACTCTATATGTCGGCAAATTGAACACCAATAAAAAATAAATTCATTAAAAAAAAAAAAAAAAGAACAGAACCTCCCCCTGGAGCTGCCATAGGAGGCGCTGCTGTCGGTCGCCGTGGTGACGGAGGAGGGGGCGGGGTCTGGGCGGCGTTTGGAGCCTTAAAAGCTCCTCTCAACAACCAGCGACCCCAGCTGACTCCCAACATCACCTGAGAAACTAGTTCTTTTGAAGGCCTCAGGGAGCCTCTCCTCCTCGTTAGACTGGGAGACGATCCCCGAGCATAGCGCCAGGGGCCTGCCCCATACTTCCCGCGTGCTCACAAATTTAAAAGAAAAAAAAAAAAAAAAGCGTGCTCTGACGACAGGAACCCGGTGTTAGAGAACACATTGACATGGGCTCAAATTCTGACTTGACTCTTTTCAACTTGCTGGGCCCTGAGGGGGCTGCGAATTCCCCAAGCCTCACCTTCTTCGTCTGGACAATAAGAACAAGAAAATCTGTTTTGCGGGGTTGTCGGAAGGGTGGGAACCATAGTGCGCAGCCTCGTACAGCGTGCAGCCGGGCGCTGGGCCTGCGGTAGGTTCTCCGCAAACACCACCCCCTCCCCCCTCGCTCCGCTCCAATGGACGGGGGGGTCAGTGAAGTCCTAGGGGACCCCCTAAAGACCTTCCTCCCAAACCCATCCCTCAGTTTCCGAACGACTTTGGGCTGCAAACCTACTCTTTTTGAGCCTTGGTTTTTCATCCCCCAGTGCTAGAGTAGCCGATTTTTTCTGACTTAATTATACCCTCGGAGAAAGTGCCTCGTGGTGCATGTGCTAAATTAAAACATTAATTAAAATAAAACATGAGCTCAGCAACAATTAAAGCGGGAGAAGAAATATAAAATAAAATAAAATAATTCCCACGCGCATCTGCAGCACGCCCCAGGCTCGGCCCCAAAGCCCGGCGGAGACGAGCATGGCTCGAGGACTGATGCCCGCGTCACGTGGGACATCCGGGGAGCCACACACCTCCAAGGGGGCAGGCTCCCTGCAGCTCTCGAGGCAGAAGGTCTGACATGGCAGCAGGATTCACCCTTTGCCCGTTTACGCTTTGGAACAAGGGCATCTGGTTGAGCGCAGGCAGGTGATGAGATGCCGAGAAGTGCCGCCCTCCCTGCCACTCCACGCTGGCCCCTGCACCACGCCGTGGGGACGCGGCCTCGGCCCCAGGGAGCTTGCAGGCCGCTGGTCCAGCAGAGCCACGCCGGTGGGACTCGGAGGCCAGCAGCCCCTGGGGCTGGGTCCCCCCGCAGACCCCTCACCGCCCTCTCTTCCTCCGCACCTCCACCTGGGGCGCCTCTGGGCCACGAGCGTCGCTCAGCCAGCAACGGCCTCCCCGAGGACCAGAGCGCTGCTCAGCCCCACGGCCCTGGGAAGGTCGTGCGTGGCCCTGCTTCGCCCGCCGCTCCCCGTCTTCCTTCCCGCTGACCACCGGCCCCTGGACACAGGCCCCTCAGCATGGATCCTCGTGCCTCTATGAAGACACCACAGAATGGGGACCTTCCAGAACCCAAGGGGGCCTGGCCTGCGCCTTCATCTCACACGCACAGGGCCCGGGAGCCCCAGAGGAGAACGAGCAGGGGGGCCGCCGTGACACACGGGATGGAGCAGAGCAAGGCTGACGCCCCAGGCCTCAACTCGCCGGCCGTGCTCCTTCCGTTCCTGCCTCCAAGACGCCGCCACCCCCTTACTTGTCACCTTGTTCCTTCAGGTTCCATTCTGGCTGCGGGACCTAAGGGTGTGGGCGGCCAGTCTCACGGGGGCAGCAGGCAGCGGGCATCCCGGGTGCATCTCAGTGGGACGTGTGTGGTGAACCACCTCCTACAGGGAGCCTCCCTGATTGCCCGGCCCACCCCCTGCTGCCCTCCGTGAGGTCTTCCACACGACTCAGAAGCTCCTGGAGGAGAAGGGCCCACGGCCCCTTACACGCCCGGGCTCACCCACCCTGCTGCTCCCCAGGGAACGGATTCGTCCTGGATCAGTGAGAAAAGGGACTTGGGGGCAACAACGGGTTTCCAATTCTGTTCAGCAGTTGTCTGACCTAGAAAGCTCCAGAAGGAAGCAGCCAACCCGGCCTCAACCGGGCCTCCTGCTGAGCCTCTCCCGGGCACCCCCCACCCCACATGGCCGCCTTCTCCTGCTGCCCTCGGGCGGACCGCCTTCAGGGCTCTCTTGGAAGGGACAGAAGGACAAAGGTCGCCGATGGATACGTGCCCCCCGCGTCAGTCCCAGAAGTCCCTCCTCTCCTGTGTGGATACCGGCCAGGGGTCCCCATGGAGCCGCGCCCCGGATAATCCTAGGGGCTGCTCTGGGATTCATGCTGGCAGCGAGGGTTCTGGAATCCTGTCATCTGGGGAACGCCCACCCCACCCTGCTTTGGTGCTTCTTTTTTTTAAGATTTTATTTATTTATTCATGAGAGACACACAGAGAGAGGCAGAGACCCAGGCAGAGGGAGAAGCAGGCTCCCTGCAAGGAGCCCGACGCGGGACTCGATCCCGGGACCGCGGGGTCACGGCCTGAGCTGAAGGCAGACGCTCACGCGCTGAGCCCCCCCAGGAGCCCCTCTTTGGTGCTTCTGACTCAGGCAAAATCATAGCACTGGGTCAACCCGCACGTTCCCCCCGATCTGCAGTGTCCTCTGGTGAAAACCTCCCTTCGCTTTGCTTTTACGACATCGCGCTTTACCCTCGATGACATTAAAGGCCGACGCAGTGACCGCCTCTGGCGCCTCCTGACCGAGAGACAGCACAGGGCAGAGGAATGACAGGACAGAAGCGAGGTGCAGCCCGGGCAGGCCCGGATCCCCGCCCTCACCCTGACCCTCCCTGGGTGCGGGACGCGGGGCACCCCCCCACCCCGCCGGCACCTCCCGGCCTCCGTTTCCACAAACGGGAGACAATAGTAGTCCCGGCTTCGCAGCTTTTGTGAAGATGAAGTGAGAAAAACCCATGGAAAGTGCTGACGTCGTGTCTGGCGTGTAGCACACGCTCAGGAAGTACGGCTGGACTCCCTGGCTACCCAGTCATCCTTGCCTGCACGGCCCTAATCATCCGTAGTGATAACAAAGGTGTTAATGATTCTTATTAATGCAGCATCCGCCCTGTTCCCACCAGAGGGTGCTCCCAGCAGGACCCCCCCCCCCCCGGAGTCTGTTAGTTCAGTACAACCCTCACCTGCCCAGGTTTCCACGATTTGGAGCCTTTACTGGAGCTCGTGTGAGATATGAATTTAATGACATTTAAGGGACGCCTGGGGGGCTCAGGGGGTGAGCATCTGCCTTCGGCTCAGGGCGTGACCCCGGCGTCCCAGGATCGAGTCCCGCGTCAGGCTCCCCGCATGGAGCCTGCTGCTCCCTCTGCTTGTGTCTCCCCCGTCTCTCTGTGTCTCTCACGGATAAATAAATAAAATCTTTTAAAAAATTAAAAAAAAAACATGTATTAAGCACTTACTGTGTGCTGGGCTCTGTGATGAGCACCTACAGGGTGCTCCAGGCATCGCCCGCCCCACCATAGTGAGAGGCAGACAAGGACACGGCCCGGAGCGGCAGCTTCTCGTGGGGCAGTGGCTCAGCCTTCATGACGGCGTCTCCCCAACGTCACCTCCTCCAGACAGCCTTCCCTGCTTGCCCCAGCATCCTGAATTCCCTCTGATGAAGTCCCCACTGTCACGCGACTCAGTGGTTCCTTGGTGGGAAGAAATGGCTACTACCCCCCGACCCCTGACGCTTCCACAGACCCAGCTCCGCGGACTCCAGGGGGTGACCCTGTGAAGTCCCGTTTCCTGCTCCTCCATGGGTGGGAGCTCCGACGGCCGCTGGATCCAGCTCTGCCCCTCGCCCCCTCACCTCACACGGGAGACCTGGCGGCCAGCAGCTTGGCTCAGGCGCACCCCTGGGGGCTCAGGTGGGCGCCTCCCCTCTGGCCCCGAGAGTCTCTGCCACCGAGCGGGGGTCCCGACGACAGCAGGGCCTGAGCCCAGAGCAGCGGGCGCGTCACGGGACAGGTGACCACCGTTTCCATTCGCCCCTGGCCCCCGTCCCCAGAACTGCCACTGACTGGCTTCCCTTCCCTGGGGAGCCGGGACCCCAGATGGGCCCGAGAAGTCACGTGAAATTAAGATCTCATTGCCTTGGCGGAGCAGAGCACAGGCCACTTCCTAACATGATCACGCTGCGACGGCCCAAGTCCGCGAACCATGTGCGTTTGCAAGGCCTCAGCCGTGACCCCTTCACCTACCAGGCCCCGCCACCGTGACAGCCGCCTCGCGCCGCTGGGGCCGGGGCTCCGGGCGCGCACACGCTGCCCTCCCCGAGCACACCCCTCACCCGGATGACGCCCTCACCGCGTCCCTGTTGCAGGGCTGCTGGCCCCGCCGGGGGCGGACCCCAGGGTCGGGCCATTTTAGGAGACGTGGAGCACAGCAAGGAGCTGGCGCTGCCCGAAGTGGGTGCCCTGAGTGGGTGCCCGGAGTGGGTGCCCGGAGTGGGTGCCCTCACGCAGCTGCGACGGTCCCCACGTCCCGGCACAACAGCCGCACCTGGTCCACGAGCACACTCGTTGGTGCCCTCGCAGCTGTGACGTGCAAACCGCGTGTGCAAGCCCGGCTCGCCCTCAGCTCGTCTCCTCTGGGTCTCTCGGGGACTCGGGGACTCGGGAGGTCAGGGTACTGTTCCCGTTTCCCAGGGGACGGGCAGACGCTTGAGGGGGTCGAGTGCTGGCCCGGGACCCTCACCGAAGCACCTGTGGGGCCGGGACCCCTACCACGTGTCCCCGAAGCCCCCTCCGCCCTCTGCCCGGCTCCTCCAGCCGCGACACTTCCCAATGGCGGGGGGGGGGGGCGCCCCGTGAGCCATGCACCTAGAACCCCGCTTCTCACATGAAGAATCCTTCACGGCCCCGAGTCCGCAGCATAGGTTTCCCGCTGCGACTGTCTGTCCTCCGCTTCCCACGCTGAACCACAAGCCTCTGGGTTTGCCCGTCAGGACGTCCCCGGGCCCCCGCAGGCTGCTGCCCCCAGACGGTGTTTAACGGGATTCACCCAACAAGCGAACGGCGGCTGAGTAGCAGCAGGACGAGGAGCGCTCGTTAGTGGCCTGGGACCGAGGAACGGACCCGCTGAGCTTCCGCCTGCGCGTGCTCTGCTGGGCCGTCCAGACAGCCGGAGACACGGTGTGTAAAACATCGGCTCAGGGCCCGACGCCGTGGGTCCGAGAAGGGCGGGCCCGGCTACTGCTCCCCAGGGGACACCTCAAGGCCCGGCGCCCCGCACGCACCTTGCCGCTGTGCCCCAGGGAACGAAGGCTCCAGAAGGCAGCGTCGGGCCGAGAGCCGTTCGCTGACCTCCCCGCGCAGCGACCGCCCCCCCCCAGCCCAAGCCAGCTCCTGTGCACGGGAGCCGAACCGGCCAAGGGCGTCCTCAGCACGCGACACTCACTAGCACCCCCGGGGTCACCACCCGTGCTCCCACCTGCCCCGGGTCCCCAGCCCCCGCAGCAGGCAGGGGCAGCCCCTCCCTCCCTCCCCCGAGGCCTGTCACTGTTAGGAAAGGACAAAGCCACGCATTCTTTCCAGCTCGAGTGACCGGGGGCGCCGGGGCGGCTCAGTCAGTTAAGCGTCCAGCTCTTGCTTTTGGCTCAGGTCATGATCTCAGGGTCCTGAGGTCGAGCCCCACGAGGGCTCCGGGATCCGCGGGGTGTCCACTGCAGGGCTCTCTCTCCGTCTCCTCCCCCCACTCACACTCTGTCACAAATAAATAAATAATTCTTTAAAAAAAAGAGAAAGAGAAGAAAGGAAAAACAGCTCAAGTGAGCAGATAGGCCCGCTGCCCTTCGGGGCCTCAGGCTCCCCATCCGTGAAGTCAGGAGCTGAGCTAAGGGGTTATTACCCAAAGCTGTGCAGCACGGAAACATCCCCGTCCCGGGTGTCCCGGGTGTGGGTCCAGGGTTCACAGGGACGATCCCCCCATCGTTGTACTGACCCGACCCGCCAGCCCCATTTGGGGTGACGCGACACAGCACACGGGATACGAGGCTCGGCAGGCCCCGGGGAGGACGTCAGCGCCGGGAGAAGCCCCGGGTGCCGTGGTTTCCCGTCTGTGAGATGGGGATGATGCTCGCAACCTCACAGCGCACCTGTAGGGCCCAAAGCCAACCGGCTGCGGCCGAGCGAGTGCCAGGACCCAGCCGCCCCGCCCCACCCCGCTGCTCAGGCCTCGGTGCCGCTGGGCCGCTCAGCCACCAGGCTCCGTGCACACGCTCCTGCCCCAGGGCTCCTGCACTTGCTCCCTCCTCTTCCTGGCACTTCTTCCTCCACGTACCACTTTGTTCAGTCCCGCGTCTCCTTCCGACCTTTGCTCACGCGTCACCTTCCCTTAGAGCCTTAACCGATCCTTAGAATTTGCAGATCTCTCTCTCCCGCCCGCCCACAGCCCGCCAAGCTCTCCCTAACCCTCGGCCCCACTGCATTCTCTCTATGGCCCCTTCTCGGCATCCCACACGAGTGCCTCAGCTGTCTCGTGCGGCTTCGCGAGGTCGCCAACGTCTCCCGTGCCACCGCCGGTCCCGGGGACGCTGTGCGGCACACCGCAGGGGCTCGCTGGAGGCGGGCCGGCTACACAAATGCACGGACAGCGTCCAAGGAATACGTACCCTGCCCTCGGCTTCTCCTCCCTAAGTCCTGCTGTTAGTTGAGCACGTACTACGGGCCAGGCCCCTCGACAACAACCAGATGTGAGGTCGTCGCTGGTACCCGGAGCTTCCAACGACGTGCTCTCCCGGGAGCCGAGGTGCACTCTCTCTACCTGTCATTCTCTGCATCCCTGCTTCCCCCAGACCCGTCTCTCGGATGTGTTCAAGGAACCAGTGAATCTTTTAATTAAAACAGTCTGCTGTGATGAATCTGTTATTACAGAGCCTTACCTATGTAAAACATTAATAATACAAATTTCATTTGTTTATGTCAGTGCCAAGCATTAATTTTTAATAGCCAAATGTATGAGTTATGAAAGGCATTAATGCAAACCAAATCACCAGCCGAGGATGAAAAGGAAATCTATTTTTTTAGGGTAAGCAGTGGCGGTGAAATATTATCGTGGCGTCCAAGCAAGAAGAAGAAGAAAATATCTCTCCACTCGTCCGTGGCAAGTAGATAAATAAATAAAAAAGACCCGGGTGGAAAAAAAAAAAAAAAAAAGAACTTCATCTTAACATCCGTTCCAAACTGGAGCAGAGAGGGGTCCCTTTGGTCCTGCTGGACCTCGGGTGACAACGTCAAAGCAGGAAGTTCACACAAAATTGTCCCAATGAGCCCATCCTGCTCACGTTAGTGCTCCAGGGTAAAATCCTAGTGAGGATGTGTTACGTTTGTACAGCGTCATAGGTCGACGAGGTTCTCTCCCTCGTTACCCCCCCCCCGCCCCCGCCGCCGGGCCCTTCTACGCCGCAAGGAAGGAGAATGTGTGTCCACTTTACAGAGGAGCTCACCGAGGCATGCAAAGTCCCAGTGACGAGGCTGGGGTCGCAGCGAGGATGAGTGAGCAAATGAGGCAGGTGTGCAAGAAAAGGCAAAAGGAAGGGGAAGGAGAGAGAAGACTGGCAGGCAGGCCAACAGGCGACATGGCAAGGGGGGAGGTTGAGGCAGGAAGTCTACATTCAGAAGCCTCTCCCGCGGCCACCCCTCGCCTCTCCCTGGGCACCAGGGAGCTCACACCCGAGGACTTCCTCATCCTCCCCGCGCACCTGCCTCCCTGCTTCAGCAGCACGTCCCTAGCAATGCTGACCCGTCTACACTTCCAGGTCCCACCAGGGCCCCCCAGAGCCCTCCGTCCTCCCCCTCTGCCCCTTCACCCCCAGAGATGCCAACAGGGCCCCACTGATGCTGTCCCTGCGTGCCCGAACCTCCCGTGTCTGCCCCCTTATCTCCGCTCACACCTTGTGAGTGGTCCCCCCAGGACACGCTCTTCGACTGGACCACCCAGATTCCTCGAGGACGGTTTCCCTGTCCTGCCGGCTCCTGACCGCCACACGAGTCCTCCCGCCACCGTCCCGGGTGACATTGGATCACGGAGAGGGAAGCCGATCAGAAACACACCAGCTCTCACTGCGCGGGAGCTTCGCACCTCACTGAAGGGCCTCTCGGCCAGTTACTTCTAAACCAAGACTTGAACCTCCAGCCTCTGTCCAGGCCCCGTCACGCTCTTAGGTGACTGGCTCAGTGGGTGGGCTCCTGCCTTGGGCTCAGGGTGTGACCCCGGGGTCCTGGGATGGAGTCCCACCTCGGGCTCCCTGCATGGAGCCTGCTTCTCCCTCGGCCTGCGTCTCTGCCTCTCTCTCTGTGTCTCTCATGAATCAATAAATCTTTAAAAAAATCTTTGTGGATGAGGGAATTAAGCTCAGAAGCCATGACGAACTTGCTTTTCTGAGATCATGCAGTTATTTATCATCATCATCATCATCATCATCATCACATCGAAGTGTGTCTTGTATGGAGAGCTGGCTCTGGAGCAACATGGCAAGCACCGTGAACCACCGCACTGCATCCTCTCAACCACCTTACGGGACACTTACGCATTCCCATTTCCCAGACGAGGCGGTCAGGGCTCGGCTCAAGGGAGAATGCGTCCACTTGAGCTCAAGGTTGCTGATTCCCAAGCACAGGCCCTTTCCGCGCTGCCACAGAATCCTACAGGCCGCGACCGCTGTGTTGTCACTGCCTCACGCGCAGCCTGTGCCGTGAAATAATAAGCCTTAGTTCACCCTCCGCCACCTTCTGAGGCGGCCACACGTTGGGCCACGGCTCCCCGTAATTGGCCGGAAGACCGCATCCGCCACCGCCTGCCCCATCCACTCGCCGCGTCTCTTCCCTGACGCCCACAGATATTTTTAATCTCACTGAAGACTGAAGTCAAAGATAAAATCCTAAGATGATCAAGATCATTATCCCTGGAAAAGAACTAACCCTGTGGCTCTTCGAACCTAACAGACTTCTTGATTTCAATTTTAAAAGCCATGTGCTGTTCTAATAGCAAATGTTACAGAAGGGAATCGGGTAAAAAAATGAATCCCACCTCCCTCTCATCTGGCTCAAACCCATTTCTCAGAGGGAACCACTGTGCATAATTTATGTCTTGACCCTCAGCAGAAATTTTAATATATTTTGTACAAATGGGATTAGGTCAGGCAAACTGTTCCACAGCTTCATTCACGTCCTCTAACAATAAATCTTAGACATCCCTCCGCAGCAGTACATATATTTCATTCATTAATTCATCAAATATTTATGGGCCTCCGTTGTGCCAAGCACTCGGCAAGGTGGTGAGCGTGCACGAGTGAGTGGGCTGGTCCTCACTGTCACCATCACCATCATCATCACCATCACTGTCACCATCACCATCACAGTCACCGTCAACGTCACCATCACCGTCACTGTCACTGTCACCATCACCATCAACGTCACCGTCACCATCACCGTCACCGTCACCATCAACGTCGTCACCATCACCATTACTGTCACCGTCACTGTCACCATCAACGTCACCATAACTGTCACCATCACCGTCAACGTCACCACCACCATCACCTTCACCATCACTGTCACTGTCACCGTCACCATCACCGTCACCGCCACCGTCACCATCACCATCACCGTCACCGTCACCGTCACTGTCACTGTCACCATCACCATCAACGTCACTGTCACCATCAACGTCACCGTCACCATCATCGTCACCATCACCATCAACGTCATCGTCACCATCACCATTACTGTCACCGTCACTGTCACCATCAACGTCACCATCACCATCAACATCACCACCACCATCACCATCACCATCACTGTCACTGTCACCATCACCATCACCGTCACCGCCACCGTCACCATCACCATCACCGTCACCGTCACCGTCACTGTCACCGTCATTGTCACCATCACCATCACATCCATCTGAGCAGCTGACCAGTGCAGAGCCCTTCACATTGGCCTTCCGTCATTATTAGGACAACCTATGACACAGGAACTGTCAACATCTCCACTTTCCGAATAGAAAACAAGGTATAAGAAGTTAAGGAATCCACACGACGTCACCCTGTTAATTCCTGGGGGGTCCAGGACTCGAACTCAGATTTCGGATTCTTAAGCAAACGCACAATGTCTCGTGGATCTTGTCTTCCCAGAGCTCAACACCGGGACGTAGGGTGGAGGGAACACACGCTGTGCATGCATGCTAGGTGCTACCGGAGAAGACCAACAGGGTGCGCCGTGCTATTTGGTACCTTTTTTTTTTTTTTTTTTTTATGATAGTCACAGAGAGAGAGAGAGAGAGAGAGAGAGGCAGAGACACAGGCAGAGGGAGAAGCAGGCTCCATGCACTGGGAGCCTGATGTGGGATTCGATCCCGGGTCTCCAGGATCGCGCCCTGGGCCAAAGGCAGGCGCCAAACCGCTGCGCCACCCAGGGATCCCTATTTGGTACCTTATACCGTAGGTCAGCTGGCCATTTCTCCACTGGTGGACGCTGGGGTCACAACCGCAGACAACACAGTGAACATCCTGGCCGACCCGCACCAGGCGACCCTGTGGGGAGGATAAACTGCTCGAAACAGAATCACAGAGGCAAACGGCATGAGCCCTGTTTGTTTTGACGGATATTCCCACCTGCCCTCCAAACAGTGACGTGGGCTGGAGCTCCCCCGCCTCCACTCTCTGGCCAGGATTAGCTGTCAGCAACCACTTGAAGTCTTCAGTGAAAATAGAATTTCGTTTCTGTTATTTTCATCTCTGCTCAGAGCATGCCTAAAGAAAAGAGATCGGGACCCGAGAGACCTGGGACGTGGCCCCCGTGCAAAAGTCGCCGTAGCTGGGAGGTCCGCGTTGGGGCCCCGGGTCGGCAATGCTGGGGCCGCCGGCTGGGCTGCCCTCGGAAGGTTCTGGCACAAGGCTGCTGCCCGGAGTCAGTCACCCCACACGGGTCACTTCCAAAGCGTCGGGATGGGACACCTCGATGGGGCTGTCGGGCCCCCCCGCCGCTCTGAGCTGAGGCTGGGTCCCTGTCCGCGAGTCATGGGGGGAAGCCTGTCCCACCCCCGCCCTCCTCAGTGTCCGTCGGGGACCACGCCGTGGAGACGGAGGGGACAGTGGACCCCCCACCCCCAGACACTGCGGCCCGCGCTCCGGACTCTCAGGTGGCCGCGGGAACTTCGCATCTGACAGGAGGTTGGGCTTTTCAAGACAAGCGCGCCTGAATCCTGACTGTCAAAGGAGGACGGCCAAGCCGACAGGGTCCGCGGGTGGAGTCCGCGCGTGGCCAGGAGGCCTCCCCGGGGGTCAGGCGGCTGCGGGCACAGCGGGCGCGCGTCAGGGGGCACATCTGGGGCATCTCGTGTCCGTGCACCCGCTCAAGGCTCTTCCTTATTAGTAAATAATGAGAGGATCGACTCCGCCGGGCCTGTCTCGTCTCCAATTCTGAGATTACATGATTTATTCATTCGCTCACCACGCACTGCATAAGTCCTTCCTCACCAGGAGCCGCGCCGGCCCGAGGGCAGGGCGGGGGGAGGGAGGAGCGGCCCCTCTCCCGGCAGTGACCTTGCGTCCCCAGGAAGGCCCCTGGGGTTTGGGAGATCCTGCGCCGCGGAGGGACGGGGGAGCCGGAGAGTCACCAAGAAGGGTAAACTGAGTCTCAGATGATGGGAAGGAGCCCGCTGGCCGAGGAGGGGACGGAGAATGCGCCAGGCCCCAGGGTTGGTTGTCCTTGGAGGAACTGCGACGAGGTGCAGGTGGCTGGAGCAGGGGTGAGCAGGTGCGCGGAGGGGGAGGAGGTGGGGAGGAGGCGGGCAGGCCCAGCCGGCACGGGGCAGGGGCGGGGCAGGAGGTGTCATGGTCAACTGTGCCGCAAGGGTGACTCTGGATCCAGCCTGCGAGGGCTTCGGGGATCGCAGGCGCTGGGAAGAGGAGAGCGAGGAGAGCGAGGAGAGCGAGGAGAGCGGGGAGAGCGGAGACGCCTTCTCACAGCCCGGGTGTGCGACCCGAGGAGGCGAGGCCAGCACAGCACCGTGTCTGCCTTTCTTCCTGTCCCTGCAGCCCAAGCAAGAACCATTTCCTGCCCTTTGCGGAGGGGCTGCCCCCCAGAACGGGGACCTGTCGAGACAGCCAGCCTGAAACAGGGGAGACGGAGGCTGCGGTGGGCAGAGAGGCCCTTGGCTTCCGCGCCTGTAGATTCCATCCCGGTAACTGTCCCCCCCACCACCAGCGTAACCCAGAGTGGCGCTGCGGGGCCCCTACCTCCGACACAGGCCTGGATTCGAGGGGCAGCAGCCCTGGACTCTTCCATGAGCCTGGCGCACGAGTCGTGCGAGCCAACCCTACGCACGTGCAAAGCTGGCCAGAGGAGGGGACGGGCACCACCCTGCTGCCAACCCTCTTGTGGCAAACCCGTGTCACAGGTCACAGCACCCTCCATGTGGGAGGGACAGACGGTGCCGTCCTCACGCTTGCTGGGACACAGAGAAAGAGAAATCGGGGGACGACAGGGTGGGGTCCTGCCTTCGGGTTTAAGTTTAACCTCACGAAGGGCCCACAGGATGGTGGGAATGTCCATGCTTCTGTAGCATCGTCGTCCTCAGCCCCCAACTCGGTCTGGGCCACACGGCCCCCCTCCTTTGTGTCTGGAGAGCCCCGCGCAGCCACCTTCCTCTCTGGGCCCAGACATGACATTTGCACTTTCTCTTCTCCCTTGGTCTAGAAGAATCAAGGTCTCTCTGAAGGTGCGAGGGAAGCACCCTTCCCTGCCTGTCCCTTAGCTTCTGGTGGCCCCGGGCATTCCGGTGCCTTCCTCGGCTACGGCTTCCCCACCCCCATCTGTCTCTGTCTCACGTGGCTTCTGCCTCTGTCTGTGACCTCTCCTCTTACAGGGCCGCTGGCCGCTGGACCTGGGGCCCACCCTAATCCAGCATAACCTCATCGAGACAACTAATTACATGCACAAAGCCCTCGCTGCTAAGTAAGGTCACCTTCCGAGGGTCTAGGTGCACACGAAGCTGAGCGCACGTCCTTCAGCACAGTGCACCGGGCGAGATCCTCTGCAGAAGTGCATTAAAACAAAACCAGACCATTTGCACCACGAAAATTAAGCTCTTGCTAGAATTCCTCCAGGACCTAATAATGCTAAAATAGACTCTTTCTCCTGCCTGGTGTTGAATGATCTCTCCGCAGATTGTTTTGTTAGCTTCGCTGCAAGAAGCAGAGGCTCGGGAACCGCCCAGGTAGTGGGACCGAGGATCTGAGCCGCTGCACACACGTGGCCGAGCAAACGGCCACGCGAGTGGGGCTCCCATCTCAGGACCCTAGAGCCCGGGCCCCCTGATTCCAGATCGGGGTTGGTTCCCTGTTCCCACACTGTCTCAGGCAAACAGGTGTGTGTCTCCCTGTGGCCGAACGGCGGGTTCCCAGGGGGCTGGAGCGATGACCCCCAGGGGAGGAGACAGGCCAGACGGGCTTCCTCGGCCCTGTGGTGCTCACATCCTGGGGCTGAGCTCTGGCCCTGGCAGGAGACGCCAGACGAGGTTACTCTGGGTCCAGACTGTTGTACGTCCTGTCAAGGGGCCCGGCATGAGCCGCTCACACCCATGCTCTTGGCTTGGAAAGGGGAGGACGGTCTCATGCGGCATTTATAAGGCCTTTTCTAGTAAGACGCAGATGGAGTTTGATCCTTGCCTCTGCTCACTGGCAGCAGAAGGGAAGTTAAGTGGTTTCCAGGACCCGAAGACACCAGATGCTTTTTTTTTTTTAGCCAACTCATGTGAGTCTCGATTGCATTCAGGTCAATGCAACTAATGGCAGCCCCAGGGCTCCACTCAGTTCATATCGGGTGAGAGCCCATATCGTCGACGACACAGAGAGAGAGAGAGAGAGAAGGAAAGCTGGGGGCAGGATAGAACTAGATAAACTTGGATGTCGAAGTGCCAAGGTCGCTCCCGTCTGCCGTGACCGCACAGCACGTGAGCACCCGCAGAGCGCGGCCGGGAGAGGCACGGACGGCCGCACGGGGCCTGCAGCCTGTAGGCCCACGGGACCCCGCGCCCAACCCTGCACCCCCTGCTGCAGCACCTCCACTGCCGTCGGCCTCCGCTTCCTTCCCCGGCCGTGCGGGCTGAACGAGCTGCGCTGCTGGGAATGGGCTTGGGCACCCACCTGGCTCCAGGGAGCATCGCGGCACCTCTGACGGGTCGGAGATGCGGCACTTGGCGCCTTGCTTAGCACCTAACAGGTCCTCCGCGACGTCGACCTTCCTCCCGAAAGAAACCTGCAGCGATTCAGTCTGATCCAACATGGAGAGGATGCAGCAGCTAAATGGAATTAGGAAAACAGATATTTTTAGAGAAAGGTAGTCTTAGTAAGTAGATCACCTATTCTTCTAATAAAAAAAAAAAACACGAAAACTGGGTAACAATATGAAAAAGCCTTATGATGTAAGTAAAAAGGCAGTGAAATAAAATTAAATGAATTTGTAAAAGGGGGGGAAAGGGCTGTAACCCACACTGCATTTGAGTGAGGCTTTGCGGGCCGTGCCCACCTACCAAGAGGGGACGTTTCACCCCCCCTCCCCGTCGCCCTGGACAACTTCTTCTGTAAGGAGGTGGCACGTGTTTGGGGAAGTTATTTGGGAAGACGTGGGCTAAACGTGGAAACTCTCCCGAGTGAGACAAAAGAGAGACCTCTCCTGTGAATCCAGAGAAGAATGGTCACGCGTGAGAAATCCGCCAGGAAAGGAAGAGGGAGGGGAAATAGGCAGGAGGCCACCCGTGGCAGAGAGCACCTGGGCCCTGCCCACCCGCCCTGCACCTCGGGTTCCCGGCTCGTGTGCAAGCGCCCGTGCGGCTGGCGGGGGCACCGAGGGAGGCGGCTGGAATCCGCGCTCGACGGACGTGAAGAAAAGTGAAAATAACGCGTCCAGACACAGGATCGCGGAGCGGAGCCGGTCCTGGAAGCAGGAGGCCCAGCAACTCTCGGGAGTTACGAGAAGACATCACACGCTTCCCAGGCACGGGGTCGGAGAATGGGGGTGTGCGGACCTCGACGCTACGTTTCTTTCTGCATGAACAGAGATAAAAAGAAAAACATGCTGGTTCCAAGGTCGTACGTGTGGCAGATCTGAACAATAGGGAAAAGCATGAGGAGGGAAACCCGTTGTTAATACTTTGGTGTCTGTCCCTGGAGTGTTCCGTCCAAGGGGACACGTGCACACACGAGTCACCTACGTCAGACTTTCCGCCCTCCGCTTGTCCGACTCAGCCTCGCGGCGTGAGCATTTGGGGTAACACTGAATTTCTTCTCCTATTCCATTTTTGATGCCTGCGTAGTAGTTCATGTCTTGGCAGTGTACGATTTAACCCATGTCCTCGTTTTGGAATTCAGGATCCTAAATACTCTCCCAGCGCGTGTTTTCATACATAAATCCCCGCATAAACAGACGTGGTTATGACTTGAAGATCCGCCTCTAGAAATAGAACCGTTGGATCCAAGAAATGTATACATTCAAAGCTTTTGTCACATTTGGCAAAACTGCCTTCCACAGATATTGTACATATTTTATGTACCACCGGCCGTGCGCCAGGACGCCCGTTTCCTCCGCGTGCTCACTTAGCATCGGGAGCGGTAGTTCTCCTCCCTCTCTGCCAATTCGGCGAGTGAAAATGGCACATCGGTCTTGCTTTAATTTCTGTTTCTTTGGTCACCAGTGAGATTGTTTTCTCTTGCTCACCAAGCACCAAACCTTTGTATTTCACCTTGTATTGAAGTCCAGACATGTGGCCTTTGCCTCCTCCAGTAGAGCTTCGTTGTTCTCCTTAATATGCTTAAGCTTCAACCATTTGTCTGCCGTCTATGCTGTAAATGTTTCTTTGGTTTATATTTAGCTTTTTGATTTGTCTATGAAGTTTTTGAAGCATAGTAGTTTTTTTTTTAGTTTAGTTAAATCTACCAATATTTTCCTTCAGTATGTGTCTTTTTTTGATATGTTTTTAATACTTAGAAAGGTTTTCCCCATTCTGCAATCAGATAAACATTTGTTCATTATTTTTTTTAACTGAAATACACTTCTCATTAAAAAAAAAAAAAAGAAAAGAAAATCGGTGCAGCCCAGGTGGCTCAGCAGTTTAGGGCCTGCCTTTGGCCCAGGGCGCGATCCTGGAGTCCCGGGATCGAGTCCCGTTTGGGCTCCCTGCATGGAGCCTGCTTCTCCCTCTGCCTGTGTCTCTGCCTCTCTCTGTGTGTCTCTCATGAATAATAAAATAATAAATAAAGAAACAAACAAATAAATAAATAAATAAATAAATAAAATTTTTAAAAAATAAAAATTAAATTAAAAAAAAATGTTCTTGTCTCCAATCTACCTGGAGTTGAGGGATGCAAAACCATGCATTTAATGAATAGTCAATCACCTCAGTATCATTTTTCGACTGATCCATCATTTCCCTCTACTATGACATGTCACCTCTGCTGTGAGTGGTATTCCACGAGCCTTGTGTAGCTGAGCTCTCCCCATTGACTTTATTTCACTCGATATAAAATCTTGAACAGTGAGTTTTTCTCTCAAAATTTGATCAAAATTGCTGTGTCATCTTTTCCTATTTAGCTTGCTTTCCCTATTTTTCTATCCTCTGTAAAGCTTTACACAGAAGAGGAGTCGTTTGTGTTATGAAGGTTTGGAAGAATTTGCCTAACCACTTAAGAGTCTACCATCTGGGGAGGTAATTCTTTGAGATGTTTCCCCCACGAGCTCTCTCATATTTGTTGTTATATTGTATCGTGTTCACTCAACTCATTTCATTTTTTTCTAGAAAATCACTCAGTTTATCCAGATTTTCAAAGTCCTTAACAAGGAGTTTTACACAGTATGTTGGCTTAATTTCCTCTTTATCAGAGTTTTGATTCCCTTTCTTCTATTCAGTGTTGAATGCTTATGTTTTATCCCCTTTAATTGATACAATGGTCAAAGATGGCTTTATATTCATCTCTTTTTTTGCTGATTAAATCTTAACCTGATTTACCAATTCAACTACGCTTCTCTTTTCTGATTTATTAATTTCTGGTCCTAAATGTATTCTGTTCTGTTTAAATAATTCATCGACATGGCAGGCTCTTTTTAACGGCCAAACAGAAGTGCCAGACTTCAGAACAGGATCAATGGCAATCCATGTCCCAGGGATGTGAGCTGCATCCTCAGGATGGCCAGGGCTGCCGGGTGAGGCTTGAGACAGGACTCTCGCCGGCTGGTTCCACATGAATTCAGTGAGCGTTCCTTACCCCACCGTGCTGATGTGCCCAGTGAGGCCCATTCACAGAGTCAAGGTGAAGGAGAAACACCTGCGTGTCCTTGAAAAACCACAAGCTACCTTGAGAGATCCCAGGTCCCCGCAGACACAGGGGAGATGATAGGGGTACAGCCGTGTGATGAATTGACGGAGAGTTTAAGCAAAGAAGACCTGAGCAATGGGAGACAAGGTCACGGCCCTCACGTCTCCAGAGGGCTGTCAGGGCCTGGAGGGAGGAGTGGTTGTGGCAAAGGCTCCAAGTCGAGCCGGGAGGAGCTCACCGGGAGTCAAGGTTGACCCATGCCCATCGCAACGGGGAAGAACACGTCCCATGGGAGCTGCGAGGAGTCTCAGCCAGGGGGTGCCCAGAACGGCTGACTGCCAGCCTCGAGCCTCTCTCAGGCAGTGCAGGAGGGCGCCGGGACACCAGTTCCTTGATTGGATGCCGACAGGGAGTGGGCTTCCTCGACAGCCGGGCGTTCCAGTAAATCCTAAGGAAAAGGGAGGGAAGAACCAGGCAAGGCAGACACTAGCACAGGAGGGGAAGAGCCATCACTGATGTTGGCGGGAAGAAGGGACCTGTCAGCGGGTGGTGATTTGCACCGTGGCCTTGCTGCTGCCTGTGTCCAGCCGTGATTATAAAGGACTCTTGCTGTTTGTCCCATTCTGCCGTCACCGAGCGACCTTGGCCGACTCTGGGGTCCTGTGGGGGTGCTCACATCCCGCAGAAGAAGGCCACGCCCAGCGGGAGCTCCAGGCCAGCTCCTACGGGCCGTGAAGCCCAGCTGCGAGCAGGAATCAGGAGCTGCTCTGGTCCTTCATGGCCACACGAGAAAATCAGTTCCAGAGTTTACCTCCCAAGGGCTCTGAATCCAAGTGTTCAATCCTGACCAGCTGTCTTTCCCTTAACTTGACCTTCGTCTAGTGCTCTCCACCTTGGTGAGTGGAACCACCGCCCACCTAGGGACCCAGGTGCGATATCTGGGTATCATCTGAGCCTCTCCACTCCCCCTTGCCCCCTTGTATTTAATTTCATCACAAATCCCATTGCTTCTGCCTCAAAATGAAACTCAAGCTCTTAGAAGTTTTGTTGCTCATGTCGGATCTTGACTGCCCAAGTCAGCATCCAGGGAGGAGGCCACGTGGATGGCCGCTGTCCCTTTCCCCACTAGGGCCTGGGATGGGTTTGGACTTTGGAGAGAAGCCAAAGGGGGTGTGCCGGTGGCAGGTTGTACAGGGCTTAGGGCACAGTCCCTGTGTGGTGGTGGGACCCTGGTCACTGTGTGTGGCACAGAATCAGGGAGAGGACTCTTTCCCCAACTCCACCAAAGGCTGCCATGCACTTCAGCCAACCTCTTGGTGCGAGGCTGCCAGCAGATAAGGGCAGGTGTGTGCAAGGAAGCTGCAACTTCAAGAAAAACATAGAAGACAGAAACCGAGACCTCTGTGGGGAGGATGGGGGGGAAACCAGAACAGACAATAAGAACAGGATTTTCATGAGCATTTAAAAGCTAGGGGAGAAAAATAAAATATAAAATAATAAAATAAAATAAAATAAAATAAAATAAAATAAAATAAAATAAAATAAAATAAATAATAAAATAAAATAATAAAATAAAATAAAATAAAATAATAAAATAAAATAAAATAATAAAATAAAATAAAATAAAATAAAATAAAATAAAATAAAATAAAATAAAATAAAATAAATAAAAGCCAGGGAAGACTCAATCCAGAGGTTTTAGGTCAGCAAAACATAAATACAAATACTCATATGATTCCGTTGGTAGCCCTAGGCTTGAAAAAGATGAGACATTTGGGTCTCACAAAGTCTGTGCCTGAATGACTTACAGGGCCCCGGACTAGGGCTTCTCAAACTTTCAGGGGAAAAGGGTCCATTGGTGTCGGTGTTGACTCCTAACCCAACATGGCCTTTGTGGGGACTGCAGTGTGTGAGTGGGACACGGTTTGTTCCCCCTGCAACCCACCAGCACCTTCCAACCACACCCAGACTGGTCTGTGCCCTGTTCAACGGGCCCTCTGGTCACATGCTTGGATGACTCAGCAATGCCAAATTGCCACTTTTAAACACTTGCGCCGGGATCCCTGGGTGGCGCAGCGGTTTGGCGCCTGCCTTTGGCCCAGGGCGCGATCCTGGAGACCCGGGATCGAATCCCACATCGGGCTCCCTGCATGGAGCCTGCTTCTCCCTCTGCCTATGTCTCTGCCTCTCTCTCTCTCTCTCTCTGTGACTATCATGAATAAATAAATAAAATCTTTAAAAATAAAAAATAAAAAAAATAAACACTTGCGCCCATTTTCTGGACTTACCGCTCCTCCCCCCAGGAGGTGGAGCCAGCAGGCGGGGTAGGGCAGGGCGGATGCTCTCTTCCCAGCAGCTCACACACCAGCACCAATCTGGGGACCACAGTTTGTCTGACGCTGTCCTTGACCATCAAAGTCAACAAGATCATTTAAAGGTCACCTGGTCTCACTCCCTCTTCTCGAGCGGGTGCCATTCTGCTAAGCCACAGTTGACCGAAGGCTTCAGACTCATAGAGGCCAAGATGGAATGAGGACCTGGGGGAAGCCAGCAAGAGCGTGACAACCAGGTTGCCTCTCCCATCACAGATGGCGTCTATGAGTTTCTTGCCATTGCTGTGACGAATAAGCACAAGCTCGGCGGCTTAAAATGTCACAAATTGGTTTTCTTACAGGTCTACGGGTCAGAAGTTCCAAAATGAGTCTCAGGGGCGAAAACCAAGGTGCCACAGAGCTGGTTTCTTCCGGAAGCTCCAGGGAAGAACTCATCCCAGCTCCTAGAGGTTGTGGCGTCCCTGGGCTTCTGGCCACGGCACCCCTAGACCTGCCTCGACATCATGCCGCTGTCTCCAGCCCTTGGCCCGCTGGCCTTCCTCTTGCAAGGACCCTCTGGATTACTGCTAGGGGCGAGGGGCCCCAGATAATGTCCCCAACTCCAAATCCTTATCATGATCACATCTGTAAACTCCCTTTTACCAGATAAGCTAAGATTCTCAGGTCCCGGTGATTAGGACGCGGGCATCTTTGGGCTGCCCACTATCCGCCGCCCACAGTGCAGAAAGCATTTGGTTTTTGTATGTGTCTTCCCACATCAGACCTGCTTCCAAGAAAAGAGGACTGGTATCAGCCCCTCCCGGGCTTGTGTTCAAACTCCAGCTCAGACATTTCTTTGTTATAGGACCTGTAGTATGTCCTTTTCATCTTTCCTGAGCCTCAATTAGTCCATCTGTTAAGTGGGGTCAACCACGCACCTCACAGGGTTGCTGTGAGGATAAATACAAGCATGTACTCCACGGGCAGAGCACCCAGTAGGTGCTCAGCAGATGTCACTTTGCTTCAGGGGGCAGGTAGGACCACATCTCCCCTATCGGTGACTTGGGGCTCCTTTCTCACTAATGATCCTCAGGGGACCCACGTTACTGTGACTCCACATGCATCCCTCTCTTGTTTGTCTTTTATCTCCACAAAACCTCCCCCCTGCGCCGTCCTCCCAGCCGATGTCCACGGCAGCAAAGGCATTTCTGCAGCCCGGACCAAAGGGAGCAGAGCCAGCGGGCAGCACCCAGGAGGCCGGTCCCGGGAAGACGCACAGCCAGACCTGCCGCCTCCCTGTCCGCTTTGAGGCCAGACATGAAAGGCCTTTTTAGAAGAGATGCAGGGAATTGTCATTAGAGCCTTTCTTCTCTTGATAATGGTCCTGCCAGAACCAGAAGAAGAAAAAAAATGTTGATGTGCTATTTATTATAATATGTGGGCTGCAGGGGATATACAATCATGGAAATCATTCTTTAACCCAAACTGCTACTGTAATTGTGCCAGTTTTAATACTGTGTACAATCTAAAATTTTTCTATTGGTGGTCTCAAAGAAAAATTATAGAATTTCAGCATTTTAGGGGAACCTGATGCCATTGAATACATCCTCAAAAAAATCCGATATATAGCAATTCTGGCTCTACATGCATATCTCTAGTGAAAGAAAGCTCATTGCTTACTTCCTTTTTTTTTTTTTTAAGATTTTATTTATTTATTCATGAGAAACGCAGAGAGAGAGGCAGAGACCTAGGCAGAAGGAGAAGCCGACTCCATGCAGGGAGCCCGATGCAGGACTCGATCCCGGGACCCCAGGGGCACGCCCTGAGCCAAAGGCAGATGCTCCACCGCTGAGCCCCCCCAGGCGCCCCTCATTGCCTTCTTTCTCCAAAGTTCATCCTTTTTTCTTTAGGGCTTTGAGGATGAAAACTAATCACCTCCCTCCCCTCCTGTTTTGAATCAGGTGTGAAGGAGGCAGTCCAGTCAGCTGGGGATAATCTATCAGCCTCGGCTCCTAAAGGGGAACGGGGTGGGCAGACTGGACGCGGGCCCAGAATGGGCTTTCTAGGCCTCCCCTCCGGTCCAGAGTCAGCATATGGTGACAGGTGGATCTGCGGGTCAGCCTCCCCCCGGCCCCTGGGGGGGCCCTGGCTGCCGTGCACCCCACTTGGGTTCAGAGGAACAGGATGCTGCACCTGCTTCATGGAAGAGAGTAGCACGTGGCCCCTTGCTGCACCCCATTCACTGGACCCACGGTGCACGCTCTCCCCTCTCCCCTCTCCCCTCTCAGGACCCGGTAAATCACTCGCCCACGGCTCGAAGCGGACAACAGCCTAAAGCCCGCTGGACACTTTGCCTTGCAAACGCCCGAGGGCCCCCGTTCTGTGGGCGAGGGGGGCGGGGTGCTTCCACCCATGGGATCGCTTCGTCGGTCCGTTTGGCTGCTTTGTCCACTGAGCCAAGCCTGCTTCCCGTTCAGGCCCATCCGGCCCCCCAGGGCTCTGCTGCTCCGCAGGGCACGGCGCCCGGGACCGAGCCCACTGCCATGGGCTCCTCATCCAGCAAAGCTCCGTTCAAACCGAGACCCCGCTACTGACGCGTCCTGGGCACACGGCTCGACTTCTCTGTGTCTCCGCATCCTCACCTGTGAAATGCAGGTGACGATGGTCCCTCCCTCCAGGGGATTTCCGGCTGTCGCTGGGACCACACTGGCACTGGCATGGCATAGGTGCCGCTGGCGCCTGCAGTAGCGTGCACGTAGAGGACACAAGGCAGCCCCGCGCGTGAAGCCCAGCCGCTCTGCGGAACGCAAGAGGAAGCCCCGGACCCGAAGGGCACCCTTTTGCTGACACTGGGGTGAGGGAGGCTTTTGCTCATGGGTCTGGGCCTGGCCGAGTGGCTGCGTTGACCTCGGCTGGCACGTCGTGCAGCTTGGTGCTGTCCGGCAGCCAATGGTCTAGAAAGGCCTGGACTCGGGCAACACGGTAACCTCTCCGCCAGCTTCTCATCCGCAGCAGGACCGTCCGCAGAGTGTCCAGGGGGCACAGAGGAACGGAAGTGTGGGCAGGCCACCATGCGCACGTGTTCTTTTTAAGACTCGGTGTCACATTTGCTAAGAAGTCACACGGCTGAGGCCAGGGTCACGAGGGAGGACCTGCAGCGTTCCTCACGGGAAGGAGAGGGGAGGAGCCGAGCCCTTTAACACAGTCAGCGTGCACAGGGGGGGAGGGATGAGCCCAAGATAGGGGAAGAGCTCTCCCCTCCCGCCTGGACCCAGAGGCACCGCAGTCACCACGACGGGCACCCTCTTTGGGCGTCCACACGGGTCAGACATTCAGCACCATCGTCGCATTTCAAGGCAGAAATTCCCATCTTACAGACGGGAAGTCGAGGCGCGAGGAGTGGAAGAGCCAGGACCGTGTGTCTGGGTGTCGGACACGAAGCCCCGCGTATTTCTGACCACCTCCCTTTCACGTCCGTTAGGAGCAGAGAGGGCCTCAAAGGCCTGGACCCAGAAGTCCGCCTCCATCCCATCTTGTGCAGAGAGCGACCCCCTTGCTATGAAGCCCCACTTTGCTCCGGGGCCTGCTTCCCTCGACACCACCGGGACCCTCCCCGCACTCGCCGCCTGCACTCCCGAATCCCTATTTGAGCTTAATTAGGTTTGCGCTAAGTTCATGAGTTTCCATAAACTTAATGGGCTCTAAAGAGAAAATAGAGATCCTTCTCGCCAGGTGTTTATTTCCTTCCCACGTTCCCCTCACTGCGCTCCGAGGCTCATTTCCAAGTTCCATCTGGTTAATGGGTGCAGGTGAGGCTGGGCAAGGCGCTGCTCGCCCTCCCCGCCGCGCCCCCACCTCGCTCCCGCGCGGCCCGTCCAGATGTCCCCGCTCCCCCCGCAGGAGGACGGGGCTGAGGGGAGGCAGGGACGGGCCAGCCGCTGCCCCGGGCCCAGCCCTTGCATCCGGCCCCAGGCATATCTGGGAAGGGCCAGAAAGGCTTCTTGGTTCCCCCCCTTGCCCCCGCCCCCCCCCCAGGTGCTAGGCGCTGCACCTCGGGGTCTCGTCTCACTGAGCCGAGGACCAGAACGTGGATCCTACCTCCCCCGATCGTGGCGTATTTCAAAGGATCGGACCCGCGGGGGCACCCGCACTGGCCCCCCGTGTACAAATCATCGCTCACACGGAAGTTCAGACCTTCTGTGCCAGCCAAGCCCGCTGTCCCCACCGCCCCGCCCACAGCTTCCATCTCTGCGGACAGGGGAGCATAACGGTAGGATCTTTACAGCAACAAAGCTGCCCCCACCCTCCGAGGCAAAGGCGACAGGAGCCCCCAGGGAGCGGCGTCTGGCGGGTGGGGATGACCAGGGTCTCCGTTCCCTCTCCCCGTTAGCGAGGTCCCCGGCGCCCAGGCCCAGGACGCGATCCCAAGTCTGAGATGGATGCGCCGTGCCCTTCACCCAGGTCCCCGTCGCACGCAGAGGCGGAGGCCGATGCCCCGGGGCTCCGAGGGCCTGGAGGACGGGCGTCGTCTGAGTGGGGTGAGGGTGGGGGTGTCCCCGAGCTTCCAGCCAGCAGGACGCCTGCCCCCTGCCGCCTGCCTTTGTAAAGAACATTTTAAAACACACGGTGGCTGCTGGTCTGTCTGCGTGATCCGCGGTGGCTTTCCTGCTGCAGCAGCCGGGCTCGGGGGTCACAGGGGACGCTGTCCCGCCCGCAGGCCGCAGGCCCTGAGAGACGCGGCCACCTGCCCCCGGTCGTGCAGCTCCCGAGCAGAGGCGGGGGCGCGGACGGGGCCTGGCAAACCGTGAAGAGACACCGGCAAGGGGGCCGCGCAGCCCTGGCCCACACCCCCCGTGGCGACCCCGCCGGCCCCACGCGGGGCCCTCGGTCCAGCCACCGCTGCAGCAGCCGACGGGACGCCGGCGCCTCTCCGCCAGCCAGAGCCCTCGCTCCGGCCCCCAGACCAGCATCAAATGACTAATTTAAAACCTAATGCATCCACCACGTCCACCCCGGCTGCCCCTTCCGCGGCTTATCGCACCCTATTCAAATCCAAAATAAATTATTTCAGCTCTGCAGCCTTTGGATAAAGAAAAAAAATGAAATTAAAAAATAAAAAAATAAAAAAAGAAGAAGGGAAAGCTTTGAAGGGCCAGGCTGCCTGCCTCGCCGCCTGCGGTTCCAGGCCTTTCCTCCAAGCCGGCACTGCTGACCCCCGGGGGCCGCCGGGCACGCCGCCCCTGCCAGCCCGGGCCCTCCTGCTGGCCGGGCCCGTCCACCTCGGGGGGGCACAAGCCGGTGTCTCCAGGCCGCGGTGGCATCCCTGGGAGCAGGAGGGGGCAGCTGGCCCCAGCGGCCGCTTATCCTTCAGCTTCGCACACTGACCGGCTGCACGAGCGCGGAGCCCAGCCCGTGTGCCCCTCCCGTGGGGCCCCCGAGGCCCGGCCCGGCCTCCCTGCCCCCCCGAGAGCCTGGGGCCCCGGACGGCAGGACGCGAGGGTGACAGTGTGGCCGGAGCGACCCGGCCCTCCCAGTGGGGCCCCGGGGGCCGCTCCCGAGCCCAGCGCCCTCACCACCCTGTGGCTGTCACCACCACCCAGGAGGGAGCACCGCGCCTGGGCGAGGGGTCCCTGTCTGCCTCCCTGACCCAGGCGGGTGGCCGGGGACGTGGAAAGCCGCAGACAAACCCCGACAGGGGTTGCAGGTTTGCTGAGCGCCACTGAGCCGCCCCCACCCCCCACTGGGGATCTGAGGAAAGTGCTGGAGGGTCTCCCGGGGCCCAGCACGTCTTCCCCACCCCGGCTCTGGCCCAGGCCTTGCGGTCCCCACTCCCGAGGGGTGGGCCGGGCTCAGACATGATGGCCCGGCGCGGGGGACACCCGAGACCCAGCGGGGGTGTCGCCATCGCCCGCCCCCGGGCAGGTGCGCGGGTGGGAAGCAGGACCCCCCGGAGGGAGGCTGCCGTCCAGGGCCCTGTGCTCCTGGCACGGCCCGAGGTCCGACTCCCCAGGGAACAGGGACCTGTGCACCGTCCTGTCCTGACCCCCGTGACCTGGAAGCCCCGGGGGGAGATCCACCTCTGCCTTAAGTCTTCGGAGGGTACGCGCCCCCCCCCTCGGGCTCAGGTGGTCCCTGCCCGCAGCCCGGGGTCCACACGAGATTTGAATCAGGGGCCGCGCTCCCCGGAGGCCGCCCCACCCCGGGCCTGCGCTCTGGGTGACTGGCTCGTGGGCTGACGGTGCCCCCGCTGGGACCCGGAGGGAGACCCTGGCTTACCCCCTACGCCCCTACCGGGCCTTCACCTTGGGCCCCAGCAGAGCAGGCCCCTGGGGGCGGCTGCATGAACCTTTCCCGGTGTCTTCCCATGGGCACCTGGGGCGGCCACGGGCACCGGGGAAGGGGCAGCACCAGACCGTCCCCTCCTGCCCCACACGCAGCTGGTCGTGGCCCTGGGGGTCCTCGCCTCTGAGCCCGGGCCGCGGGCGCACAGTGTGTCCACGGAGGGTCCCTGCCACACGAGCCAGGCCCAGGAGCAGCCACCGAGGTTGGTCTCAGGCGTCCTGCTCTAGCGGCTTGGTCGCCCTGTCACAGCTGGAGCTGGCAATTAGGATAAAAAATACACAAACTGGGGTGTCTGGGGCCCAGCGGGCTCAGTGCCTGCCTGCGGCTCAGCTCAGGGTGCCGGGGTCCTGGGATCGAGCCCCGCGTCGGGCCCCCTGCTCCGCGGGGAGCCTGCTCCTCCCTCTGCCTCTGCGCCCCCGCCCCGGCTCCTGCTCCCTCTCGAGCTCTTGCAAGGAAGTAAATAAAATCTTTCCAAAGATAAATAAACAAATAAGTCACTGTACCTCTGAAGAAAATGGAGACGGAGGGAAATGGTGATGTCCTCCGCCGCCCTCTGATGGCTGGGGCGTGAGCCTCTAACTGTCCCCCAAGTGCAAGGAAGGTTACAGCGGCCCCCGGGGAGGGGGGGGGGTCAGGCAGGGGGCGTGTAAGGCAGGAACCACCGACTGGAGACATGTGCTCCCAGCGCAGCCCTGGGGGCAGCTCCCGCCCCACACGGGGAAGCAGCTCCTGTTACCCCTTCCCAGGCGGGCAGGGGCGGGGGGGGGGGGGCCCTGCCTACGGCGCGCCCCGAGGTCCTAGACCCAGGTCCACACCCAGCCCCGCGCACAATCCCTGCTGCTCTGCACGCACCGCGGCCTGGGGGCCCCAGGTCACCGGCTGCCTTCATGGTGTGCCCTGGGTGCCCCGGGTGCCCCGGGTCCTGCTTCAGGCCTGGGGGAGGCGGTCCGGGTGGAGCATAGGCTGCAGGGCACAGGGCGGGGGGGGGGGGGACAGAGGCCTCGACCCCCTGGGGGGCGCGCAAGAGGACAGGGCAGGGGGCCTGGGAGGGGCACGACCGGCAGGCAGGGCGTCTGCAGCCTGCACACAGCAGGTGCTCAATAAACGTCAGCAGCTCTCCATGGCCACGTGCCCAGCACACCCGGGTGAGGACACCAGCCCCAGAGCCTTGTGGGTGCCCCTCCTTCCACACGCGCGTGTTGGCCTGCTGCTCACACAGGTCCGGTGAGCATGGGCATCGTGGGTGAGTGGGCCTGTGTGCCGCAGGTGCGTGAGGGAATATCTTGCCTGCTCTTGGGGGGAGAGAGGAGGTATGAAAGCGACCAGAAAGGAAAAACTGAGAGACATAGAGTAAAGGAAGGGAAAAAATATCTGTAAACCCCCAGTCTGTCTCTCCCTGTATATGGGTGTGTCTGTGTCTCCCCGTCTCTCCCTGTCTCCCCCTGTCTCTCTGTCTCTCCCCGTCTCTCTCTGTCTCTCTGTCTCTCCTCCCTCCCTCCCCCTCCCTGTCTGTCTCTCCCCGTCTCTCTCTGTCTCTCCCTGTCTCTCCTCCCTCCCTCGCTCTCCCTGTCTCTCTGTCTCTCCCTGTCTCTCTGTCTCTCCCTGTCTCTGTCTCCCCCTGTCTCTCTGTCTCTCCCTGTCTCTCCCTGTCTCTCTGTCTCCTGTCTCTCTGTGTCTCTCTCCCTCCCTCTCTCCGTCCCTGTCCCACAGCACACCGTCCCCTGGGGATGCCCGTGCACACCGCCCTACTGCATGCAGACCCGGGCCTGCGTAGACGCTCCTTGACCTCTGCCAATGCTGCTGTCCGCCTCCTGCCCCCGCGCACACCCCCGTGACCCAGAGCGCCTCAGAGCCACGCATCAGTCACCATCCGCCCTGCCAGCCTCCGAATCGCAGTCCCGACCTGGGGGTAGCGGCCTCTGTACACCCGCACCCGCAGCGGATCCGTGTGCGAGCACGCGCTGCCCACCGCCCAGTGCATGCTGTGCCAACACGCGCACCCACACGTGTCCAGCGCACTACTGCGTCCCACTGGCCGTCTCTTGGGCCACCATGAAGGGGGCTCTGCTCGGGGTGGGGACCAGGGGTCAGAGCTCACGGGGACGTATGTGGTAAGAGGGAACCCCTCTTCCTCCCCCAGGAGTCAGAGCACCATCAGTGTGACTCCTGGGCTCCCCCTGCACACACCCCCCCCCGCCCAGGGGATGTGGGGAGACTCATGGTATCTGATTTGTCAACTGAGGGAGCAACCCCAGGCACGCTCAGCCCCCCTCAGCCCTCTTCCTGGGGAGCAAGCTGAGCTCCAGGGGACAGCTGTCGCCCCTCCCTGTCCCATCCAGCTCTCCTCAAGCCTGAGGCCACGAACAGAGCCAGGGACCCTCACCCGAGGCCTGAGCCGCCTCAGACACCCCAACAAGGCCCCTGGGGACCACCGGCCGCCTCCCCTGCATACCTCCCTTCCCGGCTCCCCCCCCGCCCCCCCCCCAGCGCCCACCTGCAGGGCCCACCAGCCCTCCCGAGGCCCCGCCCCGCCCGCAGGCCCTGCCCTGCCCCCTTCCCACGTCCCCTGGACAAGCCCCTGCTCCTCTGTGTTCTCCTCCCGCACCCCCGGAGCTCCTGCCAGTCGCCCCCCCTCCCCGCCCCCGCCAGCACAGCAAAACCAGGTCGTGCCACGAAGCCATCCTGCCCAGCCCGCCAGATTTGTCACTCAGCGCGGGTACATAACTACCAGGACCATCTTCCCTGCTAATGGGAAGGAAATCTGGTGGGCTCCACTGCTGCCGATATGCATTTAAATGGCCGCATCTAGGAGGGAAATCTAACCCGAGAGCTGGAAGGGAGGCTGGGACACTGGGGGAAATCTCGCCGTAATAACTGTGTGAGGCGAAGCAAAGCAGCAGAGAGCGGAACCCTCGCCGGGGGAGAGAGAGAAGACTCGACTGCGACTCGTGGGCGCGGGACCTGATTGGAGGCTCCGCACTTCCGATATGATGGAGCGAGTGTCGCGGCTCCTCCTGTCTGAACCTCGCCCGCCCCACGCCGTGAAGTGTTTCCCACCCCGTGCGATGCGATGCTCGGGTGGGGGGGGGGCAGAGGTTATGCGCTTAATGATCTCTCTATATCTCGGAGCCCAGAGGTGCAGGCGGGGCCCTCATTTGAAGGCAGAGCAGATCCGGTTCAAAACTAGGCTCAGCCACTTACACACTAGGTGACCTTGGGCAGATGTCTTCACTCGGGAATGTCCACCTCCTGGTCCGTAAAGTAGAGACAATGGTGCATTACCTCCCACAGTTGGGTCAAGGATTCAATAAGTTATATAAAAGCACTTGGCAAATAATAGGCACTTAACACTTACCATTAACAGCCTGGTCTGATCCTTGCCTCCAGTACTTCCTATGGAGCGACCTTGAGGAGGTGGCGTAACCTCCCAGGTCATCAGCTGCCTCGCTTGGAAGCGGGAGTGTGTGCAGGGCACTCAGAGCTTGCACAAGCTCGATGCATGCCGGTTACCAGCAGCGGCAGCTCCACCACGGTGGACCGAGCACCTCCTACGTGGTGCCCTGAGGGACAGAAGACAAGGGAGCATGAGCCCCAGACCGTAAGCCTGTGAGCTGCCCCAAAAACCACAGTTCTGAGAAGAGGATGAATCTGAATGATGTAACCAAAAGAAGGGAAGACTCGGGGAGATTTGTTCACGAAGCACAGATGCCTTCGGGTTATCACGGAACAGAGAAAGTGAGATTGCTCCGCGTGGCCAGAGAGGGCAGAGCCAGCGCTGGGTGGGACCATGAGGCTCCGAGGGGTCCGATTCCAGCTGCATTCCACGAACTTTCAATCGAATTCCGTTATCCAACAATGGATGGCCAGAAAGGTGAAAAGGATTTTAAAACTCTCTCTTGCAGGAAGTAATTCGGTAAAGCCTACGCCATTTAGCGGAGGAAACGGAGTCCCATCATTCGGGGGAGATTTTGATCATCGTCCTACCTGACCACGGCTCCCGTGTTAACAGGCCTGTTTGGGATGAGCTCAGCAACTGCTCCGCGTCTGCCTTCAAAACATAGCTACAAGGATCGGTAGCTTTCCATTCAAATAGGATCATCCCAAGGTCCACTTGAGGATGTTTCATTTTCTTGGCTGTTATGAACTCGGTTTCAACCGTAAGTCCACCTCCACCCCTGAGGCATGGGGTGGCCTCAGGATCAATGGCCCCTGTTCTTGGATGGGACTTGGGGCACACAGTGTATACGGACCACGGTGAGGACCGTGACACTATGCAGGGAAAGTGCTCGGGAAGGGGGAACAGCGGGTGCAAAGGCCACGAGGAAGGAAGAGGAGAGCCTCTCTTTGCCTCTCGAGCAACAGGAAATGAGATTGGGGGCATGCAAGAGGCCAGATCATGAACGGACTTGGAGGCCATCACTAGAATTATGGGTTTTGTCCTGTTTCTTGGTAGGAGGCCAAGGGCAGGATTCAAGGGGAGAAACCACACTTGACTTGCTCAACCCCTACGATTTCCCATCTCAGTTAATTTCCTCATTTGCCACGTCTCTCGGGCCCCAGAACTTAGAGCCATCCCTGACTCCTCTCCTCTCCCCTGAGGAAGGCAATTGCATCGCCTCATCCCTGCCACCCAAGCCAACGCCACGTACCGCCTGGGTGGTGACAGCACCGTCTCACTTCCATCCTCACTCTTCAATCCATCAGCAAAGTTCCTCCACGTCCCAAGCACGGCCACACACACGCATCTGCACTGCTAGAAAGGAGGAGCCACCCTCCGTGCATGACAGGCAGACTTCTTCCAAAGAAAGAAACCAAAAGCAAATCCGAGAATAAGCATTTGGGAGACAAGACATCCAGGCCAAGATGGTGGTAATAGTGTGAGGTCTCTGCAGAAATCCTGAGCTGCCGGGGCTTCCACAGAGGCCGGACCGAGGATCTGAGCCAAATGTATCCTGATCTGAGGAGGCTGGGAAAGTCCAATCACCTCTGTGTGTGAATACACCTGACAGATTACAGAGAAGGGACTATGACCAACCGGCAGGAGGTGGCTCTACACGCACAGATGATCTTTTCTTTTCCTCATTTTTTCTCAGGCTTCAAAATTGTGAACGGTGACTATGTTTCGTAATCATACAAATATATTAGAAGTAAAAGTCATCAGGTAAGTTTCTGCATTCTCCTGGTGTAGATTGAATGCCAGAGATAGAGAGATAGTAGGATGCGCTCGTCCCTATTCTAGACAGCAGATGCCTAGCGACGGGCTTGAAGCTGCACAGTGACACGTTGCGGAGTGGGGCTGACGCCATGCTGACACCTGCGGACCTTTGACGGGCACCAGGCCATAGACGTACGTCCCCCATCCTAGGCCTGTGCTGCCAGGGTTTGAGACCTGAGCACGGGATAGGTGGTCAACCCCAGTACGTTGCATTTCAGAATTCCATCTGGAGCTGCAAGCTGCTGAGACCTTTTCTTTTATTTTTCTTTTTTTTTGAGGGCAGGGAGGGGCAGAGGGAGAGGGAGAGAGCAGTAAGCAGGCTCCACGCGCAGCAGAGCCCAACACGGAGCTCAATCTCACAATCCTGAGATCATGACCTGAGCCAAAATCCAGAGTCGGACGTTTAACCGACTGAGCCACACAGGCGCCCATGCTGAGACCTTTTCCGAGTCTCAGTCTGTCTTCCAAAGCACCCACAGATCCTCCTAGCACCCGGCCCTTGGAAAGCGATATGTGCAGGCCATGCATATCTTCATTCAGTCGTATACATATTTTGGGGGGTTTGGTTTATTTGAGAGAGAGAGAGCGAACAAGGGAGAACAAGAGAGCACAAGCAGGGGGAGCAGTGAGGGAGAAGGAGACGCAGACCGCCCGCCGAGCAGGGAGCCCACCATGGGGCTCGATCCTGGGACCCCGGGATCACGACCTGAGCCGAAGGCAGCTGCTTAACCGACTGAGCCACCCAGGCTCCCCCTCTTCATTCAGTTGTAACGTCTAACAAATATTTACCAAGCGTGTTCCACTGTGCTCAAGTGGTCAGTGCTATGCCGGCTTCCCCACCGTGCGTCCTTGGGCACCTCACCTACCCACTCGGTCCTTTGGCCTCCTTCTCTGCAAAAGGAAGCTGAAGTTAATACCTGCTTTATGGAAGTGTTGAGAGAATTAAAGGAGTTAACCCAAATCACAGAGCACCTGGCACATCCTAAGCGCTCAATTAAGTTATTATTATTAATTATTCTTATAGGATAGAATGAGACACAAAAAAAGGGAGTGCTCAGTGCTCCCTGAGAGCTCTTCCTAGAGGTGCTGGAAGCCGAGTATTGGAGGAGGAGCAGGCATTGCTGTCGGTAAGCGGGGAGGACGAGGAGGACGAGCTGGGGCTTTGCGGGCGGGGGGCAGCAGGAGCCCGGCCGCAGGCAGGAGGCGGTGCGTCTTCACTCCCAGGGCGCTCAGCCGCCAGGTGTTCTCCGTCCCCCCTGCAGGGGACAGCTCCCGGGGCACAGCTCCCACGCGGCCTGCGTAGACCACCCCGACGTGTGGCCTCTGGGGTTGCCGGCGACTGAAGACTCACCGGGTTCAGCTGTTTAGCGCTGGAAGAGCACAAGCTTCAGCTTCAAAGAGAAAAGGCATTTGAAAGGCTTATGAAAGGGCTTAGGAACCTTCTTGTACATCAAACACGCCTTACAAAGCAACATTTTGATGAGTTAAGTGCAAATGAATCAGAAACACAAGGATTAAATTTCTCTTGAAATACACACAGGTTTAAAGATTAAGAGGGAATTGCCGGGCGAATCGTGTGCGGGGTGAACACGCGAGGGAGATCAAGGTGGTTCGTGTCCGCCGCTTGCCTCCGTGATCAGCGTAAATAACAACAATAATAATAGCTTGGACGCTGCTTGGCGTACTTCTGGCTCCCTGGGGCCCACAGGAAGCTCGCAGGTAGGTGCGGAGCGCGGAGAGGCGTGAGGCCACAGCGGAAGGCCGCCCAAGGCCCCGGGGGGGCGCGCCAGGGACCGGCAGCCTCCGCAAAAGCGGCTTCTGTGCCCTGCGTCTCCCGGCCGGACCGTCTCCCAGGCTGCTCCAGCCCACGGATCACGGGCGCAGGCCTGGCTCCAGGTCATCTTGAAGGTCACGCGTTGAAGATGCAGACTGTCCATCCCGCAGTGGACTTCACGTGAAGCCTAAGTGAGCCGTCGCACGAAGCATCACAATCTCAGGGCTTCCTGCCTGCAGCGAAGACAGGTGGGCCAAGGGCCACGTGGTGGAATGAAAAGGAACCCGGACCTGCTGGTCACGCACCTGAGTTCTAACCTCTGCCTCAAACACGTTGTGTGGGGCTCCGGGAAGGGAGCCCGCTGCTCCAGCCTCAGTGTCCCTTCTAGTAAAGTGAGGACAGTAGACGAGGCGCTGGCCGAAAGCCTGGCTGTAAGGTTGCAGATTAAATGATTCTAAACAACACATTTCAAATTGAATTGTCTTCCAGTCAACAAAGATCCATTAAACACCTACTACTTTTCGGGGATCCCTGGATGGCTCAGCGGTTTGGCACCTGCCTTTGGCCCAGGGCGCGATCCTGGAGTCCCGGGATCAAGTCCTGCATCGGGCTCCCGGCATGGAGCCTGCTCCTCCCTCTGCATGTGTCTCCACCTCTCTCTCTCTCTCTCTCTGTGTCTATCATGAATAAATAAATATATCTTAAAAAAAAAAAAAAAACACCTACTACTTTTCAAGCACAGGAGCTGCAGAGATGCGGAAGTCCAGGCATTTAGAATATGAGCTTAAAGATAAATGACTATAATATAAAACAGCAGAAAATAAATGATAGATGATAGATCAAGGAGAGAGAGAGAGAGACTGATCAGATCTGCCTGGTAGGAAGCAGAAGCATTAAAGAAAGCCCATGTCTGGGGGGCTCAGTGGGTTAAGCATCTGCCTTCGGCTCGGGTCATGGGCTCAGGGTCCTGGGGTCGGCCTGGCATCGGGCTCCCTGCTCAGTGGGGAGCCTGCTGCTCCTTCTGCCTTCCTCCTCCCCCTATTCATGCGCTCTCTCTCAAAGGAATAAAATATTCTAAAATAGGAAGGAAGGAAGGAAGGAAGGAAGGAAGGAAGGAAGGAAGGAAGGAAGGAAGGAAGGAGGGAGGGAGGGAGGGAGGGAGGGAGGGAAGGAGGAAGGGAGGAAGGGAGGAAGGGAGGAAGGAAGGAAGGAAGGAAGGAAGGAAGGAAGGAAGGAAGGAAGGAGGAAGGAGGGAAGGAAGGAGGGAAGGAAGGAGGGAAGGAAGGAGAGAAGGAAGGAGGGAAGACAGGCGCTAGAAGACAGTGACACTCGGACCAGGCTGGGGGGAGAGAAGGCGGCTGCCGGCCGACAAGGTGGGGGCCTGTTCCACACAGATCCAGGGACGTCACGGCTGGAAGGGCTCTTATTTCACAGATGGAGAAACTAAGGCCCAAAGGACTTAATTAGACACATAGCTGATTAGTAGTAGCAAACGTGGGGATTATTAACAAATTTCCCAGACCTTCCAGTCCCAGTCCAGAATTTAACAATGAAAACCTCTAGGAGGCGAGCAGGGCGGCCCCTCCAGGGTGCGGGCTGGGCGGGGCTGTCCTAGGGCTGCTGTCACAAAATACCGCAGCCTGGGCGGCTTATCAACCAGATGGTGATCTCAGGGCTCTGGAGGCCGGAGGTCCGAGACCCGGGTGCGGGCGTGGGCCGGGGAGGGCCTCTCCCAGGTCACAGGCTTCCCAAGTACCTCCTCTGTAGGGCTGCGCATCCCATTTGCTAGGCCCCACCCTCCTGACCGTATTGCCTCCCAAGGCCCCACCCCTATTATTATCACTTTGGGCCTTGGGATTTCTACCTGTGAATTTGGGGAGGACGCAAACCCCTAATATTATCAGCTTGGGCCTTGGGATTTCTACCCTTGAATCTGGGGAGGACGCACACATTCAGACCATGGCGGGAGGTGCATTTGTTTTCCGCAGTTGATGCAACAACGTGACACGAGGTTAGCAGTTTGAACAACCCACGCGCGCGTGTCCCGTGCGGTCCCGGAGGCAGGGAGCCCAGCGGTCAGTCTCTCTGGGCTGAAATCAAGGTGTCAGCAAGGACTGCGTTGCTTTCTGGAGGCTCTTGGGAATCAACCCCCTTCCTTGCTTCTAGCGGCCACCAGCTCCCATCACTGCATCCTGAGTGTCTGGAACGGCACTCGGTGCATAGTACACGTTTCCCTCGAGCTCCTGGCGGCCACCGGCACTCCTTGGCTCACGGCCCTTCCCTCCACATATGCAGCCAGCGCGGGGGGGAAGGGGGGAAGGCTTCTGAGATTGCAACACCCTGACCTCCCCTGGCGCCCCCCCTTACGCTGGTAAGGATCCTTGTGATTACACGAAGGCTACCTGCATAATCCAGTGTACTCCCCCTATTTTAAAGTCAGCTGATTAGCATCCTGAGAGCCATCTGCTACCTTAATTCCCCTTTGCCACGTAATTTCCCACATCCCCAGGTTCCAGGGATTAGGACGGGGACATCTTTAGGGGACCGTTACTCTGATTAGCACAAAGGAGACAGTGTCAATTCATTCCTTCATTCTTTATTAAGTGCCTGCTGTGTGTCATTCGCTACTCTGGGGTCTACGGAGACAGTAACAAGACGGAATGTCCCTCTACCTTCTCAGAAAGACACTAAAGGGGCCACCAACCAAGACTGTCACAACCAAGTGTCACAGCAGAGGAAGTGTGGTGCTAAGGGTTAGGAAAACGTTCCCAAACAGAACGCATCTGAACCTCTATGCCCCTCGCCGCATACCCAGATTAAGAGTCAAGACCTATCTTCCAAGTAGATTAGTCTCTATCAGAAAGGGGAAAAAAACAAAAAAACAAAAAAACAAAAATAGAAAAGAAAAGGAAAAGAAACAGAGAAACAGGATTTATTTTTAATGAACCTGTCTTGGCTCTGAATAATCACTGCTTCCTTTTCTGGTTTGACTTCATTATAGCTTAGTTTGGACTCTTGTTTGAGTGAAACATTGGCCACGGACCAAAGGCTGTTCCGGGCGTTGAGGATGCGATGTGAGAAAGATAGCAGAGCCTACAGGGAGGGGAAGAGGAGTCTGCACGCGGCCACCACAGAGCATGACAATGACTGTGTCTTTACTCTTCAACGTGGGGTCTCGGGGAGCAGGATGGTTGGCCCAGCGTCCCATAGCAGGGATTGCAACGATGGGCAAGAAACCATAGCCAGGGGTTCACAGGTTAACGAGGGTCAGTAAGAGAGTCTGCTTCAAATCAGCAGGTCCGCACTAAAAACCGTCTGATTCCAGAGACAGAGACTGGACTCCAAGGATCAAACCGGCCCTAGGGGGTAGGCAAGAGGCGTTGGAAGGATACTGGGAGTGGGTACTGGTTCACCTGGTGATCCGGTCCCCAGGAGGCACTTCTACCCGTAATACGAGCATTAAATTAGGTTCAGCTAAACCAGGACATGTCTTCTTGGTCCTACAGGTGAGCAAGTGCTTCCAGGGGTGGAGGAGGTGCCGGCCCAGCAGCCGGGACCTGACACGAGGTCGCACCTGGGCTACCTGATACAGCGCCAGAGCTCGGCCACCCCAGGGGCCCCCAGTGACGGCCAGCCGCCCATCAGTCCTGTAAGTGTGCCCGGCTAAGAGCCAAGAAACACAACTGCTCTGACGAAACATGATCCCAGACTCAGGAGCTAAATGCCTGCTCACCGTGTTAAGCCACTGAGTTTTGGGGAGGCTTGTTACACAGCGCGATCATGACAACACATAATTGGTATGCAAATCCATGCTGCAAGGAACGCTGGGAACAGTATCTGGCATTTTCAGCCTCACTAATGAGAAAGAAAAATGACTAGTGGGTAGGCAACCGGCGACGTCGGAGGAACGGCGCTTCTCTACGCGTCCGGGGAGGGGCGGAGATACTGCCGGTGCTTCCGTGTAATTCTTCGAAAGGAACTGGCCAGTGGTGAAGGGTTGAGCAAGGAATGAGATCAAAGGAGCCAAGTCCTCATGCAGCCAAGACTTACTGCGCCTTTCCGCCTGAGTCGTGATGACAAATGCATCGGGGACTGTATTATCAGCAAGACAATTGCACAATCATGGGACGGCTTCGCTGTAATACAGAATTCATGAGCCTCTGGAAATAGTCTGTATTAAGGCACTTCCCGCAGGTCATTTTGGCAGAGTTTGGACATTCGCGTTCTTAGTACATGGCCCAGCTGAGTTCCCAGAGCTGGCACATTCCCCAGCGGGCCCATACAGCTCACCCCCGGCCTGGTCCAAACCAAACCCCACAGCAAAAAGTGGAATTAACCCGAGTCCTTGGCTGGCTTTTCCACACTCCCTTGTATTCAGGCTGCGTGTTCTCTCTCCACGTAACCTCCGTGATCTCTTGGAACCCTTCCCTCCACTACAGAAGGTTGATGTCAACCCTCATCTAGATGAGAACCTGAGGCCTGAGACGTTGTCCCTTGTCCACTGTCACAAGCAAACTGCGGAGAGAGCTCTCGCTCCTTCTGCCTCGTAGCTCTATCCGGGGAGCCCCCGTGTCTTTCTCCTTCGCCTAACTCGAGTCTCTGCTCAAACACCACCTCTTCAAGGACAACCTCCTCCACCAGCCTTCCTACATCGCCACCCTGTGTCTTCCCCTCATTCCCTTTTATTCCTGTTAATGACTCTTACGCTGCCTGACGCGGTAGCAGAACCTTGTTATGCTTCCAGCTCTATTCCCGGGGCCTACGGCAATGACTGACACCTAGTAGACAGCCAATAAATATTTGTTAAAGGAAAGAAAGAACGAAGGACGGAAGGACGGAAGGACGGAAGGACGGAAGGACGGAAGGGGGTCATCAGGTTGACCTATCCTGCACCTCCGAGCCCCAGAGCCGTCCAGGTCATCCTAACCCCGGCCTCCTGCTTCTGCAGAGTGGAGCAGTGCCCTTCTGCTCATGCTTCCTCCTATCCCACACCACTTAAACCCAGGGAGACGCCCAGATCGCCCTACAACCACCGGAAGCTTGCTGTGCATACACAGACTGCTCGGGCATAGTCATCGTTTGGCCTGGGGATGAGAGAAGAGACGCACATCACATGAAAACAAACAGCTTCGCAGCAAACATTAGGCATCACAGGGTTTGAGGTGTACTCGAGTCCCATCAGCGTCAAGGAGTCCCCAGCACGCTTCCCCCAGTCCCTCATCTCTCTTGCCACCGTAAGCCCCCGTCCTCCTCGCCCCACCCCTCCCTTCCCTCTCCCCTCCCCTCCCCTCTGGGCATCTCTCCCCAGTGATTTTCCTGCCACTGCCCCTCTGCCCCACAAAGCTATTGTCATGAACAAAGACAGCATCTTTCCTAGAAGAAATTCATGCCCCGACTTTTAAGAAGTTTGCTCTGCCCCACTGGGGAGGGTAGAGGAGGGTCGGAGCTCCGTGGGGTGTAAACATCAAGCGAGTTGGAGACAACCACTTTCTCCGATACACTTATACATCCACGGCCTTACTGAAGCCTCCCGGACACAACAAGACGTAGACACTGTCTCCTCCAAGATGGAATCTAGGTAGCTCAACCTCAAGGAAGGTGAAACCTGCCTCCTGACACCTGCCACTGAGCCAGTATTCATTCAAATCCAGATCCATGTTCTACTGGTGGCACAAAACTGTCTTCACCCACCTGTTCGTCTCCAGATTTCAGCAAATAGCATTCGAACCAGCAAATAGCATCGGGACCCAAAAGTCCCCCAGGAGGCTCCCGCTCCTATGCTTCTCGCATCTGGTCTGCACTTAGTCTCCCTAAACACCCGGCAGCCCAGCGCCCACACCCCTTGTCCACCTCCGCTGCCACAGGCCTGGCCATCATCTTTCCCCTGGACGCGGCATCCTAGCTGCTACATGCCCCCACCTCCAGGATGGCTTCCTCTAGTCCCCTGCACACAGATTGCTGCCGGGGAGTCAGAGAAACATAGATCAGATTGTGTCACTCTCTTGACTACAAACCTTCCGTGACCCCCCCATTGCCTTAGGGGAAGGACCAAATTCTCTCTGGTCCACTTAGCCCTTCAGAATTTGGGCCTATAAATGTCCGCACTGCAGCCCTCATACCCGGACAGAGGGCCAACTCTTCTCCGTCATTCCTTCCCACTCGTTATCACCCTTGGCACAACCAATTCACTCTGCCCACAGCTCCATCTCCCACGTTCTCTGTCTGAAAGCTCTTACTCGTCCCTCATGGCTCAGCTCACCATCCTCACTCTCGCCACACACCCAAGCCTCCTCCAGACCCCACGGCAGCCAGGCTTGTGCATCACACTCGACCACAAGACCCGCTTTCTTGGTCCAACTGTCCCACAAAACCATGACCACCGGGAAGACGGGGACTGAGTAACTGTATTGTCCCCTCAGTGTTTGTGCTTTGTGGGTGCCGAACAGAAAAGTATTTGTCGAATGAACAAATGAATGAAGGAACAAATGACTTAAAACACCTCCTGCCTCCTTCCACCACTAAAAATGACACACAGAACCGCCATCATCCCCCTGCCACCTGCTCTGTCGTATTTTATTCTCATTCTTGGTAATTTCATGAATCCAGTTTTTCAACGTCCCTCCTTGTGATTTGACAACTCAGTGTTGAGATATATATATACGTTAATTTAACCATTATTTCTAGAAGTTGAATAAAGTACAAATCCTCTTTATTTTTTTTACGATTTTTTATTTTATTTATTCATGAGACACAGAGAGAAAGGGGGACTGGGGGAGGCAGAGACACAGGCAGAGGGAGAAGCAGGCTCCCTGCAGGGAGCCCGACGTGGGACTCGATCCCGGGTCTCCAGGATCACGACCTGGGCCGAAGGCGGCTGCCCATATCCTCTTTAAAGGAAAATGCTTTCCATAGGCCACCCCAGTTCCTCCAGAGACTCTAACCTAAGTTTGAAACACATCAAGTTACTATAATAAGTCTTTTCTAGGAACATGCCTTTCAGTGGTGAATTAGCACAGCTAGGGAAGCTTGGGCTATAAAACCTGTAAGAATAAAGAAGGAAATGAAAGCAAAATAATAATAGATTTTCATAACTCAAGGAGCCTCAAGAATATGTTTACAGACCCCCAAGCTTCGCGACCTCGGTTTGAGAAACACTGGACTAAATTCTTAGAACTATAAATAAGCCAAGACCACCTCCGTCCCTCCAAGTCAGGAAACGGGGTCTCCGAGAAAGACAGGGACGGGCCCAAGGACTGCACCCCGTGAATGGCAGGCCCCGGACACAATCAGAATAAACCACCTCATTTAATTTGAATTCCCTGGACTCCTGAAAGCAGTTTGCTTCGGAGCGAAGATCCCATATGCAAACCTGGTCGATGGATCTGAAGGGAGACGTACACTTGAAAATAATAAACAAGAACCCATTTATAAGGAAAGAAAAATCGAAAGGCAGAAAGTAATGAATCACCATTGCAAGTCGGCACAAAAAGAAAAATTAGTTCATAAAAATGCAGTTGGATAAATAATAGGTTATTTCATCATGTAAATATGTCCCAAAAATAACTTTATTGAAACGAAAACATCTATCGCAGCCCAAACAATTCATCACGCTAACGTATATCTGGAATCCTAACAAATTTATGAAAACGTTATATTCCGTAATCTTTCTGATCCAATGCAAATAAATAGCTGTGCTTCGACGCTCTCGTTACGAAATGATTAATCACAGCTGCCAAAAGCAGCCCAGAAGCTAATTTTGATTTCTCACATTGTGGGTGGCATTTGGGGGAATCTCCAAGGACTGTGCCTCTGCGTACGGGACCTTCGGGCATAAAGATCTCCTTCCCCTGCCTCCCCCACGGGGGCCAACCCGGGAAGAATCATCATTCTCACTTTGAAGCTGAATATAGCTTTTTCCAGATAAAGAAATTCAAGAGCTTCTTGTTGGGCAGAATGAGTCAGGAGAGGAAGGAAGGAAACTAATATTCACTGTGGTCATTTTATTTTCTCCTCACGACGCCCACCCCGCATGGGATGAGCTACTATTATTGAGCCCAGGAGAGAAAATCGGGGCCCAACTCTCCCGCCAATCGCTCAGAGATCGGCCTACTGGCAAGCTGGCCTATTGCCCAGGCTCACCCAAGACCTCGGGCATCGCAAGGCCCGTGTCCCAGAAACCCCCTCCCAAGTCAGCGAACTGGGACGAGTGGCCACCGTAGCCGAGGGCACCAATGTGGGTTCACCGGACCTCAAAACCCTGCGCTCAAAAAAAAAAAAAAAAACAAAAAAAAACAAAAAAAAAACCTGCGCTCTTGGTATTTGGGCAACGCCACCTCCTCCAAGACATGTCGGGGCCCCATTTTGGTGGCCAGAACCCTTGTGCTTGGAGACGGAGGGCAAGGCTTGACCCCCAACGTGTGCCCTCGGGTGCGGCTGCTAAATCTCTGGCACAAGTGGGCGGGAGAAAGTGTAGATCACACGAAGTCACCTGCAGCCTTGAGTTCTGCTGCCCTCTTCCTCTCGGCCCCATATAGACCTGCCTAGACCTAAGGGCGGAGCTGACCCGAAAACCCCTTCACCTCCGTGTAGAACCCTATTGAATTAAACTATGTCATTAGGGAAAAAGGAATTTTTTTATGACTTTTACTTTAAAAAAGGCTGTTCCAGTTTTTAAAGAATTTATTTTGGAAAGGATGCTAGTTCCTGTAGGGGAAAAAAAAAGTTTCTGGCTGAAACTGTGAATTTTCTAACTGCAAGCTCTTTCAAAGGCAAGAAGGCAGGCTCTTGAAGGGATGGTTACTAGGGAGACAATTGTATTTAAATTATCAGCTCACAATAGACCCGGCAAAGATATTGATTGGAAGCGAGAGGGTGAAATTATTTTCTTCAAACTAGGGAAAAACCGAGGGTCTGGCTGGAGGCTCGCCCGTCCCCAAGTGGAGAGAGACACTGGTCGTACTGGTTTCCTTTGTTTAACTGCAGATGCTGAGAACTGAGAAAAGATGCTCGCTCCTCTTCTCCCAAAGAGCCTCTCTGTGCAGTGAGTGCCCCGCCGCGGAGTCTCCCTAAGGGTCCCGCAGCCCCACGAGGAACCAATAACAGTAAAAACCCGTGTACGACCGTCTACACGCGCGAGATTCTTGAAGCAAGTCCCTATGTGAGCACATTTAAGCCTCACGATAACCCCGTGAGGTCGCTGATTATCATCCTTCTTGTTATTATTGTCATTTTCCTGTCCAGGAAAACTGAAAAACAGGAACAGGCGGCTCCAGGTCCCGCAGGGCCTGGCACAGCGGGGATTTGACCCCAGGCCCTCGTCGGCACGAAAGCCCCATCGCTGATGGACAAACTCCAGACAAAGTGTCTTCAGTGAGAGGCGTCCGGTGGAGCTAGGAAAATCTGTGTTACTAAGGCCGGAGAGGAAACCGGGACGGGACGAACACATAACCGGTAACATTTAGGGACCAGCGATCGCATTAACACCTGTGCCTACGTGTCATCTGTCCCCTTCCTAACAGGACAGCGATGTCATTTTTATCCTCTGCTGACTTGGAGGTTGTTTAGTAACAAAGGGATGGACCATCTGGTTGTGTGAACCCCCCCGCCCCCCCGCCGGCCCTGTGCTCTACGCGGAGCTTCACATCCACCTGGTCCTCCCAGTGACCCTTTGGGAGAAGACACCAGGGTGTCATCCTCTCTGGTTTACAGATGAGGGAACAGATTTTGAGGCCCAGAGAGTGGAGGTCTTCCAAACCCCGGCCTCCTGCTGCTCCCAGTTGCCCAGGCCCCCTGCGGATCAGCCCTGAGGCGCCCCCGCGGCCACCTACCCCACCCCTCAGAGCCTTCCCAGCTCCCTGCCTGCCCGCCCCTGGGCTCCGTGCCCCCCAACACTCAACCAGAGCGGGTAGCTGTGCTTACTCCCCTGCTCCAAATGTGAGCCCCTGGGGCAGTCACTTCCCTCCACCCTCTCCGTCCCAGCCCAGCGCCACGCCTGGCACCTAGAAAATGCCCAGGAAATGTTTGGGAAATAAATGATTCAAGGAATGCTCATCCCGGAGTCTGGTGACTTCATGTGATTTGAGTTAATGCATTTTCTCCCCTGTCGAGAAAGAAAAGCTCCCAGGCGACCCCTCAGCTGTGTTCAGATATTGTAAATCATTGATCATAAAGATGAAACGCACGAGCTGGACCGAGCCCCGGGAACCTGTCAATACCGCGGGGATGAATCTCCGTTCGCGGGGCCCAGGGCCTGAGCAGGCTTCCCAAGGCCATTAAGCTATCACCGCGGCTCAGGCATTAGTTGGAATAAAGTGTTTGTGTTTGTTTGTTATCATTTCTTAGTAAAACTAATTAAGGAACTAATTGATTGTTTTGTTGTTCTACTAATTAACTCCATATGGTGCCCATTTCCATGGAGATAGACTATGAGTTATGGGAAGGGCTCTGATTTAACGTGTCGTTTCTGGGTTTGGGGACAATCCTTTAGAATTAAGTATCCTTTCCAATCTCCTTTCCTTTCGTTGCCACAGCCGCATTCTTGGCCTCCTCGGCTCCTCGAGGACGGGAAATGGGGCCGCCGGGCCGGGCAGGGAAGCCCGAGAAGGAGGGAAGAGCTGAGGGTGGGAGCGGGTAGTGGAGAAAGCCCTGGGATGAGGTGATGATACCTGTTGCCAAGGCTTCCACTCTGAGCACCTGCTGCGTACCCGGCACCGTGCTGGGCGCTGCATACGTTACCGCAAACCCTGTCAATGGCCAACCTTCATGCTACTGGCCCCATTTTGCAGAAAAAGAAACTTGGGTTCTCGGCGTCACTTGCACAAGGTCTTCCAGCTAATGCACGTGTCCATCCAACTATCCATTCAACAAATCTGCACACGGCACCCTCAGGGGATGAGGCGCAGATCACGCCTCTGGAAGGAGCTCTGAATCAGATTCAGTCCCTCCCCCAGGGACCATATTTTCTAGAAGGGAAAACAGATAATAAATAAGAAAACAAACAAGACTGTTTTAGGCAAAGACAAAGGCAAGAAGAAAATAAGTCCAGGTGGTAAGAGAGTGATGATGGCACCTTTTTAAATCCATTGAGTAGGAGTGTCTGGGTGGCTTAGTCAGTTAAGCATCTGCCTTCAGCTCAGGTCATGACCTCAGGGTCCCGGGACCAAGACCCACGACAGGCTCCCCACTCGGCTGGTGCCTCTCCCTCTGCTTCTACCCCTCCCCCTGCTCATGTTCTCCCTCTCCCTCTTTCTCTCTCTCAAATAAATAAAATCTTTTTTAAAAAAACCATTGGGTAGGAAAGACCTCTGTGAGCAGGTGACATTTGAGCCGGAATCTGGATGAGAAGAAGGGAACAGCCATGTGAATATCTCTGAGGAGAGCCTGTGGACAAAGAACAGCAAACAGGGTGCCAAGGCAGGAAGGTGCTTGCGGTGTCCCACCAACCACCGGAAGTCCAGGCAGAGGGAGCCAGGGGGAGAAGAAGGAGAAGGAAGGAGAGACATGAGGGCAGAGGGCAGGGGGCCAGGCCATGAGGCCCTTCGATATCTCGGTAGAGTCTAGATTCTCTTGTGTGTGGATGACTCGGTCCATCTGAGTCTAGAATCCGCGTTCTTCTCATAGCCCGTGCTGTGAGTATGGGTATAAGCCTGGGCCAGCCCACAAACACATGCAGGGCACTCACTGAGCACCTTGCCTGGATGCCGGGAGGCAGTCACAATCCTTTAAGATTGACTTGCTTGGTGGCTCCTGACCTTGGATCCTCAGATTTTTAAGGATCAGAGAAATCAATGTCAGGACACCTGGCTCAGAAATGGAAATGCCCTTTACCCAAAATCAGGCCCCAAAGCTTAGACCTAGACCTTAGCCTGGACTGTCCTTGAAGGTCTAGGTTATAGGGCAGGTTACTGTTCAGTAAATATTCACCCTCGCTCCTTTCTCGTGGTGAATGGGATAGCCTCCCCCCACCCCCACCCCCTGCCCCAGCTGGTGCTGGTGGCCCAAGTGGCCTGCTTTGGCCACTGGAAAGCCAGCAGATGTGATGCAAGCACAAGCTTTCCCTATGGGTGGGCTGGGCCTTGTACTCTAGTGACCTGTCGTGAGACAGCATCTCTGACAGCTGCTGTGCTTCAGCTGAGTCCCCAAAACATGCCCATGGTCTAGAGCCAAGCCCAGGCCACCACCGCTTGGAACAGTGTTACCCAGCAAAACCTGGGGTGGAGCAGCTAAACTACAGTTGACCCGCAAGCTGGTAAAGCCAAAGAACAATGCTTGTTGTCAGAAGCTACTGAGCATTGGGGATGTTTGTTACACAGCATTATGCAGAATAGCTGACTCATGTACCTACTATGTCCAAGGCCTTGATCGGATGCTGAGATGCAGATAAGGAATATAGTTAAGGAATAAATACAATTAAGGAATTTCATCTACCTTTGAGTAGCTGAAAGTCTAATAATGACTCTTTTTTTGAAATCATAATTATAAAAAAAAAGAAATCATAATTATATTAACTCAAGTCAGAAACACTGGTAGTTTTACTCTGACTGCTAGCTTGATCGGTAGTTATATAATTACAAATTTTAAAGGAACAACATTAAAGAAGTATAACTTAGTGCCCGTAAAGGCTGTGATGGACTAATAAAGGGAAATCACGGTGTGGTCGAAGGATGTACTGAGTTCAAATCCTGTGTTTGCCATTTAGTAGCTGGATGACTTTGGAAAAGAAATGCAAACTTTCTGGGCCCCAGTTTTTACATTTCTACAATGGGAAAAATAATGGCCACTTCCCAATGAAGTTGTCAAGATTTTTAAAAAAATACATGTCAAATGCCCAGCATGATGTCTAACAGGGGTGGTCCTTCAGACATGCCCCTTTTTAGCTAGCTTTTTTTAGGTTCTTTTTATTTTTTTTAAGATGTATTTATTTACTTATTTATTCATGAGACACAGAGAGAGACAGACAGAGAGAGAGAGAGAGAAGCAGAGACACAGGCAGAGAGAGAAGCAGGAGCCAGCCAGGGAGCCTGATGTGGGACTCAATCCCGGGTCCCCAGAATCATGCCCTGGGCCAAAGACGGCAGTAAACCGCTGAGCCACCCAGGCTGCCCTTAGCTGTAGGTTCTTTTTTTTTTTTAATAGTTTTTTTAAAAAGATTTATTTATTCATGATAGACACAGAGAGAAAGAGAGAGAATCAGAGACACAGGCAGAGGGAGAAGCAGGCTCCATGCAGGGAGCCCGACGCGGGACTCGATCCCGGGTCTCCAGGATCGTGCCCTGGGCCAAAGGCAGGCACCAAACCACTGAGCCACCTGGGATCCCTTAGTTGTAGGTTCTTAATAAACATGTAAGGTATGGGTTCCATATGAGATGGGGTTTAGCGATCCCTGGGTGGCTCAGTGGTTGAGCATCTGCCTTTGGCTCGGGGTGTGACCCCGGGTCCTAGGATCAAGTCTCATGTCGGGGTCCCCGCAGGGAGCCTGCTTCTCCCTCTGCCTGTGTCTCTGCTTCTCTGTATCTCTCATGAATAAATAAATAAAATCTTAAAAAAAAAAAGATAGGGTTTAAGTGTCCAAATTCCATTGCCAGCACCCTTCTACTGTGAGGTCTCCTGAAGAGGAAACTTCAAGGTATTCCAGTGAAGAGGCAAGCAAACTGTATTAACAGGAGAGCCCATAACCCCCAAAGCAAGGCCTCTGTGTCAAAGTTGAGTTCAAGAAGGAGGTTGAGGCCAAGGATCTAGGAGCAGCTTCTGTTTCCTCCACCTGGCTTGCCCCAAATAGCCACAAGGAAGGAGGAAATCCATCTGCCTCTCCGTCATCACTGGCTGGAGAGTGAGCTGGGGGCTGGCTAACCATCTGCCCTCAGACTGGGTGCTTCCTTCCCCATAACATGGACACGGAGGGCGCCGACACGTGGAGGGTCATGGCCTTTCCATGCAGTGACCACTAGGAAGGCCTCCAAGGGGAGAAGGGAGCACGGCTGGTGGTGCTTCCCAATGGGGAGAAGACTCCAGAGCAGAACTTTCATCTTTCCTGAGCCCAAACTAAAATGAATACTAAGGGGTAGAAATGTTCCCCCTTGTTTACTCCCAAAATTGAATTATCAGATGTTTCATGTGACAGCCAAAAGAAAAAAAGAAGAAGAATGTGTTTGTAGAGCTGTGGCACAAACAGAGCAGTCAGATTGATGGAGGAGACGGCTCCACTCCATCTGGCCTTGACTGGGCAAACCATCCAGCTCTGGATGCCACGGCTTCAAGTGGACATTAATACCCATCACGTACTGAGGGCCTCATTTTATATTTAAGAAAAAGTCCAGAGAGATCAAGTGACCATCTTGAGTTCATCCAGCTGAAAGTAGCAGAGTCAGAACTTGAACCCCTATCTCCTGGACTCTGCAGCTCCATCTCTTGGGGCCTCTGAGTAATCATGACGGTGTTAGGGGCAGGCTGGCATTTGTCAGATATGTGGGCAGCCAGGCCTCCTCTAGTTCCCTCTAGAAATTGGGCTTAAGAATAGCAGAGTATCAATCAGGTACAAACACTTTGACTTTCCTTCTATATACCGGGCATTGTTCTAGCCCTGGGGGATAGGACTGAACAAGATAGACAGGATCCTTGTCCTCGATGTGCTCAGTTTCTAGTGGGGTGAAAGAGCAAACAAGAAAGAAGGAGAGAGGGAGGAAGAGAGGAAGGGAGGAGGGAATGAAGGATAGAGGAAAGGAGGGGGGGAGGGAAAGAAAATTTCAGTTATCCGTCCATGTTATACAGATCATAATATCAATTAACAGAGAATTCCTGTGAGGCTGAGTGGTTAGCGTTTAGCCAGAGTGGTTGGTGGTTGGCAAAGGGATCACTAAGGAGTGTCATTTGAGTCAAAATCTGAAAGGCGAGGTGACAACCAGGAAGAGGATACAGGCCATGCAACGGTGTGGAGACAGGTATAGTGAGTGGACACATTCAAGCGTTCAAGTAGACACTCGAACACAAAGGTTCAAAGCTCATTGTAGAAGCTTAGGCTTAAAATATAAAATCAGATAAAAGTCAAGAGTCTTTTCAGCCTTTAAAAAGGCAGCATTTGATTTTTTTTTCAAGTAATAACTTCTGTATTGATCTGTATGTGTTTTATTTTTTATTATTTTTTATTATAAATTTATTTTTTATTGGTGTTCAATTTGCCAACATATAGCATAACACCCAGTGCTCATCCCGTCAAGTGCCCCCCTCAGTGCCCGTCACCCAGTCACCCCCACCCCCCGCCTACCTCCCCTTCCACCTAGTTCGTTTCCCAGAGTTAGGAGTCTTTATGTTCTGTCTCCCTTTCTGATATTTCCTACCCATTTCTTCTTCCTTCCCCTCTTTTCCCTTTCACTATTATTTATATTCCCCAAATGAATGAGACCATATAATGTTTGTCCTTCTCCGATTGACTTACTTCACTCAGCATAATACCCTCCAGTTCCATCCACGTTGAAGCAAATGGTGGGTATTTGTCGTTTCTAATGGCTGAGGAATATTCCAGTGTATACATAGACCACATCTTCTTTATCCATTCATCTTTCGATGGACACCGAGGCTCCTTCCACAGTGTGGCTATTGTGGACACTGCTGCTGTGAACATCGGGGTGCAGGTGTCCCGGTGTTTCATTGCATCTGTATCTTTGGGGTAAATCCCCAGCAGTGCAATTGCTGGGTCGTAGGGCAGGTCTATTTTTGACTCCTTGAGGAACCTCCACACAGATGAGATCATCCACGGAGCATGTGCAGCTAGACAAGAGACGCAGCAGAGGATAGGGCCCTGGGGTCTTTTGGCATTGAGAAGTCCTTGGAGCCAGTAAAGAAGCCTCGGGGATGGCCGGGGTGGGGGTGGGTGTAGACAGAAGACCAGGGGAAGCAGCTGTAAGAGATGACGTGCCTCAGGAGTGAGGAAGTGACCATGTTCAGTTCTGCAGAGAACCCAGGACAGTGATGCCGGGAGCTGGTCGTGACTTTGGACAGACTGATCCTCTATGACCTTGATGTGAGCAGATCATAGAAGGAGGTGGGAGAAGCTTGACTGGAGTGGACTGAGGAGGGAACAAGAGCCAAGGAAGTGAAGAGGGTGTAGAACTCTTCCGAAGAAGTCTGCTTCAAAGTGATGCAGAGAATCAGTGCAGAAGCCGACGGGGATGTGAAGGCCTGCTTGTAGGCCCGAGGGACCAGCCCTGGACAGGGGGATCTGTGATGCTCGATAAAGAGAGAGAAAGAATTAGTGGGGTCCTTTGAGGGCCCAGGAGGAGATAGGACCCCAGGGCTACGTGGCAGACTGACCTTCACTGGAGCAGCAGACTAACCTGAGATGGTCGGTGTCCTTGTCCTGAGCAGGACTTGGCCTGCAGGTGAGAGTCCTTGGGGCTTCCAGGTCAGAGGGGCTGTGTCTTCTCTTCTGCTGCGGTCCCTCCCTGCACCTGGCACCAAAACACATGGTCCTATCATCTGCCCTGTGGTAAAGTGGAACCACGCCCTTCCTAAGGCACTTTGTCGGGGTCATGTGCTCACTTACACTTTGTATAACGTTCTCAGCAACACTGAGATGTTCTAAGCCCGTTTTAGGTTTTGACAACACGTGTGAGTTCAATCCCGCCTTGGACATTCACTCTGCAAAGTCAACCCCTTCCCCCAGCCAGGTCTCGGTTTCTTCATCTACCAAATGAGAAGTGGGGCAGGAAATTCTAGAAGGTCCCAGTGAATGCTAAAAGGGGTCAAACTTGCCATCTCTTGTGCCACTTCAGGTTCCAACAGTCGTTGAGACTTCCTGAGGACCGGGAGTAGTGACCACAGGAAGTGGGTTCTCCTACCCATGCCCTTCCCCAAGGTTTAGGACAGCCTCCATCTCACCTCAAATGCAGCTGCTCTCCCTAATCCTGCCAAATCCCCTCCCTGCCTTCTTTCCTTCAGTCCCTGTCTCTAACCTTTCCAATTGTTTATTGCCTCTGATGTTGTCTGAAGCTCCAAGATAATTGTTGCAGGAGAAGCAATCAGCTCATCCTTCGACAAGTCATCAAGACCGACAGGCAAGCTGGGGTATTAGGCTGTCAATTTCCGGGCCCTTCCAAATGTTAGAACAATTTTGGTGAATTACAAGCAATAGAAAATCACTTTGGGTGCTCATTAGGCAGGAGGCAGGCGCGATGATGAATGCTTGGAAGCGGAGGCAGAAGTAGGCTTTCCTGCAGCCACGAGCTCACCTTCCAGCATCTTCTGGGAATGGCTCACTTAACCCTCAGTCTTCTGAAGAAAGCCCAAGGATCCCCCAGGGTTTGATGAATGGAGAAAATTCCTCTTGGTCCTGGACGGTTCACTGTGCATTTATGGGGCCCTCGCTGCCTATGCTGGGTCCCTGGGATGAGCGAGGCATGCTTGCTATTTGGTTGCTCAGGCCAGTAAAAGACATACACAGAAAGTCCACAAAAGACAAAACAGACCAAGACAATAGGAGGAAGGAGGAAAGAGATTGATTCTGACCCGAGGAGGGGAGTGAGGGTGACTTGATAGAAGCAGGGCCCTTTGACTAGAGTCTTGAAGAATGAATAGAACATTAAAATACATCCCCTGCTCCACAATTAACAACAACAATAATAATAATGACTAATGCTGATACAATACCTATATAATGCTATTATGTTCAAGCCTTGTAACTAAGAGCTTTATGTACTTTTAAATTATGTAATAATTCACAATAACCCTTAGGTAGATGCTATTGTTATCCCCGTTTTATAGATGAGTAAACTAAGGTATAGAGAGGTGAAGTAATTCCCTAAAGAATTACAGCCAGTAAGTGTCCATGTAGGGATACAAGAGAAGTGTAACCGTGAGTTATTGAAAGCAGACCTGGAGTAGTTCTCATAGCTTCTTAGGGAAAATGGGAGATGAGTGTTGAATAGAAGGAGCATCAGCCAAGAAGACCAGGGTTCCCATCCAGGCTCCACCACTTATGACTCAGGTGGCTACTCAGGTGATTTGGGGGAAATATTAGACTTTCTGAGCCTCAACTTCCATAGAGGAGTCATCATGGTCCCACGTGCCCAGCAACATCCAGATATAGTAACTGCTGGAAGTCAGCTCCAGAAAACTGGATCTGCCATTCATTCCATTGCTCATGGCATTCATTGACCACCTGTCGTGGGCCTTACACCAGGTTAAATACTACGGGGAGAAAGATAAATGAGACCAAGCCCTTACTCTTATGGGAAATGCAGTGTGGTAGGGAATGCTTTTAAGAATTAATCTATGGATTTGCTCCCAGATTCTGGGATCACTGAATTCTCTTCACTGGATCCAAAGGGTCTCTCCTCTCCCCCATTTCCCAGGCTGCACATGTAGGTATAAGTCATCCTCTGCAGAATATAAAGCAAAGGCTGCTGTGAACACTGCCAAATGCAAAAGGAATCAGATGTATAGCAGCAGAGCTAGATTTTCTGATTGCAGAGATCATGTAAAGGACAGAAGAATGAAAAAAGAAAAAAACTTGGGGAGGGACTATTAGGACCAGAAAGTATGGAGTAGATATTTACTTAGGGGAAGAAAAAGATCTTGAACATACAGTGTCAGGGTATACAGGAACACCAACTGACTCAGGGGCTCCCACTGGCCAGAAGTCAGCTTCATCAACCATTGGTCACCCAACCTTCAGTGGTGCTGGTCTGTGCCCCACAGATGATGCTCATGATTGGTCCATCCCACGAAAACCATCTCAGGGTCTTTGACAGTTACAAGATCCTCAAAAGAGGGGATGGAAGCCTTAGAAATCTAATGGAATGATCATGACCTGAAAGACAAGTCTCAAACCCTGACTAAAGTGGGACCAGAAGGAGTCAGCTTGAAATTGCTTCATTTCAACATCTGGGGAGAGAGTCAGAGAAATGAATGCATTGGGGATGTGAGTGCAGGATGGAACCTGCCCAAAGTCCAAGATCAAAAAAGAGAATGAGGTCAACTCTACCAGTAGAGACAATGGGCTCAAGTCAGGAAAATTTTTATAGATGAGGTCACCTTCAACTTAGTCCTGTTCCCACGTAACATGCCTTGGGATAGAGAGGAATGGTCATGAAGCCCAGCAGTAGCAAGACTGAAGGGCAAGAGGTAACAAGATGGAAACATGGCTTGGCATAGAAAACACTCCTCAGGTCTGGGCCAGAATGGAAGTGGAGGGAGGGGTTCAAGTTATGGACAATCCTAGCCCTGGTGGCAGGATGAAGTCACAGATGGGGCTCAGGGAGCTCCAGACTGGGGGATAGAGGAACAGTATTAGAATGAAGTAGGGTCTGGAAAATGTACAACACTGGATACATGAAACTGGCAGCAAAATGTTTGCATTTTTATCTCAAAGCCAGCTACCTAAGTCCAAGATGGAAGAAATACCAGTGGAGAGAAATTATATGAAATAGATTTAAAAGTAAGAAATAACTACCAGCTCTGTAGAAGCCAGCCCGAAATTAAACCTAGGTTCATTACAGTTATCCCAAATGCATCACACTCAGATGTGCAGTCAGGATGTCACAGAGGCTCGTAGAAGAAACAGGAAATTAAAGATGCACGGACCAGTGGGTGGTCTGATGAAAAGCACCAAGGCTGAGTCAGACAAACATGAGTTCAAATCCTGACTGGGCACTTAGTAGCTATGCAGCCTGAGGTCAGTTATTTTAGGCCTTAGTCTCCTCAACTGGAAAGGTTACTTAGAAGATTAGAGAACACAGATGTAAAGCAACTGATACAAAACCTGGCACAAAAGAGGTGGCTCAGAATATAATCATCTTTAATGCTGAAGAAAGTGACAATGATGATCAATTGTCATGATGGAGGTGGTGGTGATGATGATGATGATGGAGGTGGAGGTAGTGATGATGATGATGATGATGGAGGTGGTGGTGATGATGGTGATGATGGAGGTGGTGGTGATGATGATGATGGTGATGATGGAGGTGGTGGTGATGATGGTGATGATGGAGGTGGTGATGATGAGGATGATGGAGGTGGTGGTGGTGATGATGAGGATGAGGATGGAGGTGGTGGTGATGATGATGGTGATAATGGAGGTGGTGGTGGTGATGATGATGATGATGGTGATGATGGAGGTGGTGATGATGAGGATGATGGAGGTGGTGGTGGTGATGATGAGGATGAGGATGGAGGTGGTGGTGATGATGATGGTGATAATGGAGGTGGTGGTGGTGATGATGATGGTGATGGTGATGATGGAGGTGGTGGTGGTGATGATGATGATGATGGAGGTGGTGGTGGTGATGATGATGATGATGGAGGTGGTGATGATGAGGATGATGGAGGTGGTGGTGGTGATGATGAGGATGAGGATGGAGGTGGTGGTGATGATGATGGTGATAATGGAGGTGGTGGTGGTGATGATGATGGTGATGGTGATGATGGAGGTGGTGATGATGAGGATGATGGAGGTGGTGGTGGTGATGATTATGATGATGGAGGTGGTGGTGGTGATGATAATGATGATGGAGGTGGTGGTGGTGATGATGATGATGATGGAGGTGGTGATGATGATTATGGAGGTGGTGATGATGACGATGATGATGATGGAGGTGGTGATGATGATGATGATAGTGATGATGGAGGTGGTGATGATGATGATGATGGAGGTGGTGGTGATGATGATGAGGATGATGGAGGTGGTGATGATGGTGATGACAGTGGTGTGATGGTGGTAGTGGTGATGACGATAATGTGATGGAGGTGGTAGTGACAAAAGCGATGACAAATAAGATTATAATGTCCTTTAATTAAGCCAGGCAGTAATGACACTTTCTCGCCATACCTCATAGATCTCAGATATTCTGAAGACCTTGAGCGGTGGAGAATAAAGCATCCGGGTGGAAAGAAAAAGAAATGTAACAGCTGTGGGCCTCTGAGAAGGCACATGCTTTGTCTCATACCAGCAGAAGCTGGTCCTGGGGGGTGGACAGTAAGTATATCTGTCATCCGCTGGGCCCTCACTGTGGGCAGCAAGGCACTAGGTGCTTCAACATTCAGGGTCCCGTTTCCCCCTACAGCACTCTGAGAAGTAGGGTCAGTGCTCCCAACAGGGGGAGCATCCTGTTTAATGGCACTGGAAGAGGAATTGGAGGTGGAAGAGGACAGCAGAGATGAGAGTGGGGTGAGATGGAGCTGAGAGGGTAAAGGAGCCAGTACCTACAAAGCTCCTAAAACAGCACCCAGTGCGTAGTAAACACTCCGTGAACTCAGACTCTGTATCATCACTGCCGTCATAGGGGACTCTGGGAGAGTCGGGGTTACACCAAGGTGGGAGAGGTGTGCTGCAGGGGGGAGACAGCTCTCGGTCACAGGAGGCGTGCAAACAGTGGCCACTGGGGACTTGCAGGGGACTTGGGTTGAGGCACGGCTTGGAGCCCAGGGCCTGGCAACTGTTCCAATCATTGTCTGGAAGCCGGGGACCTGAGGGAAGAGGGGCTCAGTAGACACGGAGATACCCGGGGTGCCTCGAAAGCCTTCTGTGGAGGGACACCCCCCGTGATCCCACCGGAGCCCCTGCCTGGCCCGGAGGTAAATTCCACCAGAGATGCCCAGCCCAGCCCCACCCTGGGCATAAATGGCCCAGATAAGCAGACTTTCTCCCTGTGCCTTAATCCCTTTTGAACTTGTCCTGCCTCCTTTGTTCTCCCATTTTAATGATTCCGTTCCCTCCACCAGCCCCCTTGACGGCCACCATGGATCAACCCCACGGCAGGGAGCCCTATAATTGGCAGCAACGTTGCCAACACTCAGCTGTGCGGGCGGAGAGGCATTTAGTGGTGTTTGTTCTGTACAGGGGGGAAAGGGGGGAGTTCTTCAAAACCAAGTAGCTGCAGTAGCTTGTTCAACACGATTTCAAGGTGATAAATTGGACCTGATTTTTTTTGTCATTTTTTTCCCCTGCCGATTCTTCTGACAAGTGGCCACTGCTGAGCTTGCTGGGGGAGACAGAATTGCTTTCACCGGCAGCTCATGCCTTCCCGCTGCCTCCTTCCCTCTCCTCCCTCCCTTCCTCCAGGAGCTAACGCTCCCCACTACAGGACCGGCTCCGGAGCGGCAGGAAGGGGGCCCAGAAGACCTAGGACTGCTGCACTCTCAGGATCCAGGGCCAGGGCTGCTGAGTTCTGGAAAGAAAGGCCTAGAGAGAAGGGCACATCGGTTCGCTGAAGCATGGAAGCATGGCTGTGAGACCTTGAGGATGGGGCCCAGAAGCTCAGGCTCTGGAAGTCCTCTCCTTCTCCCCAACCCTCACTTCTCTTGTAGTTCCTTCATACCCCAAGCATTTATTGAGTCCCCACTGCATGCCCCGGCACCATACTAGCAACACCTAAGCAAACACAACTGAAGACTCCCCGCCCTCTCGGATAAGAGGGGAGACAAGGGCAGTCGACAATACATACACTAAATTATTGGGAAATAGCTATCCAGAAGGTGTTGCATGCTACGGGGAAGACACTAAGCAGAGGAGGGAAGGGTGATGCAGAATGTGGGGTGGGAATGGGGAGATCGTGGTTTTCAGTGGATGGACGAGTTAGCTTGTCTGACACAGTGACGTCAGAGCAAAGCCCTGAACACACGCCTTCGTTCACTCATTCCCTCTCTCCGCCACCCAGACGTTCATTTATTGAATCACTAAGCCAACCAACCATTCATTCTCCCCCATCCCTAGTTCTCTCACCCTCCCGTTCATACATTCGTTCATGCCCTCACTCGGCCTGCAGTGTCTCAGGCACCGAGCCCATTTCACTTCCTACCACGGATATGCCTCTCACCCCCCAACCCCTCTTCTGGGCCTTTGCATCGACTGTTCACATAGCCTGAGACCTGACCCCTGCTCATCTCCATCCCCGGTGCTTGGCGTAGAATCACCCCCTCCAGGAAGCATCTCTGACTTGCCATCTCGGTTGAGGGCTCCAGCTCCCGTTTCCATCTCCCACAGCATTGTTCCAGGGGTTGATTTCTCAGCCTGACACTCTCCCAAGACCATGGGCTCCTTGAATTTGGGGAGAGTGTCTTCTTCCTACAGCTGCCGTCGTAACTTGGCACACAATCGATACTCAGTAAATACTTATAAAGTCAATCAATTGTCAAGAATAGTGTGGGCAGAGAACTGGAAGGAGAATCACTGGCCAACCAGGGACACAAACCACAAGGAGGGTGAAGAGAGCATCTGTGCTGAGCTCCTACGCCCCACGAGCTGTACAGACCTAAGCACGCGGCACACTGATCGTAGGAGGCAGGCATTTTTAACTTCACTTCATAGGTGAGGACGTGGAAGCCCAAAGAGCTCAAATGCCTTGCCAAAGATCCCACCAGCAACAGATGGTCCAGCTGGAATTCACCCCCAAGTCAGTCTGACCCTACAACTCTGCACTTGCCACATCACGTCCCCCAGCCGTCTCCCTCAAGACAAGTAAAGCCCATCTGGTCACTTTGAGAATGAGCCCAGAGCTCTAGGGCGGCATTCACGGGGTCCTGGGCCCCCACCTTAACTACGTGCAGCTGGCTGATATAAGATTATTTTCCTGATTCTGCATTTAAATGGGCCCAGACCTCCCCAAGACCACAGAGCCCTGGCCTCAGACCTTTTAACTGGTAATTACTCTGCAGCCACAGTGTGAGATCATCCATTAACCTGAGGCCAGAGTGCGCCCTGCTAATCAGCCCGCTCAGATTCCAACAAGCAGCTGGGCTGATTGCAGACCTTAATCATGGAGGGACGGACACAATCAGACTGTCCAGCCCTCCTCCGAGCCCAAAGGGGAGAGAAAGTTTTATTACAGAGGGGCTGACATTTGGCAGCCTTTGCCAGAAGAGGTAGCCACAGGCCATGTCTCAACCAAGACTTGCTTGATATCCATGCAAGACCGAAGGAAGAGTAGGAGCTCCGGCCGGGCAGGCGGGACGGCGCGCGGGACGGAAATCGAGGGGAAAACGGAAGGGAACTCTTCGAGCACCGCGGCCCCAACCACGGACCGAGCACCGCCCTGGGTGCTTCCCTCATGCAGCCTGTAATCCTCGAATAGTGTTGCAAGGTTGCGGTGCTTGAGCCTCACGAAGGGGAAGCTCCGGTTTGAGGAAATGAGGAAACTTTTCAAGCTCCTGCAGCCGGTAAGTGGAGGAACCAAGAATCGAAGGTGAATCTTCCTGGCCCCAAAGTCCACGACCTTTCGACCCTCCGCAGGTATCTAGCTTTCACGCTGGCAGACGTCCTCGTGTTAGGGATGACAAAGAGGTTGACACAGATGCGATGCTCCTCCCAGCCACAACTGCATTTGAGGACAGCGATTGACCTGAAGAGGGGGCCCAAGATCAGAGGAATTCTCCGCACGGGGTGAGATGACGAGGGGGAGGAGCCTCCTGGGCTCTCCGGTCCCTACTTGCCATAATCCCCTCCTCCCTAGCTTCTCAAATCATTTGGCCATGAAAGAACAGCAAGGAAAGCTTGAGATGCTGTAGATATTCTTGCCAAATTCTTTGGAGAATAAAAACAAGAATTATGAGGTTCCTGGGAATGAAGATAAGAGATGTCCACCTTGGAGCAAGGTGGCCCAGCCCTGGGAAGAAGACTTCAGCCTTGGAGTGAAGCAGAGGAGCAAGGCCTAGAGAGGCAGAGTGCCCCGTGGCCAACGTAAGGTAGACAAGTAAGGTCACCTTGCTGCCCGAGCTGAGATGAGGGCCTCAGAGCCTAAATGGGGCCTAGACAGGTAATCCCGGTAACTGGTCCATAACCAGGGAAATTCTTTATTTCCCCGCTCAACCCCTCAAACCTAATCCATATACCTGCCCTTTGGGTTCTCCACGCCTGTGCCCAGTCTCCCTATGTCACATCGCCCTATTTTATCTACTGCTCTCATAGCACCTGTCTCTGAAATTACCTTCTTTTGTCTGTTCATTGTTTTTTGTCTTCCCCATCCAAATGCTGGCACCCAGGAGGGAGGGGATCTTGTCTGACTTGTTCGCTGCTGTAGATTCCAGCAGCTAAGACGGCACCTGGCACACAGCAGTAACGTTTTTTGAATAAAGAGTGTTGGAGTCAGGATCATGGGTTGCGTCAAGGGTGGGGGCCTCGGAGAAGAAGGACTAGTGGAATCTGGATCTTGGAGTCTAGCTTCCCCACCCAGGGTACAAAGATACGGAAAACCACAGGGTAGTTAGTTCCAAAGGGTCATGCTTGACTAGTCGTTCTCCACCAGTCCCCGTCCAATAACCTTTACCTTCTAAAAATTCCCCACGTCCGTCCACTCCTCACCAATGCCTTCCCTGTGCCCATCCACATTGGCCAGTTTTTGCCTACCTCCCCCCAAAAGTAAAATTTCAAAAAAAAAAAAAAAGAAAGAATAACAATTTACTTATTTTTTTTCCTTTCTATTTGAGCCACAACCTGTTTTTGAGACTCACGAAGCCCTTTTAAAGGAATCCAAAAAAATAAAAAAATAAATAAAAATAAAAATAAAGGAATCCCATTCTAGGAGAGTAGATTTAGACAGTCTGCAGCAGCCACAAAAAGCAAATTTGAAGCAGAGGGTGACCTCAGGTGAACCACTCCAGCTCTCTGAGCCCCACTTTTATCACCTGTGACAAGGACTGAGGCTATCTTCCCCGCAAGGTTGTTGTGGAAACTGAGGCAAGCTAAAAAGTGCCTGTGGCTCCAGTAAGGTGACCGCTGGCCCTGGTGGGTAGGTCACGAGTGGGGCTTGCTCTGCCTCTGGCTGTGTGGGGTTAGGCAGGCAGCCTCCCCTCTCTGAGCCTTTCCTACTCCCCTCTTGTCCAGAGTTCCCACTAAGACGCTGCTCCTCCCAAACGTGTCACAGTAGGTCACCAACCCCCCAAGGGACCTTCCGTGGGTCCAACAGGACCCTGAGGTTAAGGCTGCAGGGCTGGATCAGGACCCGCCACGTCTCCTGCCACTTACTTACCGACGTGTCCTCGTGATGCCCGCAGCAGCAGCAAGTGCAGACAGGCCCCAGGAAGAGGAGCTCTCTGCCCTGGCTGCTCTTTCCTGTATTCACCACAAACGCCATTAATTCCAGTCCACAGACGTTCACTGAGCACCTACCCCGTGCCAGGCGCTGCAACGAGGACTCGGAGACGAACAGGACGTGGGCCGTCAAAACCCAGGCCCTACAGGAGGACTCACCCAAGACTGGATTTACGCCCCCTACCCTGGGCTCCTAGAAGCCCCGCTGATCGAGGCCCAGCAGGAAACCAGCGCCTACGCGAACACGGTCACCGAGGAGAGTGCAATAAAGGCTCCGGTTTACAGGGACAGGGCAAGGCTAGAGAAAACCCACAGGACTTAACGCAGTATTTTGGGGTCACCATTCCCCGGTCTGAGCAGGGGCTTGTCTGGGGAGAAAGGAAAGGGAAATGAGTCTGATCCCTCTCGCCCCACCTTTGGGTGTCCTGCCACTGCCTCCCATTGGCTGAATCCAACAGGGAATCCAGAATGTGAGCCCCCCTCCCGCCCCGTGTGGTCCGTAGGGCCGGCCTCCCTGTGCACAGGGCTGAGCGGCGAGGCCCGGGAGCGGCTGGGGAGGGCCAACCCGGTGCACGCGGCACACCTGCCTGCCTCAGAGAGCTGGACCGGAGCCTGGCAGGGACCTGACCTCCCCCGTCCGCCCAGGAACTTGCTCCCCGGAGGCCTGAGCTGTCGTTTCAGGAAAGTGTCACCAAGGGCTGCCATCGGAGCCCCCGGGAAACTCCCAGGCCCTATTGAGATTCTCTCCCCCTCTGCAGCTCCCCTGGCAGCATCGCAGGCTTGCCGCGGCTCGTACTCATCTGTCTCCGAAAGATTAAACCGTCCCCTGGAAAAGGCCACTGTGTCCCAAAGGAGAAGGGGCCATTTATGCTCATTCCCTCAAGAAACTGACTTTCTAGAAAAAAAAAAAAAAACATACAGGTTGATTCCCCGGCTTGAGAAGAAGCTGCTGCTTTTTTCTGGGGACGGAGAGGTGGGGGTGGGGGCAGCGCCGTGCATCTGAGGCCCTTTCCTCTCCCGCACTGACCCCACCGCAGGGCTCTGAGTGGACGCCTTGAGAAAGCCACCGGCAATGAAAACAACTGACGTTTATTTATTGGACACGTGCATGCGTGACATGGTCCGTGCTACCCTTGGACGCCTAAGCACGCGGGTACCGTGCGCAGGTAATCTGAGTGGATTGCCAGATCTCCATGCAGCTGCTCCTATGAGCGAGCCCGCTTCACAGATGAGGAGACTGAGGCGCAGCAATGGTAAGTGACCTACCAAACACCACAGGTTGGGATTGGACTTAAGTCTGAGTCTCTCTTAAAGCAAAATCCCTGAACGGGTGGGGGTATTATGTCCCCCAGAGGACACGTGGCAATGCCTAGGACATTTCTGCTTGTCCCGGCTAGGGGAAGGAGCGCTAATGGCCACCAATCATAGAGCCCAGGAATATTCCCAAACAGCCCACAATGCACAGGACGACCCCACAACAAAGGATTGTCTGGCCCCAAATGCCAGCAAGGCGGAGCAGATCCCTGCTTTAACGTCCCCCACCACCCAGTCCTGGTGCCCGTCGGTCACTGTGGCCCCTCAGGTGCGGAGAGGCTCAATGGGAAGCTCAACAGATCATTCAGCGCCTTATTGAAAATGTTGGTCTTGGGACTAAGAACGCTGGGAAGCCCCTGGGGAATTCTAAACAGGGGGGAAGACCTAGTGAATTTGAATTCGAAGCAGGTACTTCTGGCAACTGGGTGGAGAATGGCCCCGAAGGCCTGGGGGACGGGGGCCTGTTATAACCCAGAGGACGGGGAGACAGAGACAAGCAGATGGGTTTGGGTATCTGTAGGAGGCAAGCACGACGGGACTTGGGGAGGAGAAGGAAGCCTCAGAGACGGCTGCCCGCCTCCTGCCCTGAGAGACAAAGCAGACGTGGAATTGTTCCCTTGGTCTTAGAGACTTCACCTCTCTCTCTTCGCTCAACCACCCCTCTACGTCACAAACCACTGCGCTTCTCACGGAGGGACCAGCATCTGCAAGGTTCCTGCGAAGAGGGGAGGTCGAGGCTCACGGTCGGGGCTGCCAGGTACGGTTGGGCGGGTGCCTGCAACGGGAAGGACGCTCCCCTAGGCTTGGGCGGCCTGTACGGCAGCCCGCACGCTCCCGGTTGCCAGGCGTTAGGGCCTGAGCTCCCCACCTGGGCCTGACCGTTCCCTGGGAAGGCTGGAGTCTCCAGCTCCGGGGATCAAACTACCTAAAGCAAGTGCAGTCGAACAAGAGAAGGCCCGGGTGAGCCTGGCGAGCCACCACCTCTAGCTCTTGCCCAGGCTCCCTAAGCACAGGGACGAGAGGAGGTCGGTGGGCAGTAGGGTGGGAGGAAGGCCCAGGAGGCGTATTTCAGCTTAATAAGAAACCCTCTCGCCGCTCAAGCTGCCAACCCAACCCATTAGCATGGTGTCCCTCGCGAAGAACGGAGTCAGGGGTGCACCGGGGGATCCAGTGCCCGCACCCCGGGAGTGTGAGGTGCAGACGGGGTGCGGTGCTCTCTCCACGTCGGCCTTTACGAAGCCCAAATGGGTTCAACAGACTCAGGGTGTGCGGCACCAGCTGAGAAAAACTACACCAACATCCTGACCACATCACTTATTAAAAACCACTCCCTGCAGGGCAGGGAAAATCTTCCAAATGGTGTTTTTTTTTTTTTTTTTTTTTTTTTTTTAATGTATCAGCGATCTGCTTGCAGCCTGTGACAGAACTTCGATAAATATTCCCTCAATGTAAGCGCGCAGCTCTTCCCTCTAAGGAGCACGTTCCAGGCTCCCTCCCACCTGGACACCCCCGTGTTCCTTCTGTCCTTCCATTCGGGTAGGAGTCGTGGGGTGGGGGATCAGACATGAGTCAGGAGGTGGTGCAGGGACAGCCGCACCCACACCTCGGGGCAGGTCATGAAGTACCCCCAGGAGCCTAACGCGGGGCCTCTCCAGCCTCGACTCTCTCCTGAGCTCCGGGCCCACGGGGCCAACTGCCCATGAAGTGACTCTTCCACGAGGTCCCCCAGGCCGCTCAGCTCCAGGGCCTGCACGGAGCTCCTCGTCTCTCCCGCCCTCTCCCCCAATCTCACAGAACGGCCCACCGGGGTGCCTTGGACCCTTAGTGACCTTTCAGCACCCCCGCCCCAAGGCCGTCTGCCTCTGCTCTAGTTGGGGTTTCCCCAGAAGCAAACCCCGAGACAAAGGTCTAAACCCAAGTAATGATGTGGAAGGTGCAGGAAGCCCGAGGTGAAGGGGGGCAAGGGCGGCAGGGCCGGAAAGGAAATGGGCCAAGGGGGCGTTCGTCAGGCCGTCTGTGCCGTGGGCAGCGGAGCTCAGTTCTCTGTGCGAACTTGAGGAAACGGGGTAGAAACAAGCCTCAGAGTCACGTCGCCATGTGTTGGTGGAGGCCACTCCCGGGGGTGGAGGACGCGGTTAATTCCCTGGCACTTCCATCGTGTCCCAGCTCGGGGCAGTCCCGCAGCCTCAGCGAAGGCCCCCAGGCAGAGGATACAGGTCCTGCAGTCGATGGAACCCAGGAAGTGGGGGGCCCCGGACTGACTCTCCGGTACCCCAGATTCCCCCCTTTCCAGGCTCCTCGCACCCTGTGCACGCACCCGGTCCCCACGGTCAGCACCCGTGGGCCTCCGCCTGCAGCCGGGCGCCCCACCCCCCTTCTCCAAACCGCAGACCCGGTGAGGTGGCAGGCATCCCGGGTGGGGGGCGGGCCCTGGTTTTGGACTTCCTGTCCCGTCCTAGGTGCACGACTTCAGGTAAGACTCAAAACATCTCTGTTCAGTGGTTTTGGGGGGGTTTGTTTGCTTTTTCCCTTTCAGGTAAAAGCCGGGCATGAAGATTGTCCCTTCGTCCTGGGATGATTGCTAAGATTAAATGAGCTGATGCACGTCGAGGGCTTAGACCAGCACCTGGGCATACGGTAGGTGCCCAATAACAAGGCCTTGGTCATGTCACCCCTTGGACGTCTTCCCTCCGAGAACTAGACCCTGAAGGCGAACTTTGCTACCTACTAGAAGATTCAGAGCCGAGGGGACCCTAGGGATGCTCTTGGAGAAAACTCCTCACCGAGGATTGGAGATACGGTTGGTAGAGCAGATGCTTTGGGCCAAAGGAGTCACAAAGGTGTGAGTGCTACGTGAGTTTGCTCGTCGTGGGTGTTGAGTCCAAGAGCAGAGAGTATAAAAGGACCTAGAGTGAAGCTCCCCTCAGCCTAGGGAGGACCTGCTAACCTGCGGTCAGAAAGGTACGATTAGGAAAGGAAAAGTGGGTTCCCCGGGTGGCTCAGCGCTTCAGCACCTGCCTTCGGCCCAGGGCGTGATCCTGGAGACCCGGGATGGAGTCTCCCATCGGGCTCCCTGCATGGAGCCTGCTTCTCCCTCGGCCTGTGTCTCTGCCTCTTGCTCTCTGTGTCTCTCATGAATAAATAAATAAAAATCTTAAAAAAAAAAAAAAAGGAAAGGAAAGGAAAGGAAAGGAAAGGAAAGGAAAGGAAAGGAAAGGAAAGGAAAGGAAAGGAAAGGAAAGGAAAGGAAAGGTACCGGGCAGCAGTGCGTGTTCCGGACAGAGCAGAGTCTTCAGGGCAAAGCAGTTACAGGAATAAAATCTGCCTCCAACACCAATTCACGGTGTGTCCTTGGCGAGTCAAGGTTCTCCCTCTGGACCTCAGTCTCCCAATCCGTAAAATAAAAATAATGCCACATACCTGATAGCAATGTTGGGAGGCTGAAACATTAGCACAGAGGTAAAGCCCAGCATCCGGTGGGCTCCGCGTAAAAGTCCCGGTCTGCCCTCTCCCCACCCCAATCACTAGCTGTCCTGGTCCCGACCCCTGCTAAGTACAGTGCAAACCCGGTGACGACCTTGGGCGTCCTCAGAGCCTCCTCTCACATTCTCCCGACACGTCTTCTCCCTTCGTCATTGCTGCGACAACCGCGTGTGTGCGGGGGGAGCCCAGCACCACCTCCACTTCCTGCACCGGCGCTCCCTCCACTTACACCGGTGGCCGCCCGAGGGTCTCCTTTTTTTGAATATTTTATTTATTGATTCATGAGAGACACAGAGAGAGGGAGAGGCACAGACACAGGCAGAGGGAGGAGCAGGCTCCCTGCGGGGACCCCGATGCAGGACTCGATCCCAGGCCCCGGGGCCGAAGGGAGGTGCTCCACCGCTGAGCCCCTCCTGGGGATCTCCTTATGACCACCTGTACTGAGGCCTGGTTCACAGAAATGTTAGCACAACTCACAACAAATGGCTGTTGCACTGCAGCCCCCTGCCCAGGGTGGCCCCGGAGGGCAGCGGGGAGATGACTCCCCCTGGAGGTGGGACTCGGAGCTCACCTGGTGGTTCACCTGGAAGGCAGGGGCAAGTGTGCGGGGGGGATGAAGATACCCGGACTCCTGAGCAATGACCGTGGTCCAGCAGGGCCCGGAGGAAGCATGATCAGGACGAGAAACGAGGCAGTCTGGGGAAGAGGGAAGCGGCGTGGGAATGAATCTGTGGGTGTGGAAACAAAACACACGGATCTTTGTGTCTCACCTTGTCACACACGAAAGATCACCAAAGCAGAGGAGGCAGGCAACGCGCCAATCGGCGGGCGGACCGAGCAGGGGACGTCAGGCAGCGCCTCCTGGGCCCCGGATGCCGCCCCGCCCCGTGGGCCTCTGCACAGAGCAGCCACGGCGCGGGGCTGGAGAGGTGCGTGGGCCCGGCGACCCGCGCTCCTCCTCCCCGGGGCTTGCCCGGCTACGACTGCGGTGCCTGCAGCAGGGACTGAAAATGAGCCCTCAAAATGGCACCGTGAGGACAGCAGCTGCCACTTGGTGGCAGATTAATTACGTCGGGCTCCTTTCACTGAAGCCGCGGCAGCAGTCGTCCACGTGGGGACTGATCCCTGCTCTGGCTACGGACGATCGTCTCCGTCTGCCTCGCCCCTGCCAGCAGCACCAACCACAGATTCTGGAGGAAGCCGTGATCCCACTTACCCTCACCTGGGACCCATCAAAGAGCTGTGGCGACGTGTGCATGAGCTGGAGGTATTTAAAAATTTTAGACGATCTGTTAGAGCCTCCCTCGAGGAGCCACGTCTGGGGCAACGGCCTGCTGAGCTGGGACCCGGTCCTCCAGGTCCTCCAGGATGAGGTTCGCGGGGCTGGCGCACCAAGAGATAGAATATAAATGTCCAACGAATCAAGGGTGAAGGTAGCGTTGGCCTTTCTCACCCTTGTCTTGTGATACGCTCAGGGCACTCGGGGCTCCCGTCCTGCATCCTCGTTCCCAGGGGCGAGATGAAGAAGGTTCACTCTGAAAAAGAAGAAAGCCCACTCTTGGCACGGGTAATTCACCCCAATAGCGGAAAGACGCCCGCCTAGAACCCCAGGGGCCTCCCCAAGCATCTCCGGTGCCTTCCTGACACACGGTCGCGGCGAACGGCGCTGCAACAGGTCCCAGGATGACGATGACCAGGAGCTCGGGCTTTTCAGGAGTAAAGCTCGGGTTTCCCCGCCACACAAACCCCTACATACGCTGCAGTACTTGCCAAGAGCAGGGGAGTCTAGGATGGATGCCGGGGGCGAGAGGTGACGGGGAAGGACGGTCCCCCCGCGGACCCACCGCGCTGGGTGGAACGGTCATTGCAGCAGGTCATCTCTACTGAGGGTTTCTGCAGCGACTCCAGCCAGCGACCGCCGCGAGGAGCCTGGGAGAGGCTGGGTTTAGAGTCAGCACAGCAGTGCCACAGATGGACCGGGGCTGACGTGTGTTACGAGCTGTCTTACCTCCTTTTAGTGCTTTTTTGGGGGGGGGGGCCCCAGTTGTTGCTGTGGCAACTGGCTACAGGTCGGTCTAGTGACAGGACTTGGTCTCAGCGATGCTATCTCTGGCTTTCTCCCCTGGGCTTCCTCTGTGCCCCGGGGATGCCTTTGGAAGCCCATCCAGTCCTTCTGGTGCACCCATACCTTGGTGAGTGGGATAGAGGGTGGATAGATAAGGGATCGATGGATTATAAGGGGCTGACGCAGGCAGCTCTGGAGGTTGAGGGCCCACACAGGCAGAGGGACAGGGCTGTCCTGCCTCTGCATCCCTGTCATGCCCGGGCCCTCGGCACCCTGGATGCTGGCCATCCGCGTGACTTCGCTCGGTCTACGGATCCAAATGCCAGTCTCTCCCGGAAACACCGTCACATCCTTTGGATGATGGAGAAGCATCCTTGGTCGGAAAGGGGTCAGAAACTGGAACGTGGACATCCCCCCTTCGGTACCTGGAGCAGCGATTCTGGGGCCTGTTCGACACGACTCCTCTGGGGATCCCCAGAAGAACGGCACCCTGCTTGCCCGGGCTGCTAAGATCAGTCACCCAGCCTTGGGCGGGCTTTCCTTTTTCCACTGCTCCCTGTCTCCCCTTCTCCTGCCCTCTGGGATCATTTTCCAAAATAAACTGGCTTGGGAAAATAACCTGCTTTCTCTGAGTCTGAGCTTCCACTTCCATGAACGGGGGGCATTGGGACGCCTGGGGGGGCCCACTGGTGGGGCGTCTGCCTTGGGCTCAGGGCATGACCCTGGGGTCCCGGGATCGAGTCCCACATCAGGGTCCTCACAGGGAGCCTGCTTCTCCCTCTGCCTGTGTTTCTGTCTCTCTCTGTGTGTCTCATGAATAAATAAGTAAAATCTTTTTTAACAAAAGTGGGGGGACACTAATTATCCCTCCCCGCCAAGTTGGCTGTGAGCGTTTAGTGTAAATCGAGAAGCCTGGTGCCTACAACCATTGAGGACTCAGGCAGGAACTGAGACAAAAGACAAAGCAATGTTTGACAACTTCTTTAATAAACTATTAAAATGGCTCATTTTCTTCTTATTGTGTTTTTCTTCCTCTTCGGTCCCACTGGGCACCCTTCACAAAGAAAAAAAAAAAAAAAAACACCAGTTGGCACATTTTCCTCTTTGGTGAGAAGCAAGTGGGGGGACAGGGGCCGGGGTTCCCCCACTGAGGCCTCGGGCCTCGGGGACACAGGCCTTGTCCTAGGCAAGACCACCCCCCCCCCAGAGGACGCGCCCGGACAGAGCTGGGAACAAGCCCCGGCGCGGGGACCAGCGGCGACTCCTGGCACCTGGCTGTGCCTCTGATTCTGCAGCAGTAGGATTTGGGTTTTCATTGGCTCTGGCACCTCTTTATCCAGAGCCTCGGATGTTACATTCACAAGGGCCTCGTGAATAATGCACGGTGACCTGAAAATCTCCAGGCGGGTAAATTAAAGATGAGCTCGAAAAACCTGGATGCGGAGGCTGAAGTCAGCTGTGGCCCCAGCGGGCAGCCCCGCCTGCCCAGGAGCCGCCCGCGGAGGTGCTTGCTCCGCCCGAAGGCCTGGCCCGCCCTGGCCTGCTGGTCCCGGAGCCTTGCTCTGCCCGGCTCTGGCCTGGGCCCTCAGCAGCCTCCAAAACCTCACCCCTCCGTGTCCCTCTGCCTCTACAGCTCCTTAGGAAGTTAAAATTAACCCTCGAAACAAAGTCGTGCAACACAGGGAATGATGCACGAAGCACTGTCACCCTTCCAGACCACGGATTCGTGATTTTCCTAAAAGTCACGCTTGGACAATCACTGAAGTCAGTGAAAGAATTAGAGGAGCCGTGGAAATGGCCCACCAGCAAGAGCAGGATCCCTGGGGTCACCGCACTGAGGGGACAGAGGAGAGACCCGGTCTTCTTCTGACCTCTCTGCTGTCATGCCCGGCTGAGTGCTTCCCCTTCCCCTCTCTGGTTTCATTCCCATCCCACAGATTGGAGCACTGAGACCCAGAGAAGAAAAGTGACTGTCCCAGGGCCACACAGCATGTAGATACCAGAGTCAGAGAGAGAAGCGGGACTCTTGTTCCCTGTGAAGCCCTCTTCCCCTACTCGGGAGTGCCGCACCCCATTCCCAGGTGAGCCATCCTGGGAAAAGGAAGGGGAAATATATTTGCAGGTGATTTAGAGCAGGGATGCTTCCAGGACGCCCTGCTCCCTCTGGGTAATTTATGGATGTGTGAACAGGATGATGGGCTCATTGCTTACACCGTGTAATTCAAAAACTGCAGCTGCCCCAGAAAGATGGGTGAGAGGTATAAAAATATGTACATTTGATGGAGCATATATATGTGTTTGTAAATACAGTCTGTTATTGCTCAGTGTTATTATATATCCATCATCTTTCTTTGGGTTATTGGAAACATAAAAATCTTAAAGCACTAAAAACACAAAGAATGATAAGTCACCCAGGAAAGTATATCTTCTCGGGGATGATTTTATGTCGGGAACAGTTTGTGCTTTCAGAAAATAAAGTCCTTGCACTGCCAGGGAGAGAAACGCAGACAGGGGCTGGGGCCGGGTGGTGGTCCCTACAAGCCCCTGAGCAAAGCCAGGGCTTCCGAGTGGTGGGTGGTCAGTGGAGACAAGGGGACGAAGTAGGGGGGTGAGGGTCCACCCCCGTGGAGGCGGGACCTGGGCAGCTCGGTGGCCTCCGGCACGTGAGGACTTTGCTGGTTCCTTACCTGTGAACCAACTGGGACCAGAATGCCCCCTGGGGCATCGTGCTGCTCCTGGAGTATCAGTCCCTCCCCCAAAACCACCCAGTTCTGAACCAGCATCTATGTAGCAGCACACACACAAAAAAAAAAAGAAAAGAAAAAGAAAAAAAAAGATGTGTCAGCCCCTCTGTCCCCAGATCCTCTCCTCACAGCCAAGCACCCGAAGCATGAAGTGGAACCGTAAACTAAATTCTAAGCAGCAGACAGAGTCAATAGCACAGACGTGATTTTTAAGTGAAATTAATGATTTTTTCGGATATAGATTTCCTCTCCGGGCCCTTCCCTCCACCACCTTGGAAATTCATGGGTTCTACAAGCTTCTGGCAATATGGCCAAGGCCTGTGGTTCTGTTGCAGAATCATGTGTGAAGGAGGCCTGGAGGGGCGTGGGGGGCGGGCGGCAGGCAAGTGGCCAGGGCATGTGTGGAGGGGGCTTCCCATAGTGGAGGTGGGAGGACCCAGAACCGTGGAGGTGGGAGGACCTAGAACCGTGGAGGTGGAGGTGGAGGTGGAGGTGGAGGTGGAGGTGGAGGACCCAGAACCATGGAGGATGGAGGACCCAGAACCGTGGAGGTGGAAGGACCCAGAACCGTGGAAGTGGAAGGACCCAGAACTGTGGAGGTGGAGGTGGAGGACCCAGAACTGTGAAGGTGGAAGGACCCAGACCGTGGAGGTGGAGGTAGAGGTGGAAGGACCCAGAACCATGGAGGTGGAGGTAGAGGTGAAAGGACCCAGAACCGTGGAGGTGGGAGGACCCAGAACCGTGAAGGTGGAAGGACCCAGAACCATGGAGGTGGAGGTAGAGGTGAAAGGACCCAGAACCGTGGAGGTGGAGGACCCAGAACCGCGGAGGTGGGGGACCCAGATCCGTGAGGTGGGGGTGGCTTGCCATCATCATCCTCTTTCTCCTCATCTTACAGACGAAGAACTGAGGCGCAGGAAAACTAACTCCTGGTCCAGCGCCCCCCACGTAGGCAGCGGATCTAGGACTTCAGCTCGGGCTCCCGGGCTCCCGGGGCTGCGCTCCCACCGTTACACCACATGGTTTCATAGGAAAAGTCGGGCGTGAGGCAGACTCCTAACCGGAGAAAAGGGTGCTAGAGGGTGTGGTGGAGGAGCCCTGGGGGCTCAGCAGCGAGCGCCTACCTCCGGCCCGGGCCGTGACCCCGGGTCCTGGGATCGAGTCCTGCGTCGGGCTCCCTGCTTGGAGCCTGCTTCTCCCTCTGCCTGGGTCTCTGCCTCTCTCTCTCTCTCTGTGTCTCTCATGAATCAATAAAAAACTAAAATCTTTTTTAAAAATTAAAAGATATGGTGGAAAGAAGTCTGGGATGAAGCAAAGGTAACCGGAGCTCCGGGCTCCCGTAACCCCCGGATCTCCGGGTGACGCTGTGCAAGCGGCCTCCTCTCGGGGAAGCCATCTGAACCACAAAGTCCTTCCAGCTTTGGGGCGCTCGCGTTCCAGGGTTTTCTCGAGCGCAGAAGGTCGATGTCCACGGTGCTAAGTCACACGAAGGAAAAGCAGCGCGTGCAGCTTGAGCCGCCGGGTGGGGTAGGGGAGGAGAGGAGCCCTTGGGCCTCCTCCGGGGCCGACGCTGGCAGAGCCACCGCTGACCAGGGGCTGCGGGCCTCTTCCTCCTCGTCCCAGCCCAGCGATGCGGTGACAACGCAGGTTCAGACCATCCGGAAACAGAAAGATCTTCCAGGGGTCCTGTTACAAGTCAACGGCTTTCACGCCTATTTTTAGCTATTTTCTTGTTTTAGATCTCGCGTGCCGGGCGATACACAAACCTGATTTTTCAGAAGCAATGTTTTATTTGTGTGGATTGATTTTATGAATATAGATTATAACCTTTACTTATTATAGAGTCAATCAATGAGAGCAAGGCAGTTGTGATTAAGCAAACGGGATGCTCGGGTTGATATAAAACTGCACTTGTCATCCGTAAGCCCCGACTTCCCTTTTTTTTGTGTTTATCAAAACAGCCCGATCATTTTCATTAGCTTTGGTTGTACGGTATCTTGAAAACCCTATTTACACAGATGAGTAGCTGCAACTGCTGATGGGTTTTAAAAAAAGAAGGAGAAAATAAATAAATAAATAAATAAATAAATAAATAAATAAATAAATAAAATTAAAAAGGAGAAAGACAACTTTTGCCACCTTTAGATATGCTTCTAAGTGCTACAGAGACTTACGAGGAGGCCAGAGACACTTATGCAAAACATACAAAATATCCTATTCCGGGCCCTTTCCCCGGGGCAGAGGTTCAGTCGCTCCTCCATTTATCCAACATGCCCGCGAGTGCCTGCAGTGTGCTAGTCGTTGCTCTAAGCACAGAGGATTTGAAATTAAAAGACCTGAGTGTGTGAGAGACTGACGGACAATGAATAAAATGAATACGTGAAATCCATAGCATGGTCGTGACAAGGGGATTTGGGAATCAAGCGGAGAAGGGGCTGAGGACTCTGAGGGGGAAGGTGGTTTTGTCTGAAATAGGTCGAGGCAGCCTCGCGTGGAAGGTCTGAGCAAAAGTGCGAAGGGGAGGGGGACCGGCCCGAGGCTGGGGAGGGGCCTCCAGCAGTGCCACGGCCCCGCTCTGCTCGGGACCAGCCCCAGGAAGCACAAGACAGCCGAGCAGATTGAGGGTCCGAGCAGGGGTGACAGGTGGGAAACAAAGTCAGAGGGCAGGAGGGGGCGATGAGGTCGGGCAGGTCTTGCTGGGGGAGCCAGTGGAGATGCTCAGGCCTGGAGTGACTGTTTCTACCACTCGTGTTCACAGCATGACTTGGGAGACCGGGTTGAGAACCCAGTGCGGGGAGTGAGGGGAGAAGCGGGGAGAAGGCGGGTGTGTGCAATAACCCAGGAGGAAGGTTGGTGGCTCAGAACAGGTGGGGGTGGAGATGATGACAAACGAAGGGTTTCTGGATGTGCTTTGAGAATAGACATGATAGGAGACCATGACCGATTGGACGTAGCCTACGAAGGAAAGAGAGGAGTTGGGGTGACCTCAACGGGTCTGGCCAAGCAACCGGTAGGGTCAAGCTGCAGCTCTCCCTCCCCAGGACGGGAAGACCAAGGAAGGAGTAGGTTGGGGTGGCTGTGGATGGGATGTGTCGACGTCACGATGCGTGAGAGGGGCCTAGGAGAAGCTGGAGAGGGAGGGAGTCTGCAGGTCAGGGGAGTGGCCCAACCTGGAGCCATCCTTGGGGGGTTGTGTGCTGTGCGTGGTGCTCAGCGTAGGAGGGAGACAGCATGGACTCACCGACACGGCAGACGAGGACAGGAGGACAGGGACGAGGGGCCCGGGGCTCCCAGCGGCAGGAGAGGGGAGGTTGAGAAGCAAGGAGCTAGGGGACTCGGGCCTGCAGGGGAGGGGCGGGGGGGGGGGACCCGGGGGGCTGTCCGGTGGGGAGGGGGCACGTGCCTGCTCAGCGAGGTCAAGGCTAAGGCAGCCTGAGCCTGGGGGCTCGGCGGGCGCTCAGGGATCCCAGGACTCCGCGGCGTGGTGCTTGCTTCTCTCTGGACGCACTGGGCTGCGGGGGGCGGGCTCCGGGGGGGCAGGCGGGTGGTTCTGCCAAAGAACCCCGAGAGCGACAGGCACCGAGGGCCGGCCCCTGGAGACAGGACACCTGGCTACGAACCTCGGCCCACCCTTTCCCAGCTGCGTGGCCTTGAGCAAGTTCGCTGACCTCTGTTGCGGTTCCTTTGCCAGGTTCTTTTTTTTAAGATTTTATTTATTTATTCATGAGACACAGAGAGAGGCAGAGACCCAGGCGGAGGGAGAAGCAGGCTCCACGCAGGGAGCCCTACGCAGGACTCGATCCCGGGACCCCGGGGTTACACCCTGGCGGAAAGCAGTTGCTCAGCCAGAAGCCCCCCGGGCACCCCAGGAGCAATTCTTTAGGAGACTTTCCGCAACCATCTCACTAACAAAAGACCCATTTATAGCAGGTCGGGGTGTGTTGGCGGAGGAAGGGAGCCCCCGAGCAGGTTGGTGGTGGATGCAGGAAGAAACGTGTGAAAGTTATTTATTATTTTCCTAGTGCTTCTATTTTCTGGATAGAACAGGCAGGGAGGCCCTTTCCAAGAGCGGAGGTGGGGACGGAGCCCGAGGACACTGAAGCCCCCGTGGAAGCCGAGCACTTCGGCACCTGTGGGGCCTACGACGTGTCACGTTCGGAAAGCGCCGCCTTTGAACACTGTGTTGTCTCGCGCAGAGGCTGGGAGCATGTGTGTCCTCCCGGGTCATCCAACCTGTGTCTTCCCCTGGAAACTGGGGATAATGGCTGAACCTGGTTCGTAAGGTCGATCTGAAAATGAAGCGCCTGAAAACGTGGGCAGCCTAGAGCAGGGGGGCGGCGGTATCCGCTGCCGCTCTTACTGTTTTCTGAAAATGTGAACCCCTCTACCCTGAGGCGCGTTTCTGGAGCCCCCACAGCATCTCCTTGGAGCCTACGGCTCCTCTGACCCCCACGGTCAGACGGAGATTGAACACGCCACTGTGGTCCGGGAAGAAGAAATGAGCCTTCGGGGGAGTGGGGCCGAGTGGGATCTCCTATGCGGGCTCACCCTGAACCCACTGAACCCAAACCTGCACCTTAACTAGAGCTCCAGGTGATCCCTGGGCAGGTTAAAAGTTTGGGTTGACTCGGTTAACCCGCGGCTCGGGGACACTGCGTGACAAAGGGTGGGTCTGGACCCGGTTCCAAAGCCTTGCCCTTTCGGTCACCTTGAGCTCCGTGGCAGGACTGGGAGCTGCATGAGCTCGGGCGGGGGGCAGGGGAGGCGGTAACAGAAGGGACAAAGGGGGACATGGGCCAGGAGTCCCATGGAACATTCCGGTAACCAGCGCCGGAGCCCAGCGGCGCCACCTAAAGCGCTACTTACTCATCCAGAGAACATTTGCCCAGGGCGCCTGGCCGGTGCTGGAACCGGGTGCTGGGAGGCAAAGCCCGGCCCCAAATGCTGACCCTCCACCTTCTCCAGAAGCTGGATCTCTGGCATTTCTGCGGGTTTCTACACGCTGAGCACCAGGAAGACCGGCGCCAGGCGAGTCTCCTCCAGCTGGCTCTGACGTCCCTCGTCGGGCTCAGGCCGCCCTGAGGCCCCTGCGGACGCCTCGCCCCGGGAGCTCAGGTGCCCGGGAGCGTGTTGGACTGACCCAGACCAGCCGCCCCAACGGGCTTGGATTCTGAGCTTCAGAATCAACAAAATCACTTGGAGAGAAACAGGGTGGGGAGCCCGAGGGGGGTGAGGGAGGGCAGCTGACGGCAGCTCTGAAAGTTGTGTGTTTGCAGCGCAGCCCCGGGAAGGCTCGGAGAGCAAACCAGACACCGCGGCGCCGTCCCCCGCGGACCTCGAGAAGAGCAAGAAGAGCAGGTCACGCAGCAGAACGAGCCCCGCTCACCACCCGGCAAGGGCCCGGCGCGGGGGCCTCGGGGGCTTCTGGAAGGCGTCGGGGACCCGATGCTGTGCGGGTCACAGCGACGGCAGCGTGGCCTGCAGGCTGCCCTCACTGCCGAGAGGCCCAGCCCGGGGATGAAGGCGACCCGCGGCATCTCCCGTCGAAAGCACACACACTGCCCACGCCGAGGCAGAGCGAGGGGCCTCGGCTCCCCGCACCTGCTTCCTGCCGCCCTCCGCTGTCCTGGCCGGCAGAGCGGGTCGTCGGGGCGGGCCTCTCCGCTAAGTCCTGTGGGGCCTCGTCTCTCCTTTCGGGAAGCCTGGGCCTGGCAGGTGGCTTTGCCGGGCCCCCCGCGCCCCTCACCACTGTCTCTGCCCAGGCGGAGGGTGACGCTGTCCGTGGTCGGCTGTCACTGCGGGACACGGGGACGGAGCGGGGCGGGGCGTGCGCCCAGCGACCATGTCACAGGGGCTCCGCCGTGGTTTGTGCGTCACCGGGTCAGCGCAGGAGGCGGCCTTCGGGCTCTCGCCCCTGCCGGTGACGGGAGCCTACAACCCTCCAGCTGTGGCCGCGGCATCAAAGGTCCAGAAAGAGTGAATGCAGTGACCCGGGGGAAGCTGCCCTCGCCCCCAGGCTCCCCGCACCAGAGGAGTGCACCCCTCCCTGCGTCCCAGGTGCCAGGCTCAAAGCATAACAGGGCGATCGAGGGTTCACGTCTGCCGCAGACGGGGTTCCAGGCGGAGCGGTGTGTCCTGGGCACCGTCCAGGAGAGAACGGCCCTAGCGGGGTTTCTGATGGCGCGTCACCTGATGGTTTGGGGGTTGAGTACGGCCCTCAGGGCTCCCACGGATCGCCCCTCTGCAGGTGGGGTTCTCCTCCGCGCGGTAGGGCAGCGCCATCGGAGCGACCACATACGGGTCTTCGTGTGGTCTGTCCCCCTGCAGCTGGGGCCGGCACGCGGCGTGAATTATCTGGCATCCCCATGAAGACCCATACCTGTCCTTCTGCTGATGGAAAAACCAGGCTTAGGCAAAGGGAGTGGCTTTGGCCCCGGTCGTTCAGGAGGTCGTGACGGGGCAGTGAGCCTCGGGGACTCTCCGAACTCTGCTCATCCACCGCATCCGCTCGGCATTCTCGAGTCGCAGCATCAGGGTGGGCAGGAGGGAGAGAGGAGGAGGAGGAGAAAGGCCGGGTAAAAGGTCACCCTCTGGGAAGACCGTGACCTTGGCTTGAGTTGACCAAGGTTCAAGTCTTACCTTGGGTAAGTGTCTTCACAGTCCCTGGCCCGCAGCCTTCCAATAAGGATGCCTACCCCGTGGAGACATTGCGATGCCCGGATGAGAGCGTGCCCAGCGCAGTGCCCCACACAAACCAGGTAAGCCGTATCCCTTCCACCCTCTCCCTGCTGACACCAGGCTCCTAACTCCGGCCTCCTCCCTCCGTGCCTCCTTCCCAGCCAGGCCACCTCGTGGTCCCGCGATGGCCGTTGCTGGTGGATGAGGCTTCGGTTTCCATGGTTGCCCGGACCTGCTTATTGGACAGATGGTTTCCATTGCCCCAAGCTCTCTGCTCAGAGTTGGCAAAGGCCGGGGCCACCGAAGCTGCATTTCCGAGCACCTGGGCTCCCTTCACTCCAGAAGGTGCCTCGGGGATGCTCCCTTTGTCGATTCCTGGGTGAGGCTGGTGACATTTTCTGGAAGCTCCACACAGCATCGGTGTCAAGCGCCAAGGGAGCAAATCATCACTGAGACTCCAAGAGGCTTCTCTGGTGCTTCCGTGAGCTCCCGAGCTCCCCCAGGGCAAGGCCTAGGCCCTGCTCAGCTCTGCACCTTCCGCGTCCACATCCCTCTGCAGGGAGTAGATGCCTGTGGTGAGCTGCGTCGCCGACCCCAGTTCTCGGCCCCTCCCTGTACCCACACCCTTCACAGCCTTTACCTTACAACTTTGCATTCCTGTCGCTCTAAGGGGAGATTAATCCCCCACCCTGGCCAGGCCTGGCCGTGTGACTTGCTTTGGCCATATGGATGCGTATTATCTTAGGAGCTAAAAAAAACACATATTTCTTTTCTCATGGTGTCTGGAGGCCAGAAATCTCAGCCTACCTTAGCGGGGTCCTCCGGTTTGGGCTCCCTCACAGGACTGCCACGAAGGCAGCTGGCCCTACTCCTCTCAAGGCTCAACTGGGCAAAGCCCTACTCCCAAGCTCACGCGGTCTGTTGGCAAGACTCCGCTCCCTGCAGACCGTTGGCAGGGGGCTGCCCTCAGTCCCTCGCCACGTGGACCACTTGATCAAAGTGCATAAGCCCAGGAGACAATAGAATCCCATAGCCAGACAGAAGCCACAGCCCCGTGGAACCAGGAAAGCCCACGTCTTTGCTGCCTTCTACCGGTGGGAAGCAAGTCACGAGTCCTGCCCATCCCCAGGTGAGGGGATCTCGCCAGGTATGAGCTCCAGGAGGTGTAGATCACCGGGGACCTCCTTGGAGGTCTGCCTACTACAGGGTACTTGCAGAGGTTGCAGGCAGAACCGAGCTGGCCTCCTCTTGTGTTTCTGCTTCCACCCTAAGGGTGTTCCCTTGGTAACGGAAGATATTCCAGAAGGAGGATGAGAGACATGTGGCGCAGAGCTAAGATCCTCCAGCCAACCCCACCCTACAGCAGAGTTTCTAGCTAATGTGTGGACACACGAGTAAACCCAGCTGAGACCAAGAGAATCACCCAGGGGAGCCCAGCCCAGAGAGCTGAACCTAGAAGAAGTCACTGGAGGTTTCTCGTTTCTGGTGCGGCAAAAGCTAACTGATAGCATGAGCAATAAATATTAGTACAATACCCAATAGCGTAGTACGCACCTCAGTTTCCTCATCTGTAGCAAGGGCGTAAGGGTCTAATGACCTCACGCGGCCATTGTGAAAAGTCAATGAGTTCGCGTTTCCGAAACATTTAAAACAGCGCCTGGTGCATAATAAGCAAGCAAAAAGTGCTTGTGGAATTAAAATAACCAAACCAGCTAACTTTTTTGAGTGTTTACCAAATGTTAAGCATTACCTCACTTCCTCGTTACAACAATCCGATGAGATTGGTGCAGTTTTTATCTTCGTTTTCCAAACGGGGTTTGGAAAGTGCAGGAAATGTGCACAGATCACACAGCCAGGATGTGAAGAAGCCAAGACTCGAAGTAATGATCAGCAAATAAAATCCCAGATCGGAGAGCGGGGAGAACAGAGTCAGAAGGAGGAGGCTGATAGAGTAACAAGAGGTACAAGGGGGTAGACGGGGTTGACTTGGGGCTGAGGCTGCAAAAGCAGGGCATGTGTCAGGGCGCTCCTTTTGTTTGTGCCCTTATGTGCCTCGTGGGGGCCAAGGGGATGAGCCAAGGATGACAGAACAGAGACGTTTAACTAAGAAAAAAGAAGGGACAATAGTGTCCCCCTTAAGGGACAATAGTGAGAGACATTTTCCAACAGGGAAGGCCGATTGGAAATGGGAATTGGTTGGTTCAGTGTGACTCCAGGGGACGGATCTAGGTCAACGGTGTGGGTGTTCAGAAAGGGGTTAATGCAAGGAAGAAGTAGATAAGAACTCTAGTCACTCGACCGTAAATAGAGCGCCTGAGGACGCAGCGAGCTCCAGCGGAAGGGCGTGCGCCTTCTGGAGGCCGCCAGGCTGAGTGCTGGAGAGAGACTTCCCCCCGGACGAGACGCCGCAAGATTTCCCTTGCAAGGCCCTTCCAGTGCACAGAGCCCAGGCTTCCAAGAAAACAATCACATCTATGTGGATGCAGAACCAAGACCTTGCCAGTGGTGAACGGTCACCTGGGTCATTTCTGATTCTGAGACAGAAAACGAAGACGATGTATAATAAAACTCTATTTTTTTCCTTAAAAAAAAAAAGAGATAGGAGTGAATACTTGATCATAATTCCAAACACTGAAGGTGGCCAATAAAATCAATCGCTATTACAGTCCCCGACAGACGCGTGGATGTCATTGAGCCTCACCTGGAGAGATCGTGGGCAGAGACTCTCCCGGAGCCCATGGGACCTGACCGAACTCCCCATCCCGACTTGACCTCCTCTCCTTCTCCATGCGGCTTCTCTAAAGCTCATTGTCTCTGCAGCAAGAAGCTGAGTTTTCTTCTGGAAGCTCTTTCCTCTCCTGGTTTTGTGCTGCTGTCCCCACTTCCTCTTGGGGGGCTCCCCAGTGGCCAGCATCTCTGCTCTCCCTGGGCACATGGCTGAGGCCCCAGACTCTTCCCAGCTTTCCTTTCTCACCGACCCTCACACCTGTGTGGCCGGTCTCAGGCGTCCTGTGTGGTTTTGGCCGCCGTCGTGCTAACAACTCATTGACCACATGCTCTAGCCCAGATGTCTCCCCTGGGCAGACACCTGTGTGTCCGAACCCTGCCAGACTTCATCCCTGAATGTCCCCCGGGCATCTCTGACTTTAACTTTGCAAAAATTTCCTCTTTAGTTTTTGCCCAAACCAGTCCTTCTTTTTAATAGCCCCATCTACCTCGCCATGCCTATGTGTGTTCTTAGGTAACTTTCTTTCCCTCTCTGGGTCTTCCCTTTTTTATTTTTTTTAAGATTTTATTTATTCATGAGAGACTGAGAGAGAGGCAGAGACACGGCAGAGGGAGAAGCAGGCTCCATGCAGGGAGCCCGATGCTGGACTCGATCCTGGGACCCGGGGTCACGGCCTGAGCTGAAGGCAGATGCTTAACCACTGAGCCCCCCAGGCGGCCCTGGGTCTCAGCTTTTCCACTTGTATAAAGAAGCTAGTTTGGATTATTTCCAAAGTATCTTCCTTTCAAGTCTCACATCTTGTTATTCTAAGGTCTTAGGGACTTTACACAGGACTACATTCTATTGGGCTAGAAGACACTATAATGGCAAATCCTAATAGCTGAACTCTACTGAACAATTACATATGCTAGAAATTTCTGTGAGAGCTGCCTCTCGGTTGCCTCCATACGGGGCCCCCTCACAATGACCTTTGCAGGGCCACCAGGTGGGAACGGGGCCCCGGCAGCTGGCAGCGTGGGTGCATGATGACGGCCGGTACCAGACGCCCACACCTCTCTCGCGTCGTGATGCCTCCGTACCCTGGAACTTAAAATATCACCTCTGGGGCAAAGTGGGGCCCAAATAGACTGGGTTAGGTTTCTGCCATTCGGCAAACTGGGGCCTCAAGAGAAAAAGCTGGGTTCAGAGAGGAGACAAAGGGCTATACAGTCCTGGGCTCGTCCCCTGGCTCTGCGGCCGCAGCCAACGCGTGTGCGCAGCACCCAGCCCGGGGCCTGATGACCGAGGGCGGGTCACCCCTCCCGGGAGGGGATCCGCACCCCCAGGCTCCCTCCTGTCCCGTCCTTCACTCCCGTGGGCACCGGGCCAGGCCGGCAGCGGCCCGCAGAGGTGAAACGCAGCTGCTCCCGGCCCTCCGGCCCCGCCGAGCCTTTATCCGCGGCCGGGTGAAGCTGCCCCCCGCCCGCCGCTACCCGCAGAAGCTCGTTAAGGCTGCTCGGAAAATTAAACAGCTTGCTGATGGTGACTCCTTCACCCTGGAATTCAACTTGGAATTTGTCTATTTGCTCATCGGTTAATTAGTTAATTGGTTTGCTTATTTAGTAACAGCCAAAGTCTTTGAGACATGGTTTGTGCAGTTCAAACTTGAAGGTGCTCCCGCATCACGTGGGGGTCTTGTTTAAATGCGGATTCTGACTCTGAAGCCTGGAAGGGGGCCTGGGTTCTTCCTGCCTCGCGGGCCCCCAGGTGATGCTGATGGTGCCGATCCACGCACTACGCTTGGAGGCTCTAAGGTCAGACACACCGGGTTCAACTCCCAACTCCCACTGTCGGTAGCTGGGTGACCTGAGGTCGGTTGATTAACGTCTCTGAGCCTCAATGTTTTCTTCCATTAAATGGGATTAGGGGATCCCTGGGTGGCTCAGCAGTTTAGCATGAGCTTCAGCCCAGGGCCTGATCCTGGAGTCCCGGGATCGAGTCCCACGTCGGGCTCCCTGCATGGAGCCTGCTTCTCCCTCAGCCTGTGTCTCTGCCTCTCACTCTCTCTGTGTCTCTCATGAATAAATAAATAAATCTTTTTAAAAAATGGGATTAAATAACTTCCTGCTGACCATTTGGGTGGGTTATTAAAAATTATTCAACAAAGCCCTGGAGTGTTGTGGGAGTTCAACAAGCAGAGGTGTGAATCATGAGGACCGCGTGGCCCCATTTCTGCAGAGGGTAGGAACACAACTCTGTCCCCAGCCCCAAGGATCCCTCTTGTCCTGATACACTAGCATCTGGTGAGAACAGAACCGTCTGCAATGGAGACACGGGGAGCCAGGGGCAGCGTTCGTCTGTGGCCATCGTTCCAGCAGCTTGGAGCCTCCTGCTCTCGGGGCTGATCCTGCCCGGAGCCCAGGTTCTGTCCCCTCTTCAGGCAGCTCAAGGGGTGTCTGTGTGATTCATTTTCTGCATTCAGCGTGGATTTCAGAGCAACTGCCTGGCCTGGGATTGATCTGTCCCCCCAGGTCCATCCGAGTCTCGCTCTGAGGTCCCCAGCGCCAGTGGCAGTTTTGCAGGACACACCCTGGAAATAAAATTTCAGCTAAATTACTGGCCAATTAGATTAGATTTTGTTACGAGAAGGAAAAAGGAAAGATGAAAACAACCAAAGGCTCAGGCGAGGGTTGGGGGGCATGGAGCCGGGGGGAAGGATATGCACGTTCAACAGACAAACCTGCAATGAAACCTCTGGTTTGCAGCCTGACTCGCCAACCCTGAGGCGCCGAGGAGCATCTGTCCAGCTTGGGGCCAAGAGGGGACTGGCCCCAGTGGCGGCCCACATGCACGGAGGTGGCTCTCACCTCTGGGAGGCAGGGCCCAGCCTAGAAAATGCAGTGGCCCCGGATGCAGACCACTGAGCCCCACAGTGTCGCCGCCGTGAGCCTCCTTGCCCGACCCCGGATGTTGGAGGTACGTGGCTACGGAAGAGTACGTGGGAGCCTGCGAGTTGCCCATTAAGAAGAACAAACGGGGTGATGGGAACAGGGAATACACACCGGGAGCGCCCGGCTGGCTCAGTCGATGGAGCGTGCAACCCTTAGTCTCGGGGTCACGTGTTTGATCCCCATGCTGGGAGTGAGGATCTAAAAAAAAGAAAGAAATACAAAACACAGTAAGAAACGCCTCATGTCCGTATGCTTCGCATCACTGTCCCGTACATACGCATACACTAGCAGGTGGAATTTGAGAGACCACGAAGTGCCAGCAAAGTCCTGTCCTGCCGCACGTCTAGTGACCGCAGACACGCACTGCGCTCCCCATGCCCCTACTGCCCCGCCAGCACCTCACACGTGCTGACCCGGCCCTGGGCATCATGCCCGTTGACAGGTGAGGAAAGGGAGTCCCACGTCCCCCCGGCCACTTCCCCGCGCGGGGCCAGCATTCCTACCCGCCAGCCCCATCACTCACGCTGCCTGGCAGTTCTGGAAAGCTTGACTCCTTCCTGGTCAAAGACCCGCAGCACTGATCTCACGGCCCTTAACGGCCCTCAGTCTACCTTCTGGAAAACACGGCTCTAAAATGTCCACGTGAACACACTTGGTCCCTCCCTCAATCCAGGGTGTCACCTTGACCCGGGTTAGGTTTCTGGGGCGCCACCGCCCGCGCTCTGCTGGGCCCACCGCGGTCCTGGGGAGACACCTGGAGAGCGGACTGAGAGGCAGGTGCCTGTCACCAGGCAGGTTTTAGAAATCGTAACGGAAGTAGCTGTGGAGCACCCGCGATACCTCGGGCTGGGGCCTCAGATCAGCCTTCTCGGGGCGACGGTGGGGGACGTACCAGGACCCCGTCACCACTAACACAGCTGGGGCCAGGGCGGGGGCAGCTGGGGTGGCCTCGCCGTGTCAGCAAGCCACTGCTCCGGGATCCGTGCCCAGAACGGCCCGAAAACCCCCGCAGGGACCTCACGGCAACCTCAGAGGCCGATGCAAGCTCCCACATCCTTGAACTGTCGGATTTCCTCAGCGTAACGGGTGCGCCTCACCCCCGTCGCAGGACGGTCTCCTCATCCTAGGAGCCGTAGGCAGGGGTGCCATCCTGCTCGTTAGAGCCCGGCCTCGAGTCCTGGCTCTGCTGCTTCCTGGTGGCCTGACTGGGGCGAGTCCCTAAAACTCTCCAAGCCGCAACGTCTTCAAATATAAAACCGAAACCGTAGTGACGACCCCACCCTTGGTTTGCCCAGGACACGAGACTTGGCTAAAAGGGGAAAGTCCCAGGCAAACCAGCCAAGTCTGTCACCGCAGAGGATGGTTGGTAAGACCTGCATTCAACCGTACGTTCATTCAGCAAAGTCTGTAGCGTGTCAGGTAATGAAGAAAAATAAGGCAAAGTATTTGAGTAGCCCCAAACCGAGAGCAAGCCCAAGTAGCCCTCGCAGAAGGATGGATGAGGAAGGTGCGGTCCGTTCAGACAGCGGCGTGGTAACAGCAGCAAAACACAAATGATACACGGGATGTGGATAAAGCTCTTAGACCTTCTCGTGAGCAAACGAAGCCGGACACAGAAGAGCCCATGCTAGAAGCTTCCGTCTAGGAAGTTCAAAAGGCAAAGCTAAGGAGTGGTGATGAGAGTCAGGACAGCAACCACCCAAGAGGATGATTACCTGACGAGGGCCGAGAGGAACTTGGGGCGCTGGGGACATTCCATCTCCATCTGGGGGCCGCCCACACCGAGGATGCGTATTTGCCAAAGTGACGTTGACCCAAGGAGTGCGTTTCATCATGTATACATTGCATACCAACCCTAAAACTATTTTAAATAGCTAAATACAGCAGCAAAATTGAAGTGGGAGCCCAGGAGACAGGTTTGCACAGTTCCTAGCACAGAGCAAAGAACGCAGCTCGTGTTCGGAATGTTGAACTATTATCGTCCAACGGCTTTCAGAAACCACAGGCCGTGCGTCAGGGAGCAGAAGCCCCTCTCTTGCCTCTTCGGGGGCCTCTGTTTGGGTGCCCTCAACCGATCTTGAGAACCTGGTACCTCTCCAGGAGCCCATTAGGGAAGGCTGTTCTTTAAGGGCCTTAACATCGGTCCTGCAATCCGGCTCATCAGGGAGCCTGGAAAGTTTCTGGCAGGACCACTCTGATTTGCTCGGCCCCATAAGTCCTAATCTCGAGCCCCTGAGATTGTGGTGACAGAGATAGATAACTTTTCCTATGCAATGGGCTTGAATTATCCCAGGGATAATGGAAAGGTATTTTTCATCTTTAGGGTGTTAATGAATATAAATGGGATTCACAGCCCATTTCTCTGCTTTTTGTTCCCTCCGGGAAGTGAGATCAAAGGAGGAAAATTTCCAGGGGTGGGCAGGGGGGAGGTCCCACATTCAACCCTCCCATCTAGGAAACCCCCAAGACTAACAAAGACTGAGGCGATCCCAATGCCTTTCCTTTACTCCTAACTGGTCAAAATTCCTCCAAGTAGAAAGTAATTGTTTTATCACAGGTCATAGAATGTCTTAGCTGCAAGGAGTCGCTGACCAACAAACCTCTCCAAGTGAACCAGGACCCAATAACACTGCTTTTCAAAGATACGGTACTTTTCCCTCTGCTTGTGACTTCCTTCTGGGCCATAGGGAAGGGGCTGTCTTGGTCCAAATTAGTCCACACGCCTCATGGAAATACTTCTGTCATCCTCCCAATTCCCAAGCTCTGTTCGTGATTGCCTCTGTAAAGACCCTTTATCCAAATAAGATCACATCTGAGCTAATAAAGGTTAGGGATTCAGCATATGGGAGTTTTGGGGAACACAATACAACCCACAGTATGCAGCCAGGGGCTACTGGACAGAGCAGGTCTAGCCAACAGCAGTTCCTTCATTCTTCCCCCTTGACAACAGACGGCCCCCCATAACATCTCCTAGCTGCCTCCTCTCACCATCCCTTCTTTCAGCCAATATTTATCAACCCCATACTACATATCAGGCACAGTACTAGGAGCTGGGCTCGAGTAGCCACACTACCCACTTCCCCCACCTTCTCAAAGCCTGCAGCCTCCTAGGGCATACCAGACAAGAAGACCAAACTCTTGTGAGTCAAAAGTATTTGCGCAACCCACTGAGGTAACTGGAAGAGGCTGCTTGTGGCTGAAGGAAGCAGGTGGACTCAGGACCCCCACCTGCCTACCCCCAGAGCTGAGAAACTCAACATCTCAGCCCTCCTCCAACCCACTCAGAGGCTGCTGGTTGCCGTGCTCTGAAGTAGGCGGTCAATTACCACACAGAATGATCAGCTCTGGGATCAGGGAAGCCCAGGGAACTGGAAGGATAGAAGAGGAGCCCCAACCCTCCTTAGGAGACTCGGAAAGACTCCCTGGTTAGGGGAAGAGATATTCATGATAGTTACCAACGGATCATTAGCGTTGTTTACCAATGCCCTACTTTTCTTCCTTTCTAAACACCCAGAGACAGCACTTCCACATAAAATAGTTTACCAGCTAGCTTTTGCTGTGTAACAAACCACCCCCAAACTTGGTGACTTTAAACAATCACTATTCATTGTTCTATGAGGTGGCAGTTTGGACTGGGCTCGTCTGGGCGTTCCTTCAGCTGATCTCACATATATTCTCCTGTAGCTACAGGGAGCTGAGAGTTTTCACTGGGGGCTGGTTGGGTCTAACACGGCCTTATTCACATATCTGATGGTTGGCATTGGCCGTGAGCTAGAAAGACGGAGGTGATTGAGCCATGTGTCTTCAGTCCTCCAGGGTGGGCTTATTCACATTAGTGATTAAAGAGAGCGTGCAGCGTGGTAAATATGAAGTTTGACCTGAACAGGTGCCTGTCCATGCTTGGGTGCTCCCTACATCATTCCCGGTAATCCCTGCATCATTCCCCTGATACCTTCTCTGTTGAGGCTGACCTTCAGCTTTGGCATCAGAGTTACTGTGCGTCTCTTCTTCGTTCTGTACACTCCATCTTCTAGCCTTCTATGTCAAGGTGAGAGATTTCCCTTAAGATTTCCATTCCTGGCTTAGTCTTTGGGCACATTCCCCACTGGACAGCCTCAGTGAAGAGAGTCTGACTCTATACCCATCTTGACTCCAGTCTGAGTGGCCAAGATACAACTCAGACTGGAGTTGAGGGTTAAGGGTTAAGGGTTCAGGCAAGGATTCCATGCATGCTATTGGAGTTTAGTGGAGCAGAGGCCTCTGTGAAGGGACAAGATCTGTAGGAACTTGCTGAAGGAGATGGATTTGTGTTCATCCTGAAGGGTTAGCTTAGGAAGCATAATGAGCTGGGGTATTACTTCCTTCAAGTGGTTTGTAAAAACACTCATTCTGTGGGATATTGATAGATAAGAACTACATGAGTAGGGGGCTCTTACATCAGAGGCGGTTGTGGAAGTTCTCGTCAGACAAAATTAAATAGGTGCATTACTGTAAGATGTCTCAGAACCCTTCCTGTGCTCACATGCATTGTGCTATGTCTCAGAGGAGAACAGAATGTATAGTGTTCCCCAGACTTGGGACTCTGGAAGAGCAAAGGCTACAGTCTGGGCTTGGCCATACGTTTTTGAAGACAATAGGCAACTCCTCTAGAGCAGAGGGTTAGGAAAGATGAGTAGACCAGTGAGAATGGGGAACATTAACAAGGCAGGAAACCACAAATGTTGGAGAGGATGTGGAGAAAGGGGAACCCTCTTGCACTGTTGGTGGGAATGTGAACTGGTGCAGCCACTCTGGGAAACTGCGTGGAGATTCCTCAAAGAGTTAAAAATAGACCTGCCCTACAACCCAGCAATTGCACTGTTGGGGATTTACCCCAAAGATACAAATGCAATGAAACATCGGGACACCTGCACCCCGATGTTTATAGCAGCAAGGTCCACAGTAGCCACACTGTGGAAGGAGCCTCGGTGTCCATCAAGAGATGATGGATAGAGAAGATGTGGTCTATGGATACAATGGAATATTCCTCAGCCATTAGAAACGACAAATACCCACCATTTGCTTCAACGTGGATGGAACTGGAGGGTATTATGCTGAGTGAAATAAGTCAATCGGAGAAGGACAAACATTATATGGTTTCATTCATTTGGGGAATATAAAAAATAGTGAAAGGGAATAAAGGGGAAAGGAGAAAAAATAAGTGGGAAATATCAGAAAGGGAGACAGAACATGAGAGACTCCTAACTCTGGGAAACGAACTAGGGGTGATAGAAGGGGAGGTGGGCGGGGGGTGGGAGTGACTGGGTGATGGGCACTGAGGGGGGCACTGACGGGATGAACACTGGGCTCACTTCACTATAGTGAGGCTAGACCACGAGCCAGCCCTGGATCTAGATCCAACTGAGATTCATCATTACTACCACCACCACCACCATCATTATTACTATCATCACCATCATCAACACTCCCACCATGACCATCACCACCATCACCATCATCATCACCACCACCACCATCATCATTACTATCATCATCATCAACACTCCCACCACCACCATCACCACCATCACCATCATCATCATCATTATGATTGTCAACACCACCATCATCATCATTACTATCCTTGTCATCATCGACACTCCCACCATCATCATTCATCATCGCCATCACCACCACCATCATCACCATCACCATCATCATCATCATCATCATCATCATCATCATCATCAAAAGTCTCTTCCGAAGAGCTCTGTGATTCTAAATTGTGCTAGGAAAAGAGCACTGTGGTGGAACCAGACACGTAAAGTTCAGTCCCAAATTTATCAATAACTGTGCATTTACGTATAGTTTTCAGAAATCAGTTAGTCCCTCTAAGCCTCAGTTTCCTCATCTGGATAAGGATGCATAAAGTCCAAATTAAAAGGATGAATGAAAAAATGCTCTATCAATACTAAGCAGTAAGGATATTCTACTCTCAATATTATTCTGTGCCTCCTTGATCTACCTTGTGCCTGATTTCCCAGGAATATTACCTAAAGTCCGAGCTCAGCTCCTGTGATACACTCACCATCTCAACACCCCTCTGCCCTGGTGTGGTGGGAAAAATATGTATTGAATCCTCCCAAGCTCTGTGACTTCAGGTGAGTTAACATCCTCCTCTGAACTTGTTTCCTTATGTGGAAAATGAGATTATATGTGAGATCACGAATGTTAACTGCTGGGCATCTAGAAGCTACTCCATGGATGTTCATGCTCTCTCCCTCATGACTCCCTTCGGTGTAGTTTAAACATGGAACATCCAATATAATGGGAACACTACAACCCAAAGAGAATAATGATTTGTGCTGGTTTGCACAGGGAGGCCCTGGATGAACTTAGACCGGGGTACAGGTCTCCTGACTTCGGGGTCCTCTGGATTAGACCACAGCAGCCCAAGAATACAGCAACCCCCTCATTCTTTGTTTCCAATGTTTGAAGGAATAAGAACTCCTGCAAGAAAGCTCCTGGTGCTGACAGCTCTTACAAGAGAAAAGGGGCCCCAACAGCTGGAGACACAGGGAGGGGGAGAAAGAGTGTTATCTTGCCAAACACGCATATGAAAGTGTCATTTCATCTGCATTTGCCTCAGTTACAAATAGAACTTTCCTTTCCAACCAAAGTTACTTCAATAGCCCGCCTAATGTCCTGTGGAAGGGATGTGTGCCTTGCATGCATGAGTTGTTATTGATTTCCCCACAAAGGCCAATTTGGGGATGCCAGACAGCGTGAGCAGAAAAGTTAAAACAAAATGCTAGCTAAACAGCCGTACACAAAGGGAGCATGTTTCCCTCCATTGGTGGGTAAATGGGAGGCTGGAGCACTGATTGCTGGTTAATCCTCTCAGGCACAGAGGCAGGGTTCCAAGCCTGCCATGTAAATTGTGGCTCTGGAAGGGCACAGTGGGGGACAGCGTTGTGAGTAGGGAAGAATGCTGGTCTGGAAACAAGGAGACCTGAATTTGAGTCCTAGATCTGCCAACAGCTCATCCAAGCTCTCCCAATCAGTCCAGTTCCCCAGCACATTATGCGTAAGGCAAAGTGTGTAGGAAAAGATCATCACAATCACGACTACTATCAAGAGCTGCTTTTATTCATTTATTGAACTACTGTGTGCCAGGCACGGTGCTGGGTACAGACCTGGTTCTGGCTATCTCAACACGTAGAACCTGGTAGAAGAGATTGGGAGTAAACCTTGAATTACAGGTCCCAAAACATTTTTATATTTTTACCATTTCAAGTTGAATGGTAGTTACCAGGGCCGGAGTAGGAGAAATAGGGAGAGGTTGGTAAAAGGGTACCAACTGTCAGTTACAAGATAACTAAGGTCTCAGGAGCTAAGGCACGCCGTGGTGACTGCACTGTATTATATAAATCAAATTTGGCAGGAGAGTAGAACTTAAGTGTTCTCTCACACACGAAAAGGAAATATGGGAGGTGATGGAGGTGTTAATTAACTCGACAGTGGGACTCTTCACAATGTATATGTGCATCAAATCATCACGTTGTACACTTTAATAGACAGTACAGTTTTTATTTATCGATTATACCTCAATGAAGCTGGGGAGAAAAGAGTGAACTAGGCAAAAAGATTGGTGCGAGAAAAAATAAGATGAGAATTTTCAACTAAAGGAAATAGGAGTCAGACCCTGTGTTGAGCTCTTTATTTACATAATCACATTTCAACAATCCTTTGAAGTTGGTTCTATGATTGTCCCCAATTTAGGAACGACGAGCCCGGTCAGAAATGGCTAGGACAGTCTGTCCCAAAGCACACACGTGATTTGGATAAGTGGTGCACTTGGGAGACCAGATCCTGAACCCAGGGATGTTGGGCTCCAAAGCCTATTACCTTGGCTGCTACATGCTACCATCCCCCAGACCACGTGGATCATCCTCCCCCTCCCCCTGGTCCTCACACTCACGCCCTCTCCCTCCCTGTAATTAGCTATTGTGCTATGAAATGAATACTACCTATCAGGCAACCTCAGGATGCTGCTGGCTACAGCCCTTGTAGGTAAGCAAGCGTTCAGCTGGGACCTCTGGCCTCAGCTGGACTTGACTCCTGGCTCTGGATTGAGTTCAAGGATGCCATATACTTGGACTCAGAGTCTACCCAGGGCATGTCCGTTCCAATAGTGGATGACAGGAGTACAAAAGGCAGATCTAAACCATGCAGGCACGTTTAAAGACTTTGCTCATGTCACGTCCAAATGGCCAAAGTCATACAGCCATTGGCCAAAGTCATAGAGCCAAACCCAAAAAATATTGTTTGGAAAAACATATTCTGCAAACTGTAGTGAGAAATTCCACAAAGTCATGTGGCAAAAGATATGCGTGTGTGGTGGGTTTACACTATCCAATCTACCATACCCTCTGTGGCTCCTGAACCCAATGCTAATGGTGCTCCCTTGGCCTCCACATTGGGAAAGAGATGAGAACGAGCCCCTATTCATCTCTGCACCTGGCTTTCCCCATCTGCAGGGGCCCTAGATGACCCATCGGGCCTTTCCGACTCTGATACGTGCCCTTTCTGAGACCCCAGGGTTGAGGATTATAGTTGATTGAGTGAGTCTGAGAACTGAAGAGAAGTTGAGTTGACTGACATGAAAAGCTGGGCTTGGAGAGACTCCTAGGAGAGCTCCTGTCCCACAGAAGGAAGGATCTGGGGCCATCAGCTAAGCAAAGACCTGGCTCTTGGAGTCGTGTAGTGAGTCTGCATATACCCCGATGGCTGTCACCTGTCCAGACCAGCAGCCTGGGCACATGTTTAAATCCTAAGAACAGAGGAGATTGGCTTTAAAAAAAAAAAATTCAAAGAGCTGCTCCCTAAACCGTGTGGTACACTGGGACTCAAACAACCTTACCTTGTCCCCCCCCTCCCAGAGCACAACCCAAATGAGGAGCCCCGTGCTTCGTCTCTCACCCCACTAGGGTTCCCTCCGAGGAGGTACGCTCCTCCCCAGAGGTTGCTTGGTCAAAGTTCCCTTAAGGAAACCTCAACCTCTCTTTGAAGAACCTCTGACCAGTATTCCTGACCAGAACCGTTCAGTGAAATTCCATCCGTCACTTCCCTTTAGATATTGTTTGGGCTCCTCTCCACTAACAAGTGGCGATAGAACATCACAGAATGGGAATCTCAGAGGACAGCCAAACTTCAGGGGGAACGCGGAGAAAGAAGCAAAAGGAGAGAAGGAATCGGAGCCCCCAGGATGGGCACAGAGGACTGGACGGTGACACAGGAGGTCCCCCTGGGCCTGAGCAGGGTGGAGCAAGAGCCATGGAGCACCTGCGAGCGGTGGTGAGAAGCCCTCTCCCCATGGACCCCAGTCAAGCATGTCGTAGGCCCGGCTCCTACATCACAGAAGGCCCCGGGCAAGCCATGTCACTGCCTTTAACCCCAATATCTTCATTTGCAAAATGACGCATGTAAACCCATCGCCCTGGATTATTTTGCAGGAAGAGATACACCGGATGCAGCATGGCTGGCGCAATGGATGTGCTCAATAAAGAGCAGCGGTGACTAGGAGGATGCGGGGGGTGAGTCCTGGATGCCTGCCCTGGGCACGGTCAACTCACAGGGCCCCTCCCAAGGTACTGTCTATATGGGATGACAGTGTGCTGCCCCCATCAAAGTGAGCTGAGGGGTGAAGAGCTGAATGGAGGGAGTTGGTGTTTTGGCAGTGACCCCCCCATCTCGAAGCCATTCTCAACTCAATAGAGATGAGAAATCCCCATTATTGCTGTAAGTAAACCTTGTAGTTAGCACACAGCAGTTAATACCGCCTCGTGCGCCACGGTGGACTGCAACAGTCACGGCCCCGATTTTTCACCAGTCCCTGTATCTTTGCACCTTGACAATGACGCTGTAGCTCCCCACCCTGAAGAGGTGGGGTCCATCTGCAACCCCTGAATCTGAGCCCAGCCACACAAGTCCCTTAGAATAAGGTAGATGCATAGTGTGTCCCTTCTGGGCCCAACCACAGGAAGCCTTGGGCGCTTCTGCTCTCCGGGACCCCTGTGCCCGTCCTACAAGATCAGGCTCAGGCAAGCCTGCTGGTCCCACAAGGAGGAGCCACCTCCCGCAGAGCAGCTCAAGCGTGTGTGTCTCCAGAGGGGAAGCTAAGAGGCCGCCGAGCCAGAGCAGGGACCCCCGCCCCCAGCCAGCTGCAGCCAAACCGACCCACACTGGCCAAACCACCCATCTCACCCACAAGCCGTAGAGCCTTCTGTGCCACCAAAGTTTTATGGTTGCCTGTTGCACGGTGTTATGATCGTAGCCGTAAATAACAAGACACGCACTAATATAGATCCATCGGCCACGGCCGCCTGGAGTTTTGTGTTAAGAAAGATTCACATCCAGGCTAAGCAGAGCAGAGTAGCATAATGGAGATCATGAGCAGAGAAATCGGGAGGGACGGCGCACAGGAAATATATTTTCCATCTCTGAGTGGCGTTTGGCAGCACGGATATTTCGGTCCAAGATAATTTTGCCTGTCTGCCGGCCCAACTTCCCAACAAGAATTACAATAAAAATAAAATCTCGAGGATCTGTTTAGTTTGTAAAGACCCTTGCCCGGAGTCCATTTCAAGATGCATCAATCACAGGCTGCTTACCGGTAACTAATGCCGGCGTCTACCCATTGATCTTTGCCCATATTTTTATTCATTACCTTCCCTCCCCCTTCCCTCCCCCTTCCCTCCCCACCCCCGCACGCACACACACACACACACACAAGGATCCTGTAACCGGTATTTGACAACTGGAACTCTTACAGGTGAGGGTGGCCAAGATGCCTCAAGATTCCATGTTCTGGTCCTCTTTGAAATGAAAGGAAAAGGACAGAAAAAGCTTGATCATTGGGTTGAAATCTCCGAAGACCTCTCCTAGGGCAGATCAAGTCTGGGCGCCTACAGGGGGTTGAGCCAAGGGGCCAGGGTCCTAAGACGGCAAGTCCCAAGGCCACGGGCTTCTTTGCCCCACACGAGGGGATCCTTCTAGGAGCCGGAGCTCAGTGCCAAGGAGCCACCTCTAGGCAGCCTTCCCTGCCCCTCCCCGGCTGCCCTGAGCCCACCTTTTATGACCTCTCCCACCCCCCCACCCCCGGCTTGGCCTTCCCGCAGATCTTGGTTGTGTATCTGTATGTTTACTTAATTGTATGTGTCTTCCCGTTGGACTTAAGCTCTGGGCAGAGGCGGCGGCTGTTTTGTGAGAATTGCCCAGGGACGGGAGGCTTCGAGGAGCTGCGCAGCGGCAGCTCGGCCTCGGAGGCCCACGGGTGTTGTGCACTGCGCAGTGCGACGGGGAGGAGGCGGGCACCCCGGCCAAGCGAGCCTCCCCAGCAAACGTAAGGGATGGTAAAAAGCCCCGGGGGATGGGATCCCTGGGTGGCGCAGCAGTTTGGCGCCTGCCTTTGGCCCAGGGCACGATCCTGGAGACCCGGGATCGAATCCCACGTCAGGCTCCCGGTGCATGGAGCCTGCTTCTCCCTCTGCCTGTGTCTCTGCCTCTCTCTCTTTCTCTCTCTGTGACTATCATAAATAAATAAAAATTTTAAAAAAAAAGCCCCGGGGGAATGGGGTGGGAAGGGCCGGGGAACACAGTGGCTGTGGACCGGGAAAGCCTCCGACCTCCCTGGCTTCTTATTCTACAACTTTGCGAGGTTTACCAGCATCTTTAGAAAAGCTCAATCACTAATAGAGTCGCTGCACTAAGAGAGCGTGTCACCCGGGGTCCAGGGAGACAGTTAGCAAGAAAATCCATACGACCCTGGCAAAGTCACATGCTGAATATTGCATTTCGTCCGGGGGCACCTCATTACCAGGCCAGAGCACACAACTGGAGGTGGTTCAAAAGCAAACAAGAAAAAATGATTAGGGGAATGGAGACATTGATCAAGGCGGAAAGACTGAAATAAATAAATGCGTGCGCGTGTGTGCGGGAGCGTGTGCATGAGCGTGTGCGGGAGCGTGTGCATGAGTGTGTGAGGGAGTGTGTGCGGGAGCGTGTGAGGGAGCATGTGTGGGAGCATGTGCATGAGCGTGTGCGGAAGCCCGTGCAGGAGCGTGTGAGGGAGCATGTGTGGGAACGTGTGCGGAAGCGTGTGCATGAGCATGTGCGGGAGCATGTGCATGAGTGTGTGAGGGAGTGTGTGCAGGAGCATGTGAGGGAGCGTGTGCATGAGCGTGTGTGGGAGCGTGTGCGGGAACATGTGCGGGAGCATATGTGGGAGCATGTGCATGTGTGCATGAGTGTGTGCATGAGCGTGTGCGGGAGCTAGGAGGGCCCAGGGCGGCACCTGCAGCATCGTGCAGGGGAGAAGGGCGGGGAAGGAGGAGCACGGGGTTGGCCTGAGGGCCGAGCCGGGCAGGGGGCAGGGGGCGGGGGAAGCAGGCGTCCCTCGGGAGAACGCGCTGGATCGGGCCGAGCGTGTACCAGGGGGGGCGTCCGCGGCCGCCAGATTCCGCCGGGGAGTCAGGCCTACACCGAAGGGCCTGGCGTGGCTCCTTGGAAGGTTCCCGAGTCGTGGGCAAGCCCTAGAGAGCAGAGAGCTCAGGAGCACGGGGGCAGGCTTTGTACCCACCTCGGTGTGGCGCTGGGGGCCCCGGTTCCCCAGGACGCTCACCGTGACGGCCCCTAGCTCTGGCCCTGGGCGGCCCCCCCGCAGCTGCAGCTGAGCGCCCACCTTCTGTTCCAGGCTGGCCCGGAACGAGGCTCTCCCAGATGGTGACGGGAGGTGCATCCCTCTCAGTGACCTCTTGTCTCTCGAGTCCGATCCGTAACTGCTCGTAGCGACGTGCACCCGAAGAGCTGTCTTGCCCCCCCCGGGCCTCCCTGGGCAGGACCTTGCGTTGGGCCCGCCCCCGCCAGAACCCAGCAGGCGCCGCCGACCCTGTCTGGGCCTCAGCTCTCCACCTACAGGGTGGGCAGCGTCGTGTCTGCCCCCCAGGTGGCTGTGCATGCGGGACACGGAGCTGCCTCACGACCACCCCGAGGCCGCCGCTCTTGCCGGAAGCTCTGCTCCTTTTCCGGACACGTCCGAGGCGCCTGACCCTCCTCCGTCTGTGTGGACACCACAGCTTCTGAGGACGCCCCCCAGCCCCATCCCCGGTCTCCCAGGCCTGGACCGTGGCTGTAGCTCAGTGGCTCATTTCCACCCGATTTGGCCTGTGTCCACTGCTCATCCACAGATGAGTCTTCCCGAAGCACAAGGTCAGGGACGTCACTCTCCCAGCGGCTCCTCAGGGACGGCACTCAGCTCGGCGCTCAGTGCCCCTGGCCTAGCCCGGGGGCTCCTTCCCTGTGCCGCTTTCCGTCCACACACGGCCTCCCCCTCGCCACGGCTGCCTTCCCCCTGGTCCCGGAGCTTGGCCCCTGCCCCTCCCTTCCTGACTTGAGCTCGCACTGCGCCGTCGCCCCCAGTGGCCCACCCCGCACCGGGACCCTCAGTTCTTCGCCGACAGTCTTACTCTCAAATCCGGCAAACGTCGGAGCACCTCCCTCGCGCCCTTTACAGTTTGGAGATGCTGCGTCCATCTCTCTCCAGCTAAGTAGCGGGCTCCCCGAGGTCAGGAGTTGATGCTCTTCGTCCGTGGGTCCTGGGACTGATCCGCCACCAAAGGGAGCAGACGGGCTTCACCCCAGGAATTCCAGCTGACACGGCAGTCCCAGGCCACATCCTACCCCTCGAGCCAGAGCCCAAGGAGACAGCAGGGCCAGGGTCCGGCCGGCACTCGGGCTCCAGCTGGTCTTGCTCTGGCATCGCGAGACGAAGGCTCCGGCTGTTTGGAGGGGGTCCCGCCCGAGGGAAACGGGGCCACGGGGAGATCCACGCCTCCGCTGCCTTCCACCAACAACCCGCCCTGAGACTCCCACCGGCCTCCACCAGCTCCTGTTTCGGGGACGGGCAACCACAGCCTGCAGGCCAGCTCAGGCCACCGCCTGTCCCTGTAAGGCTCCTCGGGAACACCGCGCCCGCGCCGGGCCTGGCTGCTTTCCCACCAGACAGAGCCAGACACCACGCGGCCCCCGCAGCCAAACACACCTACTCCCTGCCCCTTACAGGGAAGTTGGCCAGATCCTGACCTGCAAGGAAGAAAGCCGCGTGAGAACGACCATTTCTGGGTCGGATCAAGCTTCGGCCCCTGCATCTGCCCCCGCCAGAGGGCCACACAAGTCACAAGCTAAGGCGGGGCCACCCTGGGTGGCTGGGGACCCGGCTAGAAATGTCCGATGGCCCTGCGGAGGGGGAAGGGCAGCCCCACCGTCACAGGGACAGGGCTTGGGGGCGGAGGTGGCCGCGCCTGGCTCTGCACCCCATGGAGGGAGACGGACGGATGGACAGACAGACGGAAAGCAGCAAAGGCCGGGTGGGCTGCCTGCAAGTCCCATGGGTCCAGGTCCGGGTCCCGAGCCCCGGGGGCTGCGCCCCTTCCACGGGGCTGGAACCAGGCCCGGGCCTCCGTCGCCCTCCGCCTGTCGCCACACGGTCGCCCCCGGTCCACGGAAGGTGAACGGCCCGGCCGCTGCGGGGAGCCGCCGCTTCTGTCGCCGGGCCCTGAAATTGTGTTGGAAGGTTGGCAGGATTAAGGGGATTAAGACATTAAAGCGTCATTACCGTGTCCACGGGGGATTTTCAGGAGACTTTACACCATGATCTATTTGTCCTGTTACATAAGACTCGCAGTAATAGGCGGACGGCGAGGGGGACAATATCCGTGGGATCAATAACCTCACTTTCTGGTAAACACGCTTAGCGGAGCCGGCGGTCCCCTGGCCTGCAGCCCCTCCGGGTGCGCCGCGGAATCGTCGCTGGAGAATCCGTTGGCCACTTAAGGCCTGAACCCGGAGGCCGATGGGGGGCAGGAGAGACGGCGGCTGCCCCCCACCCCGCCCCGGCGCCCCCAGGCCTGCTGACCCAGCGCACCCATCGGCCCGGACCCTGGCGCCCAGCGGAGGGCTGGGGGCAGAGGTCACTGTGGAACGGGGGGTGGGGGCAGAGGCCACCATGGAAGGGGGTGGGCGGCCGCCCATTCTGGGTTCCCTGTCTGGGGTCACCCCACCCAGGTCACTCTTTAGGGCCAGGGGCTCTCTGCTCTGAGCCGCTGCCGCCCGGGGTCGGGTGCCCACCCTCTGCTCCCTCTGCAGGGCCTGCCCCCCGCCCCCCGCAAACCGCAGACAAGGAGCCACCGTAGAAACCGCAGCTCCCAGCTCCGGAGCCTGCGCCCACGTGGCCGCTGCGCCGCCCTGACACACCCCCACTCACGGGACGGGGGGGCCTCCACACGTAGGTGCGCTTATTGATCCCATTGTGCGGATGGAGGAGGTGAGGGGCAAAGAACGACCAAAGCCTGGCCAAGCTCACGCTGCTGTTAGCAACAGAGCTGGGGTTGGGCCCCGCACAGGGCGGCACAGGTGTTAGGGACCCCGCCTTCCCACGGGGGGACTGCTGCCACCCCCGAGCCGTGGCCAAGTGTGGATGCTGCCTTCTCACCCGCAAGCCACGCGGACACCCTCTGGCATTCCCGCCAATCTACTGCTCCCATTCTTTAGATGGAGAAACTGAGGCTCAGAGAGCGGGAGGCACAACCGTCCTGAAGGCGCGTAAGGGGCCAGCGCCTCGGAGATTCAGACCCAGGCCTCTGACGCCAGCGCCCGGGCTGGTAAGGAGACCCAGGCTCGCCGCGCGGAGCACAGCCGGAGAAGGGGCTCCAGAACGCCGATGGCACGCTCAGTAGGCGCCCAGGCCCCAGGGACGACGGGCGGGGAGCCCCTCTCCCCGGGAGGGCGGGACGCAGGCACCTGGGGCTGCGGACGCTGGCTCTGGGCCCCTGGAGAGCGGGGTCTGCTCCTGCGGGCACTGTTGGGGGTCCCCGGGCTTGGCCTGGAGCCTGGCATCGCGCCGGGTCCCCGTGGACTATCGCATCGCACGAGCTCCCTCGTGGAAACAAGGAGGCCGAAGCTCAGACAGCTGGGCGACCGCCGGGAAGTCACCCCCCTGGGGCTGGGACCCCCCCTGGGTTTGCTGGTGGCCCATCAGCGCCGTCGCCACCCGCCGTCTCCCCCCACAGGCACCCGGTGCCCTGAGCTCAGCCCACACCCACCCGACGCAGCCGCCCGGGGGCCCTCACAGCTGTCCCCGAGCCCTCAGCTCCGACACCCCTGCGGGTCCCTGCAGGCACCATGGGGGGCAGCGGGCGCCCTGGGCAGGCTGCCCCGGGCTCAGGCTCCCTCCGCCGCCCGCGCTCCCGCTCAGGGACCCGTGTGATTCACCTCATGACAAACACAGTGTGTGCCAAGCCCGTCGGCCCTGCGGTCTTTGTTTCTCAGCCCCCCTGAACCTCAGGCAGCGTTTTAGTCAAACTAAAAAAAAACGAGCATGACAGGGGCCAATCAGCATTTACTATGTGCCGGGAAAGTGCCGGACGCGCCTGGCCCGTGCTGGGCGTCCTCACCCCGCCAAACAGGTGGAAGGGGCAGGAGACGCATCAGAAGCCCCCTCTGGCCCGCAGTTCTGGAATCTTCCATTCGCTCTGCCAGGAGGGCTTGTCATCGGGTGTTAGAGGGGAGGAGCAGAGGCTCAGGGCCCAAGACCAGCGGGGACGGCGGAGTGGGGGTGTCGGGGCCTGCTGGGAAGCTGGCGGCCGAGCCTTCCCTTAGCCCGTCTCCTCCTCCTCTCTCTCCGTCAAAGAGCCAGCGACCCTCCCCGCCGCCACCCTCTCCCCTGGCGGGACCTCGCGGCTCCCCAGGGTGCTTGCGGACCAAGGGACGGGGAGACAGCGCCCGGCGTGGCTCCGGGACAGCAGAGCCCCCCGGCAGCCCCGGGAACGAGTCTCTGGTAATTGGACAGGATTAAGGGGATTAATACATTAATGCATTATTAGCGCTTTTATAGGAGATTTCCACAGGGCTGAGCGCGGTGATCCCCGCACCCCGTTATATTCACTGGCGCTAAGTGCTCTAACTGGCCCGTCGCCACTGAAGGGAGCAGACAAGGAACAGCCCGACTGTCGGGCCCGTGGTCCCCGGCTGGCCACCGCTCCAGGCCGCGCCGGGAAGCCCAGGGACGTGGGGGCCAGGCGTGGGCTTCCCGACATCCTGCCCCGTGGGCCGTGCCGCCCAGCGCCCCGATCACTGTGCTGGAGACCAGAAGACCCTGCTTTCGGCCCCAGCCGCGCCGCTCCCCGCCTGACCGGCCGCCTGACCTTCCTGAGACTCGGTTTCCACATCTGCCAACGCAGGTGGTCGTGTTGCCCACCTCACGGGGTAGCAACGAGCCCCTGCTCTGAGCCTGCTGATGAGCGTGCTCAGGCCTGTGCTGAGGGAGGACTATCGTTTTCTGGATGGACTGAGCTGCTGATTGTGCCTCCTGGAGTCCATCTGCCGGGAAGGCCTAGCAGCCCTTGGAGGGACAGCAAGTGGAATATGTCCGAGGGCCTGGGAGCCGTCCCTGGGGACAGGAGCCGGCGAGACGACGGTGGCAGGTGGCAAGCTGTGAAGGAAACAGCACCTTCCAGCGGAGGCCGGACCCCTCGGCGTCCCTCCCAGGGGCTGGGTAGCAGGTCACGTGGGAAGTCCCCCAGCACCCGGAGATCTCGGTTCCTTGGAGTTTAACTGTCTTTGCAAATTAAGCGCCTGGTTCGACCCCCTACAGGAGGGAGGTGTGCGTCTGCAGCTTCGTGGTTGAGGATAATAATAGAATCCTAGAATCGTGGCTTCAGAAGGGTCCTGAAAGTCCTTTTCCTAGAAACGAACAAAATATCCTCTCTGCAAATCCAGGCTGGGAGGCAGGAAAGATGGTACCAAGGGCCCCAGGCTCTGTACCTGGAAGGGGACGACGCGGGCGGATCGACACTCGGGTGGGCGCCGTGACTGGGATGCAGAGGATGAGCCAGGACCAAGACCGGCAAAGGGACAAGGGTGGAGGTGGAGGCCGCCAGTAAGGGAGACGGCTGGAAGGAGGGCGGAGCGCCACGGGATGAAGAGGACGGACTCTCTTGGTTAATGAAGAGATTGGTGTCACCTGGACAGAGTGACCCATTCGGGAATTGCAAGGAACAGCGATGAGGGGCTGCGAACAAGTATTTTTTGTTCCCCTTTTCTGGGCTCCTAGTTGGATTCCACGTCCTGCCCCCTTTGCGGCTGGGAGAGCCGCGTGACCAGCTCTGCCCAAGGAGCCGGGGCAGGAAATGCCACGTGTCACTTCTGGGCTAAGCAGGAGATCATCAGCGTGAGGCCCTTCCGAGACCTCTTTTCTCTCTGGCCCAACCATCGGCGACGTTCCCAGCGGCACCTCTTCCACTGGCCGAGGACCCTGAGCCATCCCAGGGAGCACAGCCCCCCATGACCCGCCAAGAGCACTGAACTCGCAGCACAAACACAAAATAAACCCTTGCTGTTTAAGCCTCTGAGGATCGGGGGTTATTTGTTACCAGAGCACAACATCGTCGTCTCTGACTAATATGGGAAAAGTGAACGTTACGGTCGGGGACCTGTGAACACCATTGGTTCGGTGACCTCCATGTAAAGAAAAATAATAATAATCCCCAGTCCCGATCCAGAGCGCCTTTGCTTTAAGCCAGACTCGCTGCCTCCAAACTTGAAAAGCAGCGAAGACTTTGGAGAGCTTGCCTAGGGTCTCTCGGCAGCTAACTTCTGCTTTTTGATTCCAGATGCCGGGAGAGACGAGCCCTGTGTGTGTCTTAGATACATTAGTCACGGCGCACACGGGCCCGGATGTTGGCCATTGGAACGGGCTCCCATTCTAGCACATGCGTCTGGACCAGGCAGATAGAAACCTAGCTGTAATGAGTTTGCCCCTTGTCCATGACATCTGTGCTTTGTAGGGGGGGAAATGAAAAAAAAAAAATTTAAATCCCAAAGTCTGTTTGCTTTCAACACAGTCACTGTGATGAGGTCTGGGAGCTGTGACTTGGATTTAAACTTCGCTTCCCGACAAAGCCCAAGAGAGAAGTTAGGGATGAATCAGGTGCATTTCAGAATCTTTGGTGTTTTTATCCAAATTTGCATTTTTTTTCCCCTCTTTCCACCGATAAATCGCCCGGTCTGAGATGAAGGTGGAACTCCCAGGATAAATGTTGATATCCTTATTAGAAAGGGAACTAATGGCACCTGAGCCTCCCCGTGTGTCGGCATCGCATCGGCTGTTCCGTACATTAGCTCCCTCTGGCCCCACGTTAACTCCTTGAGGGAAGCGTATTAATTCTACTTTGTGGCCACGGCATTCAGAGACGTTAAGCAATGTAGAACACCAGAGCCGGTGTGCCCCTGGCCTTGCCGACTCAAGGACCCACGCTTTCCCCCTATTCCACCCTGCCGTGGGATCAGGGACCAAAATCACGTCCTCACGAAATAAGTGCAGTGGACCAAGTCTTACTCTATCAGGAGGATCACGTGGTGGTGCGGAAAGAACGTGGACGACAGAATCCATCAGAGCCGGGTTCAAATTCCAGGACCACCACTTAGCGCTTTTAGAAATTACAGTGCCCTCCTGAGTTTCTTTTTCCTAAAATGGAGGAGAAACTAAAGAAAAGGGCACCTGGACAATCATAGAGTAAACAAATAAATGGGCAAGATACGTTCAGGTCGCAGTAGGGCTTGAGGAAAGTCGGCCGTGATGACGTGTGAGCAACAGAACAATGGGTGCTGGAGAGACGGAGTCAGCGCTTGGGGTGGGGTGGCCCCAGGAGGCCTCACAAGGCGGGGTGTTTGTGATAAGATTCAATAAATAGAAAAAAAATGATAAACTAGAAGATCTAGGGGCGCCTGGGGGGGCTCCTTGGTCGAGCATCTGCCTTCAGCTCAGGGTGTGACCCCAGGGTCCTGGGATCGAGTCCTGCATTGGGCTCCCTGCATGGAGCCTGCTTCTCCCTCTGCCTGTCTCTGCCTCTCTCTCTCTCTCTCTGGGTCTGTCGTGAATAAATAAATACAATCTTGAAAAAAAAAAAAAACTTAGAAGATCTGGGGGTGGAACAATCCAAAAAGATTGAATAGGACCTGGAGGCCTCTGGGGGGAATATGCCTGGTGTGTTTGAAGCACCAGTGGTGGGGCAAGAACGAGCCAGCGCAGAGCAGGGGGCAGCTCAGAGAGGCAGACAAGCAGCAGGGTCCTTCGACAGTTCAGGAAACCCCAGCCCGGGGCTTCGTCGCCAATAAAACAGGAATGAGAACGACGATACCTGGAAGAGCAGACTCTGTTAGTCCACGTAAGTGACTTTGGCCAACTCTGCACCTCCCAGGGTAACGGCAGCTTCTGTGGCAAACAAGCCTTTTGTGACCAATGTAACGGTGAATGGTGAACGGGGTTCTTGGGGGACAGGTATCTCCCTGACCCGCTGGCCCAGGCTCCTTCCGTCTTGTGGCTCTGCCATCCCCAGGGCCCTCCACGTCCAGCTCCCGAAGAGGAAAGCAAGTGTAAGAAGGAGGCATATCCTCTGACTACCCGCATGCACAGGGGACACACATGGCCTCCACTCACAATGGAATGGCAAGGGCTCGCCACGTGTTCCCACCTGGGCGCAGGGAACCTGGGAATGGTGGTCCCTGGCTGAGCATCTCCCAGGAGCAGCCCCCTAAGGAGGGAGAGCACGCATGCTGATCCCCTAAGAGGCACTTCTGCCAGAAGCACCCACGGAGGAGGATGTCCCTGGCCTGCCGGCGCGGCCCCAGAGCGTGCATGCAGCTGGCCTGCGTCAGGGGCAGCACCACCCCCCGTGAGCCTTGAGGCCCTGGACCGGAACTTGCCGGGCCATGTGCTTGCTTTAGGCTTCACCTGCGGGCCAGCAGGCCAGGCACCTGCACCGACTCTCCCTGAGTGACCTTGCGCCGGCCACCGAACTTTGCCTTTTTCTGAGCCTCATTCTCCTCCTCTGAGAAAGAAAAAAAAATAACAGTCGACTCTCAAGGGGTCTTGTCACCCACAGACGTCCCCACTTCCATGATTCGGGGTGTCTTCCCTGCCTTCCCACTGGCGGACAACACGAGATTCGCTTTGCAGCTCCTACCTGTGTACAGACCACGTGGCTCAGGGGAAGGAGGTGCCGAGGCGCCCCACGCTTGTAGCTCCCGTGGCCTCGCCGCAGCTCCCACCAGATGAATCCCCTTCCCCCTATTATTTGGATCTAATCAGAATAGCTAGGAATTTGCAACGCCTTGTGCCCTTCTATTAAATAGACTCCAGAGTGGTCTGTTTCCAGATTGTTCCCGGGAGAAGGGCGGGAGGAGGAGAGGGAAGGGATGAATGAGAAGAGGTGCGAAGGCGAGAGGAGACGGGCAGACACATGGACATCCAGGACATCCAGGCCAGGTCAAGGTAAGGAAAGGAAGAGCCAGTCGGGTGGAGAGTCCACAGCGGGTGGGAGGAGGGTGGGGACGGGGAAGGAAGAGAAGGCCGACGTGCAAGCCCGGGCCCCGGCAGGGGTGCGAGGAGGAGAGACAGCAGGCAGACGGGCCATCCAGGGCCCGGGCAGGAGCTCCCGCGGCCTGCGGGAGATAGAGGTGCAGGGGATTCGAACGAGCCCCAGGCGTAGGGACAGACGGATGGCTGCGGGTTCCAGGACACAAGGGCCCAGTCACACCCACTGGAATGGATGGCGGCGAGGTGAGGAGGCTGCAAAGCATGGGATTCGGAGGGGACGGGGGAGGCCACCGTGGAACAGCTGGGGCGAGCTGCTGCCAGGGACAGGGACAGGGACAAGGTTAGGGACAGGGACAGGGATAGGGACAGGGACAAGGACAGGGCCAGGGCCAGGGATAGTGATAGAGACAGGGACAGGGACAGAGACAGGGATAGAGACAAGGATAGGGACAGGGATAGGGACAGGGATAGGGATAGAGACAGGGACAGGGCCAGAGACAAGGATAGAGAGAGGGACAGGGACAGGGCTAAGGATGGGGACAGGGATGGGGACAGGGACGGGGCCAGGGCCAGAGCAGAGAGCAGCCCCGCGAGATCAGGGCCAGCAGCGGGCCCCCCAGGCCTGGGCGCACCCGACAGAGGATGAGTGATGGGCTTGTTAACCCCCCAGGACCCGGTCGGAGAAGACGAATGGTTGTGCATGTGCTGTCCAATGACCCCTGCACCCTGCTCGGGTCATTCCTCCGTGGGGAGGCCTCCCGTGGCTGCCCATCGCCCTCTGGGTCACGTCTGAAGCCTCGCTGTGGCATTCAAGGCCCCCGGCTGGGTCCTCACTGGGCCCAAGACCCCGAGGGCCGCCTCCCCGCAGCCACGGCCACCGCGCCGCCTTCTCAGTCCCAGGACACGCGGTCCACCTGCCGGGCCTGCGCTCGCTCCACCTGCGGGGACCCTGGGGCCGCTGTCGGGACCCCACCGAGAGGCCATGGCCTGGGGGGCCTTCGCGAATCCCGACCCCAAGCCCCGCGCCCGCGAGTCCCGTGGGGGGAGGGGTCCTGCCGCAGCCACGTCCCCGCCGGGCGCCCAGTGCACTCGGCCTCTGGGGGGTCTCCCAGCTGGTGCGCGGGTGCGGGAACCACGGGCTCCCAGATGGGGAGGGCGCTCCCGGCCCCGGTGTTGGGGCCTGAGACCGGGGAGGACAGGCCACCCACCCTCCCACCCAGGGTCGTGCCCAGGAGCCACAGAGGCGGCGCAGCCACCTGCCACCAGCACACCTGGTGCGAGGCCCAGGTCCCCAGCCAAGTGTGCGGGTCAGCATCCCCCCAACCCCCACCCCCACCCACCACCCTACCCCACCACCCTCTACCCCCACCACTACCCCCACCCCCAACCCCCACCACCACCCCTACCACCCCACCTCCCTCACCCCCCACCCCCACCAGGAGGCTCAGGGAATAGTTCAGGGCACTGCGGGGTCAGCAGGAGGGAGACGGGCGAGGCGGGGTGTGGGCCGGCTTCCTGGGGCAGCAACGGGGAGGAGGGGGCACCAAAGGGGCCGAGTCGCTGAGAAGAGCGCACCTGGGTCCACGCGGGGATTGCCCACTAGCTGGGCCGAGTGTGTCCCCGCGGCATCGCCACCCCCATGACCCCGGCCTGCGGCTTGGGCCTCCCCAGGTGCGGCCGGAGCGGGAGGTCATGGAAGGCGAGGACAGCTCCGAGTCCCCACTGGGAGGAGGGGCACGGATTGGTGTGAACAGGAAGCCCCGCCCCACGCCGCACACACGTGCACACACATGTGCACACACACCCACTCGTGCACACACATGCACACACCTCACGTGCACACACAATACCCACACGTGGACACACATGCACCCACTCGTGCACACACATGCACACACCTCACGTGCACACACAATACCCACACGTGCACACATGCACACACACATGCACACATACCCACACACACGTGCACACACCCACTCGTGCACACACACCACACGTGCACACACAATACCCACACGTGCACACATGCACACTCACATGTGCACACATACCCCCACACATGTACACACCTGCACACATACACACAGGTGCACACACCCACGCATCTACACATACCCACACAGCACAGGTGCACACACAATACCCACACATGCACATACACACTCACACGCGCACATGTGCACGCCCTGCCCCAGAAATGCACAGAGACCTTGCTGGGCCGTTGGACCTCCTGTGACTCACCTGGATCCAGGCTGACGGGACCTCACCCAGGTCCCGGGAGCAGGTCGGCCCCGCCCATCCTCGGCCCGAGTGACAGCAGTGTGCAGCGCGGCGCTTGGGGCGTGACACGTGCCCGTGGTGGACGTGCCGTTAAGCCTCTAGCGTGAGCAACCGGGTGAAGCTGGGATCAGGTGGGTTTCGTGGGCGTGATCCAGTGAGACCCTAGATGTGTGAGCCGCCCCCTCCCCGGCCCCTTCACGCCTGGTCATGCCCTCGCACACCCTCAGGCCCCGGGGCCTCACTCCCTTCCCAGGAGCCTAGATTTCCGTGGGACAACTGACTGCTGGGAAGTCTTCTTTGTCTGGATTTAGAACCAGATTCCTGTGACTTCCACCCATTCATCTTCCGCAGATGCTGTCACTTCTCACTTCGGGGGCTTTTTGTTGTTTGGGGTTTTGCTTTTTATGTCCCAGGAAACGGAGAAACGGTTTTCTCCAGCTGCGTGATCTTCCCCTGTCACTTCTGCGGGCTTTCCGCAGGCCCTGCCGCTGTCGTTCACACGCGCCTCTATTTCCAAACACACCAAAGAGGGGAGAGAAAGGAAGTAAAGTATTTGGAGTCGCGTCAAGTTACCTGTGGTTTCCTTTTCCTGGGTCATAGGGTGGCCGGCGTGCCTTCGCCCTGAAGCCCGTCTCCCTCCCCACCCCGAGGGCAGTGACGTGGTGGACACGGGTGAGGATGGCGGCGGGAGGCCTGGGCTCTGACCACTGCTCTCCCCTCCCCTAGCTGGGGGACCCCGAGCAAGACCCGCACCCTCCCCTGAGCCCGGGGAAAATGATACCTGCCTCACAGCATTGTGGGCACGTGAACACGCAGAACCCGTAAGCCCGTATGCGGCTCGCCCAGCCTGTGCTCCGTAAAAGCCTGGAATTTTTAAAAATCTGTCACCAGCTTATTTGCTTCAGTGGATGCAATGGGAAAAAGACACAGTCTCGGTGACCAAGAAGCCTGGCATGTCACTGGGGCGCTGGATGGAAACTCCTACCTGTGTGTTGGTTTGATGGATGCGGGTGAAGAAGTTCCAGGGTCCGACGTGGAAGCAAGGTGGGGGGGTCGGGGGACGAGGACCGCGGGGCGGCGACACCGCCGGTGTGAGCGGCCTGGACGCGGCCGTGTGTGCTGAAACCCTGCCCCGTGCTTCGGGCCCAGCGCTCCGCACCTCCGGGCCCGCGTGTGCCAGGAGCAGCGCAGGGTCCCCACTCCGAGCGGCTGCTGTGACGGCCCAGGTGGCTGCAGAGAGCTCAGGGAGGGCCCCCGCCTCCTCCCCGGGGCACAGACAACGTGACACGGCGTGTATAGACTCGCACGGTCGTAAGGGTCGCGGTCGACAAAGTAGCTTTTAAAAAATACGTATTTTATTGATTCACAAGAGACCCAGAGAGAGAGGCAGAGACACAGGCAGAGGGAGAAGCAGGCTCCATGCAGGGAGCCCATGTGGGACTCGATCCCGGGACCCCGGGGTCATGACCCGAGCCCAAGGCAGACACTGAGCCCCCAGGTCACCCAACAAAGCCACTTACCACAGAGGCAAAGGAGAGGAAGCAGTCAGACCACCTGGGTGCAGAGCCCGCCCCTCCCCGCTCCCGTGCAAAAGCGTGGCTCAGAGCTGTCACTCGGGCGACGGGTCTCTTCCCACATCTGTGAAGTGGGCACAGTAGCAGCGGCCCCTTCCTCCTGGAACGGCTGCGACATTGGAGGAGGCCGCCTGTGTGGACGCGGCTCAGCCCGGCTCAGACAAGGGTGCAGACAAGGGTGCAGCGGCCGGCGGCCGTCACGGGTCGGTACCCGGAGGAGCGGCCGGCTCCGTGCTTGCCGATCGGCGGAGAGGCTGGGCCCACGTCGGGGGTCCCTCCTCAGGGCGGGGCCTTGGCCCCGAGCCCCGGTCTCCTCGTTGGAACAGAGAGGGCCCCCCCGCCTTGCAGCAGCGCCCGGGGGCTGGCAGGGGTGCACAGCGCGCGCCTGGCACACAGGGGCCTCTGCGACCACCTGCTGACCTGGGACCTAACCGCCTCGGTGCTCTGGGCCTCGCCGTCCTCCTCGCTGAGCGGGGGAGGCCAGGCGGCTCGGGCAGCGCGGGACCCCCGCCCGGACAGCACAGCCCACCCCCACCCCCCACCCCACCCCCGTCAGCCTGCCCGCTTCCAGGGGCCGAGTGTGGCTTTCGCTGCCCCCGCCCCGCACAGCCCTGGGCCGTGTCTATGCATGTCCTTGGAGGTGAAGGACGCGGCAGCCTGGGGGTCTGTGCATTTGCGCGCGTGTGTGTGCACGTGTGTGTGTGTGTGTGTGTGTGTGTGTGTGGAGACCCATTAAGTCAGACTTGCACTGCATCTCCAGGCAGGCACCACCCTGCCCTCTGCCTCATAAACTGTCTGGGAAACGGGCCCTGCCCACTGCCCCTGAGAAGCCGGAGACTCGACACCCGCAGCAGAGTCGCCCCTGGATTCTAGATTCCGGTTTTGAAGGGGGCTGAGGGATCACAAGAGGGGGGACGCTGCAGCACTTGTGTGCGGAGGCCCATGAGGGGAAGCTCTTGCACCTCCGTGGTCTTCCTGGCCCGCTGCCCACCCCCCTCCCCACTGTGGTCTCTGGCCCCTGACCCGGGGTGTCCTCACCCTCACCCACCCCCCCATACCTGCAGCCCCTGGCCCGGGTGTCCCGGGTGCCCCCCCCCCACTGCTGCAGTCCCTGATCCCTGACCCGGGGTGCCCTCCCCCTACCTCCATCCCCCTCCCCCGCAGCCCCCCCACAGTCTCTGGCCCTGACCAGGGTACCCTCCCCTCCCCTCCCCTCCCCTCCCCCCAGCCCCCGCGGTCCCTGACCCACTGCAGCCTCCAGAAGCTGAGCTGCTCCCCTGCAGCCTTCGCTGGCTGCCGACAATTGCCACATGCATTTCCTCTAAGCCCTTCCCGGCCACTCTGCCTCCTATCCCTTTGCAGAGCCGCCACGGGGAGGCACGCTCGGCCCCGCGGGGAAGGCGACCCCGGTGGTCCCCGGCTGCTCCTCGTACCCCGGCCCCCACCAACACTCCCTCCCGGCTGCGCTGCGGCCGCCCCGTCTGTGCCCCCTCGTCTTTCTCCCTTGAATTCACTCTGCTCTCCTCGGTCCCTGTCCCCTCAGCCCCGCGTCGGCCCAAGCAGGGAGCGTTCCCTGACTGCGCGGTCGGGGCCAGGTCATGGACAAGGACGTGGCCACCCTGCAGGCCACCCTGGGGCCCGGGCTTCCCAGCACCAGGGCCCAGCCTGCTCCCCCTTCCCGGGGACTCTCACGGGAGTCAGGCGGCCGGCTTCGGGGAACACCGTTCCTAGTGTCCGGAAGCTCTCGTCAAGGGGGGACGCGCTACTCAAGTCGGTCGGAGACTTCCTGGATAGTTCGGCTGGAGCCTGCACGTCGCAGCCACGATGCGAGGCAGAGACTGGGGGAGCCCGGCCGTGCGCGGGCCGTCCCCCCAGGGCTCCCTGCGGCCTGCCGGTCCCGCTTCCCTCCCACCCTGATGTCCAGCAGAAGGAGCAGGAGTGGCATGTGCAGGGGGAGCGAGTGGGTGGGAAGGGCTCGGGCCAGCATCCCCCGTTCCCCTGCGTGACTGAAGACACACTGTGGGCCCCGGAGGGGCGGAACTGCAAAACGGAAGGAACCTGGATCCCCGAATGGCCACGTGGAATAGGGCGGCCCCTCCGCACCCCCACAGCGGGCTGCGGCTTCGTCTCTAATCCAGCACGACGCCGTGACAAGGGGACTAGCCTTCCAGGCCAGGGAAACACCCCGCAGGGAAGTTGAGGCCGACCTACGAAAACTCTTGCGTGCCGGGGTTGGCCAGAGGTCACAGAGCAGAGTCCCCAGGAGCGATTCCCAGAGGGAGCGAGAGCAGGGACGGCGGAGCTCCCGACCACCCAGGCCGAGCTCCACGGTGTGTCCCAGACGCGCGCCCGCCCCTTATCAGCCGCCTAGCTCCCTCCTCCCAGAACCCCCTCCCGTCCCGTCCCACGGAGGACAAAACCGGCTCCCAGTCACAGGGCAGTGAAACAGCAGAACCGGGACGTGGGCCACTCCCGCGGGCCCCAAATCTTGAACTCCTTTTATTGAACTACATCACCTGTTTACACCAGCGGGGCTGGATGCATTTGCATACAGGTTTTTTTTTTTTTTTATCAACAGTGTCTACACATTACAATAGTAAAAAAAAAAAACCTATTTACACACATACCAAATATAAAAATAAAAGTAGGAAGTTCATCTGGCTGCAGACGAGGAACCAGACTCAGAGCCCAGTCCCGGGGCTTGCACTCTTGTGCTAATCCTTTGAAGAAACAGCTCTGGGGCAGCCTGAGGGGCTCAGCGGTTTAGCACCTGCATTTGGCTCAGGGAGGGATCCTGGAGTCCCGGGACTGAGTCCTGCGCCAGGCTCCCTGCATGGAGCCTGCTTCTCCCTCTGCCTGTGTCTCTGCCTCTCTCTCTCTCTCTCTATGTCTATCATAAATAAATAAATCAAAAAAATAAAAAACAAATAAATAAATAAATCTTAAAAAAAAAAAGAGTGGGGGCACCTGGGGGGCTCATCGGTGGAGCATCTGCCTTGGGCTCAGGGTGTGACCCCAGGGTCCCAGGATCGAGTCCCGCGTCGGGCTCCCTGCATGGAGCCTGCTTCTCCCTCTGCCTGTGTCTCTGCCTCTCTCTCTCTTTGTGTCTCTCATGAATAAATAAATAAAATCTTAAAAAAAAAGAAAAAAAAGAAAAGAAAAAGCTCTCCCACACTCGTGGATGGTGGTCCAGCCGAGGGAAAATGCCAGTAGCTTTTATTGCCATTGCCAATCATTCCAGGAAAACAAAGCTTTCACGCCCGTCCTCTAATTGGCAGCGTGTGGACAGGATCTGTGCGACTCTGATTCCCTTTACTTGTTAACCAGGTTGGGCTTGTATGACCAAGTCGAGCTTTTTGGTTTTTCGGTTTTTTGGGCTTTGTTTTTTTCCCTACATAAAGAGCTCACTCTTGCGCTTCCCACAGCCTCCCTCCTCCCCCCGGCCCCCTGCGCTTCATCTCCGCGTCTGTTTACGTCTTCCTGGTTTTCAATTTCTTAATGATGTTTTAACGAGACGCCAGTTACACATGCAAATTAGAAAGAGGCGACATTGAGAGATTGCTACCTGGTGGTAAATTTATTAAAATCAAGGTGGTTTTAATAACTCCCGTGCCTATGCATCCGCCTTCATGTCTGCGATATTAGTTTGGAGATTTTTTTTTAAAAAAAAAAACGCTCTTATCGGAACAAGTGTTTGTGGGGAGTTTAAGGTGAAGTCACGGGAAAGAAATCCAATTTTTTCATGAGCGTTACTGCTGTTCTCAAAAATAGTGTGTGCAGGAGTAAACGAATCTCTTCTACTTTTAGAGACCTCGTCCGGTTGGGTCTTCTTGTTTCTGCTCACAACCATCTCCATCCTCACCGTCCCCATCACCGTCATCAACCTCATCCTCATGGCTACCGTTGACTAAGCTTTGAACTCAAGATCCCGTAGCTGGAAAACGGTAGAAACAGATTCCAAACTCCCATCATGCAGGATCTAAGGCTGCTGATCTGTTCTTGCTCCTTCTCCAAACCCTCTTCCCCTTTGCCTTGGTGGCTCCCTGCCTCCCGTGTTCCCTTTAGCTCTGGTCTGCATTTTCTCGGTCGTCTTCACAGGCTGCTCTCCCCCTTCTCATTCTTGCTCCCTCTCATTCTGCCCCCCGCCTCCTCCCCTTCTCTCTCAGAACCGTCATTTCTCACGCGAGCTACCCTTGTTCGTATCATGACTCCACTCGTGATTCTCTGCCAAAGGCTTCTACGTCATTCCTTCCTGAGTTTGAGACTCTACACATCCAGCAACCCCCCAGCCATCTCCATGGGGTGACACGCGAGAGCCTCACAGACCCAAAGTCTTCCTAAGTCTCCTCTGCATCCAGTGTTCGCCACCTAAATAAGTAGCGCAAGTTGGAAACCCAAGCTCGTCCCTCCTGCCTTGAGGAGGAAGCCCAAGAGCCTCACCTTCCTGGCGGCTCTCCAGCCACCACTCACCCTGCCCCTGGGGTCACCCAGGTTTTCCATCTCCCTTCTCTTGGAAGCAAGCCACCCCCAGGAACAAGGCTCCCCGACCATCGCCGCAGGTTGGGGAACACTTCCTGGGTCCACGTTTTTCAGTATTAAGAACCACACTTGCCGGAGCTACCAGCCACGTTCTCCAACATCAGTAATAAAGGTGATGTTTTGTTTCTACGTGGTTTACCTCTTACTCTATTTCCCCATTGGCTTAAAGCTTGGACAAGAGGAAAGGTGATATTTACGGAGCCTTTTCAAACCCCCAACAGCTGGCAGTCACCCCAGATTCTCCTTCGCCTTCCATTGAATGTTCCAATGGGTTCCATTGAGTTGAACTTGAGAACAGTCTTGGATCTCCCCTCTCCTCTCCGTGCCAACCATAAATGCCTGGGCTCGACCCCTCGCCTCTCCCCTACATCATTGTGCCAGTAGAGGTTTAGAGAAGTAACTCAGTCAAATTTGAGCCCAAAGGGGCACATGGGTGGCTCAGTCAGTGGAGCGTCTGACTCTTGATTTTGGCTCAGGTCATGATCTCAGGGTCGTGAGGAGCCCCACGCTGGGCCCTCTGCTCGGCAGGGAGTCTGCTTCTCCCTCTCCCTTCCCCTCTGCCCCTCCCTCCCTCTCTCTTTGCTCCCTCCTCCGCCCACCTCATGGGCACACTCTCTCTCTCCCTCACACTCTCACAAATAAAATCTTTTCAAAAGAAGAATTAGAGCTAAGATAGAGAACAATATAGAAATTCTGTTTCCTAAAGAGGTTTCTAGAAATCTGAAGACAGTGGAGCATGTTTGGGATCAGATGGCAAGGATGGAGCTGTTTATTCCAAGGCCTTGTGTGAGAACTGGCTGAGAGGAGCCAGCCTACCCCCCAGGCCCTACAACAATACCCATTGTAGGCTGGGCACTCAGTAAAACCTCGTTAAATAAATCATCATTTCATTTGAAAGAATACTAAATTTGGAGTCCGACCTCTTTGAGTCGGGTCTCAGATTTGCTCATTCTTCTTGGAGAAGTTTGCTTCCTCATCTGTGAAATGGGCTTGCATTACCTACCTGACACGATCGCGATGAAGACTGATGGAGACACAGCGTGTGGAAGCCTTCTGCAAAGCGATCGTCTACGACAGGAGACCCAAGCCTGCTTCCTTCGCTGGGGTCCTGCAGACTAACTCACAGTTGCCGCGGATGCATTGCATTCAGAGATTTCAATCTGACTTGAAACATCAAAACACGTGTTCCTAAAAGAACTTATTTCACTTAAAAAAAAAAAAAAGGCATCATCCTCTCTAATTTGAATCATGGGAAAAAGCATGAAGAAAATCAATTTTTATATGAAAATTGCCTTCAAAACTGCCGCAGCTTTGTTCTCAATCAGAAGTTTATAATGATGCAACTCGACTTCTGTTTGTGCACTTGATTTGAAGCTGCTGTGTGTACGGGCTGCATCCATTTGATTTTTATGGTATTTTTTTATGTTTGCAAACAGCATTCTTTAACCTGAAATATCTCTCCGTTTAAATGCCAGCCATTAAATACACAAAATGACCAATCAATTTCTTCCCATACTTACGGTCAATTCCTGGTTTTTGTGTGAACACTGAGAGCAGTCAGGAAGAAATCAAAGAAATTAAACGAATCTGGTCGGGGGTGGGGGGGGTGGCCTTTAAAAACGTTTCCCGTGCAGCCCCCCCATTTTACAGCTGGGAGACTGAGGCCCAGAGAGGGAAAGGAGGTTCCCCAAGGACACACAGCTAGTGAGAGGTGGGGCCTAGATGAAAGTCCAGGACTTTTGCTTGCCCCCCTGGGCCCATCTGCGGTGTCCCCTTGCTACCCCGGGGGCAGGAGAAGGGGCAGCGGTGGGGATGTCGGAAGGACCTGCACTTATCAGCAGATCAAGGGGTGACACAGGGGTCCCAGCCAGACGGCCACCAGGCCTGGGAGCCCAGGCAGCGTCCCAGTAACACCTTTGTTTTATTTTAAGAGAATTTACAAGAGATTGGCATTCCTATATTTAAATATAAGAACATGATTGCATCCAAAAGAGAAACAGAAAGTCGATCTTTTCTTTATCAGTGGCTTGGATTACTTTTCCCCTTGCATCCTGTCCTGTGACGTCAATAAAGCACGGGCTCTGCCGTCAGACGGACGCAGCTCTGGGCCCCTGGACAAGTGGCTGTGTGCCTCGGAACCTCAGGGTCCCGGTCTTTAAAATAAGGATGATCATAGCTCCTTCCAACAGTGGCTATCAGAATTAAAAAGCGGCTCCTTTAGTAGCCAGCCCGGAATAAAGATTCGGTAACTGTTGGCCACCGTTTCTGGCTGATTCCCCCCCAATTTATAAGGTTTAGAAAAGAAATGCTTTCTACACCGTGAGGGACTACATCACGAAAGAAGAAAGTGACCGCGTAAGGACAATAGCGCCCGGCAAGCGTGACGCTGGCAGTGGACCACAGCACCCATCGCATCCCACAACGGCTGCCCCTACCCCGTTCTCGCATTAAAAAAAAAAAAATTTAATTCCATATATTGGTCAACTTCTCCCATGAGAACGCATCTTTAATTTAATCATGTAAATCAATGGGAAAAATCTAATTCACTTTAGAGAAATGTGCTTCAAGGCCGGCCGTGTGGGATTTAATCTGTTCCTTAAAGTGTATCTGCAGCAAGTGACGTGTGTCTTTATCACAGTTACAAAGGGATATAAATTCATCTCTAGCCCATTTTAGGAAATAGAAAGTTGATTAAATAATCGGCGGCTTTAGTGATCTCAATGATCTGTCATTTTCAAAAGTGTCAGGCACTGATGTTAATGCTGGTTTAGCTTATAATTGTAGACTCCGTTTGAGTCCTTAATATTCAATTTGCCTAATTATCATTGTATTAGTCCCAAATATATAATTTATTATCGTTACTCTTTTGACTTTTCTAATGCTCGCTCCAAAATCTGTGTGGTTTTGGTTTGCGCGGTGCCTTCTGAGCAAGGGGCGGATCCCTCACTCCCAGCCCTGGGGCTTCGCCCTTCAGACGGGGCAGCACTCTCGAGGCTGGGCCGGCACCTTCTGCCCAGGAAGCCGCCACCCGCCCTGTGGATTCGTGGTGACTCAACTAAGAGAACTCGTAACCCGTACGTCCTGCTCTCACACGGAACAGTGATGGTCACAAAGGACCAAATCCATCCGTCGGCCTCTGTGGGGGGCTCTTTGCGGGCCACGTTGGTAGAACTGGAAAAACGGGGACCGTTAAATTTCATCCTGAGCCTTAAGTTGCTCATCATCTACTCCGACAGGACGGGAAGTAAAAGATGCTTAGGACCAAGCTCCAATCTATAGGCTCCAGCAGCAGAGGCCCAGAAGAGGTGCCCTTGACCCACACTTGGCACCTCGGAGGGCTTCTTGCAGGACGAGAGCTTGAAAGGCCAAGGAAGAGTTAGCTGGAGGAGAGGGAGGGTCCTCATTCATCAATTCAACGCAACGTATTTGATCACACACCACATCTATCACACTCTTGCTCTTGAAGAAGGCGAGGAACACAACACAGACACTTCGCTGCATCAGTCTGGGGTCCCAGCAGGAAACGGCGGGTCCATTAATTACTAGGACAAGAATAAAAGGTTTAGTTTGGAAATTAGGGTGCGCGGCCCCGCGAGAGGAGCTGAGGGTGGGGAGGTAGAGAAGGCGGGAGCCAGAGGATCGGAGAAGCGGTGGAGACGCCCGAGTTCGCCAGGAAGCCCAAGAAGCCCCTACATTCGGTCACCGAAGTGGGACATGGAGGGCAGCGAGGGGAGGCGGCCGCCTCTGACGGCCGTGGAGCAGGGGCCTGCCCGCTGAGCTTCCGCGGGAACCTCTCTTTGGCAAACTGGAACCGAGGCGCTGACGGAGGAGGCCTTCCCGGTTCCCAGCCAAGCCGAGGCTGCCCGCTGGCCTGGGGCAGCCGCCGGGGAAGGGACAGGCGCTGGTGGTCGAATCATCGAATCACCACGGCGACATTTATCCGCAAACTGAAACGTGTTCGGAGCACCTAGGGGGGCTCTGGGGGTGCGGGAGGACTTCTCCTGGGACCTTGACGGGGCTGGGAAGGCTGGGTGGGGAGATGTGCCCTAGACACGCTGTCAGCACTTGCCTCCTCTCCTGACCCACCACCACGGGCCGCCTCTCCTCCTTCCCCGTCCTTCAGGGAAAGGTCTGTCCCAGTCTCCCCGGCGGCCCAAGGAAGTCTGTCCCCTTATCGCTCTGGGGACAACGGGTTCACCCCCTTAGACTAGTGCTCGACCTCCGGCCTCGCAGACAGAAGCCGTGAGCCGGGTGTCCACGGTGGGCTCCGGCTTGGAGATGCTCCCCCGCAGCTGAGCACCTGGGCCGTGCGGGGCCCACGCTGACCTGGCCCGGGGTCCCGCCCCTCCCGGGGCTACAGCAAACGGATGAAAAATTGTATCATTAAACTCTTTGATGTCCTCCTGTCTAATTGAACCTGTGAAATTTCCTAAGGTTCTCCAGCCTCCAAAAATTCAATTTTCCATGTAATGCATGGTGACGTGTCGATAAATCATGCTGTAAAATAAATGCGCGGATTCCTTTGTGCAGGAGCGAGTGAGGAATAAACCTTTCGTAATTGATAAATAATGTCATTGGAATCAATAGCTGGCAGAGGAGTCGGAGGAGTAAGCCTGAATCATGTATGAGCGCTCCGGGGTGATCAATGCCTTCGAAACAGCCGGGAGCGCAGGAGCCAAGTGTATAAATTACGGCCTTAATATTGCAGCAGGGCCCAGAGTTGAACGACGGGTGCGTTCCCAAGCGCCGGCGAGATGGGAAGGTGGGCCGGGCCGGGTGGGCTGGGCTCCCCGACGGGCGCGGCTCCCAGGGGCTGCGGGGCCCTGACCGGGAGCAGCCCGTGCGCCGGCCCCGGGACCGAGGCCGCCCGCTCCCCGCCCCCCAGTGGGCAGCACAGCAGTGACGAGCTTCCCTGCTCAGAAGAACCGCTCGCTGCCCCCCACACCCCGGGGTCCAGGGGTTGACGCTGACCCGCCTGGGAGTCCCCGAATTGCCCTGAGGGGCAGCTGCAGCCCCGGGGGGACCGGCCCTGCGCTGGGCGCCTGGAAGCTAGTTGCTTCTCCTCCCCGAGCCGCAGTCCCCCCCTTCGCTATGGGAGACTGGGAACGCCAAGCTGCCCACCCTGGCGGGGGGAGTCATGCTGTGAGGTGGCTCAGGAGGCGTCTGTCTGTCCTTCCTGAGCAACCACAGCCATCGGCCTGCGCCGTGTGTGCTGACCCTGTGTGTTTCTGGACACCCTGCCCGCCCGTTCCCTGTGTTGTCTCATCATCCAAGCCTTGCAGCGGCCCCGGGACACAGTTACTATCATGATCCCGGTTTCGTGGGTGAGGAACCCGAGGCCGGAGAGGGGAGGGCGGGGGGCTTGGAGCCAGGGCCTGGTCTGCGTGTGGGCCTGGCACCGGCCCCTCTGGCTCTCTGGGCCGCGGTGTGGCCTCATCGGTACGATCCGGACGAGAGTGCCTGCACCCCAGGTCACCCCCAAAGCACAGTGCATGCGAGCGGGTGACGGGGGCCTGGCTGGGCTCAGCCCTGTGCGGCGGGGGCTTCTGGGCCACAAGGCCGGGGCGGAGTCTGCACGTCCTCATCTCTGAATGCAGCTGAGACCCGGGTGACCTCGGCCACCAGTGCGGCAACCAGGCCGGCGCCCCCCAGCCTCCAGGGGCCCCCAACCCGCCTGTTCCTCCTGCAAGGGCTCACTTCCTGGGAGGACGTGCTGCACAACCGTACGGGGGCAGGAGCCAGGAGGAACCCGAAGCGAGACAAGGCGAGCAAACCCGTGCATTCTGCCTAAGGGTCGCTTCCCGCAGAACCCCCCCCCCGGGACCCACGTGGGCCCCAAGCCGCGGGCTGCCTGGGCTCCTGCTTCTCCCGCGGTAGCACACGCCCCACCGTGGTGGGTGAACGAGGCGCGGTGGCCTGGCCACACAGGTCGGCGGCTGTGCCTCTGGAGCCTGGGAGCAGCCGTGTCCCAGCAGCGCCTGGGGGACGCCACGGCCTGCCCTCCGCGTCAGCACGCAGCGGGGACGCACTGCAGGCACCCGGCAGGTCGGAGGACCCGAGCGGGGGTCTCGGGAGGCAGAAGGAAATAGGTTTCAGTGAGCCTCAGAGTGGCTTTCCTAGCCCCCTTCTGACAACACGGACGAAACGTGTTCGTTCACTCGTTTGGCAAACGTTGGCTTGGAACGCCAGGGCCGGGCCAGGCCGCACGACGGGGGCTCGAGGCTGAACGAGGCGCTCCTCGACCTCGACGTCAGGGCACGGTGAGATGCATCGAACGGCAGTGAGAGCGCGGCACCGCGGATGCCGGATTGTGGGGGCGACGGCGGGGCCAAGGGGGACGATGGCGGGTCAGAGGCACGGGCTGTTGATCGCCGACGTCCCGCGCACTGGCTGGTCCACTCGTCGCTCGTGCTCTGTGCCAGGCTCCAGCAGGATGGACACCCTCCCCTTGTCTCACGTGGTCCATCAAGAAACCATTTATTTTTAGTCTTCAAGACGCATGCAAGACGTCACCTACGCCCTGGCTTCGGGTCGGCGACGAGCACCCCGCCCTCCCGCATCGACTCTGGCAACTGGTCAACTGGCGCCCGGCCTCAGGTCTCACGCCGACGTCCCCAGCCGGCCCCGAGCAGCTGGCCCTCGTTAGGGCCTCCTCAAGCTCGCCCCCCCACTACCGCCTTCCTTCCTCTCCCGTTATGTCTGTCCGTAGAAACCAAGCCCAGAGGTCAAGTCTCCCGAGTCGGGTGTGTCGGCGTCCCCACCGCAGGCCCAGCTTCCTTCCAGGCCACCGCTCCGCCCTCCGGAGCGTGGCCATCCTCTGACGAAGACCGACCGTCCACCCAAGTCTGCCCTGCGTCTTCCCGAGCACACGGCTCCCAGCCTCCCTTGCAGGGAAGTGCGGCCAATGACGAGGACCCCTGCCGGGCCTGGGCCCCGAACCCACCGCAACCGCCACGCGGTCCCCCTTCTGTTCTGTTGAACTAGGACGATTCCGACGGCCTAGAAAAAGGCAGAGTCGCAGGATGGAAGGAGCCGGGGTCCCCGAGTCCCCAGCGGGCGAAATGGGCCCAGCGCCAGCCCTCTGTGTCGAGCTGCCTGCATCGGGCGGGGGGGAGCCGGACGCGGAGCTGCCCCTCCCAGGGGCCCCTCGAGGAAGGGCTGCGGCCCAGCTCCCGGGTCGGGAACCAGCACCCAGCCCCGGGGGCCCTCCCTTCAGGGACGGCTCGCCCAAAGCCAGGCCCCGCGGGGTGGCCCACAGCCGATGCCTGAGCGACCCCGAGGCATGCGGGGCACAGGGACCTGCCTCCCTCCGCTCCAGCGCCGGCGAAACCCAATCCGCGACACCCACCCTAACTAATCACACGTTCCAAGGCAGCAGGTTGAAAAAAAAAAAAAAACAGGTAAAGAAAGTGTTGCTGTCTTAAGAGGACTTTCCGGAAGTCTCCGTGGTCACCGCCGAGCCACAGCGGCCACACCAAACCCCAAGGGACGCTTGCGTCTTCATTCTGGGCGGCCGTGGGCCCCGCTAAAAACCGCTGAGGATGACGGGCAGACGGGAGGTAGGTGAGCACAGGCCGCCGGCGCCCTCCGGCCCGGCCAGTGTAGACAGGCCCCACTCTGGTCTCGCCCCTTCTGCGCTCAGACCTGTGACGAGCGGCTCCGGGAGCGATCGCTGTGAACCTCTCCGCAGGCCTCCCAGGCTCTTCGTGTGGTTCCCGTTTCACAAGTGAAGACACTGGCGCGTGGGAGCCCGGGGTCTGGCAGCGAACCGGTGGCACAGCCGGATTCGGACCGTGGATCCCTGCCTCCTCCGCCTTACGCCCGGGGTGGTTGTGGCTCCTCGCACAACTGGGAGCTCCCTGAAGCAGGGAGCGGGTGGGCGACGTGTGCACGGACGGTGCTGGGAGGGCGCTGGGCACCTGCCCACCGGGTTACAGGGGATCGGGGCCGCGCACGACCTGCACTTTGCCCTGCGGAGGGCGGTGCTAACCGCCGAGGAGCCGGGCCCACGCTCAGCAGGTGCAGGGCAACGTCCGAGGGAGGACGCCCGAGGGTGCCAGCCCCGCACGCCCGGTGCACGGGTGGGAGGCCGAGGCGCGGAGCCTCCGCAGCCGGGCAGCCCTCCAGCCGTGAGCGCGGCCAGACTCGGGCGGAGAGCGGGCGTGCAGAACCCACAGCCTGGTCCCCGAGCCGGCTGGAGCGCCCCGGGGAGGCAGCAGCACGCCTCAGCCCTTTGCTCTTGCCTCCCTCCCTCCCGGGGTAACTGCCCCCTTTGCTCTTTCTGCCCGTTTTGAAGGATGATTGGTTTTCTGGGCAAAGAGCCCGTTGCGTGTGTGTGCGCGTGTGTGTGTGATTTTAAGGTCTTGCGCCGTCCCAAACCTCGGCCGGATACGGTGACGTATGAATCTACGCATCTGACATGTTCATACACACACGCGCGCCTCGAAGGACGCACGCGGGGTCGTCAGAGCGGCCGTCAGACGGCACACCCGGGTGGACGCCGCTGCGCGGTCGCCCGTGCTACTACCTGGCAGCCGTCATCCAAACACCCGTAAGGGCAAGCAGAAGTGTGTTTGACTGGGAGAATGATTCTTGTTTCTTTTTCATTACTCTTAATAAAAGGAGATGGTGCCGAAAAATTGTGTTTCCTGGGTTATTTTCCCCAAGAGATCCTTTATAAAACACGGAATACATAACAGACCGTGTTGCAGGCAAATGCCTCATTAAGGGAATATAGTTAGAAAGAAATAGTAACCAAAATGAACAGTTATTTTCCTTCTTTTTTTTTTTTTTTACCCACTGTAAAATGGAGAAATTGGATGCGATATGGATTTAGTAACAGCCCTCAAATAATATCGTGGGAATGCGGCGCTCACTGTGCGAGATGGAGCCGTCTCGAAACGCTGCTCACGTCCAGGCGGCAGCCGCGGGAAGACCGTGACCGGCTCCAGGAAAACGCCTCCGGCATCTCCCAAAGGGCGTCCTTACCTCCCGTGGCTCCGCCTGGCCCGGCGACGTGGGGCCTCCTCGTCGCTCCCCTTTTCCGTCCACGTGCTCCCCTGGCGGCCCCCCAGCTGTCTCCATGAGAGCTGAGCTGCAGCTCATTCCCCGGCGGGAGACCCACGCGTCCCGGCCGCCGGCACCTGGCCACACCTGGCCACCCCTGCCCCCCGGAGCCACCGTGTCCCGCACTGCAGCCCCCTCCGGGACTCCCACCTGGGAGACCCTGGAATCCCCTCAACGCCCCCCCAAGGCCAACAACCCTGCACTGGAGACCCAGCCCCCCTAACAGTGCCAAGAGCCCCCCATGTGCCGCCCGCCCCGCGCCCAGGCCCCACCACATCTCTGGGGTCACTTCCCCGCGTCCTCCCTGGGACCTGCCCTAGAACTCTCCGAGTGGTCCTCCGCGGCCGTACGGGCCCTGGGGTGGCCGACCTCGTCCCCTGGACCACATTCCAGCCGCCGGCCCCGTCAACTTCTCCCCACGCTCTGGTCTCCGGGCCATCCCACGCCTTCCCCGTCCTGCTCAGACTGTGACTCCTCGCCGACCCCTTTCCGCCGCTGGTTTTGGCTACACGAGCATCCCCCCTTCCGCAGGACGCTGAGGTCCCGCCTCCATTGAAGGCCCCCCGGGCTTTCCCGTGCCCCCAGAGGCCCTCTGCCACATCGGTCCCCCTGTGCAAGGTCATTTTCCAGCCCGCGTGCGCCTCTTCCGCGAGACCGTCAGGCTGAGCTCCTCGGGGACGGGCTGTGTCGTGCTGAGCTCGCCCCGGGCCGCGGACAAGGGACTCGGGTGCCGGGATTGCTAACGTGAACGCGTGGCCGCCCGCGAAGACAAGGGCAGCGCCCGCCTCCTGGGTCTGCGGGGATTCGAAGCCCCGTGAAGCGCTTAGGGGCAGTGAGCTACCGGGACCCTCCGAGATCTTTCTCAGGACCCAGGACCCGGCTGCTTTCCACAAGGACAAAGAAGGGCTTCGCCTTCCCGGCCGGGGCGGAGGGGGTGCTTGGAAGGACTTCGGAGGTTTGGTGCAGAAGCAAATCAGTCTCCAAAGCCACGCAGACCTGAGCTGGGCACCCGCAGCTCCTGGCTTCCCGGTGTGAGCCTCCCTGGAAGGTCACCGACGCCCCGTCTTGTGCACCGTCTGCAGACTTGAGACGTCAGCCTCGGGGTGACGCCGGGCCGGGTCCGTAGAGGCGGCCAACAGAAGCCCCACGTCCCCGTCACTGCTTCTAAGGATTAAAATGTGAGCGCTTGTGTCGGGCAAAGAAGCGCCCCTGAAATGGGGGTCACCACCTCCACTTTACAGACGAGGACACGGAGGTTCAGAGAAGTGAAGAGCCCTGCCCAAGGCCACGCAGCCGGAGGGTGGCTGAGCCAGGCCTCACACGCAGCCACACTTGCCCACGCCGGGGCCAGGCCTCGGCTCTCGTGATCTGCCTGGAGGGGAGGGCCCTGAGCACACGGCAGAAATACTCCGGCGTGAAGAAGTCATGCTCACGGGCCGCTTCCTAGGGCATCCAAGAGGGATGGGGCCGTGTGGCCAGGAGGGGAGTCCCTGCCTTGCTGTGGCCACGTATGTCCCTGGCCCGGCCGGCCCCTCCCGGCCCCGAGAACCCGGCACTGCTGGTGCAGGCGTCGAGCCTGGCGGTCCCCAAGCCACGCTCGCCAGCGCCCCGGGGCTCCCTGGGGTCAGGGCTGCACGGGGAGCAGGGCGGGCAGGGGTCCCGCTCCGTCTCCATCCCAAACACAGCCACTCCTCCCCGGTGTCTTACACGTTGTCTCATGACATCTCCTGTCATCGGAACACTCTGCTGCTTTTACATAAGAGTTTGAGCCCCAGACTCCCCGCAACACTTTCACATCACAAATGAGAAACTGAGGCTCGCAGAGCGGTGGCCGGCCCAAGGTCCTGGGGCCTGCTGAAAACCGCGAGGAGATCTGTCCCAGATTGCCCCCCACCTGGCTCTCCCCAGGCCGCCCCCCGCCCCCCGCCCGCCCTCAGCTGTCCGCCACGAGGCAGATTTAATGACCACAAACAGGAGGCATTTATCTCTGAAATAACTGTTGCGGGACAGAATAGGAAAATCGATGCATTCATTAGCACACGCTGGGAGTAGGGGGCAGGACGTGGATGGGCGCCGGTCGCAGGCGCTGGTGGCACCCGGGGAAACGGGCCTGGGAGCAGGGACGTCACGGGGTCCTCGCCGGGCTCGCCCTCCACCCAGACGCGGGGGAGCCTCCCGCCCCCTCTCCCGCCCGGGGTTTGATCTAAATGTATTGACTGTGACAATGTTGAAATTATATCTGGAAAAACCAGTTAGCTTTAATTTCGGTCCCCGGAGAAAATGATGATTAGAGAAATATTGATGGCGTGAACCTCAGACAGCCCGTCTGCAAGCAGACTCGGCCTTGAGACGGGAGCCGGTGCACACAAGTCAGCCGCCCCCACTCTGGCTGGAGGAACGGAAGCCAGAACCCCCGGGGGGGGGGGGGGACCCCGGCTGAGGTCGGGCGGCCGATCGGGGACAAACCCGAGACTAAGACCCAGGTTTCTGGAAGATTCTGGAAGGCACAGACCGCATCGCAGGCGCCGGTCCCCGGCCCCCGCCCAGAGTCTGGCTCCGAGCGAGCTCAGGGAATGTTAGCTGAACGCCCAAGGCCAGGACACTTTCCAAAACACGTCACCCCTCGGAACCGTCCCGGCGATGGTCAACGCTGAACGGTGGACGCATCCTGACCGCCAGTGGCTTCCTTCCAGGGTCGAGAAGTAGGAGGCCTGAGCCCCTGAGCCCTGGATCCCTGTCGCGCGACCTCCCTGGAACATCCTGGGCTCCCGGCTCCCGCCTGGAGACCAGCGGCGGCATCGTCGGGCGTTACGGGCTACGTCCCGGGGACAGAGCGTGGGCACCGTGACGGGGTCACTTCCCTGGACGCGCGCTGCAGGCGGTACCGATCACACGCGGCTCGGGATGCCGGGAGACCCAGCGTCAAGGAGCAAAGGGAGAGCGGGGCGGGGGGCGGCTAAGGGGTTCTCGCTGAGCCGCGTCCTGCCTTAGATCCCTCGAAGCTGAGACTGGACTCGGGTGCCGGGAAAGGATGAAGGATGCACACTCGGCTGGAGCGAGCGCCTTCTGGGGGCTCGTGGGGGCCGGGGCGGACGCGGTGACCGTGGGAGCCCGCATTCCAGCCCCCGAGGACCGGGCAGGGCACCACAGCCCCTCTGCGGTCTGCAGGGAAAGCCTCTGGAACAGGTGACACGGGAGAGGGGCACGAGGCGGGGAGGAGCGGGTCGGGGCGGCAGGCCTGGAGGCAGGGTGCTCCGGGGGGCGGCCCGCAGGCCGGGCACCCCAAGCTCAGCACCACCGCTCCGCTCCGCTACTGCCCCGGAAGGTGCCGGGCTGGGAGCCGTGCTTGGGGCCCCGTCGGGCACAGTCACCGGGGCCGTGAGACCTCCCCGCGCCCACGGGGGTCAGAACCCTGCTGCGCCTTCGCTGGCGTGGGCCTCCTTGCCACGTTCCCGGGGTCCTGTCCCCACTTCATCCAGAGGGGACACGTCTAGAGGAGTCCTCCAAGGCCTTGGCTCCGGCACTGCCCACAGCCACCACCATCCTCTGGAGGCTCCGAAACGGAGAGGGCAGTGGGGGCCTTGGGAGCCCCGCTGTGCCCTAGAGACCTCGTGCGTTCACACTCTCCCCGTCCCCCCGACCCCGTGGTCTGGCCGGGGCTCCTGGCTTGCGCGGGAGGAAGCCCAGAAACCTCCACCTCCCCAGCCCTGTCCTCTCTTGTTTATACCACAGAACTCGTGGTGAGCCCAGTCCCCGCCCCAAGGTGCCCCTGCCCCCTCTCTCCCTTCGGGGACCCCACCTTCTCAGGCACTGAGGGGCCCCGCGTGACCTGCGTGATAGCCCAGGCCTCGTGCTGTGTGGACGCAGGCCTGCTGGAGGGCATCAGGGGCACGACCGGGTCAGCCACCGCCCCCCGTCGGTCCCGCCTACCGGGTAAGGGATTGTCAGGCTCAGAGGGGACGGGCCCGAGCCGGCACCTTTCAGGGCTCCACCGGCTCCTGCCACCTGCCCGAGGTCGCAGCAGGGGAAGCACAGGGACCTAAGGCGGGGTGCTAGGCCGGGCTCCCCTCGCCTGGAGCGAGCAGCTGAGGCCTCCCCGCAGCAGGCCATTCCCGGGAGAGCCCCGCGCCCGCAGAGAGCAGCCCGGGGCCCTCCAACTGCCGTGGAGAACGCGCTCCGGCCCTGGGACCCCTGAACCCCCGCTCCACCTTTCCCTCTCCTTTCTTCTCTATGAAAACGACCATTTCGTTCTACAAACCCCACAGACAAGTTTAGGTTTGCCGGGAAATGCCTCGCATCCTGTGTCTGGATTTCTCCGCCTCCAACGGCCCTCGCCTCTCACCTGCTCTGAGTGTGCAGGAGGGCACTTGGCGGGGAGCCCCTCCCGGCGGACACCCTGGGTCTCTCTCCCACTTTTAGGAAAAAGACACACATCAAAAAAGAAAAAAGGAGACAGTGACTTCTCAATCCACCTTTTTAAACCCTACCCCACAAGAGCAAATCTCCTGTACCTTCTCCATCTCCGTCCCCAGACAATGACTGTCCTCCTCCTGACCGTGAACCCGTAGGTTCTCTGAGGTCAAAGGGCAACCATGACAAGTCACCTGGTTTGAAATCTCCAGAGGGGGCACCCGGGGGGCTCAGGGGTTGAGCGTCTGCTTTTGGCCCAGGATGTGACCCCGGGGTCCTGGGATCGAGTCCCACGTCAGGCTCCCTGCGTGGAACCTGCTTCTCCCTCTGCCTGGGTCTCTGCCTCTCTCTCTCGTGAATAAAAAAAATCAATCTTTAAAATAAAAATTTTTAAAAAGAACTCTTGAGAGAGATGGAGAGAGGAGGGAATGAGGTCAGGGCAGGATGGGCCTCACAGGCTGTCGTGACGCTGGGCCAGGAAAATAAAATGTGAGGGGGTAAGAAATGTGGACATTTTGCTTCAGTGCGTGCTGGCTATTTGTCTTCTCTACTCTGAATGTGAGTTTCTTCTCCGCAAAGTGACACCAGCCATATGACCAACCCCAAAGGGTGGTTATCAGCCAAGTACGTAACCAAGCACCCGGCTGTAGGGCTCAATAAATAGTGCAGATTTGGAAACTATCAGAGCTGGAAGATTCCCAGGGACTGGGTTTCACCCTGTCTCCATCCCCCAGAAGCAGACGCAAAGCCCAGGGCATGCAGAGGGCTGCCCAACGCCGTCCACACCACGCTCGGGCTCCTCTCCAGGCCTTGGCTCAGTCACTTCCATCTTCATTTGGTTTTCATTTTGAAGAGCCCACCCATCACTCTCCCTCCCTGCCTTACCCTCATTTCTTTTTCTTTCTTTCTTTCTTTCTTTCTTTCTTTCTTTCTTTCTTTCTTTCTTTCTTTCTTTTTCTTTCTTTTTCTCTTTCTTTCTTTCTCCCTTTCTTTCTTCCTCTTTCTTTCTTTTTCTTCCTTTCGTTCTTCCTTTCTTTATTTCTTTCTCTTTCTTTCTTCCTTTCTTCCTTCCTTTCTTTCTTCCTTCCTTTCTTTCTTTCTTTCTTTCTTTCTTTCTTTCTTTCTTTCTTCCTTTCTTTCTTTCTTTCTTTTTCTTCTTTCATTTTTTTAAAGAGGAAGAGAGAGTGAGGGTAGGGGTAGGGCCAAAGGGAGAGAGAGTGAGAGAATCTCAAGCAGGCTCCGTGCTGGGCTCCACTCAGGGTTTGACCTCATGACTCCAAAGATCATGACCTGAGCCAAAACCAAGAGTCCGTTGCTTAACCAACTGAGCCCCCCAGGCACTTGTACCCCAATTTCTAAAAGACTCTTGTTAAGCAGAATGATGAAGTGTCGTGTGCCTCGCTGGCTCAGTTGGTGGAGTATTTTGACTCTCAATCTCAGGGATGTGAGTTCGAGCCCCATGTAGAGGGTAAGGATAACTTAAAATTAAATCATTTAAAAAAAATCATTTTAAAAATAATGAAATAGGGCAGCCCCAGTGGCGCAGAGGTTTGGCGCCGCCTGCAGCCTGGGGTGTGATCCTGGAGTCCCGGGATCGAGTCCCACGTCAGGCTCCCTGCATGGAGCCTGCTTCTCTCTCTGCCTGTGTCTCTGCCTCTCTCTCTGTGTCAATAAATAAATACAAATCTTTAAAAAAAAAAAAAAAGAAACCTTTTAAAAATAATAATAATGAAATAAAATAATGACTTTTAAAAAAAAAGGATGAGGGGATCCCTGGGTGGCTCAACGGTTTAGCACCTGCCTTTGGCCCAGGGCGCGATCCTGGAGTCCCGGGATCGAGTCCTGCATCGGGCTCCCTGCATGGAGCCTGCTTCTCCCTCTGCCTGTGTCTCTGCCTCTCTTTCTCTCTCTCTCTCTCTCTCTCTCTCTGTCTGTCATAAATTAATTAATTAAATCTTTTTAAAAATTTTAAAAAATCAAAAATCAAAAAAAGATGGTGTCAGCAATATTTAAATAAAGCTTTAAGAAAACAAACTAATACTAATCTCCCAAAAACCCACTCACACCAGCACAATTATTATTTCCCTTGTCATGTCTGGAATGTCTACTCTGGGCTCTGGACATTGACACGTGGTCAGCGGTGACAGCCTCGATTTTGTGCCTCCGGCGCTTGCGTCTACCATGACGGATTCCGCGTGGCTACAGTCTTCATAATTACCATTTTAATGACGCCAAAAATACCCTCTCACAGTGACGCCACAATTCATAAAGCTGTTTACCCATAGTTGGACATTTAACTTTATACGGTTTGTTAATGTAGATAAAGCCATAATGAGCATCCATTGCGCAAAGCTTTTGGTGTCTAATGAATTATACCCCGAGAATAAAAGAGAAATTCCCAGAGGTCGGTGTTTGGAATCAAAGGGCATAAACCTAATTTAAACTCTTCTCTATCTGTTAGTGTGATTTTTGTTTCCCCCAAAAGACCTGTAACCAATTTATTCTACATCAGTGGAGTGTGCTGGCATCATTTCCCCCACAGAGCCTCGCCATCTTGGGCGTCTGATCTTTGTTTTTCTTGACTCTTTTCTGTTTGTAACAGAAATAATATGTGTTCATTATGGAGAACTTAGGCAGGAAAAAAAAAAAAGAAAAAGAAAGTAAAAATTATCACAACCCCTCCAGCCAAAAATAATCGCTCCTAAAATTTAAGCGTATCTCTTTTCAGTCTTTTTTCTATGCTCATGACCGATTTCCCCCCAAATTCATATTATATTCTATGATCAGTGCTATTTTATTTTTTGTTTTACTGATTAATTTTCTTAAGTCACTGTTAAGATTTTTCAATAATATCCCGTCATATACAGATCCCTTTCTTAAAGATCCTCTGATACTGGAGGTCTACGTTTCCTATAGCTGCATCTCTATATGATAAAGGAAGTTGTCATGAACGTGCTTCTGTAGAAGTCTGAGTAGTCGTCCTTGTTTATTATTACCACAGCACAAAGAACTTGGAATAGAAAGGCCAGGCCAGAGGGTATAAATATTTCTGAGATATCTTTGGATTTTAAAGATGGAAATTGGGAACCATCAAAGGGAATTACATCATATCCTCCCCCACACCCCACTCCTGTGTCCTCGAGGAGGAGCCTGGGATCTGGGACGGCCATAAGGCATTTAACCCCCTTCATCAGCGTCAGGACTTGGGACAAGACATTTAACCTCCACGTCTGCTAAATAGGATGATACCTTCGATCATGTGGTACCTGTGGCTGCGGAATACCTAAAACCCCTTTCCACCGGAGATGTCCAAGGTGAAAAAGAGATTAAGCCTCTCTTCCCATTCTGGAAGCCAAAAGAGGAAAATATCCTATCTGACCCCAAAACACACAGCGCTAGGAGCACGGCCTCTGGCCTGAGCAGAACCAGACGTTCAGGGATGGCTCCTGCCTGTGTTCTCCGACCTTCATACCCACTTTGCGAGTTCCCTAATATCCTTCCAACAACTTCCTTTTCCTGCTTAAGTGAAGCAGAGTGGATTCCTATCATTACCATCAAGGACTAACCAGAAGCCATCAGGGGCAGATCCGTGGTGACTGCAGATAACGCAGGGAGGCATTCTGGAAAAAAAACCCCGGGCACCCATAGGCACTGAGTACTGCCTGCTACTATGATTACTGTTTTGGGGGTGGCATAGAAGAGCCCCTAAAAGCCAGGACCCTCGAGCCAGGATACGTGGGATCCATTTCTGGCTCCTTTTCTTATCCACCGGACGACCTGGGGCAAGACACTTAGCCTCTCTGTGGCCCCAGTTTCCTCATATGCAACATGAAGATAATACCAATACTTACCTTTTAGGGGTGCTTAAGGGGAAAATGAGTCAAACACATATTAATTGCTTTTAAGTATGTGCATTTATCACTATAATAACAACTAACCCGAATATCACACTTCGTCATTTCTACAGCACCTTCCCGGTCTCTCCACCACTTAATCCCAAAAACAATCACAATCAAGGTGAAAATCTTACACAGTTTATACAGGTGGAAACGAAGGCTCAGAGAGGTCCATTCCTGGAGACTGTAGGACCAGGGCTCAAAGCCATGATTATAACCGTGAAGGTCAAGCTCCTTACGTGCGAGAGCGTGAACGTTCTCAGTCGTTACTCACTGTGATCGGTGGAGAGGCTCCAGGGAAGCGCATTGAGACAGCTAATGTGCCCGCCCACCGCGTTGTCAGGTCCGTGCTCACACGTGACGCAGGTGCAATCTACGTGTGACTGACTTATAACGTGGTGCATAGATATTCCCATCTCTATACTAAGGAAACTGAGGCCTGGAAACGTGTAAGTACTTCGCTCAAGGCCACACGGCTGGTGGGCACTGGCCCTGCCCTCGGCCCCAACGCTACCAGCCCCTCCTAGTCCTGTTTGGACCTGAAAGGGGCCTCCTTCTGCATTACGTCTGCCAGTCACCTCCCTCGTCCCGTTATCTCCCAGCCGAAGTGTGCAAAAAGGTGATTTTCGCCACCAAATTGGTGTTCAGAAGCTGGGGATTAAAGAAACAAACGTGTGACCGGTTTGTGGTGCAAGGCTTGCCTGCAGCCCGCAGTCGCTGCCCACGGCTGTGCTCACTATGCTGTTGATACAACGAATCTATCACGCAATTTCGCGAGGCTGTGAACTGCACGGAGAAAACACGCGAGGACTCGGTGCCCCAGCCTAATCCGTATGAAACAGGCTGGGGACCCTAGTAAACACACGGCAGGCGGTGGGGCCGCAGCGGTCGGCCCGTCAGAGAGGATTCCCATGGGGGAGAGGGCGAGGCGCGGGCTCCGCTCACCCAGGGCATCTCCAAGTCACTCCCTCCTGCTGGGACCCACGTGAGTGACAACAGAAGTTAAAGAGCAGAAGAGCCTTCCTCCGCCCCGAAGCACATTCTAATAAGCGCCGTATTGTCACACGCACCATCGAGCTAGGGCTCCCCGTCAGCTGAAGTCTGGTCTTGTTCCCTGTCCGGGTCTATGCTGGCGGGCGTGTGTATTCACTCATCACTCACTCATTCATTCATTCAGCAAACCCGTCTCCACCTCCTGTAGCTCAGCCCCGAGCTGGAGAGACGGCGAGCCGAGCCGTAAGATGCACCCATCCGCGTATTACACGTTTTTATTGAGCAGCTCTTAAGGACCGGGTACTATTTTGGTGCCAAATGGTCAGCAAAAGGTCCTGCTCACATTCCATTGGGAGACAGTGAGATGAGCAATGTGGATATGGAGACCGGCGCGCGGCAGGAAGGTAAAGAAAGGGGCTTGATTGAGGTAAGGGGCTCAGCAGGGGCCCCACGGCAGCCCCCTGGGGCCACTTTACAGAGCTGGACCTTTACAGAGCTGCACACCGAGGCTGGGGAAGGCCAGGTAAGAGGGTGATACTGGGGATCCCTGGGTGGCGCAGCGGTTTAGCGCCTGCCTTTGGCCTAGGGCATGATCCAGGAGACCCTGGATCGAATCCCATGTCGGGCTCCCGGTGCATGGAGCCTGCTTCTCCCTCTGCCTGTGTCTCTGCCTCTCTCTGTCTCTCTCTCTCTCTCTCTGTGTGTGACTATAATAAATAAATAAAAATTTTAAAAAAAGAGGGTGATACTGTCCACCCCATCTGTGCATCGAGCATCGCTGAGTCACCGAAGCGCCTTCCAGAAAGGCAGCTCCTTTAACCCATCTGTCCTCATCAGGGCTCGCCAAGAAACAGAACTGACAGGAGACAGAGCTAGGGATTACCATTAGATACTGGCTCACGCGACTCTGGGGCCTGACCATCCCAAGATCTGCAGCCAGCCAACCGGGGACCCAGGAGAGCTGAGGGTGAGCTCCAGTCAGACGACCAGCCGGCTCCAGGCCCGGAAGACCTGATGCTTCGGTGCGAGTCCAAAGGCAGGGGGCGCGTCTCGGTTCAAAGGCAGGCAGAGAGGAGGCGTTTCCTCTTATCCCCGGGAAGGTGGGCCTTATGGTCTCTCCAGCCCTTCAGCTGATTGGATGAGGCCCCCCCACAGCGGGGAGCGCAATCTGCTTTACTGGCCCCACCGTTTAAACGTGATCCCATCCCAAGACACCCTTCCAGGCATTCCCAGAATAATGTCTGACCACATATCTGAGCATCCTGCGGCCCAGTCAGGCTGACACACAGACCCTTCAAAGGCCTGGGTGTCAGCCTCCCCCCTCGGCTTGTTTATCCATCCTCCCTTTGGAGGACGGTTGGGCTGTTTCCAGCGTTGGGTGATTACAAATCAACACCTGCGTGCAGGTTTTTGCGTGAACAACAATTTCATTGCCCTCGGCAAGTGCATGTGAGTGAGATTCCAGGGTCATGTGGTAAGGGTGTATTTAATCTTAGAAGAAACAGCCCGAGGATTTTCCAAAGTCACTATGTCACTTTGCAATCCCACCAATCAGCGGATACTCTGAGTGTGTGTGTTTTCTATCTCCCCAAAGCAAAACGTCATCCCTTCAAGGGCAAGGGACGGACACTTTGTTGTGCTCACGGCTGTACCCACAGGGTCTGGCACGTAACAGGCTCTCAATAAACACCTGTTGGTCTACGGAAGAGATGATCTCATTTATTCCCACAGCTGACCGCAATCTCATGAGGAAGGCACGATTGTGCCCATGCCACAGACGAGGAAACTGAGGCCTTAGGGAGCATGCTCACAGTTGATATGGAGCCTGGCTTCCCACCTGCAGAAGGGCGCATATAACCACATGGCCTTGCAGCCCCGGGATGGGAGTTAACGCCTGTCCCTGAGCCACGGAGAGCCACTGCTGGGTTTAAATTCAGTTTATCATGTCTGTCCTTCTCCGATTGACTTACTTCACTCAGCATCATACCCTCCAGGTCCATCCACGTCGAAGCAAATGGTGGGTATTTGTCGTGTCTAACGGCTGAGGAACAGCCCACTGTACACACAGACCACAGCTTCTCCATCCATCATCTGTCGATGGACACCGAGGCTCCTCCCACAGTGTGGCTATTGTGGACGTTGCTGCTGTGAACATCGGGGTGCAGGTGTCCCGGCGTTTCACTGCATCTGTATCTTTGGGGTAAATCCCCAGCAGTGCAATTGCTTTATATGGTCTCATTCATTCGAGGAATATAAAAAATAGTGAAAGGGAATAAAGGGGAAAGGAGAGAAAATGAGTGAAAATATCAGTGACAGTGACAGAACATGAGAGACCCTTAACTCTGGGAAACGAACAAGGGGTAATGGAAGGGAGGTGAGTGGGGGGTGGGGGTGACTGGGTGATGGGCACTGAGGGGGGCACTTGGTGGGATGAGCACTGGGTGATATGCTATATGTTGGCAGATTTAACTCCAATAAATAAATAAATAAATAAATTTACTGAAAAGTTAAAAAAATAAAAATAAACTCAGTTTAATTTAATGACAGGGTCACCGAGCCTGAGGAAGACTGATGAGGCCGCAGGTGAGCGCTAAGCGGACCCAGGTGTCCATCCTGCAGGGCTCCCGCGTCAGTCCAGATGCCAAGCGAGGCCGCCCTGGGCTACAAAGTGGGCCCGCGGGTGGGAAGTGTGAGCCAAGGCCACCGGGAGGGCGGCTCCCTACTCAGAGCGGCCGCATCCCGCACCTGGAGGCCCAAGGGGAGCCCTGGAGCCACACACTGAGTGCACGGGAGGCCGCAGGTGAGCTCTGGGGAACCCCCCCCCCCCCCCGCAGTGGGGACCGCCCGCCGGGGGCCCTGCTTGGTCCTGAGGCGGGAGCAGGAAAGCCTGCGGACCCTCTCGTGTGCCGTCGGGCTCCGGGAGCAGGAGCAGGAGGAGCAGGAGACCTGCGCCCCGCTCTGTGCCTCCACGGCGGCAGGAGGCCAACCCCTGGGCCTCAGCCTCTCCCGTGCCTCAGGTTCCGGGGCCGGGGGCTGGACGGGGCTGCGGCTGGAGTGTCCTTTCTTCTTGGGAACAGACGGCGGCGGCTCCTGGGCTTAGTGAGCAGGGGCGGGGCGGGGGGGAAGGGGGGAGCAGCCAGGCTGCTGCCAAGGGAGGACTGCGACCCCCGCCCCCCGCCCGTCACCCCGCAGACAACACGTCCCCTTGGAGCTAAACCGCCTTTGCTAACCAGGTGCCGGCTTAGCCCCGGGGGAGGTGTGCCAGCAGCGCCCGTGCAAGAGCAGTAACAGTGTGAGAAGCTCAGGCTCCGAAGATGTGGAAAAGTCTGGAGTCCTACGGGCCTCCCCGCTCGCCCGTCGGTACAGCCGCTTCGTCTACTGACCGCCTTCCCAGGTGCCCGTGTCACCGCTGGCCACCCGCCGCACCTCCTGTCGCCCTTGCCGTCGGAAGTTGGTGTCCTGCCCTTGCCCACCTCACGGCCCAGGAAACAGATGCTCAGGGAGGCCAAGCAACCCGCCTCAGCTCACACGGCCCAGGGGAGCCGAGCGCGGGCTCAGGCCCCAGGCTACGTGGACGGCGGGCGGTGGCGGTCCTGCAGCACGCAGCTGGCCTGTGCCTCGGTGGGAGGCGCAGAGGCTCTGGCAGCAGGCGGGCCCACACAGGACTCGCAGCTCTGCAGCGTCCCCACGCGGCGTGTGCGCCCCACTCGCGCCCTGGCCCCCGCCCCTCGCACCCTAAACAGAGAGAAGACGCGGTCTCCGCCCTGCACACGGAGCCATGAACCCGTCTCTCCCAGAGCCGCTCCCCTCAGCTTCTCCCTCTAGACAGAAGCCTCCCTGACTCGGGGCGCACACCGACGTGAGCCCCAATCCTGCCCTTGCCACTTCGCATCCCATGAGTTGCCAACTTGCTCACCTCCTTGAGCCGTGGTCTTCTCCGATGGGACCTGAGGACGTCAGGACCCACCCAGGGGGTCACGGGGAAGGTCGAATGCGGCAGGCTTGAAAGCCCTTGGGAGAAGTAAAGGCTCAGTAAGTGTAGCTACCGTTGCTCGTCGTTGCTGTCAAGGCCTCCTGGCACCAGGCACGAGAACTGCCCCTGACCCCGTGACGATGCTGCAGGACCCACATCAGACTGCACCTCAGCCGAGCCTCTCCCGTCCTCCCGCCCCCCAGGCAGGCTTCGGGCCCTGTCCCCAGAGCCAGGCCCACGGGCGCGCCCCGGCCTTGGCAGCCTCGCTTCCTGCCCCAGGCTCTCACTCAGGACCCCCACGCGGCCACGAGCTCTGGGCGGCCCCACAGCCAGGGCCCCGCAGGGCCAGCCCGTCACGGGACCTCGGGGTTCACTGAGTGACTCCCCCTCTCCAGGGTGCTGGGGGGGCGTGGAAGGGCTGTACTCACAACCCCCACGAACCTCTCTTCCAAACCACATCAGTCCGGGTTATCATTGCATTCGGTCATGTTTCACGTCCCCGAGAGCCAACAGGGAAGCCTGCAATAAAGGACGTTGCATTAGGCAGTGATGTGTTTAGGAGCAAGGCCGCCCTGGGCTCTTACCCTCCATCCGACACTCACCAGCTCTGTGGTCTTGACTCAGTGGTTCAATCTCCCTGAGCCTGAGTTTCACCCACTGGGAAAATGAAAAATCCTTGTCTCATAGGGTTTTGTGAAAATGAGATAAGATACGGCAAAGAGCATCATACTCGCTTTTTATAAGCATTTCATATGTTGTCGCTTCTGTCATCCTCACCACGACGAGGCCAGTAACCATCCCGAGAAGCCTAATGTGCACCCACGCACGTAATTTTGCATTTCACGTCATGCAGCCCCCCTAGCCCCCAGCACTGGACCAGATGCAGCTCCATGAACCTCTTGAACCGGCTCATGTCCCCGTCCCGTGGAGCTGGAGAACCAGAGGCCCAGAGGGAGGAGGTGATGTGACCCGTACGGCTCGTGCGGCAGGGCCGGAGCAGGTTGCCCCGAGCAGGTCAAGGAGGAAGCCGAAACGACTCTCAGGTACGCGCTACTTCTCGCCGATGGTAAATTCTCTCTTTCGGCACGCGTTTTGGAGCTGCCTGGCCCTCTGCTAAGGCTGGGACTGGGCAAGGAGACAGCCAGACAGGTGTGCAGGCTTCCACACCCCCGTTAGTCCACACACTACTCCGGAGTGGGGAGAGCTTCATCCCATCCAATTTGCCCCAGAGAAGCAGCCAGCCCAGCCCCGCTGCCCACCTGCTGGAAAGTCTTGGATGAGCACCATGGATCTGTGAATCTCTCTTTTTTTTTTTTCTTTTTTGATACATCAGATGGGACGAGATGACATGCCTCACCAGACTGCTGGGAAGATTACCTAATAAAATGCATCAAAAGCGGCTGGCCCGGAGTAAGCCCTCAGCAAATGGTACCTGTTACTGCCATCAGGTCCAAGACATTAAAGGAGTAAATATTCCTCCCAAATCTCCCTTTGGAGGAACAGAAATCCACAGAACCCAGCGAACAAAGGTTTGCCAAGTCCTGCAGGTACCTGTTTTAATGAATAAATGAAAATGCTTGGTAATGAGCATAGTGATTGTTTTATGTAAATGGCACTCCCACGGAGCTTGTAAACAATTTCTTGTCTCAAGAAAACATTGCCCTTGAGAGCTTGTTTACAGCACAGATTTGCTTCTCCAACTTTCTCTTCGTGGCCTGCACAGAGGAGCACTTGCCCCATGTTTGAGAAAATCATGACAAATCCTTAATTGGTGCCTCCAGTCTCCATGGTAGTTTATGGGATCCCAAGAGCATTTGGAGGCTTAGGAGAAATGTTCCTTTTTTTCCTTTTACCTTATTCTTGGTCCAGGCTGGGAGGGTCGGGTGATACTTCACGGAGTCAATATTTGTATGAGGGTAGAAGGGATGCGTTTGGATTGGGTGAAATAAGAAGCAACATATAATAGTGACAGGATGGGGGCTCCTGGGAGCACACTCAGTTGAGCATCAACTCTTGGTCTCGGCTCAGGTTAAGATCTTGGGGTCTTGGAATCGAGCCCCATGTCATGCTCCGCTTGGAGCCTGCTTGAGATTCTCTCTCCCCCTCCTTCTGCCCCTCCCACTCACTCCCACTCATTTTCTCTCTCTCTCTTTCTCTCTCTCTCAAATAAATAAATAAGTCTTTTTAAAAAATAGTGAAAGGATGTCAGCCCCAATCAAAAGAATGTGCTGTGACCCTGGTTCACCCCAGAGCCATGGAAAAACTAGAATAAGAAGTTGGGCAGCTGCTCAAGATACCATCCTATAAGAGGTGCTAAATAAAGCCTCTTATAGGCTTGTGAAACCCACAAGAAATGTGCTGTCAGATACTTCAGGTTTCACCTGCAACTCCTTACATAATAAAAAAAAAATAGTTAACTAGTCCTGTCCTTTGTCACAGAAAGCACCTGCAGTCACCCACCTAAATCTCTACAAAAAGCAGGAGGCAACTGCACACCACACCACCAGCCCTGCACCAGCCAACTGATTATTTGGGAATACTCCCAAAGAGCTACATGATCTGGAAAATTTTATAATAATAAGTCTTTCACTTTTTAACTAAATAAAGAGGTACATATGTTCTTGTTCTTATGAATCAAAAGCTATTTCCCTGACTCTCCCAAACAAATCCTATATTAAGATTTAAATACTATTAGCCTGATGAGATAGTAAGCTGTTGGCCTGCTGGGTGAACCCACACGTCTCTGATGTCCTTGACTGTGAGCAATCACCTGAACTTCAAGAGTCAATTGCCAAGGATGATGAGAGCGGCAGTCCTACCAATGAACAAACAATTTCATGCTTCTGTGCCTTTGGCTTGCAGTGCCCTCTGCTCAGAATGTCCTTTTCCAGCACACGCCCACCCCTCACTCACTTGGCCAACCCATAGGCACCCAGCGAGGTCCCTTCTCTGTTATGCCTTCCCTGGCGGAGCCAGTCGTGTAGCAGTGACTCTGTACAGAATCTCTGACACTCTGATTAGCCATATCAGTCCATATGTCCACTCTCTTTATGAAACAATGAGATCTTTGAGGTTCAGAAGCAGGGTTTATCTACATGTGCAGTCCCAACATCCAACACAGTGAGTGACTTTGAGTATAAAGTCAATAAGTGCATCTGCACAGAGAGAAATGCGGCCATGAGCTTTTATCTCCCACAATGGCCTAAATATAGGACCTTCATATCAAGAGTTTCTCCCTGAATTTCCCTCCATCAGGGGAGTGGAGGTAGTACCACGCTTGCTGCCCAAGAGATGGCAGGGGGTAGAGGACAGTAGACGTGGCTGGTCAAACAAGCAGCCAGAAGGACCTGATTGGGAGACTGGTCATACACAGGGATATTAACGATTATGTAAATACATTGAGAAAAACAAGGAACATTTGCTCACTGTCAGAGGAGAGATTTTTAAAAGATGGAAAGGGAAGGGGAGGGGAGAAGAGGGAAAGGGTGGTTAGGTGGCTCAATCATTTAAACATCTGTCTCTTGATTTCAGCTCAGGTCATGATCTCAGACTTGTGAAATCTGGTCCCACATTGGGCTCCACACTCAGCAGGGAGTCTCCTTAACATTCTTTCTCTCCCTCTCTCTCTCTGCCCCTCCCTGCCACCCACTCCCACGTACTCACTCTCTCACTCTTGCCAAAAAAAAATTATTTAAAATATGAGAAAGAGGGACACTTGGGTGGCTTGGCGGTTGGGTGTCTTGCCTTTGGCTCAGGTCATGATCCCGGGTTCCTGGGACCGAGTCCCGCATCGAGCTCCCCTCAGGGAGCCTGCTTCTCCCTCTGCCTGTGTCTCTGCCTCTCTCTGTGTGTCTCTCATGAATAAATAAAATCTTTTAAAAATAAGATATGGGAAAGGAAAAAGTAGGAATGAATGCTGTGGTGTTGGACTGGAATTGGAAATATGAATGTAAATTTATGAGACAGGTACGTATATACATACACCTAGACATAGAGACGTGTGGGTGTACATACACACATACATGTTTTCTAGTACTGTCCATTGAAATAACCTGGAAGCAGGAGAAACCTGGAACCTGGAGAAATCTGGAAGGCACCATTGGATCCTCAGGACAACCCAACGACAGAGATGGAGCTCTGCCTACTTTGTCAAGTCCCAGCGATGACAACCATCAACTGAATGCTCTTGAGTAAGTCCAGAGAGTTCTTCATCTCTCTGTGTCTCTGTTTTTTCTTCTCTAAAATGAAGATACTAATGGCATTTATCCTAGGAAGACGGTAGTGCAAGTTGATACTTTAATCCACACAAAACATTTAGGACCACACCTGGCACATAGTACACCCTCTATCACTATTGGCTGTTACAAATACTATGGATGAGGAAATTCAAGTCAGAGAAGTAGAAACATCACTCCAACCCATACCCACCAAACTGACTCTATATCACACTCCTTTGTATCCCAGATAGCAATGAGTCCCCATGGCCCACCCCTTGGCAATTTTCAAATGCTAATTCGTTCACATTTCCCCTGAAAACAGCAAGTCTCCAGATGTGAATGGAAGTTAGATTTCATATAGGCCGCACATGGCAGGTGAAGAAAGGCCTTGACTCACCCAAAATGACAGCCATAATAAATATTGGAGAGACTTAAAAAAAAAAAAATATATTGGAGAGACTTGAGCCACGTGTTCTGAGTCCAAAGCCCTGATTGCTTTTAAGGCCTGAAACTGACTCCAGGAATACTATCCCTATTGGTGTTCAATTCAAAAAAAATTAATTAATTGATTGATTGATTAATTAAAGCTGAGACAGTCCTTCTGAACTTGAAATTTGCCGTGAAAGCCCTGATGTGCAACCCTACCACTAACCCCAAGTACATTATGCCACTGGATGAGGATAAGCAAGAAAAACTCTGACAGTGAATCAGGGCGACATAGGAGCAAGGATTAGAGTCAAGGATGGACATTGGCTTGAAAACCTTCATGGTCAAGTCAAGGAAGGCATCAGGCAAGTAGGATAAAGTATCCTTTCACCTTTGTTTTTTTGTTTGTTTTGTTTCTAAGATTTTATTTATTTATTCATGAAAGACAGAGAGAGAGGGAGAGACACAGGCAGAGGGAGAAGCAGGCTCCATGCAGGGAGCCCCACGTGGGACTATATCCCGGGTCTCCAGGATCACGCCCTGGGCTGAAGGTGGTGCTAAACCGCTGAGCCACCCGGGCCGCCCATCCTTTCACCTTTTAATTGTCATTTGCCATCACATCACTTTCTCGTCTAGGGTGAACTATCTACAAGGGAAATCAGAGCTAAATGGTGGGCCATCTTCCAGGCCTGAATGGAAAGGTGTTCCTTTCTGGAATCTCAATGGCTCTCAGCTTCCCTTCAAGTGGACAGGCAGGGGCCATTGTCAACTCAACATTTTCTACCAAAGAATGAGTTGAATGCATGGCTTCATCAACACGGCAAAACAGGTCTGAAGCTCACAATCACAGCACGAGAAGATGGAAGCATCTGGTGCCTCATGGATCAAAAGAGCAACATGCCCCCACCCCCACCCCCACCTCAGCCCTGCCAAGACTATCTCTATAGATTTAATCTCTCTCTCTCCCTCGTGCTCCCTGGGAAAACTAAATCTCATCTGTCTGCAGTTAGCAGAAGCCGGGAGTAACTGGATTCAGTGCTGGAACAGAAGATATATGTGACGTTAACAGTTCATTGAGCTGTGAGATGAACAAGACGGGTGTTGAAAAGGAAACACGAGCTGAGAGTACATTTCCAGTGTTAATAAAGCTTCCCCTTTGTTGTTTCCAAACACTGACTCCAGGATGGGCGCCATCCGTTTCCTTCTAGAATTAGACAGGCCTGCAGATTTAAGGCATCGGAGTATCATCGTCTGGCCCTATTAATGGACAGCACAAGGTGCTGCGTCAGGAGCTCGCGCCCATCTTTAGCTCTGGCTGCAGTTATTTCGCTGGCTTGGCAAAGCGTGTGCCTCTTGTTCACCCAGTGTGCATATAGATAAAAGCCCATCAGGGGAAACCACTGAATTCCAGAGCTCAGACTTTTGGGGGAGCTTATCACCGCAATGCGATCAGCGGCGTAAAGGCGGAAGCGGCCCGTGTGCCAACAGCTGGTGATCAGTTAATTAAATTATGGGAGAGGCATGCATGACAAAGTTCTACACGGCCCTTAAAAAGCATGCTGTAGAAATATCTTTGTTGGCATGGAGAGATGTTCGCGATTTACGGCGAAGTATTAAACAAACAAACAAAAACAAGGTATATAACGGTACGTATAACGTGACCTCATTTGTATCTGTGTGTAATGAGAAAGGAAAGGAAAGAAGCTGGGGTGCTAGGAAGCTTGGACCCTGTGGAATTGAAAGTCATGGTCGTCTTGATGGTTTGGGATACATGAGGATATGCCTTGGTTGCAGGTGCCCAGGAGAGCTAAAGAGCTCTGCAGCTTTTGGGGGGCGTTCCAGTGGGGCAACGGTGGGAGGCGGAGAGATGAGGACCAGGAGAGGAAGGAAGAGGGTGGTGGGTTGAACGGGTTCTCCAGAAAGACCTGTTGGAATCTTAACCTCCAATGTGAATGTGACCTTATCGGGAAATAGGTTCTTTGTAGATACAATCAAGCTAAGATGACATCATAAGCATTTGGGACGGGCCCTAATCCATTAGGACAGTCTTTATAAAAGACACGTGAAGACAGAGATTGAGGTGATGCTGCCAGAAGCCCAGGGACACCTGGGGCTCCCAGAAGCCAAGTCTAGAGGCTTTGGAAGGATGGCAGCCCTGCCAACATTTTCATTTTGGACTTCTGGCCTCCAGAACTTCAAAAAAATAAATATCTATTGTTCTAAGTGACCCAGTTTATAGCACTTTTTTATGGTAGCCCCAGAAAACTAACATAGGGACCCAGCTAGATGGGACGAGGCTGGGGGTGGGGGCTACAAGGGATGAAGAAACTCCCCAGTGAGTGGTGCTGTTGGTCAGGGTTCTCCAGAGAAGCAGGACCAATAGGATATCTAGAGATTGATTAAGAGGGGATTATTATAGGAATTGCCTCGGGTGGTTACGGAGGCGGAGAAGTCCCCTGATTTGTCACCTGCAAGCTGCAGAACCAGGAAGCCTGAGAACAAGGAGCATCCACATCCCAGGGCCACGGAAGACAGATGTCTCAGCTCAGGCAGAGAGAGTAGATTTGCCCTCCCCCTGCCCTCCGGTTCCGCTCAGGCCCCGCAGCCCGGATGATGCCCGTTCGCACGGTGAGCGGGCCCGTCTCCGCTCAGCTGACTGGCATCTTAAGGAAGGAGGTGCCTCAGTCTCCTTGATGGCCGTTGCTGCCTCTAGGACACGGACTCCTCCTCCAGCTCTGAGCAACCCTTGGCAAACGTGGAGGGGGACGGGATGGTTTGGGGAAGTGGAGAACTTTCCTGTCTGGGTGATCACGGTACAGAGCCACGCAGGGCACAGCCAGGGCCCTGGGTGACAGTAGCACGACCGCCCCCCGCCCACCCCACCCCCACCCGGGGAATTCTTGGGGGCCTTCGGGCTCCCACCATCCCTGAATGAAGGCGCTGTTTCATGCGTGAAAGAACTGAGTCTGCAAAGTTTAAATAACGTGCCCCGGGGTGCACAGCCAGCCAGATGGGTGGGCTTTGGAGCCCGAGCTGTCACCAGCCCATGAGCCAATCCAGCTGCCCATCCAGCTGCTCCAATGGCCCCGCTAAATAGGGAGCAGATGTTCTCCGACCCCTGTTCTATGGCGAGGCCACCTCCTGGGTCAGCCAGACGGCGGCCAGAGAAAACAAAGGACTTCATTTGTCCGCCCGCGAAGCCACACAGGGACCCCTTCCCCGGACCCCGCTGCCTCATCCAAACAGCTAATGGTCTAGAATCTGTCTCCCCTTCTCCCAGCTTTATATCAGATTTATTCACAGAGAGGTCATTCCAGCCCCCCCCCCCCCCCCCCCCGGGAACAGACTCCGGAGATGCCGGAGTCTCCTGCCGCAGGAGCCGCTCTGGAGAGGCTCCTGGACCACTGCGCCCCTCGACTGGCGCTGTCACCCACTGAGATTAAGAACCATAATCGGTGCCTTCCCCTGCCTGTAGGACAGCACGGCCTGTCGGCAGCCACATGCCCATGGCTTGCTGTGCAGCACGGCAGAGGGTGGCTCACCGTTCCCGCCCCACCGGGAGGACGGGGAAGGAGGCCTCGGAGCCGGGCTCGGTGCAGGAGCCGCGGGAAGGGCACACGGGCCACATCTGATGTCCCCTGGAGCCCACCCTCCTTCCAAGATAACGTTGCATCCCTTACCACATCTGCGAAAGTGAGGGGGGAGCAGGATGTGAACCCAGGTCCATCCCGGCCCAGGGCCCGGACCCACCAGCCACCACCCACGTGTCCCAGGGAAGCCAGCATGTCCGGGCACTGCGGCTTGGTGGGGGTCCTCCGGGCTCGGTGTCCTTGTGTCCTGGGCCGGCCCCTGCCGCCTCGACCCCCCTGAGACGGCTGATCCCACGCGGCTCTCCAGCGGCAGCACCACTCCTGATTAGAAAACAGGAGAAAGGTAGGGAAGCAGGGAGGGAATAAAGCAGTGATAAAGAGGGTGGGGATGGAAAAGGAAAGGCGGGTCCCTGTGCAGGGAGAGACGCCCGTGGGCCGTGGCTCCATGCCACCCGCGAGGCCCCAAGCCACTTCCCCGGGAGCCGCGGGGCTGGGGGCAGTTAGGTGGTGCCCGGCCTCGCCTCGGCCCCGCTGTCTGGGGTTTAGGGCCACTGGGGTGTGAAAGATTGAGCATCTTGTCCTCACAATTCAGGGAAGACTTCAGAAGCATCAAGAAAACCCCAGACAAAAGCCTCTGTCCTGCCGGCCCGTCCCCCGAGGCAGCGGCTTAGGCCCCGAGAGACCACCTGACCTGCCTGTTTGCATTCTTGACGCTTCCTCGCCGGCCACCTCGGCAGCATCACGGACGCACTGAGATGACCAGGACGCAGAGTCTTTTCAGGATTAAACTTGTTTTAAAACAAAAAACAAATTCCTCTGTCCAAGGTCCTGAAACATTCCTCTGAGTAAGCGGTGTTGTCCGTCTCATTTCCGACTTTTGCCACGTGGGGAGACTTCCCGGCTTCCAGAGCTGGACACCGGGAACGTGAGCCATCTAGGGCAGGAGGTCACCAGGGTCCTTAAGTGCCGGGCTGGGGCGGTGGGAGGTGGACGTGAGTCAGGGACCACCCCCATCAGCCCTGTCCCGGCCTCCTCGCGGGTCTCCCCGGCGCCCCTGAGGCCACCCCATCCACTCTGCACATGGTAATGAGTGCGATGGTTAATTTTTAGAATGAATTGCACTATAAGCCCCCCACCCCGTGAAACACTCCCATGGCATCTAATTTTTTCCCCTTTTATTTCCAATGATGTGTCATATGATTCATGGGCTCGTGGAACCAAGGGACCACGGCTTCATGCACAGGGTCACTCTAGGCCCTGGACCACCAGGTAGTCCTGGTTTGCACCTGTTATCCCCATGTAATAATTAACCGCACCCCCTCCCCCTTTCAAATGTCCCCATTTGGGTGGTAAAGTACAGGGTCCCCCAGACGACGCGGCACCAAGGGAAGCTGCCTTCAGGACCCCCAAGCTCCTAACCAGTGCACGGTCGGGGCGCCCTATCGGGGGACCACTGATCCTTCAGTCTTTGCACGTTTCCTCAGATCTACCTATTGAAACAAATGGTCCCACATCAAAGGTCCTTTCTCACTCCTTGGCAGGACTTCCTCAATTCTCCCACAGGAGCCGTGAGATGGAAGGCAGAGTAGCCACCAGTCTTGCAGGTGGCTTCTGCACAGGGCTTCCAAACCCTTCCCCTGAACCGTGTGACCCGAAAGCCAGGGGGCCCTAAAGTCATCCCCCAAACGCCCCGTGGGTGCCATCTATAGCACCCTACAAGAGGTTCTTCTGAATCCTGGGTTTTAAAACGAAATACACGGGGCAGCCCGGGTGGCCCAGCGGTTTGGCACCGCCTTCGGCCCAGGGCGTGACCCCAGGGTCCCGGGATCGAGTCCCACGTCAGACTCCCTGCATGGAGACTGCTTCTCCCTCTGCCTGTGTCTCTGCCTCTCTCTGTGTGTGTCTCTGTGTCTCATGAATAAATAAAAAAAAATCTTAAAAAAAATACATGGAATTTTCCATCTATGCACGTTTGTGTTAACCTGGAAACTGTTTAACTTAGTCGCCGAAGTATAAAGTCAAACCACTTGTAAGACGCTCTGGGTTTCTTCTGGGGCTTGGGTGCCCCTGGCACGTTTCTCAGGAACGCAGTCCCGGAGGCGTTTGCTCTCATTAGCTCGGGGCTGCCTGCTGAGAGTCAAGAGGTCCGTTTCACCCCGGCATCCGCACAGCAAGCCATCTGAGCGGAAGGGCACCGGCGCTGATTACACATCTCCAGCGTCAGACGTCATCTCCTCAAACCACAGCCCCGGAGTGAGCATTACAGTCTCCCCACGACAGAGGCAGAAACCGGGAGTCAGAGAGGCGAAGTACTCCAGTGAGGCCTCGCGGAAGCAGGGAACACAGAGGAGATGTAACATCTACGCCCCGGATCCCAAGACAGGTGCTCTCGCACGCAGGCCCCCGCCACGGCGAGCTTTCCCTTCCCTGTCTTCCCTGCAGTTTGCCGAGATGCTCTCGGTAGATGTGTCTCCCGTCTCGGGTGTCTCATCATCGTCACTGTCACTTTGAGTTTCTCTCTTTAGATCGACTTCCCAGGGCTCTCGTGAGAGATTTGGGGAAAAAAAAAAAAACCTTTAAAGCGTCCGTCCGTGTCTATTTGTAGCTCTAAAGCTGGTTTGTATTTAGGGGAGATTATTTTGTGAGATTAAAAAAAAAAGTTGCTGAAAATGTGGAAAACTACTATAGATAAAATGCATTTATTCTGAGATATGATCTGTTGGATTCTCTACTACCAACGTGGGGAGAAAACAGGTGGTACTCCAGAAAAATACTCGCAGATGGAAAATGTATAAATGGTAATCCACCAAAACAACTGCAACCGTGACTTCTAAAATATGACGCTAGTTTCTTTTTTGGGTCGATGCTTACATTGGAAACTTTGGAACTCCCTAGATAAGGAACGTTTGGCTAATCAGATGCTAAGTCCTGGGGGAAAGGCATGGATGGGGAAAAGAGGGTTCTTTAATCACTGTGAAATTTTACTCTATGTCTTCAGTGATTCGGGCCTGGATCCCACGGAAGGAGAGACACCGTGCAGCAGGCGACATCCGAGCTCAACCAAACCAATTCTACGCAGAGCACATTCCTCTTTGTAGGCTCCTCATTTTATTGTCACGAAAGCCTCAGAGGCTCAGAGACACTGAGTCATCCCATTCCCAAAGCTACATGGAACTTTTGTATTTTCACTCAACCTTTGTTGGTGGTAATCAAAGTATGAGACAGCCTGCCTCCGCCCGGATTGGAACAAAAGCAGTAATACTAGGATAAGGATTGTTTTGCCCACCGGGCAAACTCCTACTCAGACTTCAAGGCCCTATTCAAATATCCTTCCCACTAGATACCACTCCCCAGGTACAGCACTCAGTGCTTCTATCGCTCTTCATATACTCTTTTTTCTGGAGCTCCTATCTTGCCATGATGCATCACTTTTATTGGTGACTTGGATTTATGCATAAAATTATGAGGCCTTTACTCAGCATCCAGAGTGCCTCAAGGATGGAGGGTTTGCCAAGATTGCTTTCCCACGGCGAGATCCTCTCCACTATTGTAGTCCACATTGTTATGTGGCTCCCGGGTACCCCTGTGGGGTCAAGGGACTTGTTCCCCTAGCAGCCTCTGGGGGTGTGGACTCCTGGGAGCTCACAAAGCATCCTTCCCCAGGAACTGCCCTTAGCCAAAGGGCGCTGCATGACCCAAGGTGATGCTACCTCCACAGGGACAGCCCGCACCCAGTGGGACTACAAGGACCTGACCCCTTCCCTTGATTAAAAGCAACTCCAAAGGGCTCTCTCAGCCCCACAGCTGCCAATAGAATAAATGCACTGCAGTTCCAGCCTTCCGCCGGCCCAGTCCTGCTTCTCTCTCTCTCTCTCTCTCTCTCTGTGTGTGTGTCTGTGTCATTCCCAAGAGCTTAACTGAACCAATCCTTCCCATCTGCCAATCTCCTTCTCAGAGTCTGTCTCCAGGAAGCCTAACCTGACAGCTACACCCTCAACGGGATCCACTCCCAAAGGACGTGGGCATCTTCTACAGTGGACGTGAGGTGGTTTCTGGACATTTTTGCTTGAGAACTTGCTGCCTCTATGAGAACAGAGAAGAGCGGGATTTTCTTTTAGGAGTTGTTTTCAGGTTGTCAATTACATTAAACATTTCCTTTCTAAAACCTTTTCATTATTTTTTCTTCTTTAAAATATGCCTAAAATGTGTTTAGGAATTAGAATTTTTTGGTTTGCTTGTTTTTTTTAAGATTTTTTTATTTTTTATTTTTTAGGGAGAGAAAAAGAGAGCATGAGTGAGGCAGAGGGAGAGGATCTTCAAGCAGACTCCCAGCTGAGAATGGAGACCAATGCTGGGCTCAATCTCATGACTGTGAGATCATGACCTGACCCGAAACCAAGAGTTGGCAAATGGAACTCTAATAAAAAATATACAAAAAAAGAAAGAAAGAAAGAAAGAAAGAAAGAAAGAAAGAAACCAAGAGTTGGATGCTTCACTGGTGCTTGCTGTTTGCTTGCTTTGAGGTTTCACACAAGTACCACCCAAAACAACAAACAACAATAAACCTACCCAATTCCTTTTAAAAATGTATAGAGTTTTGGGTGTCATAGCATCTTACACGTGTTGCAATATCTGTCACCAGAAAAGCAAAGGATGTAATACGTGATTTAGGAAGGTTGCAGGATACAAGATTCGTATACAAAAGTCAGCTTTTTTCCTCTATGCCAGAAATGAACAAGTTGAACTTGAAGTAAAAAATACAATAGGATTTACATTAACAGCCCCAAAACTAAATACTTCAGTATAAATCTAACACAATATATGTAAGATCTAGATGAAAAAAACTACAAGTCTCTGATAAACGAAATCAAATAAGGACTAAATAAATGGAGGGATGTCCCATGTTCATGGATAGGAAGTCCCTCAATATTATTAGGATGTCAATTCTTCCCAACTTGTTCCGTAGATTCCGTGCAGTGCCAGTCCACAACCCAGTGAGTTATTTTGTGCGTCAACAAACTGACTCTAAGGTCTATATGGAAAAAAAAAAGTCTATATGGAGAAGTAATAGATGCAGAACAACAAGCTGCATCATCAGAGAAGAACAAAGCTGTAGACTGACTTTCCAACTGCAGACAGAACTGTAAAGCCACAGTAATCAAGGCAGTGTGGTGTTGCTGAATGAATAGGCAAGTCATGGAACAGAACAGAGAGCCCAGAAATAGGTCCACATAAATACAGTCAACTGATCTTTGACAAAGTACTGGAGGCAATACAAGGAAGCAAAGACAGTCTCTTCCACAAATGCTGCTGGAACAACTGGACATTCACAGGCAAAGACGGAAAAAAAAAAAAGGACCTAAACACAGATCTTATGTTTTTCACAAAAATGAACACAAATGGATCACATGTCTAAATGTAAAACACAAAACTATGAAACTTCTAGAAGGATAATATAGGAGACTATCTAGATGACCTCTGGGTATGACAATGACTTTTTTAGATACAATCCCAAAGATATGATCCATGAACAAACCAGTTGATAAGCTGGCATTTATTAGCACTGAGACTTCTGCTCCGCAAAAGATGATGTCAAGAGAATGAGAAGACAAGTCACAGACGGCTGATCTGAATTCGTGGCCCACAAAATCTGAAAACCATAAGAAAATGGCTATTTTCACACCACTAACTTTGCAGGTGGTTTGTTAGCAGCAGTAGAAACGGGGACAAAGGGGCGCGTGGGTGGCTCGGATGGCTGAACAACGCCGTTGGCTCAGGTCATGATCTCCAGCCCCACATCGGGCTCCCAGCTCAGCGGGGAGTCTGCTTCTCCCCCTCCTTCTGCCTCTCCCCCTGCTTGTGCTCCCTCTCTCTCTCTTTATTTCTTTCTCAAATGAAAAAGAAAAAGAAAGAAAGAAAGAAAGAAAGAAAGAAAGAAGAAAAGAAAGAAATGGGACAGCAAGTAATGACCATGTCTGCTACCAATTCCCTGACCTGCAGCAGCCGTCGCTGATCCATCGTGCCCTCCTGGTCACGGGCCCTGGAGAGAGCCTCAGAATCCTTCTCACCAGAGCACAACCAAGCAACCACCGTCCGCAGATCACAGCTAACACTCAAACTACAACCTCTTCATAGATTTAAACATATTGATAAGCTTAGAGAGTCCTGTCTGACTTTTTGCCCAGGTATTCGAGAAGCCCCAGTGCTTAGCTCTCCTGCTCCTGCCGGAGCCATCTGAGGGGACGCCGGAGCTCCCCTTCCTTCGGACTCAGGCCTTGTTCACCGTCCGCCCTTCACCTCCACTGCCCTTGTTTGCCTGGCTCCTCTCTGAGCCGCCCTCAGCACTACTCCACCGCCCCGTTGCACCTTTATCCCTACCTGTTATCACCTACTTGCCCCCCGGTCTCATCTCTAACATCACTTCCCCAAGGACACCTACCCCAACATTGGATTAGGTCCAACAGTGATTCCTCCTCCCGTCACCCTGAACTTCCACGGCACTCGTCACAATGGTAATTAAATAATCATTTGAATCATGAGCTGTTTGATACCTGTATCTTCCGCTAAACCACAAGCCTCCACGACCAGGGCGGCATGGGTTTTGACCTCTGCCACACAGGAAGGTGCGGTGTAGACACCTGCTGAGCGGGGGATGGCAGCAAGTGGGGGTCTGAAGCCTTTAACCAGAAGGGCTCGTGATCTTCCTTCTCCGTCTCCCCAGGACCATGCGTCCAGGCGTCTCCTTTCCCCCGACATCTGCAACCACCTGCTCACAGCCTCGTGACTAACCGGCCTTTTAGGCCAACAAGTTCGCCCCCCACCCCTGCCAGAGAACTCTGCTCAGCACCGTGGGTGTTTCTTGCAGCGCCAGAACTGCCAGTTGCGCTGGACGGGGATGAACACAGATAAACATTTGCACAATGACAGCTCCAGCCAATTAATATTCCCTCAATTAGGAAATGTTTCAGAATAATAATAAGTTATCCAAAATTAAGGTCCAGCTGGGAGCCAAATGTCTCCCTTGCTGCCTTTTTTGAGGAACTGGTCATTGGGTTGGCACTGTAAATAAGTAAGTGGTGGGGCCACCGGAGCCTGGGACCTCCGAAGGCCACGGGGAGGGTGTGGCGCAGGGACCTAATTAATGTCACAAGTCTGGCTCGTGGTGGGCTAATAGAAATCAAGCAGCCAGACTTATGACTCCGGGGGCGTCGGGGGCTTCTGACTTCATGCAATGACTGCAATATGGGAGGTGATCAATAAATATTTGCAGTAATAATAAATTACTTAATTGTGCTAAAAGCTTCTGACCTGGTCTCTTAGCCTTTAGTCATGTCCTCACCAATCACTCTCCAGACTGTAGCTCCCACGATCACTCCAGCCCACCACGTGGACTGCCTCATTCCCCCGCCTACCCTCTCACATGGCTCCCTATTGCCTTTGGGATGCAGTGAAGGGCCCCGGGGCTACACCCGGCGAGGCCAGGCACCGCTGCTGGGGCTCCCCTTCCGCCCCCAGCCTCCTCTCTCACCCTCCTCCCTCTTCCTGGGCTCCGACCACAATAGCTTGTGGTCCTCCAGGACTGCGTCCCCCTGACCTACAGCTGCCTCCTCCTTCTCTCTGCCCGACTCCTGCTCATCTGTTAAAACTGAGCTCAGATATCGATCTGCCAAGAAACCTTCTTCAAAACAGCCTTCTGTCCTTCTGGAAGAGGGTCAGGACCCCCCTCCTTTGGGTCCTGCAGCCCCTGGGCTTCCCCCCATGAAAGCACTGACCACCTGGACCATCAAAGCTGTTGTGCTCATCTGTCTCCTCCATGGGCTGGGAGCTCTCTGGGATTTGAACCTGTGACCACAAGAAAAGGATGAGAACCCCTCTTCTGCAGTGTGGCCATGAGGGCTAAGTGAGATGCTATACACTGGGTGCCTGGCAGCGTGCCTTGCACGTACATGCCGGGCCTTAATATATGTTGAAGGAGTGAGTGAGTGAATGAATGAGGATCATAGAGCTGGATGTTCACGGGGCCCAGGAAGGAAAAAATAGATTTTTCATCCAGAAGACAGGATGTCAATGGTATTGACAAAGCAGCAATGTGTCCCAAGAGGTGAGGCAGCAGGGTTATTATTGTCTCAGGCCCTCATCCCCCTTTTCACAGCAACTATCTTGTAACATCCCCTTCACCATGACAAGGGAGCGTAGCGTCGTGTTCACTGACAGAGGTAGGGATGCGAAGTCTAGATCATAGTGTAACTTACGTAATTTTTAAAATAATATATCCTAAAGATGGATGTATCGTAGAGACGGGAAAAGAGATAACTCATAATAAAATAATATGCATTTCAATAACTAAGTGCTCACACGTGACTTCAGTGAAGACACAAATGCAGTAAGACGTCTGCACCTCTTTCGAGGGAGCAGGTTGGGACTTAAGGGACACGAAACAATGTGCAACTGAATATCGCTGACACTTTTCCTTTACGTCTCACATTTTGAAATAAAGACTAGCTAAGCACCTTTCTATATTTGTAACTGCCAAGGCAGGCAGAGGCTGGGAGCTGGGGGCAGGGGGGGTTGGGTGTCTTAAATTCAGCCGTGGTCTTGCCATCCACAGCGTGATATTCCGAAACGGTGAACGGCTCTCGGTGAAGTTTTGAGCAACACAAAGTACAGTCTGCCCTCGATTTACCAGGCAGTTGCGTTCCTGGAAAGCTCGGTGTATTTTAAAACGGTGCACGAAATAGCTTTCTTTATATATATTCATAGATAGATAGATGGGAGGGAGAGCTCGGGTCTAGAAATACGTAACTATAAACAGATCTTTCACTTGCTCGCGTTTCCAGTGAGACACGCAAGCGTTGCTTGGGACGCCGCAAGCGGATTCTCTGTGGTGTGGAATCTTCTGGCACCAGGCGGCACCTGGCCCCCACCTGCTAATCTCTAATAGCTCCCCCCCCCAACACGGAGAACGACCCCATAAACACCCAAATTTCCCTGCAGGGGGCAGCACTGCTCTCTCTGAAAACCAGCATCCCAGACGCGTGGACCCCAGGATCCCATCCGACCCCAGGATCCCCCCCGCAGGGTGGTGGCTGCAGCGACTCAGCCCCGTCCCTCCTCTCCTGGCGGGAAGCTCAGTCGTCTCTGCCGCAGGAGCCCCTCTTGCTCTTTGCCTCATTGCCTTGGGTTCAGCTCAGAAGCGAATTTTTGGAGAGAGATTTCCTATCATGCTTCCTTCTCAGACGCCGCCGTGTTTCTTCCCCGGCTGCGCCCCAACCAGACAGCGCTCCTCGGCCCCCTCCTGCGTTGCCTTGTGCCTCTCCCCAAGAAGGGAAACCCCAGGAGGGCAGGGATGCTCTCTGTCTTGCCCACATCTTGTACCTTCAGGGCCTGGAACAATGATCGGCAGATAATAAAATGTACTCGAGTATTTGTTGAAGAAATAAATGAATGAACATGGGATCCCTGGGTGGCTCAGGGGTTTAGTGCCTCCTTGGGTCCAGGGTGTGATCCTGGAGTCCTGGGATCGAGTCCTGCGTCGGGCTCCCTGCGTGGAGCCTGCTTCTCCCTCTGCCTGTGTCTCTGCCTCTGTGTGTGTGTGTGTGTCTCTCATGAATAAATAAATAAAATCTTTTAAAAAAATTAAAAAAATAAAAATAAAAAAATAAATGAACACACACAAGAAAAGAAAGAAAAAAAAGAAAAAATAAGAAAAGAAAAAAAGAAAAAAGAAAAGAAAAGAAAGAAAAGAAAAGAAAAAAGAAAAGAAAAGAAAAGAAAAGAAAAGAAAAGAAAAGAAAAGAAAAGAAAAGAAAAAAAGAAAAGAAAAGAAAAGAAAAGAAAAGAAAAGAAAAGAAAAGAAAAAAAAGAGCAAGCCCAGTTCCGAGCTCCCCAGCAGGGAGGCTGCAGAGGAGACATCGGGGCACGCGGTGGCACCCGGGACAGCCACCGGGCACACTGCAGCGAGGCAGGTCCAAGGATCATGTTGGGGGGGGCTGTGAGCGAGGGGGGCACACGGCACCGGGCCCGGGGACACGGCCAAGCAGAGCGGCCATGGGCGCCCCACCTTGGCTGGCCCCTCGCTGAGCTCAGCCGCCAGCTCCCCGCGGCCAAGAGCCAAGCCGGGTTCCAGGGTCGACTCTGCTACGGAGTCGCCGCCAGATGTGGGCCAGCTGCTCCCTGCTCAGGGCCCTGGTCCACCCCCCCCCTCCGTCGGGAGAGCTGGACAACACCGACTTCCCTGCCCGCAAAGTTGATGCTACACCGGGAAAGACAAATCCACACACGAGGGGCGTGTCCGACTCAAGTGTCACCCGCAGCGCACCTCTAGGAGGACCGCCGCCGACCCCCTTTAGGGGATGTCAGGGGCCTCCTGTAACTAGTGCGGTGCTGGCTCATGTCCCCACCCGGAGCCCAGTGCGTGGACAGGGAGGGTTGACCCCGGACCATGAGGGATGGGATAGGCAACAGCCCGAGCAGGCCCAGAGGCCACTGAAGGTCAAGGGCATAAAACTGTATGGATAAAATCAGACCTGGTGTTCAAGAGCCTTGAATGCCAGGCTTAGAGAAGCTTGAGCAATAGGAAGGCCACGTTGGAAGGCCTGCGGGTGCCGAGCACAGAGGTGGCAGCACTGGGGGCAGAGCCTGGGCCCCGAGGTCCGGGGGATCACAGGGACACAGTCAGGGCTGGGAGGCAGGTGGCCCAGGCGTCCGTCCCTGTGGCTGGCCCTTCTGATGCTCGTCCTCTGGCAGCGGTGGTCCATCCCGACCGTCCCGCCTCCTGCGGAATCCACGACCGAAGACAGGAAGAAGGGAGCTGACATTAACGGGCGCCTACTGGGGACAAGGTCCTGAGCCCCAAGTGTCGTGAGCCCCAAGTGTCGGACATCCTCAGGCCGATACCAGGTCCCCCCACTGGACGTGGGGCCCCAGGCTGCCACCAACATGTTCAGAGTCCCCAGGCCTGTAGGTGGTTGACCAGACGTCAAATCCAGGTGCGTCTGACCCATCTGTTCATCTCTTCATTCATTCATTCATTCATTCATTCATTCATTCGCTCATTCATTCATCCCACAACAGGGGACAGGGGACAGAAAGCTCTCCGCCCTCAAAACCCATCTCTTCATGGCAGAAGACAGAAAAGGCACGAGCAGATTCACACACTAATGAGACTTTCGAATAGCGAGAAGCTGTACTAACAAAGAAAATAGAACCAGATAAAGTGGCTGGAGTGAGGAGAGGGGCCTGCTTCCAAACGGGGACAGAGGAGGCCTCCGTGCGGAGGTGACAGTGACGCGGACCTGAAAGATAAGGAAGAGTTAACCATGCAAAAGTCCACGGGCAGAGGGTTCCAGGCAGAGGGACCACGCTGGGTGGACCCTCGAGATGTGAGGTCAGAGGTAGGCTGTGAGGTCACAGGGTACAGGGTGAGGTCAGAGGGTATGCGGTGATGTCAGAGGGTACGGAGTGAGGTCAGAGGGTACATGGGGAGGCCAGAGGGTATGGGGTGAGGTCAGAGGGTATGCGGTGAGGTCAGAGGGTACATGGGGAGGCCAGAGGGTATGGGGTGAGGTCAGAGGGTACGTGGTGAGGTCAGAGGGTATGCAGTGATGTCAGAGGATACGGAGTGAGGTCAGAGGGTACATGGGGAGGCCAGAGGGTATGGGGTGAAGTCAGAGGGTATACGGTGAGGTCAGAGGGTACATGGGGAGGCCAGAGGGTATGGGGTAAGGTCAGAGGGTACGTGGTGAGGTCAGAGGGTATGTGGTGAGGTCAGAGGGTACACGGTGATGTCAGAGGGTACGTGGGAGGCCAGAGGGTATGGGGTGAGGTCAGAGGGTACACTGTGAGGTCACAGGGTATGGGGTGAGGTCAGAGAGTGCCTGGTCTCGTGGACCATGAGAGAGTTTGGGTTTTCTTCTAAGAGCAATGAGAAGCCATTGGAGGATTTTTATTTACAGTCTCTGATTTATGTTTTTAAATAGGACCCGGGACAAGGGTTCAGAGGCCACAGCAGCCGCCCAGGGGCAGGTGACGAAGGCTGGGCCTGGGAACGGAGCAGTGGAGGCGGGGCAGTAGGCAGGCGGGGCCGTATTTTAGCTCTGGCACCAAGAGCGCCCGCCCACGGCATGGCCACGGCCTTGGGGAGCCCGGCGTCCCCCGCCCCCGCAGCGTTGAAGGGTCCTCACATGTGCCTCAGCCCTCACGCTCCTGGCCGTTCACTCTCCGAGGCAACCCACGGGGGCTCTGGACGCGAGGACCGAGCGCCGCAGAGGGGTCCCCGCTCATCGTCCTGGGCCCCCCAGGTTGCCACGTCTCCCAGTGGAGCCCCTTCCCCGCAGGACTCGCTCCGAAGACTCTTCATCCTGCTCTGCCTCTTCGTGCTCCAAGAGATGAGGGCTTCCTTTTGGGGGCCGGAGGGGGGACTTGCCCCTGCCAGCCTCTGTGCCAGCCTGGCTCTGCTTCTTTCATGTTCTGAGCCGTCCCCTCCCCCAGCCCTCCGCCCATGGCGCACACGCACACGCACATGCACACGCACACGGGGGCGCACACACGCTCAGTCTCTGCAGCCGCAGGATTGATGTTCTCACTGTGGCCCATCTCTCTCTGGCCCCTGATGCCCGCCCGCCTCTGAAGTTTTCGGGTGGGAGAGTCAAGGCGTGGGACCCGCTCATTCTGAGCCCATCACAGAGCCGCGCCTCACCAGCCCTCTCCAGATCCTGGCCTTGAGAAGGGCCGGGGGCGCGCCCTCCGACGGCATCTCAGAGGGGACTCTGATCAAGAGGTTGGCATGAGGTCCCGGGAGTCTCCTCCCACTCGTCAAGCCTCATGGTCGGGGCGACATGATGTTCTTCTTCCCTCCAATGGGCCTGTCCCCGCCTGTCCCTCTGGCTGTACCACCCCCTGCCCCGCCCAAGGAGTAGTTTCACCAGCTGCGCCCCCGTCGCCATAAAGCACCAGAGAAGCTGACAGAGGCTAAGGGGCTTGGGGAGCCGCGGTGTCGTCCAAACAGTTGGTGAAGAGGCCCCACAGCCACCGCCTCCTTCCCTGCTTCCTGCCTGTTGATTCCATTAGCGAAAAGCCCTCTTCGCCAGCTGCAGCTCCTGTTTCGGGCCTGCCAAGACCCCCCCAACCCCGGGGGAGATCACTATGGGCCGGAAGGGCCTTTTGAAGATTACACATGAGCAAAGAGAGGGAGGCTTTGAACATTGGTGGAGGTTCTGGGCTTCAAATTCCATCCGGGGCTACAGATCTCACTGGAAAATAAATGGGCAAAAGGGAGAGATAAAGGGAAGAAGCAGCCCCTACAAGAACTCAAGGGATGTGGATTTGTAGGAGCAGAGAAAATTGAGAACCAGGAATCCAGGTGACTGGTCCTGGCTCTGCTTTTGCTCTGTGACCTTGGGTAAGTCAGTGCGTCCCTCTGAGCCTTCTTCGTCCAACACACGCTATCTACTAAGTGCTTTGGGCTAAGCGCTGTGCTGGGTGTTGGGGTGTTGGGGATTCCAAGGCAACACGAGCAGACCCCGCTCTGCAGGAGCTCACAGGAAGAGGACAGTCACAGCACACGGGACGAGTGAAATGACGCCCACTCCCCACCCACAAACCCAGCAGCCTGACCTGCACTACAAGGCCCGTGGAGTGGTACGTAGCACCCGCTGGGCCCTGAGCCCCCCGGACACAGCCCCCTGGACACAGGGCCCCTCCAGTGGCCTCTCACTGCGGAGCAGGAGCTCTGGGGCTCCTGGCGAGGACCTCGGCCCTGCCTTCTGCCTCCGTCCAGCCCTCAGGGCCCAGCTGTCCACCTTGAGTCCCCCACATCCAATACCATCATGCTGCACGTCCCGGTTCACATCAGTCACCCCGGAAGCCCAGGGTTTCCAGAGCCGTGCCCCCCCCCCAGACTCATCCCCCTCGGGCTCCACAGCCTGGCCAAAATCTCCCAGGGTGCCCCCTGCAATTCCCTCTGTCCTCTTCTAAACGTCGAACATCCACTTCCTGGCTCCAACCAAACCCTGATCTCCCCGGGGACCCTCTCCCCCGCAGCTCCCTCAGGAGGCCCTGTTCCTCTCCCACACTCCTTCTGCCGTTCACACGGCTCCCAACAACACTGCCCCCCTCCTTAAAAGCCCGCAGCTCAGAAGCTCGCCCCATCACATGAGAGCACCCCTGCCCCTCCTTTTCGTGGCACTACCTCTGGGCACCTAGAGGTTTTAACTCCTGGTTTACTGCCACTCTTTCCAACACAGGCTCACTTTCAATATCCATGTGAATGTTCCTCTCAACAGGCTGTCCTGTCATTCTCTGACTTCCTGTCTCGCAAAATCCACGCCCCAGTCACTCCCTGCCATGGTTCAACTGCGCCTCTCATTGCTCATAATTGTTCTTGCCCATAATTGCCCATAATTGTTCAGCGGCAAGAATCTCACTCTCTGAGCTCTGCTCACTCGACCATCAGTGCTTTTCCACCTCACTGGGTTCTAGGCTCTGCTGCCTCTGCCACCGTTCCACTGCCTTTTGCCCAGTGTGTCTTCACTTCCCTCTTTGCCCAATCAGGAGGTGTGGTCGGTCATCACCATCTTCAGCAGCATCATCATCATCACACCATTATCATCATCATCATCATCATCATCATCATCACCATTATCACCATCACCACCATCACCACCACCATCATCATCACCAACACCAGCACCACCATCATCACCACCACCACCACCATAACCACCACCACCATTACTACCACCATCATCACCACTACCACCATCACCACCACCACACTAAATCATCATCACCATCACCACCACCACCATCACCACCATCATCATCACTACCACCATCATCACCATCATCACCACCACCACCATCACCACCACCATCACCACCATCATCACCACCACCACCATCATCACCATCATCACCACCACCACCACCATCACCACCATCATCACCACCACCACCATCATCACCACCACCACCACCACCACCACCACCACCACCACCACCATCATCACCACCACCATCGCCATCAACCTCACCATCATCATTTCCTTGTATCACTCTTGTAGCAGGTTGTACATCCTAAAAACTGGCTGTAATAACACCTCCCATCTCACATCCACTTATTATATGACTTTTACACTCCTTCCCTTGAGAAGTGGGCCTCTGTTTCCTGTCCTTGAATGGAATGGGGCTGTGGCAGAAGTAATACCAATGCTGTCAAAAAGGCAAGATCATTTCTGCCTTGTTTTCTTGGGACACTCACTCTTAGAACCCAGCTACCACGCCTCAAGGGGTCCAATTAGAGAGGAATTAAGGTCCTCAGCCCTCAGTGTCAGCTCAGCTCGTGGATAACAGACAGAAGCAACTTGCTAGACATGAGAGCCGCCATCTGTATTAGTTTCCTAGGGCTGCTGTAACAAATTGCCACAAATATGGCAGCTTAAAACAACATAAATGTATTTCCTTCTAGTTCTGGAAACTATAAGTCCAAAATCAAGGTGTCAGCAGGACCAGACTCCTTTGGAGGCTGTATAGGATAATTTTTTCTTTACATCTTCCAGTTTCTGGTAGCTCCAGGCATTGCTTGCCTTGCAGCCACCACCACTGTGGTCCCATTGCCTCTACCTCTTCTGTATGTCCAATGTCCCTCTGCCACTCTCTCGCAAGAACACTCATGATTGCATTCACAGCCCACGTGAATAATCAGTCCAAGATAATTTCCCTGTCTCAAGATCCTTAACTTAATCATATATACAAAGACCCCTTTTCCAAATAAGATAACATTGACATGTCCCAGGGATTAGAACCTGGTATCTTTGGGGGCCATTGTCTGCCTACTACCCCATATTAAAAGTAAATCCTCCATTCCCCAGTCCAAGCCACCTCAGCCGAGCAGAGACAAGCTGTCCCTACCAAAGCCCTGCCAAAAATTGAAGACTCACAAGAAAAATGGGTGATTATTATTTTAAGCCACCAAGTGCTGGGGTGGTTTTGTTACACAGCCATAGATAACTGATACAAGCCTTGACCTCCTTGTTCATTTCTTGCTTCATTGCACTTGCTAGTTTAATCCAATTCTCCACCTGCTCTGAGCCCGGCCCTGGCAGCTGAATGTGATGAGGGGGAAACACACGACCCTGCTGACTCCACCCACGCTGGACTCAGGCCACTGACCTCACACAGGCCCTTTGGGCTGCCCAGACATCCAAACACACTTCCCCAGGGAGAATCATCACACGCACACACTCCCCCACATGTCCACCTACCCTTTCTCTCCGTTCAAACCTTTGCTGTTTCCTCCCCTGCCTTCATTGCAGCTCATCTCTTTGACTCCAATAAAAGGAACCAGAAAAGAAATTCTACAAGTCCCTCTATCACCTGTGCCAGCCGTGCCCACCCAAGCTCACTGCTTTACCTCCCACGGCGATGAATGACCTCCCTCTAGCCTCTCCCTGCGCCCACAAATGCAGTCCCAGAGGACACCACTCATTCTTCCCACGCTACTGCATCGTGACTTCTTGCCTCTCTCCTGGACTGGCCCCCTCAACATAAGGCAGGTCTTATCTCTCCCATTTGTCCCCAATTACATCATTCCTCCCCACCCCCTCTAAAATGAAAGAATGGGTCATGCTCACGATGTCTTACGGCTTCCCTCCTGTCGCTCTGGAATCCACTCCCATCAGACTTTCACATCCATCACTTTAGTGAAAACAGTTCTTGCCAAGGTCATCCGGTTTTGTCAAATCCAAGGTTCTGTGTCTGTCCTGATCCTATGTAACCCATCAGCAACCTGTATTAGTTTCTTGGGGCTTCTGAAACCAAGTCCCACCAACTAGGTGACTTAAAAAAAATAGAAACTTATTTGTAACAGTCTAGAGGCCAGAAATCCAAGATCCAGGTGCCAGTAGGGTCCTGTTCTTGCACTTTCCAGGGACGACTCTTTCTTTGCTTCTTCCAGCTTCTGGTGGCCACTGGCCTTCCTCAGCATTCCTTGGTGTATAGCTACATCACTCGACCACTCTACCTGCCTCCATCTGCGCATGGCCTTCTTCCCTCTGTGTGTCTCATGTGTCCACTCTCCTTCCTAGAGGACACCAGTCACTGGATTTAGGGCCGCCCAAATTCACTACGACCTCATATTTACTAATTACATCTGCAAAGACCTTATTTTCAAAGGCCACATACTGGGGCTTCTGGTAGACAACTACTCACAATGCAACATGTAGCGAACTGAGCATTTCTGCATAGAAACACTTCCTTCTCTGGGCACCTGGGTGGCTCAATGGTTGGTCATCTGCCTTTGGCTCAGAGCTGATCCAGGGGTCCTGGGATCAAGTCCCACATCAGGCTCCCTGAAGGGAGCCTGCTTCTCCCTCTGCCTGTGTCTCTGCCTCTCTCTCCATATCTCTCATGAATAAATAAATAAAATCTTGAAAAGAAAGAAAGAGAAAGAAAGAAGAAAGAAAGAAAGAAAGAAAGAAAGAAAGAGAAAGAAAGAAAGAAAGAAAGAAAGAAAGAAAGAAAGAAAAGAAAGAAAGAAAGGAAAGAAAGAAGAAAGAAAGAAAGAAAGAAAGAAAGAAAGAAAGAAAGAGGAAAGAAAGAAAGAAAGAAAGAAAGAAAGAAAGAAAGAAGAAAGAAAGAAAGAAAGAAAGAAAGAAAGAAAGAAAGAAAGAAAGAAAGAAAGTCTTCCTTCTCTTTGTTTCCAGGATTCCGCACTCCGTGGGCTTTCCTCGCACCTCAGTGACCATACCTCCTCAGTCTCCTTGACTGGCTGGCCCGCTCCTCATCTCTCTGAGCACCCTCAGGGCTCAGTCCTTGGTAGTTTTTTTCCTCCATCCATCCTTTCCCATAAATTATTTCCTCCAATCTTCAACCCCATCAACATAACTCCAAAATCCCTACCTCACCTCCACCTTGTCTCTCTCCTGAACCCCAGATGCATGCTTGCACCTTGGATGTCTAAGGGCCATCTCAAACTTAGTATGTTTGAAACCAAAATCCTAATTCTCCTCACACCTCAAAAACCTCTTCCACCCATAGACTCTCACCTCAGTAACTGGCATTTCTAGGGTCGACAACAAATCCCACTGAAACTACCTTCAAAATACATCCCACGTTCAGCCAGTTCCCGCAGCCCATTGCCACACCCTGGTCCAACTCAGCACCATTCGGCTAAAGCCAGCGTCAGCAAACTACGACCTCTCAGCCGAATCCAGCTGACCATCTGTTTTTATAAATAAAGTTTTACTGGAACACGGTCACACCCATTTGTGTGCATGTTGTCCGCGCTGCTGCATTCCAAAGGCGGGCCTGAGTAATTGCAGCAGAGACGCTATGGCCCCGCGAAGCCAAGCACGTTGACTCTCTGGAACGGTATAGAAAACATTTGCCAATCCCTGGCCTGGATTATTACCGTCATAGTTCTTCCTCTGTCCACCCTCGCCCACACTATAGTTGATTCTCAAGCTGGCAGGCAGAGCAATGTTTTTGAAATAGGAGTCAGACCCTCTCTCCTCCCCGCTTAGAATTCCTCAGTGCCAGCTGGTCTCCCTCCCCCAGCTCACCTGGCCCTGCCGCTCTAACCCCCGGCTCTCTCTCTGCCCTTATCTCCTGTGACACTAGACCTCAAATTTCTCCAGCCACACTAGACATATTCATGTTTCTAGAACATTCCATGCATGTTCCCACCTCAAAGTCTTTACATTTACATTTTCTCTTCCCTCCCATTTCTAGTCATCCTTACCAGGCTCACCCTTGCCATTCTCATGCTCTCCAGAGACCTTTCCTGCTCACCCTGTATGTGATAGCACTGTCCGCTCCCCAAGCACTTACTATGGCTTTCAATCGGCTCCCCGTCAATCCATAGTTTGCCACCGTCCGACATGATCTGCTTTCGCTTACTTATCTGATGGTCTTGCCTTCTCAAGGTCAGCATCGTGAATGACGCGCACAGTTCTATGGCCACCACTTAGCTCAGTGCCTGGAGCATAGCAGGTGCTTAGTGAAGATTTCTTGAATGAGTGAATGAGTGATGAAAAGAACAGATGCTCCCTGCAGGTCGATCCCTGGGCTAAGCCTTGTACATGCCGTAGATTGTTAACGTCAGGAGCCCCGAGGGACAGATGCTGACGTGAGGAGCCCAAGGACACCTGGCCAAGACTCAAGGTCAAGTGCAACACCACAGTTCACTATCCTAACCACCTCCACCTCCTAGAATTGTGCTGCTTATAAATTTTAAAAGATATTTGAACTTGTAAGACTGTATTTCTAGCAACCCAAGCATCCAGCAATGAACGACTGGCTAAGTAAAATGTGCACGTACTTACAAGGGAAGCAGTCAAGTTCACGGGGGCAGAAAGTAGAATGGTGGTGGCTAGGGGGGTGGGGGGCAGGGAGAACATGGGCAGCGAGTTTGATGGGCGCAGACTCTCAGTTTTGCAAGATGAGATTTCTGGAAATGGAAGGTGGCGATGGCTGCATGACATCGCGAGTGCACTTAATGCCACTGAGGTGTGCACTTTCAACGGCTAGGATATTTATGTGTATCTTACCAGATTTTTTAAAACAAATGGAAAAGGTCATATTTCTTCCTCATTAGAAACTGCCAAATGGCCACAACCTCCCAATTTCCAGAAGAGGGATGTGAGGTTCAGAGGGCGAGGGGACCAGGCAAGACCACCAGCCCAGGCCACCTGCCTCTTCGCAGAGGATGCCCTCTGCTTCCCCCACCCTGCCTTCTCCTAGGCTAGAGAAGACCTCCCTCCATGTACTCGCTACACTTTATATGACAGGACATTTATCTTTTCCATTCCTTGGGTGAATTAGGAGCTTCTGGAAACTTCTGTCCTCCCCTCCCAGATCCAGCCCTGAGTTGCACTGGGGCAAAATAGGTGCAAACACAAAAAGTGTCTCAGAAGAGCCAGCAGGAAGGGTGCGGGGGGGGGGGGGGGGCAAGGGGAGAGGTTGTGCATTAGCATATGCAAATTGGCAAGGGAAAAGAAAACTGGGAAAGCTGCTATTTTATCATTTGTGGTAATTATAGTAATTTAGAGTGGAGAATCAATGGGTTCCTGGAGGTAAAAGCATCTCGGAAGGATAATGTGGTGTGATTAAGAAGTTCTGATTAAGAGCCACTGCCATTTTCACTTGAAAAAAGTGAGGAAAGAGACCGGGGTCAGAAGTGCAGCAACAGTCAGGAAGATGGGGACATCAGCCTGCCGGGCCCTGTCCCTGCTGCAGAAGACAGAGAGGAGGAATCAAGGCGTCCCTGTTTTATGACATTTACAGAAGGAAGACAACCACGGAAGAAAAAAGGGGGGGGTGCTATGCAAACATGCTGTGCTAGGAGCAGTATTGCACTTGTCAAGGGATCTAGGGGAAGTATTGATGAGCTTGTCTCAGAAGGAAAGAATAGTCTGGAAAAGCTTCAGACAGAAGATGACATCCCAATAGGGTTTTGCGGTATCAGTAGGAGTTCATAGCTGACAGCAGCCCCAGGAAAGGGATTTGCGGGTGGAAGCAATGGCGTATGTGAAGCAGTGGAATGTATCTTTGGGGAACTCTGGGGGACAAGCAGGGAGTGAGGAGTTACTGCTCATGGAGCTGAGGACACTGCCAGCGCACTCCAGGGCCCGGCCTTAACTCGGCTAGCTGATGGAGGGTGAAGACGGAAACACAGCAGTGACTTGCTCAGAATGGGATTTCAGGAAAAACTGGTGAATGGAGCTGGAGAAGTCAGCGTAAGGAACCAAGCATCGCCGTGGAGGGATCAGGGCAGGGGACAGGGGGCAGGAGGTCAGAGGAAAGGCCCCTGCGCAGGAGGAGGGGACTCAGAGGCAAGTCTTGGAACCTCATGGGTCACAACCAAAAGGGATGAAACAATCACCTGGGTCAACACCCATTCTCTGGATGCGGGAGCCCGAGCTCGGAGACGCGAAGGACCTGAAGGAGGTGTCATAGCTCGTCACAGCAGAGCACGGGCTTGACACCAGGTTGGCCTGACTCCAAAGGATGAGCTCGGTCTACCACTCCACCACCGCAGGACGTGGGACAGAAGGGCCGGTGATCCTGAGGCCTTGTCACACGACAGGAGTTGGAGAGTGGTCGCAGCTGGTACCTTCCATGGTGTACTGAGTACAGTACTGTGTACTGTGAAGGTACACATGGTGTACCTTCCACTGAGAGCGCAGACCCGGACCCATCGTGTCAAGCCCCGAAGGACTCCCTGCAGCACAGGGGGCAGATATTCCTGCCCAGAGAACCATGACACAGCCACACCTGTCCACCCAGAGTGCCTATTTTATGAGTGAGTTCCCTGTCCCTTGCAAGTATGCAAGCCAAGCCTGAGAGCCCACCCACCTGGGATGCACTAGAGTGGATTCCTGCCCTCTTAAAAGGTTCCTGAGATCTCTTTGAAAGCTGAGGGTCTATGCTCTTTGCAGCTTGAGACGCATCCCCACGTGGACCACATACCTGGTACTGGCTGCTGAAGAACCATCTATTAACTCATTCACAAGCTGAAGCTGTAAGGGAACATGTTGGTGGGAGAAACAGAAGCAGGAGGACTCGGAGGGGCACCTAAGAGCTGGTGGGGAAGGATGAGAAGGACCGCGGTTCCCACAGAGGAGCAGGAAAGGCAAAGGCCCAGAGGCCACAGAGACCCGATGGTGCATCATAGGGGCCACGCAGGTCATGGAGGCTAAAGGCGGAGTGGGGCAAGCGGAGGGGCAGAGGAGTTGCTGTGGTCGCGGCCAGGCCATGGTCGCAGGGAGGGTGCAGCATCTCCTGGGCCGCGGGGGGAGGGGAGACAGGGGGGGGGGGGTGGCACCGCCTCCTGCCTCCTCTGCCGTGGGGAGGGTGCTCGGCCTCCTGGGCCGCGGGGGGAGGGGTATGGGGGGGCACAGCCTCCTGGGCCGCAGGGAGGGTGTGCTGCCTCCTGGGCCGCGGGGCGGGGGGGCGTACCGGAGGCACCGCCTCCTGGGCCGGGGGGAGGGCGCACCGCCTCCTGGGCCACAGGGGGAGGGGTATGAGGGGGCACTGCCTCCTGGGCCCCAGGGAGGACGCACCGCCTCCTGGGCCGCGGAGGGGGGGGGTTACCGGGGGCACCGCCTCCTGGGCCGCGGGGAGGGCGCACCACCTCCTGGGCCGCGGAGGGGGGTTACCGGGGACACCGCCTCCTGGGCCGCGGGGAGGCGGGGGTACTGGGGGCACCGCCTCCTGGGCCGTGGGGAGGGCGCACCGCTTCCTGGGCCGCGGGGGGCGGGATATGGGGGGCACCGCCTCCTGGGCCGTGGGGAGGGCGCACCGCCTCCTGGGCCGCAGGGGGAGGGGTATGGGGGGCACCGCCTCCGGGGCCACGAGGGGGGTGGGGGGGCACCGCCTCTGGGCCGTGGGAGGGGGTACGGGGTGGGGGGCACCGCCTCTGGGCCGCGGGGAGGGCGGGGCAGCCGGCAGGCGGCGAAGTGATGCGCGCTGGGCAAGTTGGCCCTGACAGCCGCGTGGGGTCGTAGTCGCTCCCGAGAAGGAGCACCGAGGCCCGGGCCGACCGCAGCGGGCAGCAGGGCGGGGTCTGGCCGGTCGGGGCGCCCGCAGCACCCGGACCCGAAGTCCCCGCCGCCCCCCGCCCCACGCTGTGCGCCCGGCCCGGGGGAGGGGCCGCGAACGCCAGCCCCGCACGAGGCCTCCCGGCCTCACACCGACAGATGGAGCGTTTGTTGACGCCCCGGTGACAGCTTGAAAACTCCTCTCCTCCCTCCGAGCCGCCCGTTCCACCTCGTCCTCCCATCTGCCATCTCATTTTAAAACTAGCAGAACAACTCGGCTAGAGCAATTCCGACTTTTTCCATCTGTGCCGAGTTAATTAAGAGGGTAATGAGAGCTGGGAAAGAACGAGGCCTGCATTAATTCAAGATATGATTAAGAGAAGCATCGCTCAGATACACGTGTGCGCACAGAGCCAGGCCCAAAGGCTGGGGGGCGGGCGCGGGGGGCGCTCCAGGGACCCCGCGCGGCCAGCAGGTGCCACCAGGGCCACGGCTCCGGCCGGCGGCCTCTGTGGTCGCAGGAGAGACGGCGGGGACCACCTTGGAGTCTCTTCCCACGAAGCCTCTCCCCCAGCGTGCGGGTCACACGGGCCGACAGGGGACACAGAAAGGACGTGATGGAGCTTCTCTTTATAGGAACCCCTCATCCTGACCTGACCCCTGATCTAGAACAGTTCTAGGTGCACCAAAACTTCACTAAATATCAACACAATCAAAACCCAAGACCAGAGGCCAGGTCTTCTGACTCTAGTCCTGTAAGCCTTCAGGGAAAGACGCCGGCGATCGTGACACTGAGTGATAATGACGACATGACCCACGTCCCCGAGCACCTGCCCCGGGCCGGCCGTGGGTCTAAGGACTGTGTGCACGTGTTACCGCACCTGATTCTCGCAGCAGCCCCAGAGGCAGGTGTGATTGATATGGTTCCCTTTTTGCAGATGGGGACAGCCAGGCTCAGAGCCTGACGGACTCGCCCCAGATGCCAGGGTGCGGACGCGGCGGGGACGGGGTTTCGATGATGCCCAAACAAAACTGTCCTGCCAGATGATATCAACCCCTGTGTTCAAGCAGACGGACAATGAGGTGCATCGTGAGGCACTTTGGTGGCACAGAGAAGGGAGCCCACATCCAACCTTGTGTGATTAGGAGAGGGGAACCAAAGAAGGCGTCCTGGAGGAGGGGGCATCCAGGCAGACTCAGCAATGATCCAGATTCAGCAATTGTTTGTGAAATGTCTCCTAGAATCCTGCTAAGCAACGTGCCAGCCCTGAACCTATGTGCCTCTGTCATTAAATGCTGGTGTGGAGGCATCACTGTCCCCTTGTGACCCATGAGGAAAGTGAGATTTGGGGATCAGAGCTGGTGAGAAGGGGTCGGACTGGAAGGCAGGTCATTCTGACTCAAGCAGGCGCTGGATTCTCAGCCCAGGATGGGTGCCCTCGGGGCAGAAAGGGACCATGAGAGCGGGCATGCCCTCAGGACACCAAGCCAAGAGCTCTCGGTTCCCTCCCCCCCCCCCCCCCAGGAGTCAGGACAGCCGGGTGCTGGGTTCTAGGTCTGGGCTGTGCTGTCTCTCCATCCCAGGAGGTCAGAGCTCACACACTGAGGCCTAACTTGACAGACCTCTGCATCTCCTGGCCTCCCCCACCCCCCCGCCGACCCCTGCACCTGCCTTATTGAACATGTCCTGCAGCTTTAAAGTCCAAGCAGAAATGGTCATCGACCCCTCTGTTCTGTTCCCTGCCTTCTCCGCCATCACCTACACAAGAAGCCAGAAATAGGGAAGTCATTCTGGACCCCGACCCCCGCCCCAGGCATAACCAAGTCTAACCACACTTTAGATTGCCTCTGAAATGCGTCCTGTCTACCCCTGTCCCCCACCACCTGGGGATGCTCACTGCCAGCACCCCAGCCCAGGCCACATCTCCTCCCTTTGCACCTTGTACCCCCTCTTACAGGGCTCACCCCCCCACCACACCCCTCCGTTCCCTCTCCAAGCCTCCTGTAACAACAAAGCTTCTTTGTGCAAATGGTATTTTATTACAGAAGACAATCTAATTTACAAATCAATACACATTTCAAGGAAAACATTTAGGCATCATAAAAGAATGCATGAATATAAAAATTTCAATGTGCAAAATTCAACAAGGAAATGCACAAGAAAACTTATGTTTAAACTATGTGGTTATTACTGTGCCACTGTGAAGGCAAAATAAAACTCCTCTTCCAGAGGCTAAAAAGGGAAGAAGATCTTAAGAATGTAGCGAAAGCATTTCCACACGCTGATTTCAATAGTCTGGTGTGTGCAGAAATGCTTCCTCTAGACTCAGGAAGTGTTTACTGTTGGGAAGGAAAAGAGAAAGATGTTGCACTTGGCTGCCCTTTTGGACCTTCTGTCACCCTTCCCTGTGCCACCCTGTAGGGTGATTCTCTTGAGCTGCTGAGACTCATTAGGAGGCGAGCTTCCCAGGGGGTGGGATTCTTTTTTTCAATGATTACATCAAAGTTCCAACAATGGAGTGGAATGCATGGAATGGAGTAGAAGGCATGGAATGGATGGAATGGGTTGAATGGAATGGAGTAGAATGAATGGAATGAAATGGATGAAATGGAGTAGAATGCATGGAATGGAATGGGATGGATGGAATGGATGGGATGGGATGGGATGGATGGAAGGGAATGGGATGGAATGGATGGGATAGGATGGGATGAATGGAATGGATGGATAGAATGGAATGGAATGGAATGGAATGGAATGGAATGGAATGAAGGGAATGGAATGGATGGAATAGGATGGGATGGAATGAATGGATATAATGGAATGGATGGGATGGAAGGGAATGGAATGGAATGGAGTAGAATGCATGGAATGGGATGAATGGAATGGACTGGATGGGATGGAATGGAATGGATGAGATGGAATGGATGGATAGAATGGAATGGAATGGATGGAAGGGAATGGAATGGGATGGATGGAACAGATGGGATAGGATGGAATGGATGGAATGAAATGGATGGAAGGGAATGGGATGGAATGGAATGGATGGGATGGGATGGAATGGAATGGATTGGAGTGGAATGGAATGGATGGGATGGGATGGGATGGAATGGATGGATAGAATGGAATGGAATGGATGGAAGGGAATGGAATGGGATGGATGGAACAGATGGGATAGGATGGAATGGATGGAATGAAATGGATGGAAGGGAATGGGATGGAATGGAATGGATGGGATGGGATGGAATGGAATGGAATGGATTGGAGTGGAATGGAATGGATGGGATGGGATGGAATGGATGGATAGAATGGAATGGAATGGAATGGATGGGATGGGATGGGTGGAATGGAATGGAGTGGAGTGGAATGGAATGGATGGGATGGAATGGATGGATAGAATGGAATGGGATGGAATGGGATGGGATGGGATGGAATGGAATGGAATGGAATGGAATGGAATGGAATGGAATGGGATGGGATGGAATGGATGGATAGAATGGAATGGGATGGAATGGGATGGGATGGGATGGAATGGAATGGAATAGAATGGAATGGAATGGAATGGAATGGGATGGGATGGGATGGGATTGGATGGAATGGAAGGGATGGGATGGGTGGAATGGAATGGGATGGAGTGGAATGGAATGGATGGGATGGAATGGATGGATAGAATGGAATGGGATGGAATGGGATGGGATGGGATGGGATGGAATGGAATGGAATGGAATGGAATGGAATGGGATGGGATGGAATGAATGGATAGAATGGAATGGGATGGAATGGAATGGGATGGGATGGAATGGAATGGAATGGAATGGAATGGAATGGGATGGGATGGGATGGGATGGAATGGAAGGGATGGGATGGGTGGAATGGAATGGGATGGAGTGGAATGGAATGGATGGGATGGAATGGAATGGATGGAAGGGAATGGAATGGATGGAATAGGATGGGATGGAATGAATGGATATAATGGAATGGAATGGATGGGATGGAAGGGAATGGAATGGAATGGAGTAGAATGTATGGAATGGGATGAATGGAATGGACTGGATGGGATGGAATGGATGGATAGAATGGAATGGAATGGATGGAAGGGAATGGAATGGGATGGATGGAACAGATGGAATAGGATGGAATGGATGGAATGAAATGGATGGAAGGGAATGGAATGGGATGGAATAGAATGGAATGGAGTAGAATGCATGGAATGGATGGAATGGAATGGACAGCAGCCACCACATACCCATTCGGGTGTCTACTATCAAACAAACAAAAAGAAAAGATAACAAGGATTCATCAGGAATCCGGAGAAACCGGAACGCTGTGCGTTGCTGGTGGGAATGCAACACCGTGCAGCCACTATGGAAAACAGTACCATGAACCTTTGAAAAATTGAAAATAGCACTACCAGCGGACCCAGTGATTCCACTTCTGGGTATAAACCCCAAAGAATTGAACGTGGAGACTCAGAACAGGGATGTGTGCCTCCATGTCCATGGCAGCATTATTAAGAATAACGGCAGGTGGGAAGCAAGCCCTGGATAGACCAAACGTGGTCCCTACTTGCAGTCGGGTGTCGGCAGCTTAAAGAGGAAGGAGGCTCCAACACAGCTAAGCTTGAACGAGGACACTATGTTAACTGGAGTAAGCCAGACACGGGGACAAATGCTGTGTGATGGCACTTACGCGAGGTACCTGGAGCAGTCAAGTTCATAAAGACGGAAATGCCAGGGGGTTGCCGGCCGGGAGAGGCGGGGGACGGGAGCTGTTCCGGGGTGGAGAGCTTCAGTTTGGGAGATGGGACGAGGCCTGGAGGTGGGGGTGGTGGTGGCTGCGCAGCCACGTGAGGGCGCCTGATGCCGCTGGGCGTGCACGAATCGGTCGGAGGGTGAATTCTCCACTCGTGTCTTTTGCCACAATTAAAACAAAGAGGGGCGCGGTGGTTGTACAGCAAGGACGAGACTCGGCCGCTGCAAATGAAGATCTGCTTCCCCTGAGGCTCTGGAGCCGGTGTTGCCCTGAGGCCGGCCTGAGGGCCCCCCACGTTGAGGCTGCCCCCCCAGGCCCTCCCCCAGCTCTGGGCTGCCCCAGGTGCGAGGGCCAGCCTGCTTGCCTGCAGGGCCTCGGCCTCCCTGTCTGTGGAATAGCAGTTCCTGCCCCGCTCTTGGCTCTTGGCACCGGGACGGGGAGAAACAGAATCTCAGACAGCAAAGGAAGGCACGCGAGTGTAAGTCCCAGCTCCGCCCAGGTGACCTCTGTCCCTTGAGGGGCCTCGGTCTCCCCATCTGAGAAATGGGTGGGAAGGGGATAATGCCCGGGATTGTTTCTTCCGGCCTCCAGCAGGTAGCTGAGCAGGAACGTGTGGTCCCGTGTCATGTGGGGCCCGTCCCCCTCCACGTGCCTTCGGGTACAGCGAGACTCAGAAGCTGCAAACGACATTTCCCAGGTGCCCTTGCAGCTAAGACACTGCAGGCAAAGGAGGCTCCGTCCAGGTGAGACTCAGAGGGCGGATGGGAGGGGTGTGAGTGGGACCTTCACTGGCACGTGGGATGCTCAGGGGGCTGTTTTCCAGTTGTTTCTGAGGAACCTTAGACCGGTGCTCCCCAGGGTGTGGGCTGAGCACCAGCTGCATCAGCATCACCCACGAGCCTCTAAGTAAAAGCAAGACCCTCAGACCCCAGATCCCATCCCAGATTCACCAAATTTAGAAACTCTGGGGTGGGGCCCAGGAATCTGTGCACTCGCGCGCTCTCCAGGTGATGTGCATGCGTGCTGAAGCCTCAGGACCCCCGACCCCATCGGCCTTGACATGGGTCCTTAGCGCTGGTGGTACCTGACCCCTGTCACTGGGACCCCAGTTGTTAGACGCACACACCCAGGGGGCTGTCATCTGATGTTTTGTTAATATTTATAACTTCTTTATGTGTGTATTTACTTATTTGTTAGAGAGAGCACGCCCGTGCACAGCGGGGAGGGGTAGAGGGAGAGGGAATCTCAAGCCGACTCCACGCTGAGCGCAGAGCCTGATGCAGGGCTCGATCCCGAGACCCTGAGGTCATGACCTGAGCCAAAACCAAGAGTCAGACTGTGCCCCCCAGGCGCCCCCTCTTTCTTTATTTTTTAATGACTTGGGCACAGTGACGTGCGATACCCAAACGGGTGCAGCTCGATTCATCTTCCACTTGCACTTACCCGTGGAGCCATCACCCAAATCACGGCGTAGAACATTTCCAGCCCCTGCAACCCCTTTGTACCCCCCCACCCCTGCGTCACTTCTTCCCAAAGGAAACGACTGCTCTGAGCCCCCTCCCGTGTGGTACTCTTGCCTGTTCCTAGTTTCCATACAGATGGGACCTACCCGAAGCACCGTTCTGTGCCTGGCCCCTTGCCCTCTCACGTGCATCTGTGACCTTCTCTCGTGCTGTAGAGCACCTGCTGCTCTTGTTTATCGCTGCGGAGTACCGCGTGACGTGGCCGTGCCACCATCTAGCCATTGTGCCAGGGATGGGCGTGTGGACGTGTCCAGTGGGGGCTGTTATGAATATAGCTGCCGGAACATTCTTGTCCTCGTCCTTCGGAGGACACGGGCACTCGTGGGATCCACGGATGCCCAGGGGTGAGGCTGCTAACGTTAGGCTTGCTCAGACGCTGCGGGTTTGCCCAAGAGGACGACAAGGTCCGCACATTTATGACATTGCACTTCATCCCCACAGCTCAGCAGGGCTTGGATTGTACCTTCGCACATCTCACAGACAAGAGACCCGCGCTCGGGGACGTCAAGTCACTCTCCCCAGCCTCTGGGTCGACTCCCGATGTGCGCTGTCCACGTGGGCAACGTGCTTCCTGCAGCCGGGCCTCACTCTCCCCGTCCGTAGAATGGGCGGGCAGCCTGGCCAGACCCTTCAGCCGCAGGACTGAGCTTCAGGTGAACTCCGAGGCGGGAGCCTGCCGCGCGACGGGCACAGCATCCAAGGGCCTGGTGTCCGCCGCAGGGGGTCACGGTCCTCCACCCGCGGCCCGGCCCGACTCCTAGGGCTCCGCACCATTGAGTCTGACCCACTCGGGCCCGGGTGAGTCACAGACCTTCCCCGTTCTAGGAGGCCCTGACCCCGCGGGATTCTGTGGCCTGAGTGTCGGGCGGTGCCATCCTCCGGGAGTCCCGGGAGCCCCGGGCAGGAAAGCTGGGTGGGCACGGGGGCCCCGGCCAGGCCGCCCTCACGGGAGCTGGGGAAGCTCGCCTCTGGCTGCGGTAAAGTCCACAGGGAAAGGCTGACGGTATCTCAAGGAGAGAACGTTGAACGGAAGGAGAGCGGAGCTTAGGCCCTCGCCAGCGCCCCGCGGAGGTGATTTCTGATTCAGGTGTTGTGAAGGGCCAACACTTTGGTTGTTGGAGAAGGAAAAAAAATTAGGCGTTCACGTATTCCCGGAGCCACGTCCAGGCACAGTGCCCGAGCAGGGGTGGGGGGAACAGAGGTGAGAAGCCCTGCTCCGGGCGGGGGCCCCACCGACCCCGGAGCCCTGGCCCCCTGGCCTGGTGCATCTCTGCCAAGGCCACCCAAGTGGCCTTTGCTCCTTGTTGCCACCGTGACCATCCAGCGGGCCCTCCCCTCAGGCTCCCCTTGCTCTTTGGGGGGGGGGGGCGCTCCCTCCCTCCTGAACCTTCACTGAGCCCCTTATGCCGAGATCTGGAGTCAGCCCTCGCGCTCGAGCCCCTCCCCACGCACCCCCTGCGCTCGGACCGCGCCCCCGGAGCTGCAGGTTCCAGAACCTGCCGTGTGCGCTCTCGCTCCCCCGCCTGAAACGCCCGCTGGCCCATCCCTGGCAGAGTCCCGCTGTGGCTCGCGGCCCGTGCGAAGCTCCTCCTTTACTGTCTTCACCGTGGAGTTCCGCGCCGCCTCCCCGTGAGTCAGCCCTTCTTCCGGGGGGGCCCTACCGACCCGTGGCCGCTCGTCCCCCACCGGGTCCCAGCGAGAGGCGTGTCCTTGTCCCCCGCTGGACTGTGAGCAGCAGCTGAGTCTCGGTCCCGGCCGACCCCCCGGGTCGCTCTGAAAGCGCGGGGTGTCAGACGGCCCTACAGAGATATCGCCGGGCAGAAGGGGCGAAGAGGCAGCTGAGGGCAGACGCCGCCCCGGCCCTCGTGCGCACGTGCCCGCCCCGGGGCCCCGGGGGCCCAGCTGTGAACCAGGGAGTGACGGGCCGGGGCGGACACCCCCAGGCCCCACCGCCGCTCCGTGTCCAGAGGGCACTGAGGCTCGGACTGGGGAGCGACAGGACCAAGGTCACGGGGCCCATCTCGCCCTCTCCGCACCACTTCCCCGTTATCAGAACGAATGTCTGATCGATTCCTGGGAGTGGACCCTGCCCCAGGGCCTGTGCGCTCAGGGTTCACTGGGGCGTCCTCGGGCCCGCACCCGAGAGGGCGGAGGGGACACAGGCAGGCACGGGGAGAGGCCGGGGGTGGCTCGGTGCTAGCAGAGGCCTCAGCCAATCCCAAAGGGGCTCTGGACTGAAAGAGATGACCGGAGGGGGCGGCCGGGCGGCTCTGGTGGTGGAGCGTCCAGCTGGCGGCTTCAGCTCAGGTCCTCATCTCTGGGTGCTGGGATCGAGCCCCGAGTCAGGCCCCCCCGGCTCGACGGGACTCTCCTGGGATAGTCTCTCCCTCTGCCTCTTGCCTCACCCCTGCTCCCTCAGTCTCTCCAAAAAATAAATAAGTAAATTTAAACTAGAAGAGAGAGATGACCTAGAGTTGATCCAAGTGGAGGGACGGGGGCCAGGCCTTTCACCCCAAACCGTGTGCATTCCCCAGGGAGGGGCACGGCCTTCCTTCAGCCAGGGCCGCCGCCCCGACAGCCTCAGCTGAGCCATCGGCCTCAACGCTCGCAGCCCCGGGGCAGGCAGGGTCCAGACGGCCGGGGGCCCCGCACAGCGTCTACCGCAGTGTCCGTTTACCCAAAGCGCCCAGCCCGGGGCCGGCTCCTGGAACATGCGCCGCGCTTCGTGGGCTGGTCCTGGAATCTGTGTCACACTATTGTACTGCACCCTCGCCCTCGCTCGCTCTCGCCCTCTCTGCCACTGCCTGATGCAGGCGGGGGTGCGTGCTGCCCCCGCACAATGGAAGGCAGCGTGTGCGCACGGCAGATGGTTGGGAGATAAAAAGACGGAATCGCCACCACCCCGAGTTCCACGATCAAGGGGGCGCAGGAGAGACAGATCTAGAGGAAGCTGTTAAAGATGTGAAAGAGGAGGAGAGCCCATGGTAGACCTTAGGCAAATATCTGCAACAATAAAATTCATAAATAAATTTTGGATTGCAGTTTTCCCCCATAAATGGCCGTAAGTGCCCTGAAGACGGTGCTCAAGGGGCAGCCTGGGGGGCTCAGCGGTTTAGCATCTGCCTTTGGCCCAGGGTGTGACCCCGGGGTCCCGGGATCGAATCCCACATCGGGCTCCCTGCATGGATCCTGCTTCTCCCTCGGCTTGTGTCTCTGCCTCTCTCTGTGTCTCTCATGAATAAATAAATAAAATCTTTAAAAAAAAAAAAAAAAAAAAGACGGTGCTCAAGTCCCTCTCCTGCTTGGATAATCTGAAATAAAGAGGAGGGAGTTGCCCACCCCTGGGGGCCTCCTAGGGGCCCTGGACTTGGTGGATCAACTCACTGGATCCTGACCCCAACCCCATGAGATGGGCCTGGATGCCCCATTTTCCGCCACGGAGCTTCAGTACGGGGAGTGGAGCGACTGTGGGTGGAAGAGCCAGAGCCGGCCGACAGTCCCGCAGCCAGTCCCGCAGCTCAGGGCCTGCACGCCTCCCTGCCCCCCGCCCTGGCGTTGGGGAGACCGGGGCCCCAGGCGGCCCCCCCACCCGGGACGCTGCTGCCCAGAGGGCTGTGTTGCCAGCAGGGCCCGCCCGGGGCTCGGGGTCTCGCAGCAGAGCTGGTCCCCGGGCCCACACAGCCCCGGGCAGGACCCGTCGTCTTACAGCCCGGCCTCCGGGAGGACAGCACTGCCAGTGTCGCCCCCTCCGACGTGACACGATTGTCCCCAGACTGTAAATCAATAACCAGAACACAATAAACTGTTAGGTCTGGGTGGCATAAACTACGGGCACAGACCAAGAGACTTAGGAGCACAGTTTGCTCTAAATCAGTTTAACCACCTTGTAGCTTCTCACATTACGGTCTTAATCTAGCACATTAGCGAGATTAGTACGTGGTTTTTGCAATTAAATTGCATATTTTATCACTTCTCCTTCTTTCATGCTATATAAACTTCCAGGAAATTACAGACTCATAAACTTTGGCATGAAGCATGAGGCAGTGGGAAGTGGAAAAACCAGAAAGGCATTTGGGGGGCAGCTCTGAATTGCACATCCCATATTTTTATTTGATGTAAAAAAAAAAAAAAGTCTTCCATTAATACCCTCCATTAGGGTAAAGAAATTTCAATGAATAGATTTAGAGATGAGTCTTCTGATGCACATAACTGAGGCCCCTGAGGATTACAGGGTGTTTTTTTTTTTTTTTTTTTTTATTGCTAAGAGGAAATGTTTAAGATTTTAATGTAGATGGGTTGGGGGTGGGGAGTTATTCTGCTCTAAGAGCAAGAAAAACACATTTTCTTCTGAGTCTTGGTTACGGGCTTCACCGCGGCCTCATACACAGGATTTGGAATCAGAATCCCTTACTTAGTAAATTAGAGAGAGAAATCCGCTTGGCGGGGGCATATCTGGGGAGCCCTTTCCTGCGACGTGGTGACTGTGATGCTCAGGAGCCCATGCGTGAGGCCCGCGTGGGCCGGTGCCCGTGGGTGCTCAGGCCGGATCCCTTCCCGGAACACAACCCGGTCCCCGGCAGGTCCTGGAGGCTCCGAGTCTCGGGCTCCAGTCAGCACAGGCTTCGGGGGAGATGCTGCGGCTCGTCCTCTGGAAGCCTCCCCGGTAAACACTGGAGCGCACAGGGCGGCGGCCTCGCCGAGCTCTGAAGCGGGTGCGGGGCGCGAGCGGCGGGGCAGCGCCGTGGGGACCCAGGGCTCCCGAGGCTGCACCTGGAGGAGCAGGGCCGGGCGCTGGGGAGCACGGCCTCGACACCCGAGCGCTCTCACCCCCGCCTCTGTCACCTGCACAATAAGAAGAAGCGCCCGAGAAAGCAGGGCTGCGGGAAAGAGCAAGAGCGGGGCGCTGGCACCAGCCCCTGGCGCCCCCGGGCATCGGCCCACCCCCCAGGGGTCTCCACTGCGGCATCTACTGGGCGCCAGGCCTTGGCTGCCTGCTGCGGGCGCAGATGTGTGTCAAAGTCGGTCACCTCCTGCAAGGTGTCAGGGTCCTATGGGGCGGTGACCCCAAAGCCAGGAAGGGGCAGCCTCGCTAACAGAGCGCTCACAGGGGCCGGGCCGCGGGGCTCCAAGGTGCAGCCCTGGGAGCCGGTCCCTAAAGGTCGGGATGGGAAGGCCTGCTCGGGGCCCCAACACCCCCACTGACGACCTGGATTCCAGCGCTTTCCTCCGCGAGGCGGGGAGCAGGAGGCCTGGAGCAGGACCGGGTCAGTCCCACTTCGGCTCTGCCCAGAACAGAACTCGGGTTCCCGACGGGGCTCTGGGTCCCAAGGTCACCGTGGCCGCGAGGGTGCAGTCCTTAGGCCTCCCCGGAGAGCCGAGTCCCTTCACCCTTTCCCAACACACGAAGCCCAGGAGCTGAGATGTCCCCGCCTTTCTCCTTCGCCCCAAGAGCCAGAGCCACGTCGTCTTCTTGAACTGCCATGTGCCCAGTACCTGCTCCTCCTGGCTCTCCCTGGGATGAAACCCGAGGGCCCCGGAATGGAAGGCGGGTGGAATAAGTGAAGGAGAGCTCATTCGTTCCTTAATGAGCCGTCAGGAAGTGCTAACTAAACGCATAAAGGGACGAATGAACAAGGGAGGGAGTTGGACCATGGCCCACGTCGGGGTTCGGGCTCACCTCTGTGGCCACTCTGTCCTTTGTCCCTCTCTTCTTCCTTCCTGATTGATGCCGACAGTCGGCATATTTTAGGAGTTGCTCCAGGACACGCAAGCGTCTCTCTAGATTGAAGTAAAGTGTAGATGGATGAGCCAATCATTTCTAAACTCAATGTCCCAACCCCAGGGCCTGAGAGAGGAAGCGTGTTGAGTTAAATCCATAAAGTAGCTGCACAAGAGGACGCCGGCCTGAAACCAAGCGTGCCCGGCTTTGACCCTGGCAGCCATCCGCGTGGGACAGCCCCGGAGCCCCGCGGCCCGGGCCACCCTCCACCTTCACCACCAGGAACCCTCACCCTGGCCCCAAGACCCACGTCTAGAAGAAGCAGGAAGAGAACCCGATCCACGGGCCCCGTGGAGAAGGGACAGGAATGGGAACGTGAGAGAGCAGAGGGGAAAGGTTGGGGACGTGGGGCAGAGGGAGGAGGAGCACAGGTTTGGGAATCCAGGGCGCGGGGCCCCGGGGCTGTCAGCCGTGAGCAAGTCGGTCCCCGCTGGGGACTTTGACTCCGTCTATGCAACAGCCCCAGGGACCCCTCCTGGGCGGCTCCTGAGACGAGGAAGCCCCCTCCCCCCATGGGAAGGCGCAAGCTCTGCAAAGGCAGACACGGACCGTCGGCCAAAAACCCCTCATCCTGGAACCCATCCTGCGGCCCCCTGAATACTCCCGCCACAGGGGCATCCTCCTGGCTGAGAGCAACGGCCACCTTTTCCTTGAGTCATAACTGGGTGGAATCGTCACTTTAGCCCTTCTGAAAACGCTGAAGATAAAGCATATCCATGCCCCTGGTGGAGGGGGGGGTTCATCAGCTATTAGGTTTGAGCCGGCTGCGCATCAGGATCATCCAGCAGGCCAGTGACCCCAGCTCCCTGGGTGGTGGCAGCAGGCAGCCGAGTTTGGGAACCGTCACCCCAGACCTCATTTCATGGCAGGCGGACCATGAGGGAGACAGTTAGGAAACATCCAGTCACCACTTGGCTGCTTGTGCTCAGTGTCCAGTAGAGGGGAGGCCATGGCCCTTGCTCCGGACGGTGAGGACAGACGCCACCTGGAGAGGCAGCCGTGAAGACCTGGCTTCGGCCCTGAAGATGCGCCCCCTCCGGGAGCCACAGCCTCACTCGGCACGTCGTTCCCACTTGCGTGTCCCCCTCCCCACATCCCCCAGGAACGAGCTGAGCACTCCAGACAAATGTGATGTTGAATGAAGAACATATGTCCTGCGTGCAGTTAAAGACCATTTCCCTTCCTCCTCACCAGTCTCGTCGGGAAATACGTTCTCTCTGCTTTCACATTTTAGGGATGAGCAGATGGCAAAAGTTTTGATTCAGGAATAATGTCCATCTGAAAGGCCCACGCTCAGGGGCCCCTGACTGTCATCACAGAACCATCGCGGACACACAATCTGGACCCTTAAAAAGTCCCTGTTTCATCCAAAACTGAAATCTTCACCTCCCCACCCTTCACCCAGCTTCTCCTCCGGAGATGCTGCCCCAGTAAATAGAACCCTGTCGCCCAGCCTTGACTCACCCCCACCCCAGTCACCCAAAAGTGTCCTGACCCGGACCCCTCCTTGCCAGTCCCCTTCTGCAGCCTGAGCTCAGGCCTCCCCAGTGTCCCAGCAGCCGTGGTCTGGCCTCCTTGCTGCTCCCCTTTCCTCCATGTCTCTCTCCCATATCAGCACTCAGAACTTTCTAGAAGGCCCAACTGACCAGAACACATCCCGGCTCAATAACTGCCCACGAGCTCACAGGGTCCACAATGTTTCCTGCTTTGGTCCCTTCATGGATCCCGTGAAAATGGTGATATTTGGCGAGCACCCTACAGAAGCCAGACGCGTAGCTCGCTGCTAGCAGCACCGGCCGGGCCCTGGCAGACCCGAGGGCCGCGGGGCTAAGGCTCTTGGGTCATGTGTAAGCTGTTCACGTCCGACGGGCTGGAAAGCTCAGGCCCACAGCGACAAGGCCAAACACATGTGACCAGCACAAGTGCCCCGAGAGCTTGGAGGATGCAGATCCCCAGGCCTCCTCCCCACCTTCCGTCCAGCGCGGGGTCGCACAGAGCCAGGCTTTTTCCCTTAAGAGCACTAATCTCATTGACAATTATACGATCAGATGCATCAGTATCTAGTCACAGTCTTCCTGCTCGCGAACCCGTAAGCTCCTGTGGCCCTGCTGTATACCAGGTCTTCCCTTAGCTCAAACCGAGTGCCGCTGCGGCCGCCAGGAAGCTTTCAAGGATCTCTTCTTGGCAACCCAGACTGACTAGCTTCGTCGGGCTGGTGTGATAAGCTCTGCACACATGGGAGAGTTCCTGGCACATCGTGGATGCTCAAGGGACATCCGCTGAGGATGGTTGGATGGATGGATGGATGGATGGATGGACGGATGGATGGATGGATGAATGCATGGGTGGGTGAATGGACGGATGCATGATTAGCCGACTGAGGAGATGGATAGAAGATGGGTGGATGGGGGTCTCGGCCCAGCTGACCTCTCCAGCCTTACTTCCCACCCTATCCCCACAGACAGGCTAAAAGCTCACAAAATGGAAAGATGACATGATTATGTTCCTACATGACCTCGTCCTTTGAAGAAAGGGGCTATTTTGCTGTTTGAAGAGGGTTTCGGGGTCCCAGGAAACACAAGCTTCTGGAAAGAGGTATGTCCAAAAACAGTCATTCCCAAGACGCAGCACGGATGCCAAGAGTAGAAGCTTCACGGTCCTCACGCTCTCCCTCGGCTGCCAGGGGAGTGGCATCAACACCCGGGCGAAAATCAAGAACAGCTTTACTATCAAGTGGGTTCCACCATCAAGGATGAGATGCCAGGCAGAGAGAAGGGTTGTGAGTCCAATCCAGTAACTGGCTGGACCCAGCTGAGGGCCAAGGGGAGCTGTGCAGGGCCCACAATAACAGCAACGACAGCAGTAATAATAGTTACAGCTCTTGCCGAGGGCTCGCTGTGTGCCAGGCGCTCGGCTGAGAAACTTATACACAAAATCTCTTTTACTCCTCACCAAGCTGATGAGTGTAGAAGCCACCAGAGGTGGTCCCTGGAGCCACACTGCACCCCCCGTGGCTGTGGGGTGTAGGGCAAGATAGGTGAGAATCCGTTCTCTCTGGTCCTCACCGGGAACGATACCACTGTCTACGTCGTGGCCTGTGAGGATGAAATGAATGAGTTTAATACGTGTAAAGTGCTTCAACCACAGTCCAGGCAGGAGCAAGCGTCCTTTAGTTGCTAGCTACTATGTAATTCGCTCCATTTAGCAAGAAACTGAGGCTCAGGGGGGTCACGTGGTAACCAAGCAGCAGAGTAGGGATCTGCAGCTGCTCTGTGCAGGCAAAGCCCACGTTCCTAACCAGCAGGCCATCCTGCCGAGCCCCAACGCCGTGGGCGCGTGATGCTCTCCACCTCCAGCACCTTCCGCCCCTGCTCCCCAAACGCAGACTCGTTCCCTCTCGGTGCAAGTCTCCCGACAGCAAGGATTCGCCCAGTGACCCGGGGAGGCCAGCACCAGGGGCCGCGTAAATACATCAGACGCAGCCCAACCTTCAGTCGGCTTCTGCCCATGAACAGAAAGACCCGGATGCGGGTCTGAAGACACCAAGTGGAGAGGGAGCCGTCGTTATTGACGACCTGCCGCACGCTAGACTAGGGTCTTCCTTATTTGCCCCTCGCTCGGTAAGACAGTGTTATTATTCCCATTTTATAGACGTGGGAACCGAGGCCCGGGGAGGTTAAATCACTTACCCAAGCTTGCACATGGGGATGGAATGTGAAATAAGGTCGCCTGATTCTGATCCACTCAAATCACTCCGGGCTAAAGGATCACGTACTGTAGCACGGATAAGGGACACCGTGCAAGGACACGTGCGTCCTGAGGATGCTGTAAGGTAGGGTCACAGAGCCTCGGGCCAAGAGGAACTCCGTGGGAGGGCTCGGATGGAGGTGACAATGAATGAGCCCAAAGTGTCTGTTTTCTAGAAATGCATGACTCATCAAATTGGACTTGAAGAGAAATTTAAACCTGAAGAGATCTATAACCGTTACAGAAACTCAATCAGTGATTAATATCTTCCTACCAAGAAGCACACATGTGCACACACACCATTAGTATGAGTAACGCTGGGGAAATCTTTTTCGTTTTTAAAGATTTATTTATTTATTTATGATAGACAGAGAGAGAGAGAGAGGCAGAGACACAGGCAGAGGGAGCAGCAGGCTCCATGCAGGGAGCCCCACGCGGGACTCGATCCCAGGTCTCCAGGATTGTGCCCTGGGCCGGAGGCAGGCGCCAAACCGCTGAGCCCCCCAGGGATCCCCAACGCTGGGGAAATCTAAATACAATGGCTTGTGTTCACGCCAATCCCCTCAACGTGATCGTCCACTACTATTTTGCAAAAAGTTACCACTGAGGGTCGCTGGACAGAGACGTCTACGGATCCTTCTGTATCATTTCTTATGACTGCATATAAAGCGACAGTTATGACAATATAAAAAATTCCAATTAAAAAATCAGCGAGACAATAAAATCCCAACAGGAAAAGCCAGCAAACTATACGAACAGGCAATTCAAGGGAAGAGAAAACAAAAATGGCCAATAAGCATATGTGGAGACCGTCACATTAAACAACGAGGTGTCATTTCACACCAAGTTAATTGCCAAGTTTTTCCTCAAATCTGATAATGCCAAGAACTGGCAAGGACGTAAGGAAAAAGGTGTTCATCCGCTGCTGTTGAGGATGTAAATTGGTACAAGCACTCGGGAGAGCAATTTGGCAAAACCCAGGCAGCCGCAGATGTGACGATCCCACTCTTGGCAACCGTGCGTGAAGCCCCTACCCTAGACACACGCTCATCCACACACACGGGGAGACACGTGTAAAGACATTCACTGCAGCCCGGTTTACGCCCCAAGATAACCCTACTGTGCCTCGTGACAGACTCGGGAAACGGCGACTTGTTAGGACGAGGGAATCCAGGGCCGCGGTTAAAATAGGGACATAAACTCAACATCCAGACATTAAGTGGGGGGAAAGCAAGTCGCAAAACATAATAGGTCACGATAACGTTTATTTCATTTATATAAAAATTAGACTGACACATGGATACGGTATCTATATTACATGTATTATGTATCACATCCATATGTTATATGAACATACACACTACATGTGTGTCCATATCCTGTATGTATATTGTACAGGGACACGTATATGTAATAGAGGTTCAAATGCACCTCTATTATATAATGATAATTCATTATATTATTATTAATAATATTAATTATATTAAAATTGTTAATATTAATTATTAATCATATTATAATTATATTGTATATATTGTGTTATATTCTTATATAATATATTATATACTATAATATGTTATATTATATTATTATATTATATTATTATATTATATTATTATTATATTATATTATTAATTATATATTAATATTAATCATCAATTATATTTCATATAATAATATGAAAATATTTATGGAAATGACTCACACGGGAGAGCGAGTAACTCTGCCGTAACTCTGCCAAGGGACTGGGGAAGAGCCCAAGGTGCGCTTTCCGTGTTGCCACGGTGTTTTATTTCTTTAAAAGAGAGATTCGAAGCAAATAGAGCAAGACGTATGTAACATCATTATGTTTGGGACATGAGAACGCAGGTAACAGTCATGTCCTTACATTCAGGACGGTTTGGAAAGCTTCAGAATTAAAAAGAAAGACAACGGTCAGGAGAGCGCACAATCCCGGATCCAGCAACTGCACTTCTAGGAATTTAACCAGCAGATGATCTTGTGCGTGTGTTCACCAGCAAATCCTCTTACCGCGGCACTGTTTGTAACAGGAAAAACTTGGAAACAACCTAAAAGTCCACCCACTGGCGCCTGATGACACAAAGCATGTAACGTCCCTGAAACGGAATACTACACGGCTATTAACAGGATTGACCTACAGTACGGGCTGCCCCTGTGTGATTATGCAGGTACCTGTGTGCTCTAAGGGGCAGTGCTAAAAATACCGTGTACACGTACATGCAGCAATTTATGGAACACCGTGAGGTGGGAATAGGATGACAAAGAGATGTTAGTTTTCACTTTAAGGTCTGTATGTCCCGATTGAACATTTTTTACCAGGTTTCTATGCATTATTTAAGTTAAAAAAAGAAACCTAAATAAGTCAATCGGAGAAGGACAAACATTATATGGTCTCATTCATTTGGGGAATATAAAAAATAGTGAAAGGGAATAAAGGGGAAAGGAGAAAAAAATAAGTGGGAAATATCAGAAAGGGAGACAGAACATGAAGACTCCTAACTCTGGGAAACGAACTAGGGGTGGTGGGAGGGGAGGAGGGCGGGGGGTAGGGGCGACTGGGTGACGGGCACGGAGGGGGGCACTTGACAGGATGAGCACTGTTATTCTGTATGTTGGCAGATTGAACACCAATAAAAAATAATTTATTTTTAAAAAAACCTAATTTCAACAAATTAGAGTCACTGATTTCTAAAACAGCCTTCTATAAGCAAAACCATATACTACCTGGATAAACCAATTTTGTAAATCCAAATATAATCTATCTTTGCTCAACTAACATTTTCTCTTCTAAGCTTTAAGAAAACAAAAAACCACAAGCGCTCATGAAGCACCTGCTATGTGTAGGTGCTGGCTACTCAGGTGAAGATGCCTGGTTTTCCTCAAGAAAGCTCAGCAGGCTGACGGGGAGCTTCGGGGGGCAGGTAGCTAAAAAGACCATGAGTCGGGAGCAGACCATTAGGGACGTAGGATGCTGAAGGCAGACCCGGAGAGCCATGGAAGCATCGAGCGGCCTGCTCGGGTGGGGTCCTGGAGGAGGTGCCCCTGAATGAACCCTAAAGCCCACGTAGGTCTTCTCCAGGGAGGGGGAGAGGGCGCCCCGAGCGGGAGCAGGCCGTGAAGCCGCGAGTATGACTCAGGCAGCACAGGCCCAAACCAGGAGTGGCTCAGGGTGGCTGCGATCCCAGGGGAGGTGGCCTTTCTCAGACGAGAAGCCGAGGCGCAGAGAGGCTGAGGACCCGCCGTGAGCCCACAGGCACCACGGGGGAAACCAGACGCTGGACCTGGTGGCACTGGCTCCCGAGTCTGAAGCCGTGACCCCCGCGGAGGGTGAGTCAGGCCCGCGGGACGTGGGGGATGAGGCCCGTTAGCGGGTCGGGGACAGACCCAGGAGTCTGGGAGCAAGTGGACGACGAGGAGCCACTTGGAGGCATGAGCCCATTCCTAAGGTTTCATGGCTCAGGCTCTCAGCAAAGATCTGCCGAGTGAGCGAGCGAGCGAGTGCGTCGTGAACGCGGAGTGGGTGCGTGCCCGCGGGCCCTCCCCCTCAAGCAGAGACCTAAGCGGCGGCTGATGTGGCCCGGCTGAAGCGAGGCGGTGGTGGCGGCGGTGACGCGTGCGTCTGTCCCCAGCCAGACCCCGCGGACCCTCCGCGAGCCTCTGGCCTCCTCCCGCCCCGAGCCTGCCCCATGGCCCTGGCCCTGCGCCCGCTTCACGCCGGCTGTGCGCCCCTGAGAAGCAGCAGCGGGGGTCGGCGCTGCATGGCCGCGGGTGTGCGTGGGAGCAGGACAGGCCTCCGGGTGGGCGCTGGCGGGTGGCCCACGACGGACCGAGCGGCACCTCCGATCCAGGAGCCGAAGCGCGGTCCGGACAACAAACGACGGCTTTAATAACGAGCAGATGGGACAAGGCGCGGAGCCCTCTGGAAGCCGCTGGGTGGGCTGAGATCCCAGCGCCCCCGCCGCGAGTGGGTCGGCTTCGCGGAAGCCGTGCGGCCTAACAAGCAGCCCCACCGTGTCAGAGGCGCGTGGTGACCGAGACTGGCAGCTGGTGGCCCCCGTCGCTTGGAGCCACCAGTGACACTTGCCTCGGGCGGCACCTGCTGAAGCACCGGGCCAGCGGGGATGCGCACCTGGCCGGGCAGGTGAGCAGCACGTGGCGGGTGTGACCTTCTGTCCTGCGGGGAAGGAGGTAGTGACCCCCGGCTGACCGCGCCTCCTTGCCAGGCCACTGCGACAACCAGGTGAATCGACCATAAAGGGCCGCAGCCCGGTGCCGGGGACACACTCGCTGCTCCCCCGGGGTCCCACCCGGTGGTCGGGGGGCCGGCGAGGTGTGCAGGTGCAGGAGGTTCCTCACCGCCGTGGTTTTAGGTCACGTTAGTTGAAAGGAGTAACGTTGTGTTCTGTCGACTCCCAGCCGGCACTTCTGTAAAACACAATACACATGAGCCGCTAGAAACAAGTAATAAAAAGACAGAAACGCTAACCCCAATTTCCTGATTGCCAGAGCCCACGGAGTCATCGCACACGCCCCGCGAGGGACAGGCCGCCGGAGCGCAGGTCCCCGGGCAGCAGCTGCCCGTCAGACTTGTCCCGCGTCCCGTAGGCCCTCGCCGCCCGCCTGGCCCCAGGGACCGGCCGCACGACGGCTCGCGATCCGCCGGAGGCCGAAGCTCCCACGTGGGCAACGGGACCGTCCCCCCCGAGAGCAGGGCTGTCCTATGACACCTCAAAGTGACCAAGTGAAGACGACGTATGCACACGGGTTCACAGGTGGGACCACGTGCCCTGCACTGAATGAAGGTGTTGACCACGGGGCCACTCCCTGCAGGCCCTTCGGTTTTTCTGTAAACCCCAAACTGCTCTGAAAAATAAAATCCACGCACTAACTTTGTCTAAAGGACGTGGAGATCTGTGGGCCGTGCAGGGGGCACCTCGGAAGGCAGGGCGGCGGGGAGGAGGACCCCTGCGGCTCGCGGGCGCCCTGACCCTGGGCATCCACGGGCCGCTTAGGGACCTGCGCAGAGGCAATGGGTTTTAAAGGACAGAACCAAACTTTCTGATTTGTTTTTTTTGTTTGTTTGTTTTTCTAAACCAGATGTAGTAAAACTTCTCAGCCACGTTCTTCTGTTTCAAGCACTCGAGACACGACCGGAGACCCGGAGTGTGACAGCTTGTGCCGTCCCCGCCCGCCTGCCCCTGTTTCTGGTTCCGGTGGCCTCGTGCTGCCCTAGAACAGCACCCCGCCCGCTCACCGCGCAGGCCCCCCCGTGGGACCGACTGTGGTCTCCACCCCACCCTGACCCCGACATCGGACACCACCCGGGGCTGCCAATCCTCCGGGTCACAGTGACCCACTCCGCAGCGAGCCTGTCACCTACATTAGCCCCGTGAGTTGAGCCCCGGGGCTGGGGCCGAGGAGAAGCTGTCTCTGGCTCTGGGCTGTGGGGCTCCCCTCACGTGGCAGTTGTAGCAGGGGGTCCCGCCGGCACACAGAACCCCTGGAAACTAACACGAACGAGGAGAAAAACAGGAGAGAAAGTGCCAAGTCCTCTGAGCACCTGGATCCAGCCCTACCTGACCCCAAACCCAGAGACTCTTCAATCATGGGACCCAGCAGTCTCTTTTCAGGTGTGCTTGGTTGGTTGGCTGGTGCTGGGGTTTCTGTTTAAGCCAATTTCAAACGGGTTCTGTTCCTTGCGGAGGACAAACTGCGGGTGTGCTGCCCTCGAGCCCCCCTGAGCGGGCGACAAACCTAAACAGGAGTTTCGGCAGGACGGCAGCAGCTCTCCAGCCCCTTGGGGTGCAGGGGCCCGGCTCGGCTTCCTCACGCCCAGAGGGCCAGGCTCCGGGAACCCGCTCCCTCTGACCCCTGGGACCCCCTTCCCGGCCTCCCGCCGCCCCTGGGGCTGGGCTTCGCTCCTAGGGCTCTCATCCTCTAGGAGGCGCGAAGCAGCCGTCACAGACTCCCCTGCCCCTGTTGTCCAGCCCCGAGCCCTGGAGCCCCGCAGGGATCCACCCCAGGCTCCAGCTGCCCACGACCCCTGCCCCCGCCCCCCACCCCCATGGTAGAGGGGAGCAGGGCTCCCGGCCCCACCCCTGACCCTACACCCCCATCGGCAAACCTCTTTCCTCTATTATGCAAAGTGACTTCACCTGGCCAGGTGCTTGCCCGTAAGGGACCCGCTCTCCTTCCTTCCCTCTTGGGCGGTTATCACCTGGATCTCCTCGGGATAAGGACTGCGTACCTCCTCTTTTTATTACTTTGCTTTTTTTTTTTTCGATTTGCCCACACACGGTCTGACCCCCGTGCTCCTCCCGTCAGGTGCCCCCTCAGTGCCCGTCACCCCGTCACCCCGCGCCCCTTCCGCCCTGCGTGTGCTCCCCAGAGTCAGGAGTCTCTCACGGTCTGTCTCCCTCTCTAATTTTTCCCACTCAGTTCCCACCCTCTTTAGATGGAATTTGGGTTATAAGCAGGAAAGGAAACATTTATTTTGCACAAAAAGTGTCACAACGCGGTACAATAAATGGCACATCAGGGAAAGCCCTGGTCAGTGTCTGAGGGGAGAGGGAGGGGCCCATGGACTCTGCCCAGGAGGCTGCAGGAAGGCTTCCTGGAGGAGGCAACCTTCCACGGCATTTGCAAGCGGGCGGCTTCCCCAGGGAGAAGAGAGGGAGCTGCGCCCAGAGAAAGGGTGCGGGAGAGGGCAGAGGCGGGACGCGGGGTGCCCGAGGGCGGGAAGCAGTGGGGTGAGGTGCTGGGCATCCCAGCCCCGCCGAGGCGTGGGTGCCAGGGCCCAAAGTGGGAGGAGGCCACCAGCTGGTCTTTTTCCTTTTTTTCTTAAATATTTTATTTATTGATTCCTGAGAGACCCAGAGAGAAAAGCAGAGACCCAGGCAGAGGGAGGAGCAGGCCCCCCACAAGGAGCCCCATCGGGACTCGATCCCGGGACCCCGGGTCACGGCCTGGGCCCCCGGGCGCCCCTCCACCAGCCGACCCTAGGGCAGGATCAGAGCCCGAGGTTGGTTTGGAAAGATCAGGTTGGCGCCAGTTTGGAGAAGGCGAGAGGTTGCCAGAAACGGGGAGCACCGGGGCCATGATGCAGGTGGTCGTCGGGACACGGGGCAGAGCGCGGTGGCTGGAGAAGAGGGAAGCACAGAGGGACGGGGGAGCCACCGTCTTCCCTGCGCCGCATGGGCCCCTCGGGGCGGGGGGGAACGGGTCTAGACCTTTCCATGTCCACGTTCCCGGTGCTCACGTGCAAGGGGTGTGAACCCGCGGGGGCCGTGAGGAGCTTGCCGCCCCCAACACGGGGCCCTGGACGAGACCCGGGTCTCCTGACCTGCTCCGGCCGGTCCAGGCCACCCTAGCCCGGGGGACACATGGGAAGGGAGTCACTGAGGCGCCCCAGCCTCGGTCGGGAAAGAGGTGCCGGTGAGCAACCACGCGGTGGGAAGTACTCGGGGTGCTGCCCGGGCGGGGCGGGCAGGGGGCTCTGGGGGCCCCGGAGTACTGCCCAGGCGGGGCAGGCAGGGGTCACCTGGTGAAGAATCCTCGGGGACCGACCTCATAGGACAGTCAGTCAGACACACAAGCTGAACGGAGCCTCAAAGAACCAACCAGGGGGCAAACCCCAAGCCCGGTTCCGTTTCCACCACGTCTAGGAAGTTAACGCAGCCAAACTGACCACCGGAGCCTGGTGCTTAGGAGCAGAGGCCGCGACTCTCCTGCCAGGTCCCACAGGGATGCCCCACATCCCTCAGGGATGCCCCAGGTCCCTCAGGGATGCCCCAGGTCCCACAGGGATGCCCCAGGTCCCACAGGGATGCCCCAGTCCCTCAGGGATGCCCAGGCCTGGCTGTGATGCCCTGGGTCCCGCAGGGATGCCCCAGGCCTGGCTGTGATGCCCCAGGTCCCGCAGGGATGCCCCAGGCCTGGCTGTGATGCCCCAGGCCTGGCTGTGATGCCCCGGGTCCCGCGGGGATGCCCCAGTCTCACAGGGATGCCCCGGGTCCCTCAGGGATGCCCCGGGCTTGGCCAGGGGCTCTGGCGCGGCCTGCACCGGGCGGGCTCCCCTGGGCAGGGGTTCAGGCTGTGGGCTTGCAGCAGGGCCACCCCACGGGCCTCTCCACGACACCTTCTCATGCACGAGAGCCCAAAGCAAAGCACACAAGCGCCCGAGGCGTGTGCCCGAGGCCCGGCCCGCGCCATGCCGTGGCCGAGGCAGTCCGTGCACGAGCCCAGCAGACCCCCACCGGCCGCCAGGGCCCGCGACGGCGAGGTTTGCACCAGGGCGCGCGGGGGGCAGCGGAGGGGCGGGCACGGGCTGAGGGGTCCTGCTTCACCACGGCCCCGGCCCTCAGGCACGTCCTCCTACAACCCACGCACCCGAAGCCATCGGACGTCTTCTAAGGAGGGTTAAGGTGGAGGGTCTGAGATCTTGACCACGTCCTGATGAAACTCTTCTTCCCGTCTCTTGGGAGGACCAGAGACCTCCCCGGCGAAGTCCACCTCGTGAGACGGAGCCACGGAGCTCAGCTATGACGTCACCCCCCTCCCTGCGCACCACTTCACGCTCCTTTCATCGCCTCAGCGCCCCTATGGGGTATTGGGGTAATGATGGCTCAGCGCCCACCACGCGCAACTGTGGTCCGGGTCCGGGGCTCGGGGCACATGGCAGGTGGCGGGACCCACTCGGGGCCCGAGGGAGACCTTCTGGGCCCCGGGAGAGAGACGGGCGCGTTCACGAGGGGCAGGCGAGGCCCCGGGGGAGGGAGCACGGGGAGGGAGACGACAGGAGAAGGTCAGGGGGGAGGGGAAGGGAGGCAGCAGGGCTGCAAGGCCCGGGGGAAGGCGGCCTCAGCTCCGGGTAGACGCAGAGGCGGGCGCCGATCGCTGGGCCACGGGCGGCTGCTGACGGGCTCCGCTAACCGGATAGGACCCACCCGACAGCAAGTTGGTCCGGGAGCCCCAGGGGACCCGCTGCACCCTCTCCAGCTGGGTCCCGGCTTCTCGGGCGGAGGAGCTCAATCTGCTCGGTGCCCTGCTGGGGTGGCGGGTCCCTGGGGCCAGGGGAGAGGTCCCGGTCCGTCCCCTCCGAGCCAGGAGGCCCCACCCCGCTGCGCGCCCCTGGACCAGGTACTGCCCCTCCCTCGGCCTCCCTCGCACCAGCTCCAAGGGGAGGGCCCAGAGCAACCTCCCCGCGGGGCTCCCAGCCGGCAGTCCCGAGCTGTGACCCCGAGACACGCGGGGGCAGGAGCGGAGCCTGCCCTGGATCGCATGCCCCCCGGAGCCGCAGTCCCAGCCGCAGCCTCGGGAGCCCGGCCTGAGAAGCCTCCTCCCAGGCTCGCCCCAGCGCCCACGAGCGGAGGGACGGGCACTTCTCTTCGGTGGGAATGATGGCTTTGACCTCAGGGGGCCGTCGGGCGCTCAAGCGGAACCGAGGCAGGGCGGAGGGAAGAGCCGCTCTGAGTCTGTGAAGCTCCGTGGGCACAGTAGCTGGAGAGTGGGCGCTGGGGACAGAAGGGGTCAGAGTTCGAATCCCAGCTCCGTCACGCCAGCTGCGTAGCCGGTAACGCAACCTCCCTGAGCCTCAGTCTCCTCCTCGGGAAAGCTCCGCTCGTCATTCCTACCCCACAGGGTCCTCAGGAGAACCCGACGGAAGAAAGTGTGTCACGTGCCCGGTACTTGGGTTCGCCGTTGCCGGCCCCGACGCGACGTGCAAACCCCAGGTCCCTGGTTCAGAATTACCAAGGATTCAGGGTGTGATCGCAGAACAGTCAAGTAAGCACAGGTGGGATTCCCCGGGGCGCACACCCGGGAGCTCGCCCGCGGTACACCGGGCCTGCCTTTCCTCTGAGTCGACCTCGCTCCCCCAACACATATAAATAGGATTTGGAAACTTTTTTTTAGAAGAAAATCACCATTATTATTCCTGAGGCGGCTTCACTGAGCGGAGCAGACTCACCCGTCCCGACAGACATGGGATAAAGGTGGGGAGAAATCAGCCGCCGGCCGCGAGCACACGCCCCAACCCGAGTCACAGGTTTACAGGACAAGCAGGAATCAGGACGGGGAGGCGAGGCCGGCCCAGCGTCTCGCCCCTGCCAGGAGCCGCCAGCAAGTTCCGAAACGCACCACGTTCCTTGTTCGAGAGCCTGCCGGGCGCCCCCGGCACCTCCTGGCATCTTCCAGCAAAGCTCGTCATCCCAAGCAGGGTGCTCGATGCCCTCTGTGCTCTGACCTCCCCACCGTCTTCCCCCCACCCTCCCACGGCGCTTCGTGAACCTGCTTTTGCTCACTGCCCTCGTGCCCTCTGGCGTCTCTTCCTACCCCCAAGCCTCGGTTCACTCAGCTTCTGCCCCCTAGATTGCACTTGCCCCGTTTCTCAGTCTAGTAACAGTTGTCCCACCCTGGGTTCACCTGCCTCCTCTTCCGGGAAGCAGAGCACACCAGTCTCCACAATCTGGAGACCGTATCAGTCAGCTTCGCTGCAGTAACAAGCAACCCCCAGACCCCGAAGCCTTAGGGCACAAACGCGCGTCCCTTGTTCGCGTGACTACAGGGCTACTCGCGGATGGCGGGTCAGCTCCACGTGTGTGTCTGCTCCGTTCCGCTCCATGTGTTTTCTCATTCTGGATCCCAGGGTGGAGGAGCAGCACCTGTCAGGCACAGGCGACACGGCGTGTCTCGAGGTTCCCGTGGCAGAGAAGAGGGATGCACGTGAGGCAGAGCCAGACCGCGCGGGGGCCCTTAAAGCTGCTGCTCACACTGCGCACCTCACACTCCGCTGGCCAAGCCTCAAGTTAATGGGGCGGGAAAGGACACCCACCTACAGGGAAGCATCACAGGGAAGGGACTGGGAGATTGTGAGCAAACCACAAAATGGACCCAGCGGTCAGAGACTGCACGCTTTGGGGTCAAATCCCAGGTCTTCCACTTACTGCTTGAGTCCACTCAGGCAACTTGGTGGCCTCAATTTCACCATCTGCCCAAACAGGGCAATAATACCTACTTTAAAGGGATCTCGGAGGGGCCGACTGTTTTGAAGTCCACCCACTGTTTTGTACAGTCCCTGGCACGTGGTAAGCACTCGTAAATAACATTTTTATCAACGGCATTTTTTTTCTTTTTTAAAGAGAGAGAACGTGAGTGGAGCGGAAGGGAGGGGCAGAGGGGGAGAAAGAATCTGCAGCAGGCTCCATTCCCAGGGCAGAGCCCAATCCAGGGCTCGATCTCACAACCTTGAGACCAGGACTTTGATGGGGAAACAAGGGCAGAAGAAAAATTAAATTTCCTTACTATATACACAGCCCACTGACCAGTCCTTGAAACAGGCAGAGTGACCCTCCTCTAGGAGCTCAGCTGCCTCGATGCTACTACGTTGCTAAGGGCAAGAGGCAATCTTAGCCCGACCCCCAGGACCCCGTGAGTCTACTTCAACATACAAAAATTCCTTGGGAAGCTTCCTTTATCTCTACTCCCCAGTCATGCCCCGAGCACGTGTTCACCCGTAGACTCCTGAAGGGTCTGAGGACTAAGGTTTTACTAGACAATAGTAAGTGACCTTTTCCCAAAAATAGCTAGCCCCCTCAAGGTCCTGGAAACCGTGTTCCCCAAATTTTGTGTATTATTACTAATCATAATTTTCTATTTACTCGTTTGTCCTGTTTCACATTCATCTATTCAACCAACATTTCCCGTGCGTGCAGTGGTACGTGCCTGACCCCCCATCGCACTACCTCAGTCCTGAGGAACTCGGTTTCCAATAACGAGCGCTCAGGTCCCCGAACCAAGGTGTGGCTGACATCCTCAGCTACCCTACAACTTTACACACAGCCTCACCCTCATAGGAGAGTCCTGAGGATGTTTCCCTCTTGGCCCGTTTCCATTTCAATCTAAGGAATCTATGATGACTCCAGTAAAGGAATGTAGGCACATAAAACTTTAATTAGTTTCATGAAGTTAAAATTGCTTTCATGGGTGGAAGGAATAAGGTAGGGGATGTTGAGACTAAAACAAAAAGAGAGAGAGAGAGAGAGAGAGAGAAGAAGTTTGTAGGGAGCAGCAGGAAACTCTCACATGAGGCTAAAAATGAATTGTCTGCATTTTGCTAAAAACACTGCAAATGTCAGCTGATTCTGCTAAGGAATTGTCTTCGTAACTCCCTTGGCTTTTCAAACGAATGAGAACAATGGGAGCACCCAGAGCTGGGTGGCCGTGCGTGTCTCAGCCCCAAACAGTGGAGCAGACAGTTCCCTTGAGGACAAACGGGACGAGCAAAGAGAGGTGCCCGCCCACAAATGCCTCCAGCATCTCCCAGGCAGTTTGATTTAATAGAAAACCCACAAATCCCAGCTCTGCCTTTACCATCTGGGTAGCCACGAGCAAGCTGCTGTTCTGCTGTGCGTCTCAGTCGCCTCCAATGGTGGGAAGCAGCTGCAGGATCCCCTTCTCAAGGCTGTTGGAGGATTAAGTGAGATGCTGTGTGAAAAGCACCGAGTCAGTGCCCGGCACCGAGGGGCCAAGTGGAAAGGGTTAGATTCCTGCCCTCACTGCACGGAGAAGGAAACCCGGCTCGCTTCATTCAGAGTTGGGTGATTCCCGGATTAGACAGGGGCCTCCAGAGAAACAGAACCAAGGGGGAAGGGGAGAGATTGTAAGAAATTGGCTCATGTGGTGGTAGAAGCTGACAAGTCCCAGGACCGGCTCTCTGCAAGCGGGAGACCCAGGAGAGCCAGTGGCGTCGTTGTAGTCAAAAGACCAGAAAGAGCCTGTGTTTGAGTTGGAGTCTGAAGGCAGAAAAAACCACCAACGTCCCAGCCTGAAGGCAGTTAGGCAGGAGGAGTTCCTTCTTACTCACAAGAGGCTCTTGTTCTATTCGGACTTTGAGCTGGTTGAGCAAGACTCACCCGCATAAGAGAGGGCAGGCAACCTGTTTTAAGCAATCCATTGGTTTAAATCGCAAATGCATCCAAAAGGGCCTAATAGAAATACTCAATGTTTGCCCAAATTCCTGGGCTTCCACGGCCCCACCAAGTTGACACATAAAATTAACCATCACACCTCCTAAGCCTCCTGTCCAAAGCCCAGGTCTCCTACGAGGACGGTGTCATAGTTGCAGGTAGGCACAAGTCAGGTCACTCTCTACTCGCCACGCTACCGAGAGGGTCTCAGCAACCCAGAGAGGATGGCACCATAATCATGTGGTCAAGGCCATCTCTCTGAGCCTGTTTCCCACTCTATTGACAGAGGCAATAATGTCTTGGGTTCTGACAAGAGACTGGAGATGCTGAAAGGAAGAATTTGATGCGTGTGTACAGGTCACATCCCGTGCAGCACACACGTGGCAGGAGGAATCAGGATGTGGCCCTTGTACCAGGTGTACCAATGGACACGCATCCCGCTGCAAGCAGCAGAACAAGCCCATCAGCTATTCCTTGAGGAATATGTTCCATGTTCAAGACATGGAATCGTCTCTCATGCCAGGAAGCCTGGATCTGTGCCCAGGATTGGCTTCTTCAGCAGCTCAGCGGCATCTGAGCACTGGTTCAGCCCCTCTGGGGTCCATGTGGCCTTCTGGTCGAGGCCTTAAAAGGGCTAGCGTAGCTCACGTTCCTCACAGGACAGAGACCAGTGCTGGAAAGGAGCGACCGAGTAGGAAAAAGGCTTTCTCCTCCTCCATCTCTCTCTCTCTCTCTCTCTCTCTCTCTCTCTCGACAGGAATATCTTTCCTGAACTCCCTCAATAGACTTCTCCTCACATCTCACACTCATGACCTTGGCCAAGAAGAAGAGTATCTCCACCACGGTGGGGGCGATCCTGACTTATCCCCAGCGGCTTGGCATATTGTCCTTTACTAAGATCGGGATTCGATCAGCAAGAGGGAAAAGAGAATAACTGGGAGGACAACCAACCGCGGCCACCATCGCTTTCTACTAAGGCTTGCCAATTAAGAGCAGTAGGACAGTGTGAGGCCGGGTTAGCATGACGATGAGAATAAACAGGATGGGAGAGGGGGACATAGAAAAACTTGATCCCTAGATGAAACAGACCATGTTTTATTTAAGGACTATGCCTCCATCTTGAGCCAAAAAGGTATCAAAAACATCAGTAGACATGAAGGCAGCATGAACTAAAGGGAATCTGGTTCTAACAACACAGCCAACTCAAAGCAATATCAAAAAACTGACATCGTATGGTCATCAAACAGTTTTTTTTTTGAGGGGGGAGGGAGTTGAATTCTCAGCAGTAAATAGTAGTTTATTATTAATTCCTTTACTTTGCTCTAAAAGCTCTGTCTTATTAATTTTGTATTATGCTTACTTAGTTCTGCTATTTACTCATGAATAGCTCATCTTTTGTTCAAAAGGTGGAGAATCCAGAGTTTTTGTCTCCCTTGTTTCTGAATCAAAGAAAGAAGCTATGAAAGCGAACTCCCCAGACTCTTAGATCATCCATTGTCAAGCACCTGACACTCGTTTGCCCTTCGGGGTATATAACACCTGTTTGCCCCAGGGGGTAGTAGCACAAAATAGAGGTAAAACTCTTGTCCGAAATCTGCAAAGCCAAGCCAAAGAGATACTGTTTGTAGTAGGTACTAAATAAATATTGTTGAATTAACCAATGCTCAAGCACAACAAATAAACTCTAGCAGGGAAATGACATCTTCCTCGGTTTTTTCCCTGGGGCAGGTTAAGTAGCTGGTTGGTTGGTTGGCTAATTGGTTGGTTGGTTGGCTGGTTGGTTGATTGCTTGGTTCCTACTATGTGTCAAGCACTCTGCTCTGTGCTGATTCTCAGAAAGCAGCTGGCAGGAGTGGAACGTGCGCACCATGCCATCCATTCCTTCACCTTCTCCAAGCCAGGACTAATGCTGGGCTGTGAAGAGAAAAAGAGATACTCAGCCCCAGCTGCATGAAACGAATAACAAGTAACCCAAAGGGGCACTGTCAGGATAGGGAGCTGGGCGAGCAGAGGCAGTAGATCAAGTGTTCAGGTGTATGGGCTCTGGCGTCCGATGCAGGATTGAATCTCCTCGCCATCCCTGACTTGCTGAGTCACCTTCTGCAAGCCATTTAACCTCTCTGTGCCAGGACTGTGGTAGGAAATATATAGAACATGCATGAAAAGTATTTAGCACAACATCGAGCCCAGAGCGAGAGCTCAAGCACATCGGTTATTAGGATTATTATCAGGAAGGTCGGAGGAGATTTGATGTGGGAGAGAGGGGCACTTGAGGTGAGCTGCAGAGTGTAAGGGGATGTTTGCCAGAAAAGGTGTGACCCAGGACAGAAAAGTGGGAAAGGATAAAGTATGTTCAGGAAACTGTAAGACGTGTAGGGTGCATGGAGGTGAGGTTGGGCAGGACGACGACCTCAAATGCCAAGTTCACACCACACTGGTTCCCTCCCCCCAGACAAGCACTGAAGATCTGGAGACCAAACCACCACTACACTCCTCTAAATGCCGCTTCTCTCTGCAGGGACCTGAGGACCTATGGGGTGCAGTGAGGGTAACTGGCTGTGGGTTTATGATGCTGTGTCCTGTCCACTTCCCCACCCTGCTCGGAGTCCATCAGGTCTAGAGCTGACCTTCCCCCAACCACGTGGCCTGTCAGTAGCCCACATCCCTGGAGAAAAATAAGTTTACAGACAAACACAAGACATTTCAGAAGCACAGCTACACCAAAAGGAAAAAAACCGACAGCATTTCATGATACAAATGCCATCAAGAAGCAAAAATATTAGACCAGAAAGGTAAGAATTTACAATTAGCCCAATCAAAATGTAGAAGAGCGTAAGGGAAGATAAGAGCAATAATGAAATAAGAACAAAACAAAAATAAAAGGACGATGTGGAAATATTGCATATAGAAAATAGAATTGCTCATATATTGAACAGAGTAGTAGGGATAGAGAGTGGAAGAATGAATCAGTCGATGGGAAAAAGAGATGGAGCAAATCTCCCCAGAGGAAGAAGAATTAATTAATTAATTAATTAATTAATAGCTAATCAAGGTGGGGAGCTGTTTCAGGACACAAATTTGCAATGAGGAGATAAATAAGTTCTGGAAAGACAATGCACAGCGTAGTGATCATAGTCAACAGTACCGTGTTACACGCTTCAACTTGCTGAGACATCAGATCTTAATTGGTCTCACCGCAAACTAGAAGTAACCATGACACGATGGACACGCTAGGCAACATTTAGGTGGCAGCTATTGCGACATGTGAATTATCAAAGCAACACACTGTACACCTTAAACTTTGACAGTGTTATGTGTGAATTATGTCTCAATAAAGGATGGAGGAAAGGAAAGAAGGGAGGGAGGAAGGGAGGGAGGGAGGAGGGAAGGGAGGGAGGGAGGGAGGCGGGAAGGGAAGGAAGAGGGTTGATGGTGATGGGGAGGGAGGAAGACCACCCAAGATGGAGATACAGCGCTAACATCTGGACAGGAGATCCAGAAAGAGAGAAGTGAAAATGGAAATGAAAACGATAGTTGCGAGAGTTAATGGAGATAAATGTCCTGCAGTTTAATAAAAGGTGAAAGAGTTCTAATTAAAAGGCCTGAGAGGAAGGAAGAGGAGGAGGGAGGAAAACCCACAGCAGACACCTCGTGGGAACACGTGAGCCTCGTTCAAGACAAACGATGAAGAGCGTCCGGGTGGCTCAGCGGGTGAGCATCTGCCTTCAGCCCAGGCCGTGACCCCGGGGTCCCGGAATCGAGTCCTGCGTCGGGCTCCCTGCATGGAGCCTGCTTCTCCCTCCGCCTGTGTCTCTGCCTCTCTCTGTGTCTCTCATGAATAAATAAATAGGATCTTCAAAAGGAAAAAGACAAAGAATGTAGACAAGAGTTGGAAGGAGAGGAGGGAAACCGCATTTCAAAGCCAAGTGCAACCTGCACACACACACACCGCACCCCACCCCACCCTACCACCGCCCCCTGCCGCACACCCCACACTGGGAGCCCCGCCCCTGCTTTACAGTCTAGAGATCCTGTGGCTTTGCCCCAGCTGAAGTTTACCAGGCTGGCTCCATACATGATCATTAAGCTCAGGCCTCCTCCTCCTCCCCCTCCTCCTCCTCCTCCTCCTCCTCCTCTTCCTCCTCCTCCAGAGCATCAAAGGCTCCGCGGCGGCGGCTTTCCAGATATTCTGAGCACTTGTCTTGGCCGCTGAGCCACCAGCAGCCGAGTGCACTAATTCACACTGCAGGCTGAGCATCTCACTGCCCAGGGACCCTTCCTTGTGCCCGTCTCCCTCCAGGGCTCTGGGCTGCGTGGCTGTGGCCCAACACTCACCTGGCGGTAGGCAACCCCTTGCCTCAGAGGACTGGACCCGGCCTCCCGAGCCCCCAGCCATGCACAGGCGGGGTCTAATGGGATCAGACCAAAGGTCCGAGACAGGCACCGGCTCCTGCGGCTGCCATCCTCTTACCCCAGGCTGGGCACCCACCCGGAACCCCAGCCCCAGGCCCGATTTCATACTTGTCACAATGCCCAAACCTTAACTGGGCTTGTGATGGTCACATGATGTCAGGGTGAGAACCTCGGGTCTCCTGGACCAAACCAGGATGCTCTGAGCTGCTCCACATCACCTTCGGAAGACGCCCAGGAAGGCGAGTTCTCCCAGCTGAGTTACCTAGTAGCTCTGGGTTTGAGGCGGTGAGAGAACACAGAGGCTTATGAGGCCAGAGAGCCACGGCCGTCCCCTGCCTGTCACTCCTGTGTGTGGGCTCTGAGTCCAACACACCGAGGTTCCCAACTCGGCTCTACCACTGACCAGCTGCATGACCTTCAGCAATTACTGCTCTCTCAAGCGCCTTCCTTTCCGCCTAAGGATGGGCATTAATCCCTGGGTCTCAGGTGGGAGGGCAAAACCAGATCATGTGTACCACCCAGGCCACACAGCTGGCGCTCAGTGAATCTACCTTCCCTACCAGTTTCTTCCGTGGCTGTGCTGCACGAGCACTGACGTAACATCTCTCTAGCTCACCACTGTGTCTCCACACAGCATCAGAGGTATGGACAGTGCCTGCTAGATATTTCTTCAATGGATGGATGGGTGGGTGGATGGATGGTTGGATGGATGATTGGATGACTGGATGGATGGATGGGTGGATGGGTATGTGGGTGGGTGGATGGATGGGTGTGTGGGTGTGTGGATGGATGGATGGATGGCTGGATGGCTGGCTGGATGGATGGATGGATGGATGGATGGATGGATGGATGGGTGGATGGATGGATGAATGGGAAGGTGGATGGCTAGCTGGGTGGTTGGATGGGTGGATGGATGGATGGATGGTTGGATGGGTGGATGGATGGATGGATGGATGGATGGATGGATGGATGGATAGGTGGATGGATGGGTGGGTGGATGGATGAATGGGAAGGTGGATGGCTAGCTGGATGGGTGGATGGATGGTTGGATGGTTGGATGGATGGATGGATGGATGGATGGATGGATGGATGGATGGATGAACGGGAAGGTGGATGGCTAGCTGGATGGTTGGATGGGTGGATGGATGGATGGATGGATGGATGGTTGGATGGGTGGATGGATGGATGGATGGATGGATGGATGGGTGGATGGATGGATGGACGGATGGATGGATGGATGGGTGGATGGATGGATGGATGAATGGGAAGGTGGCTGGCTGGCTGGCTGGCTGGCTGATTGGATAGTTGGATGGTTCGATGGATGAATGGATGGATGGGTGGGTGGGTGGATGGGTGAATGAGAAATTCTCCATTTTGAGTATGCTGGGGAATTGATGGGAGGTGTTGGTTGTATAATGACCTTTACCGATGTAGAATAAGTCACTAAAATGATGCAAAGGAATCTTTTCTGTCATATTACCAAATCCAAGGCAATCCTCACCCAAGTATTTATTGGGCCAAGCTCTCTGGGTCAGGAAAATGGCTAAATTCTCAGAAGAAGAGTAATATGTTATGCCACATAATCTCAGCCTCTAATACTTAACATTATAAGCTCCGCTAATAACTCCAGGTCACTTGTCTGCGAAAGGAAGATAAGGATTTGAGAATTATGCACATTAGCATATGTAATCTACCTCCCAACGTTGTTGACTCTGAGACAGAGATATTTTAATTCGCTTCCCCCCACGCCTGCCCTCTGACAACACCGTCATTTCAGGAGTTGTGAATGGAGGATGATTTCCATGTGAGTCCATTCTGGAACTTTCATGGCATTCCACGTAGCGCGGGTCTCCACACATATTGGGAAGATAAGGCCCTTCCCTGGAAGAAGGAAATGTTTCTGGAGCTAAATATGAGCAATAATAATCCTTAAGGAATGTCTGGGCTCACCTAGGATCTGCTGTGTGGCTTTCTGCAAATTGTCTAGCTTCTCAGTGTCTATTCATTCATTCATTTACACCCTGCCTTCTTCCACCCTCTGAACCCGTGCTAACTTATTTTTTTTAAGATTTTATTTATTTATTTATTTATGAGAGACACAGAGAGAGAGAGAGGTGGAGACACAGGCAGAGGGAGAAGCAGGCTCCATGCAGGGAGCCTGACATGGGACTGGATCCCAGGTCTCCAGGATCACGCCCTGGGCCGAAGGCAGGCACTAAACCGCTGAGCCCCCCAGGGATCCCCCTGAACCCGTGCTAACTTAATTGTGGAATATAGAGATACTCTTTTGAATGGGATGAAAGATGGCTGCTAATTCCTTGACCCTCCTCTAATGAAAAGGTGACCTGTATGCCCTCTCCTTGAAGCTGGGCATGTTCTGTGGCTGCTTTGACCTGCAGAATACAACAGAAGCGTTGCTATGCAGGCTTCCAGGCGCAGCTTTAAGGAACCAACAATTCCTACTACTTGTATCTGAGACACTCTCCCTGGGAGCTCGGGAGGTCCTTGAACGCAGCCTACCTTGCCTGAAGCCACCATGCCGGAGAGGACGCACGCAGGTGCTGTTGATCATCTATGGTCCCAGCTGAGCCCAGGCTTCTGGCCATCCCCACCAGGGCGCCAGCAGATGCCACACTGTTCAATGACTAAATGCCCAGCTGAGCCTTTCCCAGATTGCTGACCCAAAAGTCATGCAAAAATAAAACAGTTGCTTTAAGTCCCAAAGTTTTGAAGTAGTTTGTTACACAGCCGGTTGCCAAAACCTCTTTTCTATAGGGAACCACAGAGTACATTGCGATTCAATTTAAGGCTTGTTTGCTCTTGAGTTCTTCTTGTTTGTTGTTCATTTGGGGAGCCCTTGTCTGTGGACAAAAAAAAAAAAATCCAAAGAGAAAAGAGCATCTAGAAAGAAGGGGATGATCAAACATAAACAGACAATTCCAGAAAGAGTAAATGCAAGTAGCTCGGAAACATCCTATTATTTATTTGCCCACACTGCTAACGGAAGAGATGCAACCAAAATAAGAATGGATACTCTTTTCACCTATCAATTTAGCAAAGTTTCTTTCTAACGACAATATGCTGGTGAAGAGGCGTGGGGCATTGAACATCCTTACAGAACCCTAAGGAGAATAAAAATTGAGCACAATATTTCTGTAGAGCCAACTGACTAGTAAGTTTTAGATCTGGGGATCTATCCTAGAAAAATAATCTGACATATGGACAAAGATTTATGTTCAAAATATGTTCATCACAGTATCATTCATAAAAGTAAAATATTATGGGTAAAAAAAGCTTAAATGTTGGGTTTGGGGGAATGGCTAAGTAAATTGAACTGCCTCCACAAGATGGAATATCGTGCCACCATTACAAATGATGCTTATGAAGTGTTCTTAACGACATGGAAAAAATGCTTAATGATATAACATTAAGTAAAAGAGCAAGATAGAAAAAGGTTATAAAGTATGATTTCAGCTACTTTGAAAAGCATAAAAAGACTGGAAGGAAATACGATAAAATGTTAATGGTGTTTATCTGTGGGTGGTGGGATTACGGGTGGTTGTTTTTCTTATTTATTCGTTGCCGTATTTTCAACATTGGGGACCCATTACTCCTGCAATCCGATTTTTTTTTCTTTTAAAAAGAAAAGAGATGGTCAACAGGTCCAAGTCGAGAAGCACGAATATGGAGAAAGGGGTATTGGGAGGCTTTCGAGAGTCCCTGGAACTGAAAGCCAGTGGTAACGCAGACCTTCAGGGTGAAGTTGACTTTGGTCCTCGTCTGTGATAGGAGCAACATTTGCAGAACGCGTGAACGGTGTAACCAGAGCGTCTGCTACCACAGCAGGGCTGGAAAAATAATCCCCATCCCGGGCCCCAGAAGCAGCTCTGGGCTCACCACACGCCGCACACTGCTGGGGGCTGGGAAACTTAAACCCACTGAGGCAAAGGGAAATAGGTCAGGATCCAGGTAAGTTGTCTCCAGACTCACAGTGACAAAGTCCTTGAATTTCAGACACCGGGAATCTGTTTCTGTGGCTCCTTGGGCACCTGTTTGGGGCTTTTTGTGGCAATTTCATACAGTGTAATTTATGAAAAAAGAACTGAGAGAGCAGAAGTTTTGTAAGGACTCGGAATTATAGACTCTTGGGGCCAGCAGGGGCTCTCAAGGTCATATTTCTAGTCCAAAGTGTTGTTCCACTAATGAGAAACAGAGACGCAAGAGGTGAGGTGCTTTGCCCAAGGTCAGCCTGTGAGTCAGTGCACAGCCTGAGCGACACCCGGGTCTCCTGCCTCGGGCTGCGCTGCTTCTCAGGGCTGCATTCCCCGGGCCTCGAGGCGTCAGTTCACCGGGTGATACGCGGCGTATTTATTTGTTTCTTTGTCTCTCATCCCGTATCACCCTGTGGGGGCATGGGCCTTAGCTGCCTGGCACAGGGCAGGTACTCAAAAATATTTGCTTCATGGATGGATGGATGGATGGATGGATGGATGGATGCAGATGGACAATCTAAGGTAGAACGGCGTCATGGAAAGACCATCAGTTCTGGAGTCATGTTGACCGGGGGTTAAATCCCGGTCCTGCGGCTCGTTGACTGTATAACCTCAAACAAGTCACTCAACCTCCCCGAGCCTCAATACTCCCCTTGTAAAATGGCAGCGGAGGACTCCTGAGAGTTAAATGAAACACTATAAATAGTGTCGAAAGCTTTTTCTTAAATTCTTGCCACCAAAGAAATTGCTGATTAGGGGCACCGGGGCAGCTTGCTCGGTTGAGCATCTGCCTTCGGCTCAAGTCATGATCCTGGGGTCCTGGGGTCGAGGCCCAAGTCAGGCGCCCTGCTCGGTGGGGAGTTGCTTGTCCCTCTCCCTCTGCCGCTCCCCCTACTTGTGCTTCCCCCCAAAAAAATAAATAAATAAAATCTTTTTTTTGTAACTTATCTGCTAAGAAAAAGAGATTGCTAATTAAATGCTACTACCCCTTCTCCCTTCCTGAAACCAAGTCTGAGACGTGGCCATTGTCTCCTGAGTCTTAACATGGAGACACCAGTTTTGTCCAGACTCCAGCTACCCATGTGTGATAAACCCACCCGGACGTTCTGGGACAACCTTCACACATTGCATCCATCAAAATAAGAGTCAAGTCAATGCAATGGAATTCAGTAAGCATGTGTTGGGTGCCCAGATCGGTGCTGAGACCGACACAGACTCAGAGGAGAACAAGGCACGGTCTTTGCCTTCGGGTTTTTGTAAAGAAAGAAACCACACGTGTTCAGCCAACGAGGAATTCTCTGCATCCACAGGTCGTCGGGTCAGAGGAGCAATAGCAGTGCCGCCAGAGCAGGCACAGAGAGCCATGACGAGAGCTCCAGCCTTGCTCGGGGTCTCCCCGCCTGCACAGAAATCCCCGAGAGCTATGCCTCATGAAGCCAGACTCTTAAGAGACTGAAGTCAAACTCCAGGTGCAGTGGTGATGTCAAGACTCCAAGAGCTCCAAGGAAAGAACAGCTCACTGGGTGATAAGTGGTTAAAGACATCTCCAGGAGGAGGTGGCCGTTGGCTTAGACCAGGGATAGTCGATTCCTGTCGCTGGTGGCTCCACCTCCACCCATGCCACCAGTCACAGCGCACACTTACTGAGCTCGGGATCCTACTCAAACCCGAGGCTGTTATCAATGGCAGGTAGGAAGATACCTACCTGCCACCTCTGAACCGGTCACTGGTTTGGGGTCACATCTGGGAGGCAGCTGATGCAATGACAGAAGTACATCTAAAGCCCCAGAGACCTGGGTGTGACTTTCTAATTTTTCCTCTAACCTGCTATGTGGCATTAGCTGCATCAGCTTAGGAAACCTCCCCGCTCTGGCCCTTAATCGTTTACGTCTTTAAGAAACATGTTTGCAGCCTTCACAATATAACAAGCAGCCTTCTAGCCACTTTCTAAGCTTTAGCTCATTTGTTCTCTGCCACCCTGCATGGTGGGCACAATTATTATAACCTGATTCTACAAATGAGGAAATTAGGACAGAAAAAGGCTAAGCAGCTTTCTCGAGATCAAACAGCCAATAAGCGGGGGAGTCACGCTTCAAACCTTGCTCTTAACCAACATACTATGATTCTTTGGTTCCTTTACCTGGAAAAGGGGGACTTTACGAGGAACCCTGGAAGAGCCCCCGTGAGAATTAAGTGACTGAGATCAAGATAAAGGGAGAAGCAGGGAGCAAGAGTGAGCAAAGCACAATGGAGATCATCGACAAAGCCGAAGGTTGATCTTTTTGATTTGCCAGAACTAACCACGTGCTGGGCTAAACCAATGCAAATCTCAACCAAATTTCAAGAATTGAAATCCTGCAGGAAAAAAGGTGAGAGTCCCCTACAAATTCATACCGAAACAAAAAGATTACTAGAAAAGTCTCTACCTTTTGAAGTCAAGAAATGTATGTTTTAAATGACTCTTGGGCCAAAGAAAAAGTAACACCAGAAATTAGAGAGCACTTTTCAACTGAATGACAATGAGGACGCGGCCTTTCAGAACCATCAGGGTTGCAGCTAAAACCGTGTGCAGAGGCAAAATGCTAGCCTCCGTCGCATCTACTAGAAAAGAGCGTGTCTCAAAATCAAAGATCACTCTGTATCTCTCATGAATAAAAAATAAAATCTTAAAAAGAATCAAAGATCTAAGCCTCCATCTCAAGAAGCTAGGAAAGACAGCAAAAGAAAACAGAAGGAAAAAAAAAGAAAACAGAAGGAAATGGGAGAAAGGAAATAATGGGCAGAAATCAATGAGAGAAAACAGAGTACAAGAGAGTTGCTGAACAAAGCCAAAAGTTGGTTCTTGCGATACTAATAGTATTGATAAGTGCCGGGCAAACCCGATCAAGGAGTCTGAAAGCGCGCTAATAACCAACACCCAATATCTGTAACGACGAGGGGAACGTCCCCGCAGCGTCCTACAGGGATTCAATATAGAAGAGGATATCAGGAGCAACTTTTTGCCAATAAGTTTGAAAATATAATTGAAATGAACAAACCCTAGGAAAACACAATCTGCTAAAATTGAAGCAAGAGGACAGATAATCCGATCTAATAGCTAAACAAAAAAAAAAAAAAAAAGAATTCATCACGGAAACCTTCCCACAAAGGAAGACTCCAGGGCTGCCCAAGAGGCTTCACTGATGACGTCCGTCCGGGACGTCGGGGACACAAACTCTCCAAGGCAATATAAAGTCTTCTCATGGGGCCAGCGTTATCTTGATACCAAAACCTGAAAAATAAATCGGAAAAGAGTACAGACTAATTCCTCGCGTGAAGCCAGAGGCAGGAACCCTCCGCAAAATACTAACAAACAGAGTTGGGGGAGTTGCTCCGTGTCCCGAGTTCGAGGCGGCTCAGCACAGAGTGTTGGTGGGTGGGAACGGAGCGGGGCTGTGAGCGAGGCCCTTTGTCTCCAGGAAGCTGGGCCTGGCGCCCCCCGCAACCCCCCACCCCACCACCTCCCACTCCCCCTACCCCCCCTCGGGGGGTCAAGGCAGAAAGAACCAGCGCAACACTTGAGAGTAGATGGAGACACTGCGGGCAAAGGCACCCACTGGGGCTGACCGGTCCTCGGGGAAGGGGCCCACCAGCGACCCGGGCCTCGGTGGCTTGAGAGGCAGGGGCGTCGGAGGGAGGGCCCGGCACTCGCACACCACAGGGGAACCGGAGCCTGGGCCGCCTCCGCCCCTCCACGTCCGCGCAGAGCAGGTCGGGCCCTGTGAGCTCAGCACGGGGAGAGGGAGCTGGGGGGGAGGCCCGCACGGCCCCCGGCCCCCAGGAGGGTCTGGCCCACCACCTCCTTCATTCCCTGGACGGACTGTGTAGCCTCATTCCTCCCTCCTTTCCAGTCCCTCCAACTTTCCATTCACTCACTCATTCATTCATTCATTCATTCACTCAACAAGCATGCACCCAGCTGGCTGGAGTCGAAGCGACCTCACCTGAGAGCCCAGGGTGCAACCCCGGGGTCCCCGGGTCGAGTCCCACATCGGGGTCCCCGCAGAGAGCGGGGGTCCAACGTGCCACAGGGACGGGACGACAGCCGCTGAGGACCCACTGCCTAGCGAGCCTCCGTCGTCACCGCACACGGAACCTGAGCCCGGGGGCCTCAGCGCCAGGCTCTCCCTGAGGCCGCACCCAGCCGGGGAGACCCCCAGCGCCCCGACGACACGGAAACCAGGAAACCGCCCTGGAGCGCCCTCGTCCCACCCCTTCCCAGCCAGCCCACCCGGAAGCCCCACGGAAGCTCCCTCTTCGGGATCCGTCTGCTCGTCCCCCTCACCCCTGCCTCCCTGCCAGCCTGGACCCCGCCCCGCCCCCACGGCCACACAGTTCTGTGCGTGTCACACCCCGTCCTGCGTGACATTCCCCACGGCTGCCGGATGAGCCGCGGGCTCCCCTCCGTGCCTCTGGGATGCCCCCAGACCTGACCCCGCCAACTTCTGCAGCCTGGCCCCCGCCTCCCCGTCTGACCCTACTCCCGCCCAGCCAGACCCCACAGCCTTTGCTCCTGGAACCCGTGCTTCCCCTCTTGCCTCCGGACGTTGCGCATGTGCCCCCCCACCCGAAGCCCCCTTCCCTCTGCCCTCGCCCTCAGCCCGCAGCATTTGCCCTCACCCGACGTGTGTCCCCTCAAAATTCATGTGATGAAGTCCTACCTGCAAATGTACCTTATTTGGAGATGGGGTGCCACGGGGGTGACCGCGTCTACATGAGGTCCTCGAGGTGGCCTCCGATCCTACATGACTGCTGTCCTTACACGCCGACAGAGGCCGCGTGAGGAAGGAGGTAGGATCAAGGTGACGCTTCCGCGAGCCAGGGAACGTAAAGACGGCGGCCAACCACCAGCAGCGGCCGGACGAGCCTTGTGCCCTGCGTGCTCTGGAACAGAGAGGCCCTGCTCCGAGCCGCCGGCCGGGCCCACCGCCGCAGCCAGGAAGGACTGCCAACGTCAGGGAAGGGGCCGTGTCCCGTCGGGCCTCAGCTCCGAGGGACTGGGGATGTCACCCTGACACGGTGGGGTTCACGCGGGTGAGCCTCACGATCGATTGCCTTTTGAGGACGACCGGCTGCTACGGAGAAGAGACCCCATAAAGGGCACAGCCTGTGTCCTCAAAAGCACATACGTTCTGGAAACGCATCTGGGTTCAAATTTCTGCTCCGGGGCCGGTGAAATCCTGAGTGTGGGAAATCTCACAGGACGAGTTAGCTGGTTCCCATCAACGAGGTCTTGCAAAGAGAGAAAAGAGGAGGGGGGAGGTGGACAGGTCAGAGCCGAGCGATGCGCCAACCTATGGCAACGCGTCGTCCCGGCCCCAGCCCCAAAGCAGCGGCGGGCGGGCAATGCGGACACCGTGGGCGTTTCGTAGGTTAAAGGACCCTTGTTAATGGCGTGTGGGTGGGATAACGGTTGTTGGGTAGAAGTCCTGCTCTTTTAGGAAAACCCCCGGAGCATTCAGAGGTGGACTAATGCGTCGGACACAGAGCTTCGCTACCCGCGGGCCGGGCGACGTCCGGTAGCCACTTCCGCCCGCTGGGTCCGTCCTCACCTTTGGCTCGGGCTCTCGGGCACTCGGGGGGGATGTGCCTGGCCCCGGGCTCGTTGGGGCCAGTGCCTGCCTGGAGGGAGCCCCCCCGAGACCCCGACTGCTCTCGGCCCGGGAGCCCCTGGGACAGCCCCGCGCTGCGGCCTCGAAGAGGAAGGACTGAGACGTCCCAAGGTGCCCCGGAGTCCAGGCTGCGGGCGTCTGCAGGTTAGCGGTCCCGCCCCGGGCCGGGGCCCAGGCTGCTCCCTGAACCCCTCCACGCCTGTCGCCGGACAGCAGCTCCTCCTGGCTCCCGGGTCCCCTGCAGAGTCCCGGGGGCCCCGGCCGCACAGACCGCAGCGTGGTTATGCCGCAGCCGGCTTCCCCTGGCCTGGGGGCTGCCCCGCCCCCTCTGAGGCCACTGCCCGGTCCGCGGGTCCCCAGGGTCCTGGCCACTTCTCGGAATGGCCTTTGCTAAACCCACTGAAGCTGAAAACCGAGCCAGGTTCACAGGCGACGGAAAGCTCGGCCGCCCCCGGGACTCACAGGCACGGCCGGCGGTGGACGTGGGCCCGGCCCTGGGGTCGGGGGCCTGCGCACCTGCCAGTGAGGTGGTAAAAGGATGGTAAAGGACTGCTGCCTCCGGGGAGGGGGGCCACGGTCCAGGTCCTCGCAGGACAAAGTCCCCAGGCACCACCGCCCCACTACAGGCAGCGGGAGTGTCACCGTCCTGGGGCCTGCTTTGTCCTCCCTTCAACAAGGGTGACATTCCCTACTTCAACAGTGGTGCTATGGAGGGAGGGAGGGAGGGAGGGAGGGAGGGAGGGAGGGAGGGAAAGAGGGAGGGAGGGAAAGAGGGGGAGGGATGGAGGGGGAGGGATGGAAGGAGTACACAGGGATGGGGGGGGGGAGGGCGAGGGAGGGAGGGAACGGAGCACCAGAGGACGGGTGGAGAGCAAACTGCCCTAGACATGAACAGGTGAATAACTGAACGAAGGTATGAACTGTGCACCTCCCTGCGCAGCCTCGCCCCCCAGGCCGCCCCCTCCCGGCCCACGTGGCAAGACGCCTGTGCCGTGTCCTCCTCATCCCACCTGGACAGACGTCACCCCCCGCAGCCCGGCACCCCTCACCCCCACCACCACCCTCACCCCCACCCCCACCCTCACCCCCACTCTCACCCCCACCCCCACCCCCACCCTCACGCCCACCCTCACCCCCACCCTCACCCTCACCCCCACCCTCACCCCTCACCCCCACTCCCAGCCCCAGCCCCAGCCCCACCCTCACCCTCACCCTCACCCTCACCCTCACCCCCACCCTCACTCCCACCCCCACCCCTCACCCCCACCCAGCTGCTCTTAGCTCCACAAGCAGCGGCAGCTGGACCTCAGTTGTCCCCCCAGGCAAGCTCAGCGCAGGGAGGGGACACTTACGCACACGCCCTCCAGGAATCGCTGTGGCCCTTAGCTGAGCCCTGGGGGCTGGCGGCCCACTGCCTCCCGAGCTCCAGGTCCCGCCGCCGGTGCCCGTGGGTGCGCGGACCCAGAACCGAGGCCCGGACGGAGGGGTCCGCTGGGGAGCAGAGGCAGGCGGCGCAGCACAGTGGGATGGGCCACCTCTCTGGGCCCCGGGAGGCCCCCACCCGCGCGGCCGAGGAGCAGGAGCCCAGACCCTGGGAAGCCGGAGGTGCTGCGACAGCAGGAGGGGGGCCCGGGGCTCGAGGCCAGACCCCCCCCCCCGAAGACCGCTCCTGGGACCGAGCGTCAGAGGAAGGCACACTGGGGTCGCGGTGCCCACGGGCCCTGGGCCGGGAGCGGAGCCGGCCACGGGCTCCCCCGGACCTGAGGCGGCACATCAGCACCCCACCTCCGCGCGGCGCGAGCAGGGCCTCCGCAGGGTCGCGCCCAGGCAAGGGGTCGCTAACCCGCTGCCCTAGGGCAAGGGGCCCCGGAGCCGAGGCCCGAGGGAAGGCAAAGGCAGAAAGTGGCGTAACAGAAGCTCCCGGTTCCTCCGAGCGAGCTCCGGGCCCCAGCTAAGCCTCTCCCCGTACGCGGGGTCCACAGCCCTGGGGGGACACAGTCCTCGTGCCCCCCATGAGGCTCAGCGAGGTTAGGACCTTGCCCAGAGTCACGCAGCCGACGCGGCACGGAGCACACTCAGCCCTCACGTTTCACCGCGTCCCTCCCTGCCCAGGGCACCCACCCGCGGCCGAGGCGCCCCGAGTGCCGGGGATGGGGGTACTTCACCCAGCAGATGAGGTTGGAGGAGGATGAGGAGGGGTTCGGAGGCTCAGAAGGAAGCAAGGGGCATGCTGCGTGCTTGGCGGCACCCAGGGACGCTCAGGCACCCCGGATGCTCAGGCGCTGGGGGCCGGGGTGTCCGCAGCTCGGGGACGGGGCAGGGATAGAGGTGACGGAGACACGGGCCCCCGGGAGCTGAAGAACACGGAGGGCAGAGCTAAGGGGCTGGGGCTCGTCCCGCCGACCCCGCCCCCGAGGGGCTGACAGGTGCACGGGGTCTTCGGGAGCCCCCGAGAGGCTTTGGGCAGGAGGCCGGGGCAGAGCAAGGACTGCGGGGGCTGCGGCCTGGTCGGGTCACGGCCCAGTGGACCCCACATACTCAGCACCTACCGCCCCCTCCCGCCTTTACTACACTCGCCTCTGGTGTCCCCGGGTCCCTTCCGTCCCCTCCCCATCGGCCTCCCGTCAGCAGGGACCATTTCTCCCGCCCCCGGCGAGACCGGGAGCTGAGAGGGGTCAGGCTGTGCGTGGTGCCGCCCCCCCTGCAGCTCGGCCCCGGCCCCACGCAGGAGCAGGAGCAGGAGCAGGAGCAGGAGCAGGAGCAGGAGCAGGAGCAGGACCTCCCAGGCCGAGGGGGTCACATTGAAAGGAGTTTTTCAAAGGGGTCCCTGCAGAGGCCTCTGCCAAAGCCACCGGTGGGGAGGGGTGGGGGGAGGAGGCCGTGGCTTAAAGGGGGGCCTTGGGGAGCTGGAGGATTGGGAGCTGTGGGAGCGAGGCCACAGCCCCCCTCGCTGCTCCAGGCGCCCCGGGCCCCCCACCCAGTCCCACCCGCAGCCGCCAGCGTCCCGAGGCTGGGCCATGACACCAGGTCACAGGTGGCTCCGAGGGCGTGAGGTCTGACCCGCGGCCCCTTCCCTCCCCCCTGCTCCCCCCCCCACCTTGGAACGGCAGATTTCGCCGCAGGCCTCTTGGCGCCCCACAGAACTCCCAGCGTCCCCCTGCACGTCCCCCTCCACCCAAGGCCCGGCCTAGCGGCGGCCGCGCCCTCATCCCCCTGCGCCGTCCGACCCCCCACCGCCTTCTTGCACCCTGAGGCCCAGGCTCCACTCCGGTCGGTGCCCCCTCCCTCCTGCCTGGGGCCTCTGCGCAGCGGTGCACGCGGCGGCACCGCCCTCTCCGGTCTTCCCCTGCGGAAGTCGGCGGGACCCGCACTCAGGTCTCAGCACAAACGTCAGTGAGTCGGTGTGTGTCCCCACGACGCCTCCGGCCCACGGTCCCCAGTACCTTCCATTCCCCTGGTCACTGCACGTTTGGTGAGGGATGAGGGCGCCGAGCTCTCCACCAGACCCCAAGCTCCAGGAGGGAAGGAGCAGTGACGGCCTGTGTGGGGAGCCCCGGGGGGGGGGGTGCCCTGGGTCAGGCCAGGGGACGCCATCTGGGGGTGAGGTAGTGAGCTGCCCGTCGGGGAGAGCGCTCTCAGCATCCAGGGGGCCCGGGTTACAGGGAGAGCTCCACCTCGGAGAACCAGAGAACCGTCCAACAGCTCAGGGGCCAGGTCTCCTGGAGGGGGGGGCTCCGCTCTCCCCTTCCCCACGTCTGGACGCTTCTACGGAGCAGCTCACCTCGGGGCGCTCTGGGCTCAGCTCAGCGGTGCACTTGCCCGCAGGAGGCGGCGCCCGCGCTCTGGAGTCTCGCCTTCCCTCTGACCCAGTCCTGCCAGGCCTCCCCTGCTGTGGCCCAGGGAGGGGGGAGGGAGGGGGAGGGGGGAGGGAGGAGGGCGGCTGCTCCCACGGAGCACAGCGTACTCCCAGGCTGTGCACCTTCAGACAAAATCTGTGTTTGGGGGGAGCCTTCCCCGTTGGCACAGCGGGACCCGTAGGCCGTGAGCGCCCCGGGAACAGGTGCGCCCCATGTGGACTCGCCCCCCAGGACCTCCAGCCCCGGGTTCACCTCCCGAGCCGGCCCTGAGTGCCCTGAGCACCCTCCCAGCACTCATCGCAGTCCCTCTGCTGCCGGATCCCGAGGTGTCCGAGGCGTCCGTGGGGCCCAGGTCCTCCCAGGTGCCTCCCCACGGCCACGGGCGGAGCCACGCCCTCCTCACCCTCCCCTGCAGAAGGGCGGGAATCCGTCCCCAGTCCCGGCCCGATGTGGGGGACGACCAGGGGCCCCGGGACTGCTTCCTGGATCCACGTGAAACACTGAAACACCGAAGCCCGGAGACACGGAGGGGGGGCGGGTGGGGGGGGCGGGGGGCTCGTCCATGGCCGGGCTTGGCCTGTACAGGGAGCTGGGCTTCGGCTCCGCACCCAGGGGACCTCCGCAGCTCAGCGGCCCGTTCCACAAGCACGGGACCCCACTGGCCTGGGCTCGGGCACTCGGGTCCCCACCGGCCTGGGCTCGGGCACTCGGGTCCCCACCGGCCTGGGCTCGGGCACTCGGGTCCCCACCGGCCTGGGCTCGGGCACTCGGGTCCCCACAACTTAGCTCGTATTTGGAATTTAAGACCCAGAACAAAGAAAGAAACAAAACCCAGGGACAAGCCAGAAAACAGCCTCAGGGTCAGGGGGGCGCGGGGTGCGCGGGGCGTCGCGAGCAGTGGGTCACCGCGTCTCAGCCCCGGAACTCCTAGGACCCGTGGGGAACTGCACGGGCACCGATGTCTTTTTCGGGGGACGCCCTGGCGTGGGTTCGGTCACAGGCACCCGCCCGGGGTTGGCAGAGCCGGGGCCGCGGGGCTCACGGGACGACCACCTGCCGCCGCGGGGCCCCTCGTCCTTGGCCGCCGGGACTTACAGGGTGACGACGTCACTCACGGGAGAGCTCGGGGCGGCCGCGGCCTGTGCCACAGGTCGGTCCCGGGGCGGCCTCTGTCTCCCAGGGCGACGGGGCCGGCTCTGCGCGTTTCCTCCGTGAGGTCACACACGGCCCGGCCCGGTACCTCCGGTCAGTGGCTCGAGGTCACGTGGCGGGAGGGGGCGACAGGAAGGGAGGTGACAGGCGTGAGTAGGATGGAACCTGCGCTGCGCCCACAACCCGGGGCGAGCTCGTCGCCTGCATTTCACGCACCTGCGGGTCCCGGGCCTCGGCCTGACGCCTCCAGGGGGCTCGGGGGACACGGCGACGCGGGGCAGGTGGGCGGTGCCCGGCGGTGGGAGCCTGACCCTCCCCAGGTTCTCCTGGTAGATGAATAAACCCCACCGCAGTCCTTACGTGGAGACAGGAGTTTAATTATAAGAATTTAATTTTTCAGAAGCAAAAGCTGCCTTTATGCAATTACAGTGAGACAACTTTTAATTAACTTTGGAAACTTCCTTTTGCTTGGAAAACCTAATTAAAAATACTTAGGGAGCTCGGGACACAGGCGGGGTTCAGGGCGGAGCGGAAACCCTCCGGAGAAGGCGCGGGAGAGACGCGGGGGCCACCAGCCCGGTCACCTGGGTTCCCTCCCCCAACCCTGGGACATCAGGGGCGAGGCTAGGGCCGCGGGTCTGTGGGGACCCCCCCGGGCCTGGGGACACCCCGTCCTCCCTTCCTCCACTTCCGGTCCGGGACGCCCCACCTGTGACACACGGGACACGGGGAAGGGCCGAGCCACCAGCATGTCCCCTGGGAGGGGACGGACAGGAGGATGCTGTAGACCTGGCAGCCGGTGTGCCCTGGTGTGGGGCGGGGGGTCAGCCACAGCCCGGGACGACAGCGGCGTCCCCAGCAGCAGCGGGAGGCGGCTCACAGGGAGCGTCTCGGGCCTCGGCCGCCGACAGCCGCCCCCTGGAGCCCGGGCACCCCGCCGATGCGCATTCAGGGCATCCACGCCTCACGGAGTGGGAGGCACTGCTGAGGCCACGGGGCTCCCCACGAGGCCACGGGGCTCCCTCCACGGTCATGGGGCTCCCCACGCAGCCACAGGCCCCCCCGACCACAAGGTGCCCGGAATGCCTTGGGGGAGTCTGTTTACAAAGGTCCCGCCCCCAACCCCCGGTGTCGGGGTCCCCGGAAGCGGGGTTCAGGGACTGACGTTTTGTAAAAGCTCGAGTTTCTGGCGTTCGCTGGAGTTTGGGGCGCGCTGGCAGAGTGCGGAGCCCCCAGCCCGGGCCCGGACCTCCACCTGCGGGCCGAGGGCCCCTGAGCTTCCCGCTGGGGCCTCCCACCTGTGACTCCCGAGACCACTGCCCCCAGTTGGCCAAGACCGTGGGGGGACGCGGAGCCGCGCGACAAAGTCCCACAGTTCACAGGTCTGGCCGATGGCATCCCCCCGGGCTGGTCCCACGGAAGTCACAGGCCCCTTGGGGGGAGCCCACCCGGAGTGCACCTGGCGGCCCCGCCCACGCCCCAAGGACCGGGGCCCATTGGCCCACTCTCGGGTCTCAGTTGCTCCACGGCCACGAAGCAGAAAGTCACACCGCGCGGGCTCATGGGAGAGGACGGTCGTCCTGGGGCTCCCGGGGGCCCGGGCGTCGCCCTGGGGGTCACCCCCCCCTCGCACGTGAGAGCAGCCGGTGGAGGCCGTTCCGACAAGGGGCTGTGCCGGTGGCCTCGAGGGGGGACAGGAGGGCGCCCCAGTGCGTCACGGAGAGCCGCTTTCTCAGTAAGTTCCCCTGCGCCCCCAAAGCCCAACCCAAAAAGGAAACCAACCAACACAGTGGGTCTGAAGCGGCTCTGGCCCCAGCGCACCTGGCCTGGCCGCACACCTGGCCGCGCACCTGGCCGCGCGCCTCCAAACGCAACCTGCCCACGGATTCCGCGGGGCCTCGCAGCCAGGGCAGCGGTGCAGGAACTTTAATGTTACACTGACCCCCTGTGGAAGTCCCGGCGGCGGCGGCTCCAGCCCCCCCACCCCTCCCTCCCTACAGGACCCGGGGGCGCCCCATCGCCCTCCCGGAGGACAGGACGGAGGACGGAGGATGGAGGACGGAGGACGGCCACACGCCGCGGCCACCTCCCCGGTGACGGTGACACCACAGGCAAACCCTCCTGCCGCCTGCAGCCAGCCAAGGTCGCACAGGGGACGAGGGAGGGGCCCTGCCCTCTGCTCCGCGGCGGCTCCCCGGCCCCCCACCGCAGCCCCCCAGATGCGGGCCCCGCTGCCCCCCACCGTCCCCCAGATGCAGCTCGCCGAGGCCCCCTGCAGCCCCCCAGATGCGGCTCAGGCATCCCCACAGCCCACCCCCCCCCACCCACCCTCCCCACGGTGCGGCCTCGCCCCTCCCGGCCTCAGAGGCCTAGCGGGGTGCCTGAGGGTGCGGACGCCCGGGGAGGCGGGGAGTGTGGGATCAGGCCCTGGCTCCGCTGTGCCCCCCCGAAGCCTCCCGGCCTCCCGGCTGACCGATCCCCAGGCGCCCGCCGCCCACGCCGGCCCTCTGCTTGGCTCCCACCAGGACGCGGCACCTGCTCCTGTGCCCGCCCAGGGTGGTGGCCGCCCGCGCCCGCTCCGTGCCCACATTTCCTCACCTAGAGAACAGGGGTCCCGACTGCGGCCGGTGGGGCCTGTAGGATGCGGGGGGGGGGGGGCTCGGCAGGTCACCCCACACCCTGGCCGCCTCCCAGTGGGAGCTCGTGGGGCACAGGCGCCGTGGAAGACGGGGCCACGGGGTCGGGTCGGGCCTGGAACCTGGGGCTACGGTGCCAAGTGCCCAGGATGCCGAGGGCGCAGTGGGGGTCGCGGGGCTGGGCCAGAGGGGGGCACACAGTGGGGCGCACAGCCAGGTCCTGAAGTCCAGGGAAGGCCCCTGAAGGCGGCGACCCCCGGCGGGGCGGACCCCACGGGCGGGGTGGACCCGGGGTCAGCGGGGCGAGGGCCGGGGGCCAGACCTGGTGCGCACAGCGGCAGCCCTGCCCGTCCTGAGCGCGGAAGGGACGCGGCCAGGCTCGCACCTGCCCAGCAGGGCGCAGAAGGAAGAGCGGTGGGGGGTGTGGGGGGACGGGGACGGACACCGGCGGGGGAGGCGGGGCGGGGCTGGGCACCCAGGGGAGTGGAGCTGCACGCACGGGAGCCGCAGGTACCCTCAGGCTCGCACAGCCCATGCGGCCTCCAACCCGCGTCGCCCCTTCCCGCCCAAGCCTCAGCACGTGACTCAGTGTCCCTGGTGTCAGTGTCGGTGTCAGTGTCGGTGTCAGTGTCGGTGTCACCAGGCTCATGGCGCCAGCGCAGTCCCTCCCCAGGGCCGCATGCAGCTCTCTCTGCACCAGTGAGCAGGGGTTGCTGACCCGATGTGCTCCCCAAAACGCCAGAGGGGCGCCCCCTGAGCCCAGGGCGCGACGGGTGGGTGCTGGGCCTGGAGCAGGGGACAGAGGAGCGTGCGCCCTGCGCCCTGGGCCCTGCTGGGTGTGGCGGGGCTCCCAGCACTGTGGGCGTCGCGGGCAGGATGGGGCAGTGACAGGTGGGCGTAGGGCTGGGCAGCTGGGGACAGGAGCTGAAGGCCGGGCGTCCACAGGGCAGGTCCTGGGGCGCAGCTCCCTACCCCCCCACCCTCCTCCGTCCCCGAGTTCCCAGGCCACAGGGTTCACACCTCAGTGGGTGCAGGTCAGGGGCTTGAGCACTGGTCCCCGCCCAGCAGTCCCCACCCAACCACCCCCCCCCACGGTCCCCACCCGGCCTTCCCCACCCAGCAGACCCCGCCAGGCTGTGTCCCCCCGCCCCGTGGCCCCCACCGGCCTGCGCTCGGGAAGGTGCCCCGGGTGCCTGTCGGTGCCTTCGAGGGGAGCTCGGCCAGCGCCAGGTGTGTGGGCCCACCTGCTGGGCACCTGGGGCCGCGTCAGCCCCTGAACTGCCCATCCTGCCCCCGCGCCCTCTGCCGCTCCCCCCCGATGGTACCTCCGCCTCCCCACGCAGGACCCGCACAGTGGGGCTCCCCACAACGCGGCTCGGCTCGGACCTGGGGTGCAGTGCCGTCCTGCTCCCGCTCCCTGGGGCTTGGACACAGGCTGCCGCACGGCGCTTTCCTCACCTGCCAAGTCCCGCCACGGCCCGCCCCACCCGACGGAACAGCGGGTGGGCTGTGCGAGCGCAGGGTGCCCGCCCCAAGGACAGCGGGGGTGCCCGCCCCAAGGACGGTGGGGGCCCCCAGCCCCGGGGAGCAGACACAGGCCCAGCACCGCCAGCCTCTCTCCGCCCACGGAGGTGTCAGCCTTCCAGCCCCGCCCTGTCCCGGGCCCTGCTCCACTGCGGCCGCTCCGCTCCCCCCGGGCCTCGGGGGGTCAGGCCGAGCCGCCCTCACGCTGGCAGTGGAGGTGCCCGGGGGGGTTGGGGGGCAGTGGTACCCCGAGGCCACGTGGAGGAGCAGGGAGGCAGAGGGGCAGGCCATCAGGGACGTCCTCCTGGAGGAGGTGGCATCTGCACCCTAACCCTGAAATGGGAAGGGAGGGCTGAGCGCTGAGCGAGGGGAGGAGGGGAGCGAGCCGAGCGGAGAGCACAGCCTGGGGAGGCGGGAGGACGGGGGATGCAGAGGACAGGGGGACGCGGAGGACGGGGGACGCGGAGGACGGGGGACGAGGAGGACGGGGGACGCGGAGGACGGGGGACGCGGAGCACGGGGGACGAGGAGGACGGGGGACGCGGAGGACGGGGGACGCGGAGGACGGGGGACGAGGAGGACAGGGTGCTCACACAGCCCGCGGCACCTGCACATCACCCCTTGTCGCAGCTGACGGAGGACGTCATCCCAGTGTCCCGGGGGACACCGAGGCCCAGTGACGGGGAAGCTGGTCGGGGCCGCACGCTGGGCCGTGGGGTGCGGGGCCCAGGAGCCCGGCCCTGCTCAGCCAGAGCCGAGGCCGTCCCGCCGTGTCGTGCAGCTCCGGGGCTGGGCAGCGGTGACCCCCCGCCGCGGTGGCCCATGTGTCCGAGGCCGAGCAGGAGGCGCCCGTCCCTCCCCGCGGGGCAGCCCGCCCGGCCCACAGGCTCTGCAAACACGGGGAGCCGCCGGCCCCAGCCCTCCCGCCGCCTGCACCCCTGCCCTCGGGGGCACCGCTCCGCCTGCCTGGGGCGGGGGCATGACAGCCAGCAGCGGGGAGTGGCAGCGTGTCCCCAGGCGGTGACCCGGACGGTGTCGCACGTGCAGCAGGAAGCAGCGTCTCCCCGACACTCAGGAGGGCAGGCCCTGTCCCCGGTTCTCAGGGTCCCCCGGGCTCCGCCGGGAGGACCCGCCCTCCGCTCCTGTCACCACCCCTGAGGATCAAGACCCGCGTCGGGCTCCCTGCCCAGCCAGGAGCCTGCTTCTCGGCCTCCCTCCTCCCTCCGCCCCCTGCTTGTGCTCCCGCTCTCGCTCTCTGTCAAATAAATAAAATCTTAAAGCGCTAGGACTTCTCTGGGCAACAGCAAAGAAGCCGGAGATGCTTCTTTCCCTCTTTGCTTTGGCTGCTGGGGAGCTCGGAGCCAAACCTCACCGTGGCCCTCTGGCTTCATTGAACAAAAGTACAAGGTTCACGGAACACGGCATCGGCATCGTAGAGCTGCTCGCGGGTAGGCCGTGGGGGGTCCCCAGGACCGCGAACCGCAGGGCCACGCCGCCGCCGCCAGGAGGGCTGCCCGGACCCATCTCGCCGGAGCCCGGGTTCCGGGGTTGAGGCGCTTTCTCCCCTTGGCAGTTCCGACACGAGCGGCCTCGAGGCTCCTGCGGCGTCACGTCCCCTCCATGTGATCCTTCTCTAAGGAAACCTCCCGGCGCGCCGGCTCCGCTTACCGACCCGAACCGGCCGTGCTGAGCGTGGGCCGCTAAAGCCCCGGGGGACGGGGAGAGGAAGAGGTTCCCAAAACGAAGTGAATGATGGTCCATTTCTGCACCGAGCGGAACCACGGCGTATTTTCGGCCCCCACGGGGGACGCACGGGCCCGCGGGTGAGCCTTGAAGCCCCCGCACACGCTCGGGGAGACGAGCACCGGCGCCGGGCGCGCTCGCACGCAGGCTGCACGGCCGGGCTGGCGGGGCGAGGTCCACACCGGTGGGTTTCCAAAAACGAACTGTCGGAAAGCGGATGCGGAGCGCAGGGCGCGCAGCTGCAGGAGCAGCGCTCGACTGAGGGCGCCGGATGCCGTGGGCCGCGCCTCGGGGGGGGGGGGGGTGTCGGCCTGGGTGTCTTTTTTTTTTTTTTTTAAGATTTTTAATTTATTTATTTACGAGAGACACACAGAGAGAGGCAGAGACCCGGGCAGAGGGAGGAGCAGGCCCCACGCAGGGGCCCCAGTGCAGGACTCGATCCCAGGACCTGGGGGTCACGCTCTGAGCCCGAGGCGGACGCCCCACCGCTGAGCCCCGGCGCCCCTGGGTGTAGGTCACTCACTGGGGTGCATGTCCCATCACAGCTGCTACAAAAAATAACAAAACACAACAAATGAAACGCGATGCAACAGCTGTGAACAGATCCCAGGAGCCTGCGAGGGACGAGGGTGGGGGGCAGGGGGCACAGGGGCTGACAGGGCGCCGAGCTCTGCGGACCACCGCCCCTCGCCGTTGCCCACGCGAACCTCCTGCCTTGGCGTCGCTCGTAAAGGCCGAGGAGCAGTGAAGTGGAAACGAGGACAGGGTAAGACCCCCGGGTCCACGCAGCCGGGAGGCCGGGTCACCAGCCCCCCCGCCCTCCCCAGGCCCATTGCTTTCCTTTTGTTAAGAAACATCACCTTATTTTAGAGACAAGGAGCGAGAGCACGAGCAGGAAGGGCCGAGGGGCAGAGGGCCCGGAGCGGACGCCATGCTGCACGGGGGCCCCGACGCGGGGCTCGAACCCAGGACCCCGGGGTCATGACCTGAGCCGAACCCAGGAGCCGGGCGCTTGCAGGACGGGGCCACTCAGGCGCCCCAGGGCCTGCTCCTCGCCCCACTGCATTGGGCTGGATCCTGGGGGTCGCCGGGGCGGGGGCTCCCCCAGCGCGCAGGGACCACGGCGTCAGTCCGGCCACAGCTCCACGCGGCAGCAGCGTCCGAAGCGCCTGGCAGGGGACGGCCGAGGGGACACCCCCAGAGGTCGAGGTCACGGGGTGGAGGCAGCTGGCACCACTAGCTAGGGTGGCCTCTGGCTCTGCAGGACTGTCCCCCCTCCCTGCCACCCCCTGGGCACTGGACTGCGGCGGAGGCTCGGGGCCAGGTCGCGGCTTCCATCCCACTAATAGTTCCAGGGCCCTGAGCAGCGACGTCCTCCCCCTGTGCCTCAGTTTCCTTATCTGTCAAATGCCGACGGTGGCCACAGTGTACATTTCGGTTAGTTCTCCAGATGGGGTGACCATCCCACGACCACTGGACAAGGATACAAGGACTTAGGGCAGCAGACCCTCAACCCCAGGCTGACCGCCGCAGGAGCCCGTGGACACGTAATGAAATACAAGTTCCCGGGTCTCCTCTTAGAGAGACCTGCTGGCTCGGCTGCGGGGCGGGGCCCAGGCACCTGGGCCGGAGACCCCCTGGCCCCCGGGCGGGCGGCCGGGCACGGGGACCCTGTGCCCCACACACCGCAGGGCAAGCGCAGGGCCCGAGGAGCCGAGGCGGTGCAGGCCGACGCTGGGGAGCTTCCCGACTCGGGGCCTCAGTGTCCTCTCCTGGGAGATGGGGACGCCGCCAACCGTCCGGGCCCGGTAGACGGAGGCTGTGGGGTACCGAGCACATAGCGAGTCCTCAATATGCAGCGGCCATCGTCGCCTTTACGCCAGTTTGTACTTTGTGTCGTTTTTACAGGTTTTCAGCAAGTTCTCCAGGTGACTTACAACCCACAAGCCATCATTTTTAAGCTCTTTGCCTAAAACTTTTTTCTATTTTTTTTTCTTTTTCTATTTCACAAGTAATGTATGTTCATCGTAAAGATTCAGACAATAGGGGCCCCTGGGGGGCTCAGGGGTTGAGCGTCTGCCTTGGGCCCAGGGCGTGACCCTGGGGTCCTGGATCGAGTCCCGCGTCGGGCTCCCTGCATGGAGCCTGCTTCTCCCTCTGCCTGGGTCTCTGCCTCTCTCCATGTGTCTCTCATGAATAAATAAATAAAATCTTTAAAATAAAAAAAAAAAAGATTCAAACAATCGAGAAGGACTGAGTGCTGCTACTTACAGTTTGGGGCGTAGCTTTCCAGACACCGTTTCCCTATAAACAGGAATAAACCCGCAGCTGCCGTGTCACGCACACGCACATACACACACACACCCAGGAGTATCATACTTTGTAAGTTGTGCTGAAATTTGCTTTTCTGCACTCAACAATCTGCCCTGGACACCCCTCCATGCCGCTCGGTTGATCCGTTGGCCTAAGGGCTGAAAAGGGTTGTATACGTGCCTGTGCCTTGATTTACCTAACGAGGCACCTGATGGACGTTTCCGTCGTTTTCTTTCTGGTTTTCCGTTCTTATAAACAGGCCCACGGGCTCGTCCTCGGACGTTTATCCCTGAACCTTCGGTCGCCGCCTTCCTGGGCGCCGGGGACCCGGACCCGATACTCAGGACGCGCTGCTCTCATTCAAACCTCCTCGGTCTCTGCCCGACTAGACGGGGGCAGGGGCTGAGGCTGGGGGTGTCAGGCCCTGTGCCCTCGGGTCCCGGAGCTGGCGAGTGGCAGGGCCAGGCTGATGCCCGTGGGACACTGACGCGTCGCCGGCCCCGTGCCCGCCCCGGCCTCTAGCAGGGGCCCGTGGGACACCAGCAGACCCCAGTGCAGGGAGGAGCCCAGACGCGCGTTTGCACACCTCTGCCCCCGCCCTCCGGCTCCCGTCCTGCGGCGACGACACGCCTGGGGGAGTCGGACCAGAGACGGAGCCAGCGCGTGGAGCCCCCCCAGGCCTGGCCACACCAGCGAGCCCCCCGGCCGCCGGCCAGCCGCTCCGAGGGGGACGAGCCCAGCCAAGACCAGCCGCTCCAGCCCGGGGGGCACAACGGCTCAGCCCACACCCGGGGGGCTGGAAAGGAACCGACACCTCTTCCCTGAAGCCACCGAGTTTGGGTGAGAGCTGCCAGGATCTGGGACGGTGAGTGACCCACACGAAGCCCCCTCCGGCTCACGTCCCCTCGCACCTCAGGGAGCCGGGGACCTCCTTCGGGGTCAAAGCCCGTAGGGAGCAGCCGTGCCGACAGGTGGAGGGTGGAGCCCCCCTCAAGCCCCTGCCAGCGAGCAGCTGAGAGTGGGTGAGAAAGCACTCGGGGGGCTGCTGTCCAAGGCCAGACCTGGGGCTGGGGGGCAGGGGGGGCAGCACGTTAGGGACGAAGGGGAGCCCGGGGCTCCTGACCCTAAGCCGAGACTTCCCGGAGCCACTGGGAACTGAGAGCATCCTTAGGGCCAACAGAAGTTATTTTAGTGGCCGAGGTGCCACCCCTGACGACACCAGGAAGCAACCCCAGGGACAGCCTGTTCCCAATTTAGCGAGTCAAGTAAAAGAGCTGCAGTTTCCATCTGAAGGCATTAACTGCAGATTTATATTTGAGGCCCCGTGTGCAGTTCTTTATGCATCCTTAAATACCAAAACATAATTACCAATGTCAATACATAATGTTTATTTCTTTCAGAACCGACATTTTAATTTTCCTGAGCAGGCGGGAGAAATGATATGCATAAAAATAATGACAAATATTAAAAGTCTCCCAAATAAGGGACCGGGATCACCCGCTTAATCCTAAATTTAAATGCATTCACGATCACAGCCATATTAAAGGTCTGATAAGCCAAATTAGGTTCCATGTAAGCATAATTAATCTTCCTTTTCAATGAAGATATTACAAGGGCGTTAATTTGAATCCCAAAGGCCTTTGGGAAATTGAATTATATAGATAAAGCAAATATTTGACCTTTTACAGATAATTACTATTTAAAAAAAAAGTTCACAATGCAAATGAACAGCAAGTAAACCGTGGGTGTTCCTGGGCCGAAACACAGCTCTTTATGAATATTCAGCAGCAGAAGAGGCAGGGAGTGTGCTCGCCTCGGCCTCCCGGTTTTTCATTTCAGATGGGGAAGCCTAAGAGTGCGGCCAGGGGTCCCGCTGTCCAGGAACAAATAATGGAATGGGGTTGGCAGGGCGGATTGTGCCAGATTCCCAAATGCTCTGTGACGGTGCACAGGTCGCAGCCGTGGAGCCGCAGCCCTGACGCCAGGGCCAGCGCCGGGGGAGGCCACTGTCCAGGCCAAGCCGGGCCGCAGGGACGCTGCTCTGGGTGCGGGTCCCCGCCAGGGTGGGAACGAGGGGCTTCACCCTCCCTGAAGCCAGCTGGAGGCGGGAAAGAGGACCTGGTGACACGGGGCCCCCGCGGCCTCCGGCTCAGCAAGGGGAATGACCTGGGGCTGGGGGGGTGGCGGCGGTCAAGGCCCCTCGGAATCCGGAAGGAGACTGGGGGCGCTCCTGGCCGGGCCCTCGGACGTGCACAGGTCGGCCTTCGCACCCCAGTCCGCATCCCCGCCCCCCGGGTCTCCGGGGCTCCCCCAGCGCCCCTCGGTAGCCTGGGGTTCCAGCGAGGACGAAGTCGGGAGGGGCCTAGGGCACCTGGACAGCTCCGTCCGTCCCCCACACCTCGAACGGCAGCCCCTCCCCGATCCGATCCAGGGACTCGCCTCCAGCCCCAAGGCAACACGGGGGGCTCAGGACCTCACACCTCCGCCCCTGCAGGCGCCGGCCCCTTCTGGAACGAGGCGGGAGCTCTGCTGCTCTACGGCCCTCCCGTGGGCGCTTCGTTTAATCCCCACCTTGGGGACGAGGGAAGCTCTAAGCGCCCCGAGATTAAGGAAGTCCCCGAAGTGCAGGACCAGGGCCCTGGCTCCAGGTGGGGCCAGCCCCACGCCGTCACCCCCGGCCGGGCCTCCGCCAGCACACAGGGGGGCCCACTCCTCGCCCAAAGCAACGGCCTGGGTCCCCTCCACCCACCAGCGGCAGCAGGTCCCCGGCGCCCCGGGCCGTGAGCACCCGACGCGAAGCCGCCAGCCCAGGACCTCCCGGGCCTCCTGCAGGGGGACGCCCTGGAATAGCGTCTACCTCGGTCTCCTCGGAAGGCTGAGCGCGGCCCTGGCCGCAGGGGACGGAAACGTCCAGAAGCTCAGATCTGAGCTCAGAGCCAACTAAGGGGCTTCCGTGCAGGAGGCAGGCTTGTGCAGGAAGGGGGGGAGGAGAATCCGGCGCCTTTCCCTGGCGGAGGGCGCCGTGGCTGGGCTCTCCGGGGGGGCACCCGGAGCCGGTTCTGAAGGACGAGCACGAGGCCGCAGGTGAGACAGGACAACGCGGGAGCAGCGAGGGGCCCCGTCGCCCCTCAACCTTGCGGCCCCAGACTCGCCCGAGCCCCGCGTGCTGCCCCCGGGGGCTCCCCCACCCCGGGCCCCCAGGCCTGGCAGGGTGCGGAGCGGGGCGGCTCCCGCGGGGGGGGGGGGCCTCCCACACTAGTGGCCGTCGAGTCCCAAGCTCGCCCGAGCACCGCTCCGAGGCCTGCCCGGGCTCTGCGGGGAGCAGCCCGGACCCCGAAGCTCCTCCAGACCCCGTCTTCCCACGGCCCAGCCGAGCGCGCCCAGAGGCCTCAGCGTCCCGGGAAGTGCCGGGGGGGGGGGGGGGGGGACACACTAAAATGGCCAGAAACAGAGTCATCCCTGTCGCCGTCACACTGGAGGCTTCTATCGCTCTGATTAGAGCAGAATTGAATCTGGGCAGCGGAAATTGAATTTGTACGTTAGCCTAATCGCACAATCTCCAAACACGGAACGTCCGGGGCCAATTAGCCTGTCCTGGTCCGGGGCGGGGGGGGGGGGGGGGGGGGGGCCGTCCTGACAGGAGGGGAGCGAGCACGCAGAGCCTGGAGGCCTCGGTGACTGATCGCTGAGTCCCAGTAAGTCAGGGCCCCGGGGCGGGGGTGGTGGTGCAGGGCTCGAGGCTCCCCTCGCGGGCAGGGGACGGCCTGGCGGGAGGCCTGCAGTAGGCCGCCTGCCCTTCCACGATGTGGGGCGCGGCCTGGGCCTTCCTGGGACACAAGATGCTTGTGGGGGGTCAAGCAACCGCCAGCAGAGGGGCCCGGCCAGCAACAGAACCCCCGATCCCCTCCGATTGGGCTCCGAGCTCCCCGGTCGCCCCCTGTCCACTTCCCCGGGTGGTTCCCCTGCAACCTCTTCTTGCACTGAACACACTTTGCTGGTGGTTCAATCTGCCCCTTCGGCTTCCGTTCCTGTCTCCACCCCCGACCGTCCTCGAGCGCCGGCCACGGGCCCCAGACGCCCTCTGGGTCTCTGCACCCCGGGGGCCAAGACGCTGGCTCGACGCGGCCCGAACGGGGTGGGCAAGGCCGCTGCCCCAGAGCCCAGCGCCCCTCGGAGTGAGCGCGAGCCCCCCAGTGCCCAGCCCCGGCCCCGGCCTTGGCCCCGTCCTTGCGCGGCGTTCTGTGGGGCCCCTGCAGTCCTGAGGACGGGCTGCGCAAGCCCCATCTCGCCCCCCGTCCTACCCCGTCTCACCCTCGTCTTACCCCATCTTACACCCCATCTTACCTCCGTCTCACCCCCATCTTACCCCCCTTCTTAGCCCCCATCTCACCATCTTACCTCGTCTCACCTCCCGTCCTACCATCTCACCCCATCTTACCCCGTCTCACCACCCCATCTTATCCCCCATCTTACCCCCATCTCACCCCCCATCCTACCGTCCTACCCCATCTCACCCCGTCCTACCCCATCTCACCTGCCCCGCCCCATTCCCTTCCTGCCATCACAGTCCGCCTGTCGTCCTGCGAGAGGCCGTGGAGACTGGAAGGGAGCCGGGCCCGACGGCAGCGACGAAGGGCGTCTGAGGCCAAGCCCGAGCTGCTCCTGGCTGGGCGGCCCGCATGTTGCTTTTCCCTCCTGGTCCTCGCGCGTCATCTGCTTTGCTCCCTTCCCGGGCTCTCCACACGTTACCCCCAAGTTATCAAAACGGGGGGCTCCCAGGGGCTCGGGCAGGAAGGGGCCTCGGCCCTGCTCGCTGGCCTCTAGCTTCGGCCCTGGGCCCACTGCCTCGCTCTTCCGCACCCACCGTCGTGCCCACGGCCGCCCCGTGTCGTCTGCCTTTAGCCTGGTTTCTCCTGCCTCCTAAGGAGGCTTCCAAGTTTGTTGTCCACGTCGCTGACGTGATTCTCCGTGAAGCCGACTGTGCCGTCGAGGCCTCCAGGACGCTGTAATGGCGCTACAGCCTCCAGGCCCCCAGCTTGTGTCCTCGCCGCCTCCATCCCTCCTAATACTTCACGGGGGCATCTCTGCAGCGGAGCCTCCTCTCCTTACCTCGCGCCGCTCGGATTTCAGGAAAAGCCGGGGTCCCCTGCACTCACCCGAGGGTCCACATGGGGGCCTCAAATTCCTTTCTGGGCCCAGAGAAGACCCCTCTCAGAGGTCTAATCATCCTCCCAGTTTTGCACAATATTCTCATTTAATTACTCAGCAGTATTGTTTCTGAAGTCCCAGCCATTTCCTGGAGAAGAACGTGAAACCACACGGCTTTAGTCCCCAAACATTTACTAAGCGTCATTATGTCTCCGGCCGTGCGGAGGAGGCCTCGGAGGCCCCCACGAGCTCTCGCCCACGGAGCAGAGACTGGGACCTGGTTCCCTCGGGGGCAGCGGCCCCTCCGCAAGGTCAGGGAACAGGCCTGTCTGCACCTGCCACGGGCCATGGGATCCCGAGTAGGACCCGGCGGTGCTCATCATTCGGGGGAAGAAGGGGGACCCTTGCCGTCCCGTCAGGGCTGGACCCACACAGCCAGTTCCCAGGAGACGGTTTCCGCCCCGTGCGCGGAGCCAGCTCTCTTCTGCGCCTCGGCCCCACCTGTGGAAAGGAGACCAAGCCCGGGGCGGGTCCTGCCGTGCGGAGGGGAAGCCGGAGCAGCTGGCTCCCGAGTTGGGTTGAGACGCGGTCACGGCCCGGGCTGCCCAAACCAGGTCCCCACCACGACCACGTACGGGGCCACGGCACGGAGACTCGGGCAGCGGCCGGGCCTTGAGCAAAGCACGAGGAAGGGGAAGTTCTGCTGTCAGCGGGGGAAGCAGCTCTTTTCCTTAACCCCTGTACTGAGGCGTCGTCGATACACCAAAACGCACACATTCTTAGTGCAAACACTTTGACGAGTGTGGACATATGTGCACACCCAGGACACCGTCCTCACAATCAAGGCAAGACACAGACCCATCACCTCCCAAAGTTTCCTTACATCCATTTTGTTTTGTTTTGTTTTTAAGATTTTATTTATTTATTTGACAGATTCAGAGACAGCAAGAGAGAGGAGAGAGGAGGGAGGAGCAGACGGAGCAGCAGGCTCCCCGCGGACCAGGAGCCCAATGCGGGACTCGATCCCAGGACCCGGGCTCGCGCCCTGAGCTGAAGGCGGACGCCCCGCCGCTGAGCCCCCCGGGGGCCCCAAGAGAAGCATTTCTCGATCTCGGGGCAGTGGGAGGTCGTGCAGTCCCGCGGGCAGGGGCAGGGGCTCCTCGGGAGGACGCTGTGGTTCTCGGGGAGGAGCTGGGGCTGTGCCCGCCGTCGAGGAACGGATAAGATTCAGGAGAAGTGGGTTAGACTCCACACGGACCAAGAAGCCACACGCGTGCACCTCGGATCATTCTGGAGGCGCAGCAGGCCCCGCAGTGCCAGGCGCTGGGTGCGCCAGGGTGGAGACCGCGGGGGCAGCCGGGACCAGCTTCACCCCAAGTGGAGCCTGCCGTGAGGTCGGTCCCCGGGCCGCCACGGCCCCACCACGGCCCCACCACGGCCCTGCCACGGCCCCACCACGGCCCCACACGGCCCTGCCACGGCCCCACCACGGCCCCACCACAGCAGAGCCCGGACTCGCCCAGGCCCGGGCAGCCGCCGACACACCACACGGAGGACTGACTTGAAGGGGGGCGGGCGCCGATTTGAGAAAGGGGAGGGCGCGAGGCCAGAGCAGGGCCGGTAGCGAAGCCCCGACGGCCGAGGAGTCCGGGCCCCGGGCTCCGGGGCTCACGGCCCTGCGCGCTGTGGTCGCGTCGGCTTGAAATGTCCAGAGCAAGAAGGGAGACGGAGAAACGCACCAGTGAATGGACGGAGGGTGGGCGGCCGGGTCAGCGGGGGGCCGAGGGGCGCCGGGCCCCAGGGGGCGAGGGCCAGGCCAGCGCCGGGGCGGGACGGGGCGGGACGGTCCCCAGGCTGCAGTCAGGGGCTGCGATGGGGATGGCGGGGGGGTGGCTGCGGCCTCGAGGACCAGAGGGCACCCCTGGGGCAGTGCCGGCCAGGGTGGCAGGAGGGGGCTCGCACCCACAGTGTCACCCCTGCGCCCGCCGAGGGCCCCCGCCGACGGCTCCCGAGCCTGGCCTCTTCCGCCCTCGGGAGCTGTGTCCGGTCTCCCCGCCGCCCGCATCGCAGCAGCCGCCGGCCCTGCCCTGTGGTCAAGCTTCCCCCCCTCGTGTAAGGACACCTGGGGACACCTCCAGGGCCGGCCTGCACAGGCCCCGCCTCAAGGTCCTTATTCACACCTGCAAACTCCCTGCTGCCACGCGGGGTAACACGCACGGGGCCCAGGCACGGGGCCGTCACTCCGCCTGCCAGCACCGTGGTTTCCATCCCAGGGTTCTCGCCGAGCCACCGCGGTCTGCGGACGCACAACAGTTACCCCCCTGCTCCGGAATTTAAGGACGGGGATGTGGAGACGCTTCTATAGCAAAATAATATAATAATAATAATAATAATAATAATTAATAATAATTTTTTTTTAAATTAGAAACAACAGAAAGACAAACAGGCAATTCACAGAAGTCAGAGGACTTGAACAGATACCACTCCGAAGAAAGTGCACGGCGGCCAACGGGCACAGGAACGGGTGCTCCAGCATCATCAGTCACCAGGGAAATGCAAACAAGCCAGCGACCCCTTCACACCCCACAGGGTGCTGTCACCCCAAACCAGCAAACAGGGGCGCCTGGGTGGCTCAGGGGGTCAGGCACCTGCCGTGGGCTCAGGTCGTGGTCTCAGGGTCCTGGAATCGGGGCCCCCGTCGGGCTCCCTGCTCAGCGGGGAGAGGGGCCCGCCTCCCCCTCCCCCCCCACTCATGCCGGCACTCTTCCTCTCTCTCAAAAATCAAATTTAAAAAAAAAAACAACCGGAGAATGGCAAGTACTGGCAGGGACGGGGGGGCCCTTGTACCTCATGGTGGGAGAGTCCACTGGTGTCCCCCGCGGGAGACATGGCAGGTCCTCCCCGAGCTGGGCCTACAGTGACTGTGGGCCCCGCAGGTCCACTCCAGGCTGCGAGCCCCGGGAGCGAAGGCGAGGACTCACCCCGATACGTGTTCACAGATGTTCACAGCAGCACCGCACCAGCCGCACGTGGAAACCCCGCAGGCGGCCGTCGCCGGCTTCCGCAGGACGGGGACAGTCATCCTACAGCTGCGCGCCCGGGGCCCCGTGTCGAGCAAAAGAAGCTGACTCGAGTGGCCGCGTGGCGTCGGGTCCCATTTCTCCGAGCGTCTGCCGTGGACACGTCCGCGGAGGCCGAGGGATGGGCAGTTGCCAGGGGCTGGGGGGGGGGACGAGGACTGACCGCGGCCGGGGACAGGGTTGCTTTCCCTTTGGGATGATGGTTCTGGAACTGGAGTGCGCTCAGGGATGCAGGACACCGTGATGTACTCAATGCACCGCCCCAAAAGTGAATTTTATGCTTAAGAAACTTAGGGAAGAGAAAAAGGAGCAGACACGGGAAACGGGAGCCGCTCGGGACAAGCGAGGACGGGGACCGCGAGCCAACGCACGAGAAGCCGCGGGCCCTGGGGTCACGACAATCCGAGCGGAGGCCTCCCAGAGCGAGGGCCGCCGTGTGCCCCCTGCAGACCGTCCCCACCGCGGTGGCTCTGCCGCGACGAGGGCCTCGAGCTCACGTGCGTGAACTGCATCTCCTCGGGCTGCGGTTCAGAGCCGCCCGGAGACCTCAGGACGGAGCCCGGGGAACGCGGAGAACGCAAATGTCACGAACCCGGCGATGGAAGAACCGCTATTCAACAAGGCCGGGCGGCCAGGAGGCCCCCGCTGCCCCCCAGAAGGGGGTGTGGGCACACGGGTTTCTTCACTGTCAGAGCAGGGATCCCTGCTTCCCACCCAGGAGCGGGGAGTCGAGGAGGGGAGACTAAGCACCGTCCTAAGTCACACGGGCAACCTGAGCGACACTCGATTAGCGCCGTACCCGGACTCGGGACGGGAGAGGGGAAGCGGGACATGGTCAAGTATGCTCGGCTCCTTCGGCTTCTCATCTTGCTTTCTTTTTTTTTTTTTAACACTTTATTTATTGGCTCAAGAGAGGCAGAGACACAGGCAGAGGGAGGAGCAGGCTCCCTGTGGGGAGCCTGACGCGGGATTCGATCCCGGGACCCAGGGTCGTGCCCTGAGCCGAAGGCGGGCGCCCACCCCTGAGCCCCCGGCGCCCGGCCTCACCCCCTAGCAGAGGGGAAACCTGCTGGCCCACGAGGCAACTGGGCAGATGGAGTCACATCTGAGACTTCGGCTGCCGGTGACGGCGGGGCTTTCCTTGGCCTCGGGTCCCTTCTTTCCCGGGGATGACCCAGCCGTGTGGCCCGGGAAGGCCCCGACCCCCGGCCCCGCGGGGGACCCCACAGCAGGAGGGGGCGCGGAGGGGCCCGGGACGTCGGGGGGTCCCCAGGCGCGCCCGCAGCTTCCGTCACCCTCGGGACCCCTGTTCTCTTACCCACCACGTGCTCCTTTCGCTATGAATATAAAGGAAGCACCGTGGGCCCGCCCCTCGGCTCCGTGCGCGTGCGCCGGTGAGGGTGCCAGGGACGCGGCGCCCCCAGCAGCCACAGTAACGCGGGCGGCAGGAACTTGGCATCGGGACGGCCACATGGGACCCCGGGTCACGCCCTCTGGGACCCGGGCACCTGGGCAGGATTCCCCGGCACTCGCCTCCCCGTCCTCGTTGCTGAAACGCGGGGGCTGCTGTCACGTCTGTCCCACGGGGCCCCGGGGACGGTACAGTAGCGAGTCCGCAGGCACTTGGCCGCGACGCGGCTTCCCTTTCACGCCCCTTCGGTTGGTCACTGGGCTGCTCAGTTAGGCGGCTTCTGTCGTCCGCTGTCCCACCCCCCGGGTGTGCCGTGGTTCCCAGGGGCTGTGACCCGTTCACTGCGGCTCCTCCCGAGGACTCTGGCGGGACCACCTGAGGGTCGCCAGCCGCTCGCACCTCTTCCCACGGGGCACCTCCCCCTCCGGCCACGTCTATCGGGTGCTCCTGTAAGTGCCGCCCCGCGAAGGGGCAAAGGGCCCTGCTGGGAGCCCAGGCCGCCTCGGGCGATCTGTGCCCCGGAGCCCGGAAGAGAGGCCCCGGGGCTGGTGCCGGCTCGGAGCCGAGACCGCGACTTGGTGACGGGTGTTGGCCTCCTTCCGTAAACTTCTACGTTTCTTCTTATTCTAAATGTATTGGGGGCCCCTGGGGGCTCCGCGGTGGGGCATCTGCCCTCAGCCCAGGCTGTGACCCTGGGTCCCGGGATCGAGTCCCGCGTCGGGCTCCTTGCGGGGAGCCTGCTTCTCCCTCTGCCTGGTCTCTGCCTCTCTCTGGGTCTCACGAATAAATAATCTCTCTTAAAAAAATAAACATGATATTGTATCCTGTAATTTCTTCTTGTAAGTAATATTGTTGATCATAGGAAACAGAAAAAGAAGGGACTAAAAGTCACCCACAATCCCACAATCCAGATTCAAACCCTGTTTAACCCCGTTGAAGGTCCGTAGGTTTCCTTCCACTGTTTTACTGACACTCCTGAAACCATACCCTGTATCATGCCCCGCTTTTTCCATTCACCTTATATCCTAAACCGATTCCCACCTCATTAAAAATTCTTTAAAAAAATTTTTTTTTACAATACTCCAGGGCATCAAAATCTACTTAACCCAGCTCCCTTTACTAAATATTTTAGATTTTAGTTTTTCACTACTGATCACTTGCCCTAATTTTTATTTTTTTTTACGTGTATTCAAGAAGAGGCTTCAGCCACGAGTGTGCTGCAGCTCGAGGGCTCTGGGAACAGCACCGCACAGGGCAGCCACCGTGTCCCAAGGCCGCGTGTCCTCCCTGGGTCCTGACCCTCCGGGGCCCACGCCAGCGCCCCCCACTGCCCCCCCCTCGCGTGTGTGGAGCCGAGGCTGGCCTCTGCCCGGCCTTCGGGAAGGCTCTGGGCTCCCCTCTCCCTCACCCCCAGCCCAGGAGGGAAACACGCAGTTGTATGAACCCCGCCCCCCAGAGAAACAGCAGCCGATGCCCCAGCGCCCGAGCATCAGGTACCTACGGTCTGCGGGAGCGTCACTGAGACCCTGCGTCTGTCCTCCCCGCCCACGGAGGGGGCTCGGGAGGCAGAGACACGGGGGACACAGCCAGAAAGATCCGCAACCAGGGCTCCCCCACCCAGGCCCCCCCCGCCCCTGCCCCCAGCAGCCAGGACATGGAGCCCAGTGGAGAAGGGACGGCGTCGCTCACCTTCTGGAGCTTTCTGTCCACCTGGCATCCGCGCAGGGGGCCCTGCCCTGCAGCCTGTCCTCCGGGCCTGGTGGGCGAGCACCTGCGGGCCCTGTGGCTGCTGCGGGCAGGGGGTCCCCGCGGGGACGAGGCGGGAGCGGGACACGCGCTGGGGTCGAGGCCGCCCGCGTCTGAACCCCACGCACAGGCCTCCACGTGCGGCCCACGGCGGGAGGGCAGCCTCCCAGGGCCCCACAGACATGGACACAGACACGCAGGGCCCCACCCGCCCCCGGGGCCCTGGCTCCCCCTGGACGCGGCCTCCAGCAGCGAGCGGCGAGGCTTCCTGTCCGGGCCCTGCCTTCGGGATGGTCGGGGAGGAGCAGGGCCTGGGCCCTGGGACGTGGGCGGGGCGGGGGGGAGCAGGACCCACTCCTCCCACGGCAACCCTGCGTTAAGCACACTTTCAACCTAGGATTCACGTAGAAAAGACGTCAGGCGCCGCCTGGACGCGAGGTGGCCCCACAGGGTGCTCAGGACCTGAGAAGGAAGGACCAAGGCTCCGCACGGGGCCATCGGCCCGCCGCCCCGCCCGCGCCCCCTGCATCCTGCACCCCTGCTGCCCGGGCCCACTGGACCTGCACGTGGATGCGGGCACGTGCACACGCACACACACGCACACACACGCACACACACGCACACACTCCACGCTTTCCCTGCCCGGGGACCAGCACGTCAGCAGCTGCAGGGACTGCGGCCCGAGTGTGCGGCTGGCCGGTCGGGGACCCTGCAGGAGCTCCCCTCCCGCCCCGCACCCCTGCACCCGCGCTGTCCCAGGAGTCGGGGGCCTGCAGGGGAGCCGCCTGCACCTCGGGCCGTTAGTGGAGGAACTATTCACCGTCCGTCAAAACTCGACTTCTTTCCTCCGAGATGCATCTTCTTTTTATTCTTAACTTTTAAAATTACAACGTCTGTGCGAAGTCTACTTTACTTTTAGGGTTATTCCTCCGATAAGCAATTGCATTTCATGCCTGGCGCCTGCTTGCCACCCCCCATGCGCCCTCCGGCCACGCGAGGACCCAAGGGCACAGGCCTCGGGGTCAGCTGGGGACACGGGGACCGAGGGCAGCCGAGTGGACCCCCGAGGCCCGGGGTGCTGGGCCCTGCCTGTGGGCTGCGCTCCGGGGAGGGGCTGCAGCGAGGCCCCCACCCGCCTCCCCCAGGAGGCCCTCGCCCGAGTCGCGGGACCCGTCCAGGGGCACGCCACAGCTCCCCGTGTGTGGTCCGTCCTGGCCCCGGGCCTCGCTGGGCGGGGGGGCGCCTCTGTCCTGCAAACACTGGCGGGGGGGCTGTCGCAGGCCCAGGAGGGACAGGAGGGGCAGGGAGCAGCGCAGTGGGCAGAGCCCGGAGGGAAAGCGCAGGGCCCTGGAGGGGAGAGGGGAGGGGGAAGGGCAGGGGGTTGGACAGGGGAGTGGGGAGAGAGGGCAGGGGAGCAGATGGGGTGAGGGGGGTGTGAGAACAGGGGAGGGGGCAGAGGACGGGGCCGCGGGGCAGGGCCGGCCGTTCTCCCACCGGTGGCAGCCCACGACCCAGGCACTGGGCAGAGACAGGGGGGTGGGGGGGCACGCGCCCACGGGGGAGGGGACCAGGCCTGTCCCCCCAGGACGGGTCTGACCCGGGTCACAAGGCCGCAAGTGGAAGGTGGCCGGAGCACGAGAGGTGGCAGCAGGGCTGGGCAAGGAGCGCCCCGCGGAGGGGCCGGGGTCCCAGGGGTCGGGGCCACTCCCTGTGCCGAGGGGCTGGTATCCCGGGGGGGTCAGGGCCGCTCCCTGTGCCGAGGGCTGAGCCCCACCGCGCTCACTGCTCGGGGACAGCGAGCAGCTCAGGACAAGGATGGGCCAGTCACACACAGAGGCTGCGGCCAACACGGGGCAGTGTAGGGACAGTGGGCTGGAGAGGCCGCCGCCCCCCGGGGACACCGTGACGAGTCTCCACGCCGGGCCTCACGTGGACCCTTCGTCCTAGGAGGCCATTGGGGCCTGCCCGGAGGTGATGCGCCCCCTGCGCAGGCCGGATGCAGGCACCGCCCGGCCACCCCACTCCTCGCCGGCCACGTGACTGGCCGACACCCCGGCCGCCCCCGCGGCTCAGGCCCGGGGCTCCAGGCGCTGCTGGGAATGAGCGCACCGCGGGGTTGCAGGGCCCCACGAGGACCTTGAGGCTGCAGAGCGGCTGAGCGCCGCGGGTGGGGCGGCCCGAGGCCCAGTGCGGAGCCCGACGGCACCCGAACGCCGGTGACGAGCCCCCTGAGGCCGGCCGCGGGACAGACGCCGCGAGGGGAGGCAGAGTCCTGCAGCCAGCGCCCGGGACCTGGAACCCACCCGGGGAACAAGCCACAGCGTCCGCTCGGCGGGAACCACAAGCTTTATTGGCAGGAGGTCTCAGGAGCCCGGTCGGCTGGGGCTGGACGTTCCAGGGTGGGCGCCCCCGGGCCTCAGCTGCGAAAAGGAGGAGAAAAGGAGAGTTTTAGGTCCAGCAGAGGGCTTCTGAGGCCGAGTGAACGCGCTTTCAGGGACACGCTGTTGGAGCAGGCAGCGCTCTCGGCACCAGCGGCAGCGACGCCTGCCATGCTCCCTCCTCTGAGGCGTGTGCCGTCCTCCCGGGGGGATCAGCAGCGCGACCGCGACCACCACCCCAGGCCTGAGCCGCGCCACCACGTGAAACTGTGCTGCCGGCGGAAAACAGCTGCTGGTGCAGGACTCGCACCTGGTCCCCTTTGGCCCCCGGTTCCTGACGAGGTCATCTGCTGGCCGGTGCCCCCGCCCCGGGCCCCCTTCCCTAAGGGACCCCGGGGGGCATTACCTCCAGGTTCCCTCTGGCCTTCCGAAGGACTTTGTGGGTTATGACCACTGAGGAGAGAGAGAGAGAGAGAGAGAGAGGGACGGTCAGACGGGTGCCCCGGGCGTCAGGCCCCCTGCGGACAAGCCTGGGGCGCCCAGACCGGAGGCGGAGGCGGGTGTGGGAGGCTCCACCCATCACGCGCGCCGAGACCACGTCGCCCACTGGGCCAGAGGCGCCTCCGCGAGTTCGTGCGAGGCCAGGACATCGCGGGTACCGGCCCGCTGCGGGCTCAGCAAGGCCTGCGGGCACCCGGGGACCCGGGTCACCCCTACGGGTTTGGGCGACGGTGCAGCGCAGGGCCCGTGGCTGACTCTGAGAAAACCCGTGCGCTAAGGGCCACGGCGAGGGCCGCAGAGGCAGGTCCCAGCGCAGAGCGGACGTGAATCTGCGCAAGGCCATGACCTTTGGGCCCTTTCTCCTTGGGCCCTGCAGCTGCTAGAACCCGACACGCTCCCGGGATGCACTGTGGAGGGGCCCCAGGCCGCGGGTGCCACCTCCGCCCCAGACCCTCTTCTCGCCCAACACAGCCACCCCCCGGCCACTGGGAAGCCGCCCCTGCCGGGAACCCGGAATCCTGCCGTCCGGGTCCCCGAGACACCCTCAGGGCGGGACCACGCACGGCCTGGGGAAACGCTGGATTCCGGCCCGAGGAAACACATCTCCCGAGTGACGGTGTTGGCGAATCTGCGACACTGGGGCGGTGGGCGCTTGTTCAACCGGCCAGCCCTGCCTCCAGAGGGGCCACCGCCTGCGCCCCTGCAACCCCGCGAACCCTCGCCGCGGGCAGGGGCTGCTCCTCTCAGGACTCGCCCCACCGGGGACGTGGGGGGGGCAGAGCCCGGCCCTGGGGTCACGGCCCCTCCCCGGTGGGCTGTGGCCGAGGCCTGGAGGTAGACAGGGTGACACCGAGTTAGCGGCCACCCGCCACACACGGACCCCGTGCAAGCTCGGGAAGGGGGCCGAGACACCGGCCGTGTCTGTCGGGCACGTGCACCGCGGGGTCTGGGTGTCACCATCCGTCCGGACGAGAAGCGGGCAGTTCTTACAGAGTCGTGGTCAGGACCCAGGCCGGGGCAGCCGAGGCCTCCCAGCGACCCTCGCGTGTCGGGGACAGGACTCCGCAGCTCAGGAGGGAACGTCACTTACTGCAGGTCACACGGGGAGAGACCTGCACTGCGCTCGTTAACGGCACCAGGGTTGTGGCGAAGGGCCCAGGCCGGGCTCGGTGCTCTGGATCCCGGGAGCCCGCCCCTGACCCCGGCCAGCAGGTGCGTTAGCCCCGTGCGCCCGGACACAGGCCGCCGCAGTCCTAGGCCCCGGGGCCACTTCCACCCCCACCCCCGGGGTCTGGCCAAGGGCTCCACCACGGGTGCTCCACGATGGGTGCCGCCCCAGACGCCCGCCAGGCTCCTCAGGACACGCGTGCCGTGGGGCCCAGCCAGCGCCCAGGCCAGCCAGCACCCACGGGGCGGCCTCCGACCTCCTGCCACCATGAGGACGCCCCGCCTCCTGTGCCTCCTGGCCGTTCCCCCCCCAGCCGCGGGGACCCTCCGAGACAGAGGGACTGCACCAGCCCGTGCCCTGCCCCCCACCCCCCCGCCCCGGTCCCACCAGGCGACTTGGCTTTGTCTCTCAGCAGGCCCCTTGGCACATCCTGAGTATGTTCCTGGCTCACCCCGAGGCCACCTGCCGCCATCTGTGCCCGCCCGCTCGCCCACGCCAACCCGCCCCTCCGGACCCGCGCAGTCGGACCCCAGGACATGGCCCTGCAGCCGGCTCTCATGTCAGCCCTGAAGCCAAGGCCCTGTGCTGGAGGGCGGCCCCCTCGCCTCTGCGCCAGGCCCGGCACGGGGCACGGAGCACAAAGTGAGTGCCCGCTGCACGACCCGGCGTCCAACCCTGCCAGGGTCACGGAGTCGGCTTCCAGAAGGTTCTGGGGGACAGCTGAGGGGAACCGTGCCCACCAGCAGTCTATGCCCTGGGCTTCTCAGAAATGCCCCGAAACACCGGCCCCCGACAGGAGCGGCACAGGCAGCCTGGTGCCCCCGGAGCCGCGAGGGGCCACCACACAGCGAGTGGGCCCGGGCCGAGGTGGCCCACGGCTTCTCCGGGCACAGGGAGCGGCGGCCCACCACCCCGGCTCCCGGCAGGGACAGCGCTCGCCTTACCAGTGTCCCGTAGCCTCTCGGAGCCCGAGTCCCGGGTCCGCCTTTGAAGTATTTCTCAAGACCAGCCGGTCCCCCAGTCCCCCGGCCGGGGCCCTCCTCCTGGCCTGGCCGGGGGACCGGGGGCAGCCGAGCAGGCCCTTCCCGCACGCCAGCACCGCGGGGCTGCTCCCCGACGCCTCTCACGACGCAGTCCTGGCCAGTGACCCCCCCACCCGCCGCGCGGACCGCTCGAGGCTTCTCCCAGACATAGCCTGACGTGCTGCCCGTCGGCCCGTGTCCACGCCGCCCCCTCCGTCTGACCAACACCGCCCCTTCCGCGGGCTCCGCCCAGCTGTCCCTCTGTCCAAGAAGCCCACGCCCCCCCCACTTCCCTGCCCCTGTTCCCTACCACCCCGGCCAAGGTCACGTCAAGGTCCCGGTCAAGGCAGATGCCAGGCACCCGCCGCCCCAGCGAGAGGACCGCCCCTGGCACCACGTGGCCTGCACGGGGTCCGTTCAGTGCATCTATTTGCCCGTGCGGGTCAGAAAGGACGAGCTAGGACAGGAAACCCACAAACAGGAGGCACGATGACAGCTGCTGTGGGCCTCCCAGCGGGTGTCCAGCCCGGGGCTGTCGGGGCTCAGGGCGGCAAGTGGGCAGACACAGCGGCCCACCCCCAGCCGTCACTTACACTGATCAAAGATGACTTTTTCCTGGTGCTTGCTCAGCTGCAAGAGCTTCAGAGAGTTTTGCAACTTCTTTTCTTGTTCAAACAGCTTTTTGTGTAGTTTGGTGATCTCTGCCTTCATTTCTCCAGTCTCAAGAGAAAAGGAATTGGAAAAATGAGCAGAGAATACAAAACATCCTATCACGTGGGAAAGAATCAAGACACATAGAAAAAGACGCTCCCCCTCGCGCAGAGCGGCCCGTGAACGACAAGCAGGGCCCAGCTCCCGCGCCCCGACCTGCAGGACCCGCGCCGTCGGGAGCGCTGGGGAACCAGGACGGCACAGGCCCCGGCGCCCTGCCCTGCAGCACCTGCCACGCTAGCCCCCCATCCGCAGCCCCGCCCTGGGGGCACCCGCCTACAGCAGCACGGGCGCCAGAAGACGCCCACGTCCCGGGATGTGCCCGGCACCGTTCACCATCGGGGCCAACCAACCACCTGCTTCGTGTCAGCAGGGGTCTGCGTCAGTGCGTCACGGTCCTTACACCCAAAGGCGTAACTTCCCAGCTGCTATAATGACGCTATAATGCTAAATGATGGGGGGGAGCGCCTGGGGGGCCCAGTCGGCTAGGCGTCTGCCTTCGGCTCGGGTCAGGATCCTGGGGCCCTGGGGTCGAGCCCCGGGTCGGCAGGCTGTCCGCTCAGCGGGGACCCCGCTTCTCCTCCCTCTGCCCCTCCCCTGCCTGTGCACACCTGCGCACACACACTCTCTCAAATGAAGTCTTGCACAAAAAAAAAAAAATGATGATGTTGTAGAACTCTATTTGACGTTGAAAGATGGTTATAATTAGTGACAAAAAGAGCCCAGAACTGCTACTGTATCCAGGCATTCCTGTTTCATAAACCTGGCTACGTAGATCTAATATCCACAGATGCGTGTGTGATGCCCAAAAAACGTGATGACAAAGAGGCATCAAAATGTTCATTAGTGATTTATCTCTGAGATGCAATGTGGAAGTTTTATTTTCCAACCTTAAAATTTTATCAAGATTGTGTGCTTTTTAAGCAAAACGATAATGCTCATTAAAACAAAACTTTTTAATGATGAATTTATAAAAAAAAGAGAACCTAGAAACATGATTAGGAGAGTATGATCCTCGGGAGAGCTCGGGTTCTCCAAAGGTGTGGGGAGCGTGGAGGGGCGGCAAGTCAGAGTTCCCAGGCCTCTAACGTGAACTGCGCCCCCCCCTGGGGCTCCCCAAGCAGCCCCCGCGGACCCGTTCAGAGTCAAGGACGGTCCTTTCTCCTGACACCCCCACCCCGGGCGTAAGAGCCGCCGGCACAGGCTCCACTGGGCGACAGGGAAACACTTCTGCTCCTCAGGAGGGAGATGCTGGGCGGCCGACCTCCAAGGACCCCACGGTACTGGTTCCAAACTTGTCTATGGCAGTGGTACCTGCAGTCGGTTATAGGGTTTAGTGAAGGATGAAGTAAACCCTGAAATGTGTATGTGAAGAGAGAACTGGTTGTATGAAAACTAGCATATGCCTCAAGAAAGACTTGATAAAGTCACTGAAAACCACATTTCTGGCAAATTAGGTGTGGGTGAATCAACTGAAAGATGTGGGAGGAACGGAGTCTCGAAGAATTCCGTGTTCGACTTGCTTTACAAGTGTCTACGTTTTTTTCTTCATCTTAAAGAAACAGAAAGCGGAAGTGACAGACATACATTATGGATGTAGCTTATGGAGGACAGGGGACGCCAGAGCCTCGTCAGCAGGCCCACGGGCAAAGGAAAGGCCCCGGCCCCACGTCCAATGAACGTACGTCTAATTGTTTTCAGTTGAACCACGATGTGTAAGGTGCGTGTCGTCCCGATTCCCTGCTTTGACCTACTCTCAGGATTAACGAACGGTGGCAGCTCCAAGGAGGTCGACCGTTCTTCCAAAACAGATCCTAATTACACCTCGGGTCTTGTCGGATTCTCCTCCTCACGCTAAGGGCTTCCTGGGCCTCACGTTCTGGGCAGTCATCCTCCACGCTGTGAACCGGGACAATCCCTGACCCTGTCCACCCAGAGGGAGATGCAAAGGAGGTGATGCCTGACGACGGACCCTGGTTGCCTCACTCCTGCCTGGCTACCCCCCAGCCCTCTTTCAAAAGTCAGCGGGGGCAACCCCTCCTCCAGGAAGTGTCCTTGAGATTCCTCCCCACCAGGAGTCTTCGGGCATTCACCACGCCCAGTCCTTCGCTCATCACTGCCCATCGCACGTTGAACAGTAACCATTTTCTTGTTTCCTTCTGCTCCCGAGACTCAGTGGTTCCCTCTGACCAGCAGCACCGGGCACACAGTAGGTGCTGGGAGACCCTCTGCCAACCGGTAGGTTAATTCTCGTCTGCACTTCCCCAAACCCTCTGTCCATCTTCTATCCGGCACTTGAAACAAGGAATTGTAATTCTGTATGTCTGCTGAATCCTCTGAACCTGAATCTTCATTTTTGCAGGACAAATGCACCACGGTAAAAACAACAGGGCGTGAAGACCCGGCTCGGCCACTTCCAGCTGTGATGATGACAAAGCACGGAAGTTTCAATTCTTACGTCTGGAAAAGGGTAATGCCCTCCTCTCTGAAGGCGCCCGTGAGGGACCAGAGGAGATGCCGCGTGTGCAGCTGTGTGCCTGGCGCCCAGGGAGCTCCACACAGCAACGCCCCCTGCCCAGAGCTGGGACCCGCCCCCTTCCCAGGAGGCCACCGCCCAGCCCAGGGCTGTTGGGCCTGACTCCCACAGCTGGCTTTTCTAGTTGTTGGCCTTTTCTTTTTCTTTCACTATTTTTTTAAAGACTTTGAGAGAAACCCCAGGGCGTTGGGGGGGGGGGGGGGGCGGTGGGTCCACAGGAAGGAGGAGAAGCAGGCTCTCCACCGAGCAGGGAGCCCAAGGTGGGGCTTGATCTCAGGACCCCGGGACCATGACCTGAGCCCAAGGCAGGCACTTACCCGACTGAGCCACCCAGGCGCCCCTGTTTTTTCTTTTTTATCAGGAAAAAAATGTCAAACATTCACAAAAGTCGAAAGAATGGGATAATGAACTGCCAGATGCCCTCCCAGCCTCAGTCATTAGCAAATCACAGACAAACCTGCTTCATCTATGTCCCTAAACCGGCCCATCTGCACCTGAAAGTATTTTTATACTCAACCCCAGAAGCCAATCACATTTCATGTCCACAGAATATTTTAGTATATAGCTCCAGAGAAAAGATTCTTTAAAAAGAAAAACACATCATCACCACATCTAGAACAACGAAGGTCATTGCTCAGTATCACCATATATGTCAGCAGACAGGACTCCCTGACCACACTGTAATTTCATTTTTTTGAACAACTGGTCTGATCCAAATCAACTCCACGTTTTGCATTTAATACGTCTCTTAAGTTTCTTTTAATCCAGGTTCTCAGAGCTACCAAGAGGGCGTCTAGAAACAGACCGCTGAGGTCCACTCCCAGAGTTTCTGATTCGGTAGGTCTGGGGTGAGGCCCCAAAATTCACCTTCCCAACAAGTTCCCGGTTCACATGGATGCTGCCGGCCCAGGAACTATAATGTGAGAACTGCTGTAAATCTGTAAGTTTTACTCCCTTTTCCCTCTTTTTCCCTAGGATGAAAAGATGTTCTAAGCTCATATTATACATTTCCTGCCCCCCAGACCTAGAATCAAACCATGTCTCCAAGGAGCCTGAGTTCCTATTAATAGGAAAAAGGTATTTAGAAACCACAATTTGGCACTAGAGGTGCTCACCGGTACTGGAGTGGACATTTTTAAAGCCTAAAAATAAATATTTTCAATAGGAAATACATCACAAATTCAGGTGATACTGGTATTTCCAAATCAAGGATGGCAGGATTTTTATTTCTTTGATTTTCAACTTCTATATCTTCCCTGAGTAAAAACCTTAATTAGCTATTTGTTTTATTACAATATTATTAGTAACACTTATCATCACTGAAAACAATTAGTATGTTATTTTGCAGTCCTTTTAGCTCTTAAGAGTATTTCTACTAGGGATATAGTCAAATTACTGTGTTTTAGTCTTGAAATGTTTCCTCTTTGTGTGGGTAGGCCTTCAATGTAATATAGTAAGGTTTCGCCTTGCTACCAATTTTAAGAAATTGCCTTTTTTTTCCATTTTGTTTTTCAATTATTTAAAACATTTATACAGTTTCAATTTACAGAACAAGATCTATTCAGAGAAATCTACCTTCTACCCCTGCCCATCCACCGTCTTCCTTCCCACCCCTACGGGTAGCTTGTTTTCTTGTTATTGCTTATCTTTCCAGTGAAACAAGATTTTCATAAACAAATGTGTGTATTTATCTGTATCTCTCCCCACAAATTTCTGAGATAAACCAATGTCTATGATGCACACTTTGCAGAGTAGTCCAAGGGGCTGCAGGGGACAGCATATTAAATGCAAAAGGCACATTGATGATACTCAGAGAAAAACCTTACAACATTAAAAAAAAAAGCCCATTGGGGTTGCTAATGAAAACTTGGAAATCTGCTTTACACACATTTCACACTAAGAAAAAAGCAGTATATGAAACAAGCACGGACAGAAAAGTGGCTTGCGGCAATTTAACACCACACACGGGGGGTCTGGGTACACCAACAACCGTATTAGAGGGACTCTGAGGTCCTTTTTCTGGCTCTAAAATTCTGTGATGCTAAAGTGAGTATAATCAATTATATGAGAAACACTTGGAAAGAAGGGTGAGTCATCACAAGCGCTGGCCAGTCCCTGGACTAGTGTGCCGGCGGGGGAGAGCGAGGGGACTGCAATTCATTACACACACACAGAACAAGAACTGCATTCTGTTTAACAGACGACACTGTGTACTGAGGACGAAATCATCACACTGAGTTTCATTCAGACTTGTGCTTAAAAATCGTATGGGCGAGGATTTGTTCGGGAATAAGAAGAAAAGAATTCACTCAAAAATATGAACAAAATAGGGCCCGTCCTGGAAAACAGACGGAAACAGAAATTAAACAGATATGTAATTTGCAACGAGGGCCATGATGAAGCAGAAGAGGCACTAAGACTGAGCGATCGGGGACCCTCTCCGGCCCTGAAGTTACAGGTAAGCAGAGACCGGAAAGGGCAGGAGAAGCCGCCAGCCGAGAGGGAGCGGGGCGGCAGGCAGCCGGAGGGGCAGGCATCAAGCCTGAGGTGCAAAGACCTCGGTGGGTCAGCACAAAAGGAAAGGCCAGTGAGGGTCTGGAACCCAGCGGCGCTCTTCCTCTCCGCGGCCCCACTGGCTCCAAGTGGCCAAAACGTGGAATGACTGGTTACCTTCTTCCAAGCCTGGTGCCCCCGAACTTCCTCCCCAGGACCCCGAGGGGAAATCACAGGACAGGCTCATTAGAACCTCCCGAGCAGGGAGCCGCTCCACTGCTGCCTCCGCCACGGCCGGCAGACCTGAGAGCTGTCAGAAGACTGGACTAGATGAGGAACGACAGGGAATGCAAGTGTCCTCGGCCTTCCTGCTGGCCTTTGGCAAAAATTCATAGGTTAGATAAAGGAAGGGGGAAATATTTATCAGACCACCAGGCAACATTCTAACTCTTCCTTCACACGCATGCTCTGCCTTCCGGGCAGGCGCCTCCGGTGACCGAGCGGCGGCTCGCCTGTCACTATACCACCTGCTTCCCACAGACGAAGACGCAGGGAGAGCCTCTGGCCTGCCTGACCCCTGGTTTGTGTCATGAAAGGTGGCGATGAGGATGGTTGTGGGATCAACACTCTTAATTCAGTCGTGTTCAAGTTGCTGCCAAGCCAAAGTCCGGAGGGAAATCCCAATCGTTTTATAATTTACAAAACTTTCTAAGTAGTTAAAACAGACTGAAATTAGAACCATTATAATAGGACTCTGAAAGCTATCAAGAGAAGGACCTACAACGAAAGAGATTTAGAGTGGAAGGGGATGAGCTTGCCTACGAGGACAAACTAGATTTAAAATCTATAAAATGAAAGCATACTCTGGATTCAGATACTGGTGCTTGGTCGGGCCTCACTACCAGACCCTTAGCTTCCTTGTGTAGAAGACGTGCATAGGATCTCCCCCAACAAGGCTACGCTAGGAGTGGGGGCACGGTCGGTCAGGACCACGGGCACAGGGTGTCGGGGGCAGGCAAGTGCACACCTGCAGCAGCACGTCACCCGTAACAAACGTGGCACGTTCCCCAAACTGAGGGCACATCCGCCATGAGCAGGTCCTGGACTGGAGACCGAGCCACGAGCCCCAGTGGCATCCTTAAGCCTGGGAGTCCACGTGTCACCACCTACCTGTCCACAATGAAGCGTGCACTGGCCGTTCGTGGGGAGCGAGACCCTCCAGAAAAGCGTCAGTAACCTCGCGGCCTCTTCGAGGATCAGCTTGGCTGTGCCCACGCTGGTGACAAACGTGTGCAGGGGCACCGAGTGTGGACCCTGCACAAAGGGGGGTGGGGGAGGAGAGGAAGGCTGTTACATGCAGTCTTGGAAAAGATTATGGACAAGCCGGCTTTAACGGGCCGCATAAATCTCCAGGCCGCAGGGCTCGTGTCCGCATGCTGCGCGAGAGCCTGGTGCCAGACGACACCAATTTATTGTTCTTAAAGACCGGTGAATTATAGATTATGAGAGAATTTCGGTGGTGATTTCAGCCCAATCAATAACCATGATTCATAACCACCTGCGTTAAGTGTATCTACTATGCCAAGAAGAGGGTCCGTGGTAGGGCCATTCCCACGGCTCCACACCACGGAGCCCCTCCGGAAGGCAGACGGCGCCAACGGCTAGTGACGCAACACGGGCGACTCTGTCTTCAGCAGCCCCTGCCGACCGGCCCTGCGTACTGCCGGCACCAGGCCGCAGGCTCATAAGGTCTCCCTCAGCCTCTGCGGGCAGAGGCAGACCCTCACCGGGGGACGGCAAGGGCATGAGCAAGCCAAGAACATGAGTCAGAGAAGGGAAAGCAAGGTAAATTTTAAAAAGAAAAGAAATTAAAAGAGCACGGTCTTCATGAGTAATAAAATCATTATAAAACAAAATGACTCACCCTTTTTAGCTACCAAATTGGCAAAAACCCATTTATAAATAAAAGTACTCAGTGAAGAATAAGCTGTAGTGAGATGGTCTCACTTGCAAACGGGGATACAAACTTTTGGAAAGTAATGGCTCAGCAGTTGTCGCCAAGGGCCCTAACGAGTCCACGACCCGCGAGCGTGCTTCCACTTGCAGAACTCGCCCCTAGTGAGCTGACCAAGGATGCTCACCACACCTTAAATGTCGAAAAAAGAGGCCAAAGAGTCAATAAATGGTGGTACATCCACAAGAGGGCGTATACTGCAACCAGTGAAAGTTTCAGAAAAATACTGAATGGGACAGGAAAACTGTTGATGTGTTAACTGAAAGTCGAAACATGAAATGCGTCGGGGTCACTTTTATTAAGCTTTATGAATGAGCTGAAGAACGCGTGTGCTTCAAAATTTTACACATTGAGCACCACGTGCTGTTTTTGTGCTTTGCTACAGTTCCTAGGTTTTTTGTACAATAAAGATAATGATCAGAAAAGATCAGCAATCTTATTTACTAATTCACTCAACAAACACTTAGTGTGCACCCACCGCACGCCAGGCCCGGTGCTAGGCAGCAAATACACAATATTGAGCAGAAGAGACGCTGCCCCTGCTCTCCTGAAGCTCATTACCTACTGAAATATAAAATACAGAACTGGCCTTTACAATAGAGTAAAACAAATCAAAAAGTAAAATCAGGTGCCAGGAAGCAGGCGGCCTCAGTAAGGACCTGGGAAAGGGACCGGAAATTGTGACCGAGGGAAGCTCGGTGGTTGGGTCCAGTCTGGGGACCCTCGGAGGAAGTGGACGAGTTTATGTCGAGCACGGGGCACACGGGTCCTCGACAAGAGGCAGCTTTAGAGCGAGGAGGAGCCCAGTGGGGTGAGGCAGGAAGGAGCGACCCCGGTGAAGAGGTCGCACCCACACGGGGCGCAGACCCGGCAAGTGACCCCGCCACAGCAGCGCCCCGGACTGGACCTGACCGCCAAGCTCCGTGGGCTGCAGTCCCGGCCCCTCTTCTCAGGGCGTCACTGGGGACCCACGCTCCTTCCCCTCTGCGAGCCCTCGGCGGCCCTCCCACCTACGGGGCCCCGCAGCTGCTGCTCAGGTTACCTTTGTCCCCAGCTCTGGACTTGCAGCGCGGGGAGCCTCTTGGATCTGAAGGGCCATCTCGGCAAAGAGCTTCTGGCCGCGGCCAATCTGCTGGCACAGGGCCTCGTAGTCCGCAGTCAGGCCCAGGACGTGGCACCCGCTCTTGCTGGCCCACAGGCGGTGGCCAGGGACCGGGTGGGACGTGCACGAGGTGCTGGTGGCCGAAACGCCACTGTGGCAGGAGAGGGAGTCCGAGTCATTTTCAGACAGTGGAGGAGTCTCAGAAGCTGCAACACGAGAGGGAAGACGTCAGGTCCTGTGTTCGACGAGCTGCGTTCCTCAACGTCGAAGCCGGGTGGGAGGACACACAGGCCCTCAGGCCCTAATGCCAGCCGGCAGGTCACAGGGGAAAGCGGCCAGACTCCGGGACCTGGGTCTGTGTGTGGCCCTGCCCTGGGCCTATTCATCTAACAGCAGAAGCGACTGAATTCAGCCACCGCCTATGGGGCACCTGCCTGCGGACCCCCTGATCTCCAGGACCCAGGGGCTACTCAGACACCGTGGGGGAGGTACAGCAGCGACGAAGAGGAGCCAGGGCTCAGAGGAGGAGGAATCAATTCTCCGTGCGGGAGGAGAGCTGAGGACAGGCCTCCCAGGAGGAGCAACCATCGAGCCGGGCTGCGCGGGAAGCAAGAAGGACACGGAACACAGACGGAGCCTGTTGCCTTCTACCTTCGGCTCCACAAAGGCACAGAGGAACGATTCTGACTGGGACCTCAGGAAAGGCATTTCACAAAGAAGCATGCATTCGGGAGGACTCTCGGCACAGCAGGAGGATCTGCACGCGGAGGACGGGACAGACGCGGTCTGCAGACGGACGGCGCCGCCCCGCACAGTCCCGGTGAGCGGGGACGGCAGGCCTGCGGGGCGGTGACCCCGGGGTGTAACATGAATGCAGAGGGACAGGGCTGCACGGGCGTGGGGCTGGAGGCTGCAGGGCCTTAAAAGCCACACCGAGGGGGTCACACTTCACCTAAGGCAACAAGGACCCAACGACGTCGCTGAGGTCACCACCGCGAGCACCGATTAGCTGGCTTGGAGGAGGCCGTCACCAGCTACACATGCTGAGAACGTGAAACCCCAAGCACGCTCTTGATTTGGGACCAGGGACCCCCTTTCATTCAATTTTCAAGCCCCTGCTGCCAAACCCAACCCTGCCCCGGTTACCCAGACTCCGTACCCGATGGTGGTGGCACGGCCAGGGTGGAGTCAAACAGATCGCAGGAATTATCTATCGCCACGGGGCATCCGTCACCACCTACAAAATGCAAAGTAAGAGACAGAAAATAAACATTCCTGCCAGCACTGGAGAGAAGTGAAAGCGACTGCACTAAGCAGCCCCCCAGGCCCTCCTGCGAATCCTCACTGGGCCCAGGACCCCGTGGGCAGGACCCTGGGGGGAGACAGGGAGCAGCAGGTATCCCTTCTGGCGTCCAGCAGGCCAACGGCAGCTTCGCTTGCAGGGGGCCGTGGGCGGGAGGAGGGCATGCGATGTGGGCGCAGCAAGGGGCAGATGAAAGGCACACAGGAGAGCCCCCAGGATGCCCCGCGTGGGGCACGGTCGGGCCCGGGGACTGTGCAGCCCCCTCCGCGGTGTCAGGCGGGGCAGCGTCACCAGAGGGCTGTGCTCTGGCCAGAGGAGCGAGTGTGCGGCAGCCACAGCCACTGAGCAAGAGAGACGAGGGACCCAAGGCAGAGTTTAGGCAGTGACGCGACGGACGCAACCTCAGGACCCACGGCCAGTGAGCGGGTGTGCAAGACGATCCGCACGCCGTGACCCGCGACCGTGCGCCTACATGTGACCCTCGGGAGCACACACCTCGTGGGGGAGCAGACGACCGAGGGGCGGGGACACGAGGGGACCACCCGGCCCCGCCCCAGTGTCGGCAGCAGAGCGGGGACCAGGCCCGCCATCCTCAGAGCAGAACTTTCCAACGAGCGCACTAAACACAACCCTGAAAAGCCTCCTGCCGAGGACGAGAGGCCACGCCGGGGAGAGCGCCCACCTTCCCTCGTCCCCGAGGCGGCGTGGGTTCTCAACACCTCCCCCTGGACGCCCTCTTGGACGCCCCGTGGGCAACCCGGGGGGCTGACCCTGCACAAATCTCAAGCTGGTGAGGGCCGTCCCGTGGCCACCGCGCTCCAGCTGCCCCAGCACCCCCCCAGCGCCCGGGCGGCACCAGCCCCGGGTGGTCCCCCCGCCCCTGACTCCCCAGCACACCCCACAATCTCTCAGTCCCATCTCCGCTGAGCCCTGAGGGGGGCCGGGGGCAGACAGAGGTGCCGCTTTGACGTACACCCCACGCACGAGGGCTCCTTTCCAGCCCTGTGAGATCCCACTGGTGGGAGTTCATACAACGAATGTCGTGTAACAGCAAGAACCATATTAACGTCGGCGCCTATTAAAGCCCCGAATCAGAGACCACTTTACTAGTCACCATGGTTTCGTGACTAAGGATCATCTGGAAACAGTAATCAGGAAGCCGGGGGGAAAGGGTGGGAAACGTTTATGATGTAATATTGGGCAAAAACAAAGAAAGGATGCAGAACAGCCCAAAACCCAAATGACCACCAAATGAAGAGAGAGATGCAAAGCAAAATGCCGTCATTTTGTAGAATCGTGAAGGATTTTCCTTCACTTTTTTTTTCTCATATCAACATCATCTTCTAGTGAAAAATCTTAAAACTCCTTTTGTTTTATTTTGGGGTTTTTTTGGTTTTTTTTTTATCAGAGTTAGATTTGCCAACATATAGTATAACATCCAGTGGTCATCCCGTCAAAACTCCTTATCAGTGGGCAGCCCGGGTGGCTCAGCGGTTTGGCGCCGCCTACAGCCCAGGGCATGACCCCGGGGTCCCGGGATCGAGTCCCACGTCGGGCTCCCTGCATGGACCCTGCCTCTCTGTGTGTCTCTCATGAGTAAATAAATAAAAATCTTAAAAAAAAAAAAAAAACACTCTTTAACAGGGAGAGATCAATATGCCAATCGCTACAAGCTCTAAAGCACGCTGAATGGGTGCTCTTTAAGAGGTTTTAAATTTTTTGAATTAAAGGCAATAGACACAATTCCCAATCCTGTGAAGATTAAGCCCAAACTTTTACACAACACTTATTTACGAAGTCTGTGGTCCGCCCGGTCCCACTGGATGGCCCCCTGCCCTGTGGGTATGAGGATCATGGCCTCGGCGCCTGAGGCTCCCAAGGTCAGGGGCTGCTCCAGGAACACCACCGGTCTCGGGAGCTAAAAGGCTACTTGTAGCTCCAGCTGTGGCGCCCGCCTGCCGTGTCGCCTCGGGCAAGTGCAGTGGCCCCGCTGGGTCGTCGTTCCTCCAGCCCCAGAGCAGAGAGATGGCCCGGCCGAGGGCCCTGGGCCTGACCGCTTGCCGCCTGACCCCTCACCCTGTGCCGGGCAAGTGTCCAAGGAGTGAGGAGCCCCTGTCCTTTCTCCGCCACCCTACACAGCCTCTGCAGGGCTACACACGAACCCACGGGCTAATGCAAAACTGACGCAGTTTTCAAACCTCCCGGGTTGCTCTTCGGATCCTTACAAGATACCGAGAGTCTGAGCAAGACGCTGAGGTTGCCTTTGAAAGGCAGTAAGCGGGAGGGAGGATGTTCAGCGGTGGAGTGACGAGCGAAGGCTGAATGGACGGGGGGGGGGGGGGGGGGGGGCGGGGGCGGGGCAAGACCGGAGGCGAGGAGGGTCCTGGACGCCCAAGCTCCACTTCCCTCAACCCAGAGGCCCCGGACGGAGATCACAAGGCTCTGCCACAGCTGACAGCTGAGCAGTGGCCAGGCCCTGGCTCCCCGGGCGTCGGGGGCCTGCTGGCAACGGGGGGACACGTCCGTCGGCCAAGGGCACCCAGGGGCTCGCAGGTCCCGCCGACACACACACGGGGCTGCGGTCTCGGGGCGGAGGGCAGGTGCGGTACCGTGCTTGTCCGGGTGCAGGGGCCACTCGGGGACGGTCAGGGTTTGCAGAGCCACGGTGAGGGCTGCTTCCTGAGCCCTCTTCCCCTCCAGCGCCAGCTGCTCCTCCAGCCTGCTCCGCAGCGCACTACTGGTCTCGATGCTCTTTTCCAGCTGCCCCCGCAGAGCCTGGATCTCTGTTAGGAGGCCACGCAGGTCGCTGGAAGGGTCCTGCCCCCTGCAGCCTTCTCCACACGCCTCTGCTCCGACCTCTGGAACAAGTGCAAGGAGGAAACTTTGACATCTTCCGCCACCAAAGGGTCAGACATCGAAGGAGCTCAGCAGGGTTTTAAACCGGCCACCACCCCACCTCCCCTTCCTAAGAACTAGGTACAATTTAAAATAACAACTTGACTTTAAAAACAAAAATATTGGCAGACTTAATTGCTGCTATTCCACAGGCTAAATAAGAGCTGGAAATTAATTTTCGCTTCTGGCCATAAAAGCCTAGCAAATTGCACACCAAACCCCGAAATTATGTCTAGTAGTAATAAAATCTATTTGGGCTGGAATTACAGAATGAAAGGGGCCGATTTTAAGAGCCACAGTGTATTAAAAACACACAACAGCAAGAATAAGAAAAGCAACTTGAGGAGAAAATGGAAGGTGTGGGGTGACCCTTTCCTAGATAAACTTTCAATAGGGAGAAACCATCTGGAAAATTAGTTTGAAAACAAAAGACCCACCACACCTCAGAGCGACTGCACCACCAGGGCCTGCAGCCCAGGCGCTCTGATCTGCTATGGCCCGAGGACCAGGGCCCGCGGCCAACAAGCAGCACACGCGGGCAGGCAGCGACCCAGCTGGTCCCCGAGGGTCGGCTGCGTCCCACGGACCGGGGGATGCCCCCCATAACTGACCTCCCTGCACGTCCACGACTCTACAGATCAGGTATCCAGGGACGCGTCTCTACGTCCAAGAACCAGGCCCGAGGGGTGAGCAGACCGGGCGACGGGCCCAGCCAGGGGTGGGGCGGTGAGAGCCCCGGGGCCCACGGCCCCCCAGAGGAAGCACAGGCCGAGGGCCTGTGTGAGGTGCGCCCCGGGGCCCAGCAGCGGCCAGGCCAGGAGGAGGAGTGCCGCGCCGCCCTCCCCTCCGCAGCAGCGGGCCCACGTGGGAAGCCCCCCGCGCCCCCGGCCCGGCGCTACCTCTGGGCCTGTGGTGCTCCTCGTCCAGCCTCTCGTACACCTTCAGCTCCACGCGGAGGGACTGCAGGAGCTCCTCGTTCTGGGACAGCAGCTGCTGCCTCAGCTGGGCCTCCTCCCGCGCCCTGGAAGGAGACGTCAACTGTGACGCGTGGGCAGGGACTCTGACGCCACTCCACCCTCAGAGCGTGGACAAGACCGACGAAGGCGGCAGGACGTGCAGGCACGGCCAGGCTGCCCCGGGCCCAGTAGGTGTGTCTCTACCACACGTCGTCCTCCACCCCCGGGGGCGCGGACACGAGGACACAAAGCTCACAAGGTCACGTCTTAGCCCGGGGTGCGGCGCCCAGGAGGGGCCTGCGACGCACAACGGCAAAACCGCGCACTGGCCTGGGCTGGGAGGACGACGGGGACGCTGGCACCGAGGAACCATGGAGACATGTGGGGCGGGCCAGGAGCTCAGGCCAGGGGACCCGGGGCGCTCACGGCCCTTGTGCAGGGCCTCCCTGCGGCCCCCCCGCACTGCTCGACCGCGAGAGGACTCGGGGCCGGCGGGATGGGGTGCCCAGCCTCCTCCCTGGCCCCTTCCCTCCGGGCCGAGGCCTCCCTGCCCCGCCCCGCACAGCCCTAGGACACCCCGCCCCCAAGGAGCTCCCGGCTCCCTTCACTGCCTTCAGGCCCCGACTCCTGGCTCCACGGCGTTCACGGGGCGCCCCGACCTCCCCGCAGACACCAGCATCGGCCCCTCACTGAGCCGACCCCAGGGGCCTGAGCCCACCTGCTCAGCTCGCTGCGGCTGCTGCAGACCTCCCGGAGCAGCTGCTGCGTGTGCCTCTCCCGCTCGCGGACCTCGCTCTGCAGCCTCTCGTTGTCCCCCTTCACGCACGCGTACTCTCGCTGAAGGAGCTCGAGGCTCGCAGCCTTCCTGGAGAGGGACTCTCGTAACTTTTCGTTCTCCTTCTGTTTATCTGCAAACACGAACAGCGCCGCGGAGAAGAGACCCCGTTTGTTTTTTCCAACCTTATTACGCAAGTACGGCACCTCAGCTCAAGCGCTCCAGAATACGGAACAGAACGAGGTTTAAACTGGCATTTATGAGTCTGGCGTTCCAATTATCTTACGCACTTTGGGCAGATAAATCTGTCAACATCAAGGCTGCAGATTAAACGTCACCGGGATGAAACGGGCCTGTTGAATCTTCTGCACCATAATGGGCCGTGCCAACCGCCAACCCGGCTGCTTTGCCGTCGCAGAGCAAGCAGTGGGTGTGAATTACAGACGGAGGCACGGGACAGCCCCCAGCTCCGGCAGTGGGTGCGAGGGAGTCCCCGCGGGGTGGGGCCCTCCTGAGGGATGGGACAGGCCCGGGGCCTGGAGACAGGCAGTCAGGAGCGCGACCCGGGGGCAGAGTGGCGTGTTCGGGGGCACCGTGCTGCCCACTGGGGCCAAGACCTCGGCTGAGTCCTCTGTGCCTCTGTCTCCCCACAAGTCGTGGTGAGGAGCCGCGCCACGTAGAGGGCTCAGCGCGAGGCTCTCGGGCACTCCGCCTGGGTCCACAGCCCTGACCGCAGCCCTGACACTAGGGCCTGCACGGGCATCGGGCATCGCCGCTGGCCTGCTGGGCTGAGCTCTTGGAGCCGAGCGTCCCCCCAGTCAAGACACCTGCCTTGGTCAGGGCGGGTCCTCGGGCTGGCCCGCCCCGGTTCCTGGCTGGGTCTCTCCTGGGGGACGGCACCCGGACCCTCTCATTCCTGTGTCGGTCTACGTAGGCCCTGACACATCTGCCGTGCGAGTGATGGTCTGCAGAAGCCTCGATTCTGTCCTTTAGGCCAAAAGTGGCGTCTGTACCGTCCAGGGAGAGTGGGAGACACTGAGTCCCAGCTCTACCTCTAGCTCAGTTCCCTAGGCCTCGGGTTCTGATCCGTGAAACAGGACTCAGAATCACTGTGAGGACTGAGAGATAATGCAGGTGAAAGCGCTTGGGGGCTAAGCTCCAAAAAGAGAGAATTAAGAGAAAGGACCTTCCTACAGAAATACCGGAAAACCTTCCTGACAGGAGGGAAGCCCCGGAGGAGGTTCTGGCAGCAGGGGACCTCTGCCGCTCCCCCACCGCACCTACCCGGCAGCCCACGCTGAGGCGTCAGGGCCACCTTCACCGCGGCCCCAGGGGGCCCTCCCCCAGCCAGAGCCGCAGGACCCGGGCCTGGGCTGGTCAGACCCCCGCGCGCCCCTTCCTGCCGCAGACGGAGGGCCGCAGGGTCTGGGCCGAGGGGGCTCCTCTGGTTCCTACCTCTGGATCCCTTGGCCAGCATCGTGTTGAGAGCCTGGTTCTGCTTCCTCAGGAAACAGATCTCCGAAGTCAGGGAATCATGCAGCTCTGACCCATAAGCAAAAGCGTTTGTAGCACCTAAGAGAACACACAAATAGCGACGTGTGGACAAATCACTATGGAAGGAGCTTTCTAGAAAACAGTTTTAAACGAGGAGGAAACACAACACACAAGGAAATCACTCCTGTGAACCAGAGGAGGTGTCACGAGAGCCCAAGGGGAAAGGAGGGTGTGCGTGCAAGAGGCGGCAGGAGCCTCCCTCCCCTGCTTGGCTGCCCCGGGGCCTCCGGGGGGACAGGCTCGTCCCTGCCCTCCCTGCAGGCGGTGCGCCCACCACCCCTGGTCCGAGCTGAAACCTGGAGCCACCCCAGCACCGCCCCGGCAGGCAGTCATGACCGCGGGGCCTCCTCCCCGATGCCGCGGACGCTGCCCCAGGGTCCTCCGTCCCTGTCGCTCAGGCCTTGCCACCCCCTGCCGCTCTGCCCGCGGGGCTGCACGCAGTCCGCTCGCGTCACTCTCTGCTCAGAAACACCACGCGGTGGCCAACCGACCAAACACAAGGCCCGGACGTCGGACCTCTAGGACCTGGCTCCAATCGCACGCGCACGCGCACCCGCCTCCCCCAGCACCTCCGCTCACACGTCCCCCAGTGCGGCCCGACCGGGCTATGTCTGGGCCCACACGCCCCCTGACCGCCCCGCATCTGGAACGCCCCACGCCTCCTCCACCTGTCAGCTCGCGTTCACTGCCATGTCTGAGCGCCCGCTAAAGAGATCAGGGTCTGAAGCCCCACAGACGGGGCTTGAGGTCACGGACAGACTGACCCGTGGGCTGTCCCCGCCCCCTGCCGGCCGCCCTGACCTCCCCTCAGCTCCCTAGGCCTGCACCACGGAGGGCGCCCGGAAGCACGAGAACACGCAGCCTCAGGAGCGCCCGGCCTTCTGGGTGAGGCAGGCGGATGCCTCCCTCCCCACCCTCCTCACCCCACAGAGCCACGCGCTGCCTCCCGACCCCGGCACGGCTAGCACGTGGCCCAGCGCCGCCTGTGGTCAGTGAGCCCTGACGGGGGCCCGCTGGAGGCTTCTGGGAAAGAGCTTCCACCCGGATGGAGGGACAAGGACAGGGCACAGCCCCACGGTCTTCGTTCCCACCCTGTGGGCCTATCCTGAGGGGACGTGATGCTCAGGGTCACCGCGGTCACCACGGACACTGACCCCAAGCCCTGCCATCAGAGCACTGAGCCATGAAACCCGCCCCGCAACTGCCTGGGTCTGGCTCGTGTTACGGAAGAGAGCACTAATCCCCGTCGTCACATGTTCTGTTCTGTGCAGCTGAGAGCGTCCTGGTCCACGGCTGATGACGGGTGACACTCAACGTCCCCGTAAGGACACTAGGGCATCGGGCCTCCCAGAAGCTGCCGCGGCACCGTCCCCACGGCGCCGCCCTTCCTCGTGCTGATGGTGCACGCATCACGACGTCTCCCCACAATGTCCTCTACTCTCCCCGTGACTCGGGTGTCTCCTCGGGGACCTGGGTCTGAATCAAGGCCCTGGCTTCTTAGTAGCTGTAGGACCTCGGGCTCGTCACCCCACTGCCCTGTCTCCAAGGCCCAGTAACAATGACCCCTGCTGTAATGGTCACTGCTGTTATCGTTCACAGGCCAGAGCCAACCACAGGACCGAAGAGCCACCTGGATGAACAGGGACAGTCCTATGAGCGAGTCTGCTGTGGCCGCGGCGTGGCGGTCCCTCCCAGAGGTCAGGGGCCAGGCCCCCTCGGAGGCCACCCGCACCAGCTCCTCTCCCTGACGACAGGCTGACGGGAGGTGGCAGCTCAACAACGTTGTGCCTCAGCCTCCGAGGAGCCTGCCCCCAGGACAACCCCTTGGTCTTCCCAGCGTCTGTGACACGTGAGAACACACGTCTTCCCACCCGTGTAAATACTTTACGAACGCCTTTTTGTAAACCTTCCCATCACAGTGAATTACTCTCAGAGCAATTGCCAGCTCCATTGTAGCTGGTGGCCATTCGAGCCCCCAAATAATTCTATAATTGGATTTGCCAGGAAAAATGTAAAACAGAATGAATCTAATTCAGGCATTACCACAAGTGGATGTGAAGGGCCCAGGCATGTATTTCTTCCCCGTGTTTGATAGGACTAACAACTCCGGTTAATCAATTTCCGGAGGTGAGAGAGGAGGAGGCAGGGTGGGGGAGGGGAGGCGGGCGTGGGTCCCGGTTTGCCTCCAGACTGCAGCGCACCACACATACAGCCCTTTGGGAAGCTCCTTCTAGGCCGAGGGCTGCGACGGGCTGCACAGGAAGGAGGACTGGACCAGGGGCCCGAGGACTCCGGCGCTGCCACCACTGAGTACATCTTTCTAGGACTCAGTTATTTCATCTCTAAAAATGTTTGCATCCTCGCGAGTTGCAGAGCTCTGCAATGTTAGACTAATAATGTCATACGAAATAAAACAGCGGGGCGCCCGGGGGCTCAGTGGTTGAGCACCTGCTTTTGGCCCAGGATGTGACCCCAGAGTCCTGGGATCGAGTCCCGCATCGGGCTCCCTGCATGGAGCCTGCTTCTCCTTCTGCCTGTGTCTCTGCCTCTCTGTGTCTCATGAATAGATAAAATTTTAAAAAACAGTCAAATGACATGATAATGACAAAGAAAACTACTTACTGAGTGAGGCACAGAGCAAGGCCCTATTTAGAGCACTGCCTCCCTGATCTCACAATGAGTCTGGTTTTTTTGTTGTTGTTGTTGTTTTTGATGAGTCTGTTTCATAAAATAATTAAGCCTGGGCGAAGCGGGGTGCCTGGCCCACAAGTCCCAAAGCTAACAGCCAGAGAGCTGGTCCACACCCAGATCCGTGCAAACTCGGGCTTTTCCTGGGGCACAAAGCTGCTCTCAAGACACGTTCTTGGTGGAGTGAAAACAATCTCTCTGGAGCAATAAGGATAGATGCCCAAAATACATTGTTCAATGCAAAAAGGGACAAAATCGCAGATATAAAGTATCCAACCTTTTGGGTGAGACAGAGAATAAGAGCCCATATTTGTATTTGCATAGAGCGCGGTAGGGGTGTGGAAAGACAACAGCCGGGGTGGAAGGGCAGGATGGGGGGCAGAAGGGGGGGCGGGAGGGAGGGAGGGCACGGAGGAGACGGTAAGCTTTGCACCGTGTGAGTGTCTTCCTCACGGGAAAAACACATATTTTTAGGTTCTGCACAGAATATTCCATCCAGACCTAACTGGGATTTACGCAGGAATGCTGCGACCTTGTCACCACCGGCCTATGAGACTCTCCAAACTGCTGACACGCATGTGCTTTTAAGATCCACGACTGACAAAAAGACGGACTATGGCTCTGTTTTAAAACAGCTGAGTCCTCTCCAGCGAGCAGCCAGGGCGCGGCGGCCAGCAGACGCCCTCCTTCAGAGCCGGGGCTCCACCGGGAAGTCCCTGCCCCGTGGCCCCCAGTGTCCGGCCAGGCAGGCAGGCAGGCAGCGAGGTGGGGGGCTGCTCTGCCGGGCTCAGGCGGCCCCGCGGAAGCGCCCTCGGGCGGCTCTCCCTACCTGGGTCGGGTTCGTGGCCCTGCCGTTCCAGCTGGCCCCGGAGCTCCTCGTTGGTTCTAATAGATTCTTCTAAACGTCTCCTCAAACTTCGAATTTCTTGTATATGTTCCATGACTAAGTCTGCGGGAGGGAGAGTTATTTTTAATTTAAAGCCTAAAGCCCCCAACAAATTGAATAATTTACAGATTATGCAAGGATCTTAAAATTCCGAGTCGTGCTGGATGTCTTCAGACCGTCGGCAGCTGGCAACGGCCTCCGGGGCCTGGCGAGCCTGAGGCCGGCCCCGGCCCGCGGACACAGTCCGGGCGCTCTCTGCAGCCCTCCACAAGCAGGGCCTTCTCCACCTAAAATTATATTCCATACAATTTTAATGCTTACTCTAATGCGGCCCTTTATTCTTCTAAATATCAAATATTAATTTAAAATCTTCCTTATGGTGAAACTAACAGATCACTTTCAAGTCCGCTTGAATTGCCTGAGAGTGGATTAAACCACTTTCATAATGAATCCCGATATTTCCTTGAAAGGAGTATGTTTATCCATTTATCACCTACTCATTTAAGACTTAAAAACACAGCAAAGCAGTAATCCCAGCGCTACTGAACACGGTAAGGAGGGTACTCTCCGGAGCACGTCCGTTGGTGCGAATGTAAATGCGCGTGACTTTTGGGATCTATTTTTAACACCAGCCTTAGAAAGGTTCTTTCCCAATGTCTTCCCTCACATAATTCTACTTCCAGGAGCCTACTCAAAGGGATTAGCGGAGAGGCTCCCGACCATTTGCCCGAGTGCGTGAAGAGGTTCGTCTTCTGCGCTGTTACGGAACGGCAGAAACCGAACAGCACCCAAATCATTAAATAAACTGTATTACATCCACTGTGACGCGGGATCACACAGCCACCGTGTGAATACACAGTCACGTCACAAAGACCATATAACATCACAGAAAAATACAGATACAGAACGGATTAACAGCGGGATCGTGACTCTATTTAAAACTCTGCAGGCAAAAAGACACATAAACACAAAACAAGGCCATCTACCCCAGACAGGAACACCACTGCCTTGGGTGGTGATGCCGGGTTCTCGAGACGCCTATTTTCTGTCTCGATGTGACACTTAATGATACATAAGAATCGAAATCGCCCAAGTCCTCTAAGATGAGCTCGTCCTATTTTTCAGCCTCCGGCACGTCTCACGTTAACAGAGGAGGAGGCACGGCTGCAGCCCAGACGCAGATTTCCAGAGCCAGCGTCGCCACATCAAGTATCCAAAGGCAAAACTAATGTCTTTAATTCATCAATTGGGGTACACCCAGTATGTCTTAGTAATGTCTGTTTTAAGACATTATACTAATGTTATGACCCAGTTTTAATTCCTCCAAAATGACTTTCATTTAAAAGTAGCACAATGTTACAGACCTTCCCCTAATTAAACAGTAATTCTATCGTGAATCTCAATGTTTATGAGAGGACTTCATTCCCAGGCCTTCAGCTCTCTCCTTACGCCGGGAGTGTGCGGGGCTCCTGGTGGGACGCTCCGTGCACAGCAGGCCCCGGCCCCCCCCAGCGGCCCCGGCCCCCCCCAGCAGCCCTGGCCCCCCCAGCGGCCCCACCACCCCCAGCGGCTAGCCAGGCCGAGCGGGCAGGCGCCCCTCTACTCCGCCCCCACCTCCCGGCTGCTCCACGGCCGCGTCACAGGCCGTCGGTTCACCATCCCCTCCTGCTGAGTCTGCCCAGGAGCCAGGCTCCTCACTGGGGTTAAGGAAACACTCCCAGTGCACCTGGACACTACTTATTAATTATGCAGCCCTAGCCGAGGAGAAGGAAACACTAGACTCGTCTTTACACAATGGTAGAAAAATATCTGTCCCTCTCACAATAAATACCCTCCTGACAAATGCTAAGTCTTCAAAACCATGAATCCTGCAAGAAGCGACCAGCAAAAACCATGTGTGCGTCTTTGGCCTTGTAGTTCCACTTTACAGAATCTAGGTTAAGAAAATGCGCCAAAATAGGGGGAAAGCATGTTCAAAGATATTCCCTGCAGCAGTGTTCACGATTGTGAAATTTTAGAAATGACTTAAATGTTCAGCAAGAGGGGAACATAAGGAAAAGTGCAGTTCAGCCATTCAACGGACTATCTAAAGCCACTAAAAATGATGCTATGTAACAACATGTCAGAAAGCTTACGATAGAATGTCAAGTGCAAAAAGGAAAAATACTAAATTATCTCTCTACTTAGAATATAAACACGACAAAAGGAAAAAAAAACACATGCAGAGACCAAGTCTGAAGAGAAAGAAACCAAAAAAGCTACCAGTGGGTTTATTAGGATGGCTCCAGAGAGCACGGTCTCTGTCTGGAAAGTGCCTGGTGGTGTACTAGGAGGGCACGGTAAGCCCAAGGTCACGGGTCCCCGAAAGAGAGGACATAAAGGAGGCGCCTGCAAGGTTCTACACTGGAAGTGAACCGAGGCTGGGGTGGCAGGCGTGGGAAGGTAGACAACAGAGGGGCAGGCAAGGGGACGGCAGAGGGAGGTGCCCAGAGGCAGGGTTTTAAAGAGCAGGGATCCCAAGCATTCCCATTAAGTGATCGGCTTGCTGCACGGTAACCCCCCAAGCCCGCCATCAGTGTGTTCCTCCCACGAAGGTCTTGTGGGAATAGTCTCCAGGGTCCTTGCCAGGTGGAGGTGGTGCCGAAGGAGGCACGGCCAGGGACAGGGACACAACTCACGGGTCTGACCCAGAGGAGGAGGGGGAGAAGGCAGGAGGAGAAGATCAAAGAGGCAGAAATAGCCCAGAGAAACCTGGTCCACGGACACTCACAGAAACCACACGGGGATGCAGCCAGAGGCCCAAAGAAGGCAAGTGCAGGGGCAGGTGCTGGAGGAGCCCGCCGACACCTCACTTAGATCGAGCGCGTGCGTTTCCTGCCGTAGGTGTGTTTTCAAGCTGCGCTCCTCGGGCCCTGAGTGTCCTCGGGGAGCCTCGGAAGCCACCATAGAGGACGACGTCTCTACCGTATGTCCTTCACAGACGGGGCCTCCGTGTAAAGTTTCATCCAAAAAAAAGTGGGGGGAAGGAGGGATGAGGTTCTGCTGCTATAAAGACCTTGCATTCCTGAAAACCACGGTTCTACGCGATCAGGTGTCAACAAAAAGCTTTCAGAGAGGAGGTGCCGGTGTCTGATCTGTGCTCTGGGTCCATTCTGGGCGCCTGGCAAACATCCAGTGGAAGGAAGCAGACACCAGAGCATGTCAGCTAAGGTCCAGTCTATACCCGGGCTCAGAACACTACACTCTGGGGTCAGACCCGCCCACCATCTTTTTAGCAAATAAAGTTTTACTGGAACAGAGCCACACCCATTCATTTACGCTAGTCCCCGGCTGCTCTCTGCTACCGCGACTGGATGCAGTAATTACAACAGAGACCATGTGCTCCACAAAGCCCTAAATATGTACTCTCTGTCCTTCCCCAGGGAAAATGTCCCCATCCTCAGCCTGTCCTATCCCTTGAACTGTTGAAATACATGGACTTAGCAGCACTAATCCCCGTCTCATAGCCCAACAGGAGGTCACCAAGACTGCAGAGCCAGGAAGTAGAGGAGAGCTCAGGGCAGGCGGAGGGTGGGGAGGCCGACCTGCCAAATGAGCCCACGGCCCACGGTCAGAGGCAGGACAAGGGGCTGACCCAGCAGACGAAGGGTCACACCCAACGGGAAACACAGCAGATTTACAGAGGGAAGGACTATCCAAACAGGGGCTCGGGGGTCGGGGGGGGGGGGGGGCAGTGAGCTCTGGGGCATCCGTCCAGTTCAAAGCAAGGGTGTTCAACGTGATGGGGCCTCAGAAGAGTCTGGAAGAACAACAGGAAAGTAACCAGCCTTGGGACGGACACGTAACCCCGCGCTTCCCAGTCTGCTTTCTGCCCCGTTGGAAGAGCCAGGAAGTGGCAAGTCACAGTATCGGTCCTCATTACGAAGTAAAAATGACTCTTCCCCAATCACCAACACCTTCAACAAGCACAGCTTTCCCCGGTGATGAATGACCAGCTCCGGCCCTGCCAGCATCTCCCTCCATGAGACAAACAGTCAAACGTCACTACGCGGCTTACTCAGGCAAGACGGCAAATTACTGTTTAAACCAGGACACCCTGGCTGTGTCTGAAACGCTCAGCAGAGCTTAGCTTACCTTGGGAGAAACGGTTCGCCAGGACCGAGGCCTTCTCGGGCTCGCTGTCTTGCTTCTGGTCTCGGGAGAGGACGGAGGACTTCTCGGACACTTCACAGTCGGACAATGCGTGAGAGGCCGAGGGCTCGGGAGACTCGGGGAGGATGTGCCGGTAGGTTGAACTGTCCTCCTCCATCCTTCACCGTTGGGATTGAAAGAGAAACCATTTCCCACACTAAGACCCCAGCCAGGACCGGGACTTGGGAACACTTCAGATTACCTGGCCTTTTCAAATTTCCCCACATTTGCAACTTTGCTTTGGAGCCCGTTTGCTTCCCTAGAGCATTTGATGAGCGAGGACACTGTCAAAACACACAGCTCGGTGCGCTTGAGCCTGGAGCCACTGCCGGGGTTCAGGGGAGGGCCTCGGAGAGCGCGCGAGTCACTGGCAGCTGCTGCCCAGCGCCCCCTCTGCAGCCGGCATCTCGGGGGTCCTGGCCTACTGGGTCCTCACACAGACCCGCGACCCTCAACCAGCGCCGGGGACCCGAGGCAGGCCACGAGCTGGCTCACGGTCTCACAGCCTGCAAGCGGCAGAGCCAGCCTCTCACCGCAGGACAACCCAGACCCACCAAGGGCCTTATGGGTTTAAGAAGCTCAAAACCCTCACGGCCCCCAGGCAGGTCCCAGTACCGCCAGCCCAGCCATCATCCGGCTACCGCCCCGTATTTCCCAAGAGCCACCTGAGCCGTGAGGAAAACCCCCCCGAACACGGTGAAAACACACAAGAATCTGCACTTTAGATAAGCTCCGTAAGCCAGGCTCTTTTCTGCCCCTTTCCCTGTCACTCCTTGTCTCGTCATTCACGAGCTCAGACAAGAGCAAAGGACTCCAGAGCTGCAACACGTTCACTAACAGGTAGACACCGGGCGCGACGTCCCCCGACGGCAGGACGGGTGCGCGGGCTCGCCGCTGCCTCGCGCAAGAGCCCACGGGCCAAGGGCACCCGTTCCATTAGCTCGGCAGTGACCCGCGGGGCGCTAAGGCCGCCACGGCAATGGGCAGAACAGAAGGAAAAGGAACCAGCCCGTCAGGGTGGGAGCGTGACGCACGGCTGAGGCGGGAAAGGCTCCCTGCTCCTCCCAGCCGCCTCTGCGCGCCAGCACGTCTCTGCCCACAGCAACCCCGCCGTACCCGCCCCAGTGCAGCCGCCCCACGGCCCTCCCCCTTCACCCAGCCCAGGATCTGGGGCCCAGCCCAGCGCGACCCCGCCGCCCCCCACGGCCCCTGCCCCTGGGCCTCACAGCCCCTGCTCCCGGCCTCCCATCGGTCTGGCCCCAGCTAAGCCTGCTCCGCTGGGAGGCTCGCCGGCCTCTCCACAGCCTCTGCAGGGACGGGATCCGTTCTCGGGAGAAGGGAAGGGGAGGGCTGACCACGGAGGGACCTGCCGAGACACTGCAGTGGGAAAGGGGCACTGAAACGCCCGCCGCTGAGCCGTGCCGCGTGCCCACCAGCTCACGCCTACGATGCTGTGGCCTTTGTGATGCCAACAAAGCCTAAAACTCTGCTCCCCGTTTCATTTTACCCCCAGAAACCCAAAGGGCTCCAGAGAGGACAGAAACACCAACCGCAGCAAGAACCCCGCACGAGGTGAGGGAGCGGGGACAAGACCCCGACAGTTCCCGCGGGCCACCGGGGCGAACTAGGACAGCATACAACACGTCCGGTCGGCCAACGGTTCGTAACTTCCAAACACACACCAGGCAGGCGGGGCCGGAGCAGCTGCAGAGACGTTCAGGGCACAGTCTGTCCTCAAAAGGCAACGTGCACCGACGACGAGAGCCCGGGAGTCCAAAGACTCGAGGTCAAATCCCAGCTCGGCCTCTCAACAGCCGGCACGCAGCCCTCACCCTCGGGTCCTCGTCCCAGGACGGGAACGAGTGCTTGCCCAGGAGGGTCAGAGGGAGGGCACGGGAACGCCTAGGCCAGCAGCTGACACACGGCCCCGGCCCCACGAGCAATCCCGGGGGAAGGAGACACGCAGGCACATCATGGCACCACGTGCTCAGGGCTGGACCGGGGTGGTGTCAGCGCTACGGAAGAGAACTGGCCCTGGCCCTGGCACAGAGAAGAGAGACGGGCACAGTGGGGAGAGCCAGGCTCAGTGCCCCACAGACCGACGACAGCAGCACGCAGCCGCACAGCTGGCGTCCCGGCACGAGCTGCGGAACAAATGCACAGTGAGCTGAGACGGGAGCGTGGGTCACGCTGGGGGGCTTCGGAGGTCAGGCAGCTGAGGTCCATCCTGCGGGTCCCCACAGGCCGACAGAAGGAACACGGCGTCCCCCTCAAAGCTCCCGACAGACGAGCACCGCAATGGCTGAGAGCCGCCGAACGACAGACAGGTGCGCGGCGTGACCTCCTGGTCCGCACGACCTCCTGGTCTGCGTGGCCACCGTCCGTCCCGGCCACCGTCCGTCCCCTGGGTCTGCGCATCCCCACAAGAGGCGGCACCAGCCGAGCGCAAGGGAGCCAGCATCCCCAGCAGACGCGCCTGCACGGCCTGCGTCCCGCACGCCCACACTCACCTCTCCATCACTTCGGTCTGGGGGCTCACGTCCACTTCAACTGATTTTCCTGGAAGCAGAAAGAACATCGAGAAGGAGAAGGAAAACGTTACAATGAATGAACGAATGAGTGAACGAGTGAATACAAACGAGCGTTCCCTAGTCATTCTTGCTCACTCGCTCGCAGAGGCCCTGATGCGCCTGCTCACCACCCAGAGACGTACGGCAAGACGGCAAGGGCCCCCGGCACCACGGCCCCGGCCCCGGTGGCAGCAGGCAGGGGGCACAGCGACCACGGCAGGAAGGCGGCTGGCTGCGGGCTCTCTCGCCTTCCCTACGGCTCTGCCACTCACAGAAGGCGGCAGGAAGACAGAGACGCTGCCCCTGCAGGTGGCCCCGCGGACGGGCTGGGCTTTCCCCCCCTTCCTTCCGCGCTGCGACCTCATCTTTTCCCTTCCTACTTTATCATCAGTGTTTTTCTTACGGAATTTGCCTGAGAAACGTAATTCTAGTGACTGCGTTATATTCCACGGTCACCGCCAGTCCCCTCTGTGACACGAGGGTCATGTCCAATTTTTCACTTTTATAAATAAAGGAAATACACGTCTCTGTACATACAGCTTTATCTGCATTTAAATGCTTTCCTTGGGGAAGACTCAGAAGTGGGACCAGCAGGGAGGAGGGGAGGGCGGCTGGAGGAGCCTGGGCCTGCAGCAGGGGCGGGACGATGGGGATCGGCCAAAGGCAACGAAATGAAGCTCCGAGCGCCCTGGCGAAGAGACGTGCAGCCCCCCTGCGTGGCAGCCTTTGCTGTGTGAAAGGCGACACGGGAGCCCAGGTTTCAAAGAGACCAACAACTTCACGTTAAAAATACTTCAGAGCCCTGGAAATTGCAGACCGGGACGAGCTCTTTGAAGAAGCTAACGTGTGGCTAAAGAAAAAACACAAACCTTCTAGAGCTGTACTTGAAAAGTGAGACTATAATTAAACTGCACCCACACGCTCCATTTTCAAAACTACTCCTAAAAGGGAAAGTTCTTGAACACCCAGAGCAAAGGGAAAGAGCACCGGAGACTCAGGTGTGGGGCTCGCGCCCGTGGCCCCTCAGCACGCGGCAGGACGGCAGTCCTGGGGCCTGAGCGGCCAGGGGCCCCACCCTGGGGACGCCTCCCCCACCGACCGTGTCCTCGGCCTCACACGGGTCACACTGGCACCGTGTCAGCTCTCCACCTCACAGCGAAGGACTGGAACTCCGTGTGACGTGTGCCCTCTCTTACCCGGACGTTCCATCACCTGCTTGACCACGCGCCCCAGTTAAGCGAGGGATCTGCACACCCGAGCGCCCGCTCAACCACAAACCCAGGTCTCGATCCTCTTGGTTGCATCCCCACCAAAAAGGCCGTGACATTCTGGCTCCCGAAAAGGTAGGGAGACCGCAGTGCATGGCCTCCACCCCTGTCCTCTACACCCCTTCCCAACACAGGGAATCTCCACCTGACCGGGCCCATCTCCAAGACGCCGACCGGCTGCAGGACCCCGTGAGTAGGCAGACACAGCGCTAGGACGACGGCCCGGCACCTCCCATCTCGCACCTGCACAGGCTGCTCACGACACTCTGCTGAAGCGCTGACCCTGACGATGGGCCGGCCGCCCACCGGCTGTCTGAAGGGCTTCGGGGTCTACACAACCGGCCAGGCATACAGTAACATCATCCCCTGCTTCGCGGTACCACCGTCTTCAGGAGCACAGGTGACACCCAGAAGCTTCACGGGGTAGGGCACCATCGGTCTGGGGCACGCGGTCAGCACTCTGAGAGTCCTGACCATAAATCCGTCCCATAAGTATCGCAAAAACTGCTCTTCAGGCCCTAACAAAACCCACGAGCAGGGAAGGACGTGCCCGAGGCCACCCGAAGCTTGGGTCTCCCCGTCTTCTCATGGGACATCCTTCCAGGAGCCCGTGATGGCTCAACGACAATTGTACACCGCCCACTCCCTAAAACCAAACAGCCAACTGCTGGTGTGGACTGGATCGGGGCCATCACACCAGCGACGCCCTGGACCTCGTGGTGGGCCTGCCTTCGCACAGGCGACGGGGCACGTGTGTCAGGCTCCCCCTGAAGCTCAGGAAGCATGTTCTGAAAGCTCCCAGCTTGCAGGCAGATCCTAACGGCTACACCTAAAAGCTGCATAGGGGGTGGTGGCGGCATCTTTTCAAATAAAGAGGCGTCTAGTGGGGATCCCTGGGTGGCGCAGCGGTTTAGCGCCTGCCTTTGGCCCAGGGCGCGATCCTGGAGACCCGGGATCGAATCCCACCTCGGGCTCCCGGTGCATGGAGCCTGCTTCTCCCTCTGCCTGGGTCTCTGCCTCTCTCTCTCTCTCTCTGTGACTATCATAAATAAATAAAAATTTTTTAAAAATTAAAAAAAAAAAAAAGAGGCGTCTAGTTATGCGACCCTCCTGGAACAGGCACGTGAATGCCAGGCGGGCCAGTCCCGTTAGCGGTCGGCCTGCCCTGCTCCCCGCACTGCGCCATCCCGGGCGCCGCCTCCTCCGGGAAGCCTCTCTGGAAACAGCACCCGCCAACCGCACGGAATCCAGCTCAAATATCACAGCCCGGCCTCTCCCACGTGACCTGAACGTTTCCTCCTCCGCACTGATAACCTGCAGCACACATTTCCGTGCGCCTCCAGCGTGCCCCTGCCTGACGCTCAGGGTGGGGATGGACGAGGAGCCGCCCTACCCACGGCTCACAGCTGCGTGGGGACGAGGGACCCAGCAGACAACTGCACCACCAGCCGGGACAAGGGGGCACGGGACACCACGGCAGGGCGTGCGGGGGAAACCACGTGAGCCGGCCGGGACCGTCGGGGACAACTCAGGGGAGGTGAAGGGGTCACATCTTTGAGGCAGGAAGGCGCCGTATAAGACAAGACGCTGAGGGGCCACGTGGAGGGCAGATTCCAGGGATACTCGGGAGGAGAACTCTTCCGTTTTCTTGATCGCCTGGGTCGGTTGCCGTGCTCATTACGGCCCCGTGCCCAACGCCACTCCTAACGTACGCTTCCCCAACAACCATGCCCCCTTCCTCCGGGAAGCCTTCCTTCCCTTCAGGGCTCCGGGGTGTCTCCCTGCCAGGCCCCACCGTGCGGGTCAGACCAAGTCGGACGACCCCGAATCAGAGGGCGCCCTGGAGTAAGATCCAAACCACACAAAACTATCCATATTGTCCTCAAATCCTGGCTGGACAGGACACCTATGGCCTCAGCCGGTTTGGGAGGCCAGGAGAACGCGGCCCCCGTCTTCCAGGCGTCTGTGCTCTGAAGAAATAAAAATACGCCCACAAGAAATCACTGCTCTCACCTCCCGAGCCCCCCGGATTGGTCGGACAGGACACCAGACGCTTTGAATCATCTCACTTGATCCTCACAAATAAGTCCACGAGACAGGAACTATGTCCTCACAGGAGAAGTCGACCACTTAGGGGTACGAGAAGCATACGCTGGGATTCGAACTCAGGTCTGTCTGGCTCCAAAGGTTCTATTCTTTCCACCCGGCAGAGTGTCCATCACAGGGCCAGACGGACTGTCATACGCAAGCACGTGCATTAAAAACAATAGTTTCGCTTCCCCTTGGGATGAACAAAGAAAGCTTCCTAGAAGGCGGGCAGAATTTCTAGGAAGGAAGAGAGAATAAACGCCTTCTAGAATAGGGACTGGTTCGAACACAGTCCCGGGAGTGGGGAAACGCGAGCAAGGCCTGCAACCCAGACGTACTAGCGGGGACGCCCAACTGCACAGGAGCGTGAAGGGCACGACGTCCCGTGCTCGGGGGTCAGGCTGTGACACGAGCGGCCCGGGCTCAGGCCCCGACTCTGACCCGCCCGCGTGACCTTGAGCAAGTAAATCCACTTCTCTGCTCCTCTCTTAGTCACGGAAGGTGGTAAACAGTCGCTTCTCACAGGCTGAGGAGACGCCTGGCGCAGAGCGTGCAGCTGACAGGGCCCAGCCTTCCTCAGCTCCCCACCGTCACCCCCGAGAGGGCAGCAGGCTGGACACGGCAGCCCGTGGAAGAAACGAACGGTGCGGGTTCATCCCTGCAGCCAGAGGAGAGTCAAGGGGAAGGACCCCCGCGGCTGCCTTCTACCCACGTGGCTAGACCCCGACACCCGTGGGGAGCTCATGGAGGAAACGGACCAGCTCCCGACCTTCCTGGTCCCTCCCGCGGTGCAGACTCAGGGATACCTGAGGGCGACACCGTCTTCCTGACTCGTGCTATGGGGCACGCACATGGGACGGCAACACCGGCCCTCAGTCCACTGTGGGTCCCAACCGGGTCCTGAAGGTTACAGACCGTCACCCCGGAAGAACGCACATGCTCAGGAGGCCTTGCAGGGTTCCGGCCCCAGTGAAACCCCTAACCCGTGACGCCAGGAAAGACCCGGCTCTGGTCCTGCGAGTAGAGAAACCGCGCTACCGTCGTACTTCTTGGGTTCCGCCGCCTACGTGGTATGAAAGGAGAGTGGAGGTGCCCACGGAGACCCCGGCACGGCGCCCTCCTACTAACCCAACACGGGAAGCAACCTAAATGCCCACCTGTGCGGAAGGATGAAGTGGATCATGGTATCTTTGTACAAAAGAATGCTCTGCAGTCACTGAAACTCACGGTGTATGTTAATATTGTCTACACCTGAACAAAGGGAAAGGCTGCAAGTAGTTCCAGTTCCAAAAAAAATACACATTAGTATAAAAAACATCTGGGAACATAAAGTCCAGGGTGTTCACTTTTGGTGCATAAATGATGCAGTTACAGGAGCATTTGCTTGTCTGTTATTCCACAATAAACACGTAGTGCTTTGTATTAAGGGGGAAAAAGACTATATTTAAAATTTTTAAGGACTCATGCTAGGCAACCACCTCAAATATAAAACTACTTTACAGTAAGCTCCTTTCATGGCTCAGGAGCCAGATCTCTTCGACTGCATCCAAGAAAGACCCACCCCTGTTCCATTTTATTCTCTAAGAATGGGAGTTGTCGTCAGGTACCTGAGACTTTTATGCCTTTTGTACAAGAAAATAAAGTTCTATGTTTTGTGTTGTCTGCAAAGCCTGAAATGCTTCTGCTCCCAGAACTGCAGGGAACAACAAGTAAGATCTCCTTGGACTTGTCAAGGTAAATAACTGAAAAATAAATCAAGGAGGGGAGGTGGATAGGATGGCGCCCGAGGCGCCCTCCCAGCCTCCCGCTCCCCGGCCCCGGCCGAGGGCCGCCTGGTAGGAAGCGGAGGCCCGGACCGAAATGCCTCGGCCTGGACCACACAGCTCCATCTTGAGGACCCGTTACTCCTCCGGTATTAAAATGAGAACCAGCTGACTTGGAAACCCTTCCTCAGGAGACTGGATTTCAGGAGGCTGGGAAGTCACCTGCTCCCGTGTCCGTGGCCCCCGAGGCTGCTACCAGGACGACGGGTTGTGTAAGGAGCCGGCGCCACTCCCTGGGCCCAGAAGCCCAAACTATCCCACGTTCTATTCTATCCTGGAGCTAAGCTGAACATATGTGGGCTCTCATGAGCCATCTGTTTCGTAATGTACGAAGACAGAAGAACTGGGGTCAAACCTTGGTCTCGCCAAGTCAGTTCTAACTTTGGGCAGCTGACTTTCCTCAGCACGGCGGAGCTCCTCCAGGAAGACAGGCTGTGGTGAGCATGAGCCCCCGACCCGCACGCTCCAGGTACAGAACCCGCAGCCCCGAGCGCCTGTGAGCCGGGCAGCCGGCACCGAGGCAAGGCTTCGTGCTCGTTACCAACTCCTACAGCTCACGGAGGAAAGCTCTGGATTTTGAGCAGAAGCAACATGATCTGACCTACACTGTGAAAAGATCACTCTATTGTGCGGAAACGGAGCATCGTGGGCCCCGGGGGTGGGGGGGGCGGGGGCAGCCCGGGTCCGGGGAGGCGAGGACTGCGGCATCAGCGAGAGGAGCCCCGGCGACAACGAGGTGGTGCCAAGTGGTCAGGTCTGTAGGACGCTCGAAGGCAGAGCTTCAAGGGGGGCGGCGAGTGGGGCGGGAGGAGCGCTGGCTCCGGGTGCGGTCTTCCTAGCAGCCCAGGGAGGAACGGGGTGCCCCCGGGGGGAGGGGCTGGCCACATCCACAACCGCGGGGAGTCTGAGCCACGTGCGGTCCAAAACCGATCGCTGGCTTCAGCAAAGGGGAAGCTGTCGGTGCCTCGGGCAGAGGCCACTTCCGTGGAGAGGCTGCGGCCTGAAAGCCGTTCCAGTGGGCGAGGGAGAGAAGGGCCCTGGGAAGTTAGACGGGTGGATACACAGGAGAGGAGCAAAGTAATGACGTCACAGAGGCAATTTAAATGGATAAAGTTTTAACTGGGGAACCACCTTCATAGTTTTCATATTTTCAAAAAAATAAAATTGAACCAGGAAAAACAGGAGACAAACCCTAAAACTGAGAAATAAATGCAAGCGGGGAAAAAATAGATCTAATTATACTTCAAAAGAATAACATAACAACACTGTAGAAAGAATGAAGCCAAGTAACTTTTAAGTTTAATCCCTGACTATGTCTCCTGAGCCTAAAAACGAAGAGGTCTAGAAATAAACCGTGATCTTTCAGTGGGTTTGTGTCTCACAGTGGCTCGGAGGGGGCAGCCCTGGACCCATCTGTGTGTAGTAGAGAAGCGGGCCCAGCGGCGGAGACAGTGACCCTGTGATGGCCGGGCCCCTCGCTGCTGGGGACGGGACCCAACGCGGAAGCGGGAACAGCAAGGAAGGACACACGGGGCTGGACTGGGACTGGAGGCACCGCTGTGAAATAACCATTTTTAAAATAAATCAGACGTTGTTACACACACAATCGGATGTGTGCACATGCACGTGAGATCTACCCTCGCTCTGCCTGCTAAATGGCCTGGAAACGACGACACTCTAGTAGCAATCAAAACACCCCGCACCATGGATTTTAAAGGGCATCCCCCTCTAAGATGAACCAGGGCTACTTGGAGAAATGGCTGACTCAGGGGCAGGGACAGTACCAATGAGGCTGGAACATCTTTTTTGTGCCAGAAAGCACAAAAGTGCTCCCCAAAAGAGGGAGACCTGTCAAAAGGAATTGCCACTTGCCACATCCGGAACAACGTGCGCATTAGTACGAATGACAGAACAAACACTAGCCTGCTGAAGAAAGTAAGAAGCTGCAAGTCCACGATGCTAATAACCAGCAAATACATAATCAGAAAGGGGAGCTAAAGGGAGAGTCGGTCCTTGTAGCAGACGCCGCCTCATAAGGAAGGAAGAAGGAATGACGACGGCATTAGGGAAAAGCCGCCACGCGGCCAGCATCACAGTAGCAGCCGAGACAGGACACGGAGCACGACTCAGGTGAGCACCTGATGAAGAACCAGGTATTTACGGGGTCGCCCAGTCCCCCCGCCGACTGCTTACATATCACACAGGGAAACACGGCCCTTCATAACGGAGGAACCTGACTCACATCACCTCAACCAAGCGACCAAAGTTATTTTCACCAACAGGACAAGCCGATGGCGTGCGCCTCGCAAACCCGGTACCACGAGAACACGACAGTTACGCAGCATTCTTGCCAAAACCACATGACCAATCTCATCTGCGCTGTCTGATCTCATCCTAAAGAAGCAACAGATTATCCCAAATTGGGGCACTGGCCTGAAGTCTTCAAACAGGTCCACGTCGTGAAAGGCAAAGGGTGAAGGAAAAGGCTAAAGAAAGCCAAAGACCCGTGACAACTAAATGTAACGTGCAGACTGGGTCCTGGATCGGAATCAGGAATAAGATTCGTAAAAGACATTAGTGAATCAATTAGTGAAAGTTTAATGCAGCCTGTACACGGGATGATGACACCACGTCATGAATTTAATAATGGCTCTGAGGCCGTAGAGAACGACGCCCTCGGCGTGAGGGGCCACACGCTTTGCCGCACCTAGAGGGAAGGGACAGGATATCGCCAATCCACCCTGGGAAGGTTAGGAAGAGATGATGATGATGATGATGATGATGCTGGGCTCCTGGGTAAGAAGAAGAATGTTGGGCGCCTGGAGGGCACCGGACGGGCTCAGTTGGTGGAGCGTGTGACTCTCGATCTCCAGGTCAGGAGTTCGAGCCCGACGATGGGTGTAGAGATCACTTAGAAATAAAATCTTTAAAGAAAAATACCAGTGTGTGTGTACATGCACGTATGTGTGTATATATGCAGAGGGCCCCTGACTGAGGATGCTACGAGTCACATTTTCGACTTTAGGATGGTGCAAAAGCAACAGGCATTCGGTAGAGAATACCTCAAATTCTGAATTTTGATCTTGTCCCAGGCTAGAGATATGCAGTAGGGCTCTCCCTCGTGATTCTGGGAGCGGCAGCGAGCCACACCCCCGTCAGCCCCGCCGTCACGAGGGTAAATGACTGGTACAACCGTCCGGGACCCACCCGGCCATCCTGCTTCTCACCTTCAGCACAGCCTTCAACAGAGGACATGAGGCACTCACTACTCCATCGTAAAGTGGGTTTCTTTTACAGGATATTGCCGACCGTCGACCACGTGTTCTGAACACGTGTATGGTGCCTGGGCTAAGCTATGGCCTTGGGTAGGTTACGTGTGTTAAGTGCATTTTTGACTTAACAATAAAGTGTCTCGAACTTTATGGTGGGTCTACTGTAACCTCATCATACGTCGAGTTAGATCTGAATATTTATAGAGAGAAGGAGAAAATGACAAAGCAAATAAGACAAAAGTGATGAAGCTGGGTAAACAGCGTAACAGAATTTGTCGTTCTCGTCTCAAAAGCATTGTAAATGATGATCATTTCTAGTTAAATGCAGTAACATCTACTGAAGTACCTGGCGCACAGCCACTGTTCAGCAAAGGTTCTCTTTCATGCTTCCTCTAACCACCTCTGACCCTTGAATATATTTTTTAACCAATAACTGTCTGAGGTTTTCTTCTTTGCTCGTCTTGTTTAGTGTCCCAACATTTACGACTCCTGAGTTCCCACCCCCCAGCAAGACCCATTTCCAGCCTCCCTTGAAGCTTCAGAGCAAGCGTGGGGCAGGCGCGTGCGGGGTGGTGCCTCAGCGCCCTGACCCGGGCTGGCAGCAGAGCAGACCGCCAGGCACACGGGAGCAGTCCCTGGAGGGGAGGCAGCCCGTGTGGCTCCGCTGTCACCTCGTCAGAGCAGAGCGGTTGCTCCGGCCCCTCCCAAAGACGTCCTGGATCAATAAATGATGTGTCTGAGGACTCGCAATCCCTTGCCCCACTTACCGCTGAGAAACAGCTTTTCCAATTTCTCGAGCAGCCCGGCACATTGATTCAGCTGCTCCTGGAAACCCTCGGCCACGTCGTGATCCACGCCGCCGGCTCGCAGCAACCGCTCGAACGCCTTCATCGTGGCGTTCATATGTTGCCGGTAAATGACACAGATGCCGTGGCTCTCCTTAATCTGCTGCCTTTGAAGGGAGAGCTCCCTGGCTTGGGACTGAACTAATGAATCGTATCTGATAAAAGGGGGGGAAAGAAAACGCTTGTACCATTTTTGAATTGAATTTTCGTGACCTTAACACTAATTGGAAAAATGACAGAGCACAATTTTTAAAAGCCTGCAGCTGTACGAGTATACACACTTCCAGAAAAATTGGAAGTGCGCAAGGTCACTCCTTCGACTTCAAAACAGCCAACAAATGCTGGAACAAAGGTTCTTCTGCAACATTTTTAACCTTATAGAGCCCCCAATTACAGCACAGACGGGCAAGAACTCAGGAGGACAATTAGTTCCCATCTACTCTTCAAAAATAATATTCTGAACTATTGAAACACGTGTTCCGAGGGTCAGGGGACCTACCACAAATTCTCACGAACAAAAAAGAAACCGTAACTCGGGAAAACAAAAATGGGACTCTCTCCCCTCAACTGAAAGGTCAGGGAGGAATCGCAACGCTAACTACCACTGACGGAGGGTCCGCGACCTGCCAGTCGCCGCATCAGGGGTTCTTAATAAGCGAACTGTCCTTGCGATCTCCCGTCAAACCCGTGAACCTCCTCACTTACTGGGGGGCGCCGGACTCCGCTGGCACGGGCAAGCAGGGACGGCAGCGTGCCCCCGAGGCCCGTGCTCTATCAGCACCGCCTCCTGGCTCCGACCTGCCATTGCCCGGGTGAGCCTGCCCGTCCTCCCGGCACCGGGAAGAACACGGGTTAAGGGAAGCGCGGCCCCCACCGGCTGCGGCCACAGTAACCTGGCCCCCAGGGCTCGGCACGGATGCTGACCCTTCGGTCGCCCCTTCCCTGAAGCGAGGCCGGCGTGGGGCTGCTGATGCCCCAATCACGTGGCCCCGCACGGCAGGGGGGCTGAGGAAGCACGGGGGCCCGCGGCCGGCCACGGCTCTGGGCACGCTCCGTCCCCTCGGGCAGCCCGCTCGAGGCTCGCGTCCTCACCCGCAGAAGCACGTGAGAGGCCCTCCTCTCCGGCTGACCGAGCGCTCATCAGTGGCCAGCTGGGGGTCTGACACTACCACTGCCCTTCATGAACACAGGCCTCCTCCCGTCCTGCTGCTCGGGAAGGCTGGAAAACACGCACTCTGGCTCCTGACGCTTCCGAATTACACGTTTGTCAAGTGAAGCAAGTAAGTGACGAATGAAGGTCAACTTCACAAGAGACGGCTTTGTCGTCACAGCTCATAAAGCAAAGCTGCACGGGTCTGTGCCCGTCAAGCACGGCCTAAGAACTCTTCTCTTTCTACGTGGGCCGATGCTCGAGGACGACCTTAAAGGGGAAAGATCTGGAACAGGTTTATGTTCCTCCCACCCAGCCTAGGACGTCGGTCTCCATCCCAGGGTGAAAGGCAGTAGCGGCTCTGGGAGCGGACGCGGCCGGGCGGCAAACGTGCCGCAACTCACCGAGGGCCGGAACCCTCGCCTTGGCCTCAGCACCCAGGCTGACGAGGGCAACGCCCGCTCCGCCAGCTTCAGGAGCCGCGAGACCAGAATGTGTACGGCCCCTGCGGTCTGCGGCCTCGTACCCACTTCTCCACGGGCCCAGCGGCCTCGCACCGTGGAGCCTCCCCCAGTGCCCACCCCCCACCGCCAGCCGAGCAGCGTTGCCCCGTAGCTCGGGGGCTCCGACCTAGGGGCAGCGGGCGAACCGCGGCAGCAACAGTGGGACAAGCAGTGGGGGACATACCTGGAGGGTGACAGATCTCGGAACTTATTCTGCAGGTTGTGGATTTCACTGAAAAGCTCCATGTTCAAATTCTGCTCCTTCTGCAGCTCGCACTCCTGTTGCAGGAGCTGCTGCCTGAGGCCCTCCAGCAGCCCGCCGTCGGCCACCTCTGGGGCCAGCTGCCGGAGGATCTTCATGTGCTTCACGTAACGCACTCGGTGCAAACTTGAAAACGTCATTTCTTCCTCGTCGGCGCTACCCTTGGGCTTGCTCAACACATCCTGGCCCCCTTCTGTCCCACACAAAACTGTGATAATGGCCTCACTGCACTGGGAGTGCTTCTGAAGCTGAAATAAGAAATTCCGGTAGCCCTGGAGCTCAGTTTCCAAGTCACGGATTTTCTGTTTTAAGTTTTCTGTATCACTGGAGGTGTCGATGTTCTCAGACGGATGGGCCCCAAACACGCGGACTGTGGAGGAAAGCGGACTCTTAGAACTCCGGCAGGCAGCTACCGCGGCTGGGCCTGGAAAACCTTCAGAATTCCCTTGGCATGTGGGCAAGACGGCAAGGCCGTCGGGCGGGCGGGTTTCAGCGTCTGCGAACGAGACACACGCGTCAGCACGGCCTGGGCCGAAATCCACCGCCGTCCCCACTGCCATCCCCACCGCCGTCCCCGCAGGGCCGCAGCCGCCCCCAGGCCTCCCTGGCCTAGCCCCTCCCCTACCTCCCAACCGGCCTCTTCCTCAGAGCAACTATTCTAAAACGTGAACTGACCATGACACCCACCAACGCCCACCTCCAATTCGTCACCAAGGATTAAACCCCAAATCCTCTGGCAGCGCCTGGGCCCCTCCGCTGACCAGCCCGCCCTGGACACCCCTCCCTCCACCACCTCTGGAGATGCCCCACAGCTCGCCCCAATCCCTTGCACCCACCGGCCGTGGGGGGCCTCTGTGCTTTTGCACGTGCTGTTCCCTCGGCCTGGGGCCCACTCGCTCCCCTGCGCCCGCTCAATGAACTCTGCTCACCCCTGAGCGCGCAGCTCTGACCCTCCTCCCGCGGGCCCACCTCCACGCCGACCTGTCGCTCCGCCCGCGCCCCCACAGCGCCTTCCGCACTCCGCCGGGGCGTGCGGCCGTGCTGGGTGCTGCCGTAGGAACTACATGGGCTCAGCGCCCCACGGGCCGTGGCTGCCTGGATTCCCGGCTCCCGCAGCCTCACCCTCACACCCTCAGGGGCGGCGCCTACGCCGGGCCAGACGGCCGAGGCTCGGCTCTGACAGGCACCGGGGACCGTGAAGTAACGCTGACGAGCAGTCATTCCAAAGCTCAGGACTGAGGAGTCCCCGTTTCCAGTTTCCCGGGGGCGCTGCGATGGCCCCTGCGTGAGTGTCCCACTGACGCACGACCCTGCCAGGAAGTACTTCCCGACGGTCGTTTGAGCCCCTGAGGGCAGCCAGGCTCGCCTGAGGGTGGGCGGGACCGTGAGGCCGAAGGGAGCGGGGCTCACAGCCGGCCTGGCCACGCGCCGCCCACACACCGGCCTGAGGTGGGTAATTTCATGTCTCGAGCCTCAGTGTCCCCACAAGGATGTCTAAGCTGCTTGCCGGGAACTCCCAGCTCCGGCCCGAGTCCAGAGCACCGTCCTGGACCACGCAGCACACCACCTGCGTGCAGGGGACGCTCAGCTCCGTGCACGGCCGTCTGAGTCCTCGGAAGGCTGCAGAAGGCGTGGAAACACCTGGCCTCACAGTCCAGCAGACCTGGCCCGAGCTCCGGCCCTGCCACCTCCTGGCTGCGTGACCTGGGGCGCCGGGTTCCCGACCCCTGAGCCTCCCTCAGAGGCTTCGTCCACAAAACGGGAAGAACACCAGGTATCACGAAGGGCTCCGCCGGCTGTGGTCGGAGGCTCCACCGGGACAGCTCCTGCAGAAGGCGTGCGGCGCACGGTGGTGGAGGAGCCTGACGCCGGGATGCGGGGAGCTGGAAGGGGGAGCCCAGCACGGGAGGCGGGAGGCCCGCGAGCAGGGGCTGTGGGCCAGGGGAACCGCTGCACCGACAAGCCTGTGGGCTGGGTGACAGGCCTTGGACGGGCTCCGAAGGGGAGCGCACAGAAGTGCTCGTCACGCCGCACATTCCAACTTCTGGGTTCTGCAACTGTTCCTCGTGGCCACACGCCCGTTCCTCTCTGCTCACGATGCACACACCATAAAATAACTCTTTTTATTTTAGAAAGCAGCTGCCGCATGACCTAAGGAAGCATTCCCAGTACCGCACCGCTGCTGTACACCATCTGCGGTCGTCACCGGTGTCCGCGGCCTCTTGGGGTGCGGGGCAGGCGTGTCCGTCCGCGGGCCTGGCGCGGGGCTGGGCAGAGAAGCTACTCCGGAAGGCCCTGCTGGCTGAAGGAGCGCGACACAGGGACAGACGCGAGGCCCCCACGGGCTTTCTTCCAAACCAAGGAACTACCGTTGCCGGAACGGCCTCACGATAACGGAATTTCATGGCAAGCAGCAGTGTTCGTTCACTCGGGGAATAAAGAGCAGAGACCAACGCGATGAGCCCCTCACGGACGCCCTCCCACGATGCACGGACGTCAGCTACACGCGCACCTGCCGACGGGGACGGTCCGCACCCTCGCGCAACAGTCGGCTCCACAGCACGACTGACGTTTGCACTCTTGCCCTCGACCTACAGCACTGTGACTGAGCGGCGGCACAGGTTTGGTTTCCAGGCTCCAAGACCAGCGTCCAGCACGTCTCGCAGCCCAGCACCCGCCCGGCAACTCAACTTCACGGCTCAGTAGCCCCGGATGAAGGGCCAGAGGCCAACTTCTCACCTCAAATCCCTGCGTGGAGGGCGCAGGGACGGAGGACTCAAAGCACGTGGGGGCTGTAGGCTTAGCCGGGACCTGGCCCAACGCCCCGTGTCACCTGCGCAAGGACCAGGCGCGCAGCCTTCAGGACAACCTGTGAGGCGTCACTGGCAGCCCCACCTGACTGAAGAGGAAATGGAGGTTCAGAGGCAGACGGGGCCTGAGGCTCGGGGCGCAGCAGCAGCAGAGCCCTCCGTCCGAGCCCGGCTGCCGCCTCCTGCAGCAGCTGGCGTCCCTGTCCCTGAGGTCGGGTGCTGAGCCGGGACGGCCCCTCGTGCTCCGGGTCACGGCCAGTAACACCGTGGTGCCCCCTGCGCTTGCCTTCTGGCACCTGCCAAGGGCAGCAGAGGCACCACGGACGCCCAAGCCGGTCAGCTGGAGGCCAGCGCGTGGGGCTGCCGGGAGCATCCGACACCAAGGGGCCGGGAGGCCCGACCTGGAACGCGGCAGGAGGCAGAGCCCTAGGGACAGAGCAGCAGCCGGCGACAGAGGGGGGCCGTGCAGCCAGAGGCAGCCCCCGGGCAAACCAGAAGCACCTGCAGAAGGAGGAGAGGTGCTCCGTGACACGGGGCACTTGGGAGGGAAACTGCCAGCCACAGGCGTCCCCAGAACCAGTTGTCCGCATTGGAGGAAACGCTGCAGTTCTGGAACCTTCCTGGACCCCGGGGGGCACCTGCATGCCCGGTAGAGCAGCCTTCCCCTCCAAGCCCACGACACTCAGGAGCACGTGACCATGGGTCCCCCGCACTGGCCGGCAGCCTCGGGGGAGCCGGGGGCGTCCCTGTGCTCTCAGGGCCGCCTCACGGCAAGTGTAGGACACCCGAAGAGGTTTCCTACACGGTGAACTAGTCCTGATTCAAGTGGACTTTTTTTTAAACAAAAAAAGAGGAGGGGCTGGATCGAAGGTAAAGAGAAAACAGCACGTGTTCCTTCCGGGGGCGGGGAACAAGAACATCCTTTTAGGACCGTTTGTGCTGAAATAGATGGGCCGTGCCTGGGGCCTTGTCCCTGCGCCTCCACACGGAGCAGCGATGAAGCTCCCGCTCCGGAGCGGCTCGGGCTCACCTCCGGCCCGCCCAGCGCAGCAGCACCCCCCAGCACCCGCCCAGCGCAGCAGCACCCCGCGGCGCCCACCCGGCTGCGGCCAGGGCAAGGGCGTGGCGAATGCTCGGTGAGCTCTGACGCATGGTCCTCTGCGCCCGCAGCCGCCTACCGCTGACCAGCTGGACGACCCTGCATCAATTCTGTTTAATAACCTCAGCTTCCTCACGTGTTAAGTGGGACTGACGACGAGGTCCCGAGATGCCGGCTGCCGGGCTTCGCGACCGCCCCCCACAGCACACCCCAGGGAGCGCCCGCACCCAGGCTGCGCAGTACACACGGGCCTGCGTTCTGACCGGTCTCGTGGGTGGCGTGATCACTGTCCCCCTCCGTGGCTCTCCAGACACAGGGCATGGCTTTGGCTCCGTTCTGCTCTCCCGGGCCGTCCTGGTAGGCTGCTCCCACAAGGGGCTGGGCTGCAGGCGTTCAGGAAGAGAAGGAAAAATAAATAAAACCATAGGCTTGAAACTCAGCCAAGCAACTGAGAAGAACACAAAGATACAACAGGGAAAATAAAAACACTGGGGAGGCAAAATGCAATTTATAAGATAAAATTAATCTATCGAGCTGCCATAACAGGACGTAAAAAGCATAAATACGCTGCAGCTTGTCTGAAATGGTTTAAGTCCAGGCTCTCAAAAAACTATGAGTGAGAAAATGAATTCCACAGACTCGGGCCCACTCGTCCGAGCAGAGGCCTCGGGGTCCTCTGGGCACCCGGGGTGGTACCTGGTCGAGGCACCCTGCTGTCGCAGCCAGAAACACGCACGGGGAGAGTGCGCACCGCAGGCCCCGCGCCCAGTGCCCTCAGGTCCTCGGCCCGAGCGCCCCGCTCCCGCCCACACTGCTCCGTGAACTATCTGCGCCCCCCCCCCCCCCCGCTGGTCTGGGAGTCCTCCGAAGGCAGAGACCCGCTCACCCCTCCCGCGTGTCTCTGTCTCCCACACCCAGCGCATGAGGCCGGGAACACAGCAGGTGCTCCCGGGGGAGTCTGCGAACGCGTGGCTAGACGGCTGCACGGGAGGAGGCGAGGACCGGAAGGGACGGGGGCGGGGACGGTCATGCCACCGACGGCCCGCCCGTCTCGAAACCTCCACTGTGCTGAACCCAAGAACCCAACGATCCATAGGGAACACCAGGGGCTACAGGTCACCAGAAAACCCACACGCGAGGTGGGGACAGTGGGCTCTCCGAGGCAGCGCAGGGCACGGCCTGGAAACCAGGCAGACGGGTGTGAATCCAGGTCCGACGTCACTGACCACAACCGCAGCCAGGTCCCTCCATCGCTCCATGTGCCGCCTGGTGATACAACGGGGCGGGGACCGCTCCGCCTCAAGGGCAGTGAGGAAGATGCCCCCGCACGGCGGCCTTCAGGCGGGCAGGGAGGCGCGACACCCCCGGCACACATCGTGTCCCGGACGCGGGCCATGCGAGGCTCCAGGCGCCTCCCGCCCGCTGTCCCCACAGCCGCTGCCGTCTCCCGCCCGGGAGGGAGGCGAGCGCCTCGGTGGCACGACTGCAAACAAGCCTGGTGTCGCCCTGAACGCGCCGTGCCGCCCATGCTAGGACCCAGACCGTCCCTGGCACGGCTCCCCCGCGGCCGCCCAGCAGCGGATGCCGCCCCCGACCACCGCTCCCAGGGCCGCAGCCCAGAGCAGGAGGTGCCCTTGCTCCCCACTGACGCCTCCAGGGCACGCTCTCCTCCCAGAAACCCCAGCTCCGCGCCTCAAGCCGCCAGGCCACCCAGGGGCCACGTGCCCCGTAGTCACCTGGGGCCTGACCCCCGGGGCCCCCAGAGCCTCGCTGACTATGTGGCTCCCCCTGTTTGTCTGCACTGCTGTATGGGCAACCGCCCCAGGCGGTCCCTTCCTGCCGTGTCCTCTCCTCCCCCCGCCGGCTCTCCGGGAGCCGTGGCAGGCCGGCCTCCGCCATGCCAGGACAACGGTGCCCTCCGAGGTCACCGTGAGGGCTGGTTCCGGACCCCCAAGGCCACTCCCTTGGCCTGGTCTTACTGACTGGCAACGCTGGACGGGGCGCACCTGCCGTCCACCCGGCTCCTGGATGCCGTCCTCTCGGGCCCCCGTTTCCTGGGCTGCTCCTTCCCCGCCCAACCCCCGCTCACAGAGAGGCTCAGCCCGGGGCCGCTCCCCGGGTCTCCAAGTCTCCAACTGCAAACGCCAGCGACACGCTGCCACCTGCCCAACGCACAGCCCTGTACCCCCGACTGCCGGCCTGGCACTGCACGGGGCTGGCCAACTGGCTCCTCGAGGGGCTCCAGAGCCGCCAACCCCGCACGGTGCAGCGCCGCCGCCCCGATGGTTCACGGTACCAGGGGTCCTTCCACGCGGCGGGCGGCCTCCTCCTTCAAGAGCCAAAGACGGAGTGGGTCGGGCGCCGGCCGCAGGGCCTCGACCACAGCTGCTCCGCAAGCGCAGCACCAATGCAGTCACAGGCTACGTGCAAACCAGCGTGTGTCCCTGAGCTCCAAGGAGACTTCAGGACGCGCAGCGAGGGTGGCCCCTGGCCACGGTGTGCCCGTCGCTGCCGGGAAGCCGAAGTCAGGCCACGTGGCTCCGCTCCCCGAAACCCTGTCACCGCTTCCAGGCCTGCCTGCGCGAGACCAAGCCCGAGAGCAGCCTCCGTGGGCCACCCGACGGGCCACCTCCCTGACCCTCCTGCCCCGTCCTTCCCATCTGCTCCGGCCACGTAACTGGCCTCCCTCCTAGTCCTCCAACTCCCCAGATTCAAAGCAACATCCGGAACTTTGCCCTTGTGCTGCCGCCAAAGACACTTTCCACGCTGAGGGTTCCACTCATCTGCTCCCGGCCGGGTTCAAATGTCACCTCGTCAGGGAGGCTCTAGGATTCCGCGGATGGACGGCAGCAAACTCCACCCCCCTCCACACTGCCCGTGCCTCAGCCGCCCTCCGTCCTCCCCGCACCCGCCATCTCTACCTGCACCCGTTTTGTTCAGCCCGTCCCCAGGGCCTACGGCAGCGCCCGGCACACAGCAGGGCTGCAGCGATACTTTCTGGAGAAAGAGAAGGTTGCTGCTGTCGTTCTTGGTATCAGGCGCTGCTGTCACGCGCTTACAGCACAAGCTCAAAACCAGGAGTCGACGAGGTACTTCTGTGGACTCGTGAACCCTCTGAAAACGAGGTCCAACGCTTGCCGTGCGCTCGCCTACGCTCCGCGGCTCTCGGCTTTCCTGAGACGCTCCAAGGGGCAGTGGTCCAAAACCTCTAACACCACGGTCACCGCTGTGACACGCCCTCCACGTCTATGCAGTCTGACCCGGATACATTTTAACCCAGGGGCTCTCTACTTTGGGAGCTCCCATGAGTGCAGACACGGCAAAGTGGCTACGGAGGCAGGTCACTTCCAGAGGAAGGCGTAAGCTCGACAGGGTTTGGAATGAGCCCTGAGGAGGCCACGGTAATGTAGCCTGGACGTTCTAGAAAACCCCCCCAGGAGGGCTCTCACTTATACACACGATGCCACACGCCTCAGGCTTCCACAGGTAACGCCAAAAAAGCCACCTGGACTCGAGTCAGCCCACGGCCGGGGCCCCTGCAGACCATCCTGGGGAAGGCAGCGACCTCACAAGACCCGCGCGCACTTACAAGCCCCTTTACCCAGACTCCAGAATAGAATGAAAACAATAGATTCATTTTCCTCACTGTGTTCCTTTCATTGTGTATTTGTCAGGAGTCAAGATTAATCACTGTAATTCATAAAATTTATGCTCAAACTTACTGCAGTTCTAAACAACAAGGCTGACGTGTCGAGCAGCTCTATCGGTCGTTCGTCCAGCTCACGGAGAGCGCACTGCACACTTACCTTCCTGTAGCGTTTTGTCTGCCGCTGGCCTCTCCTCCATCATTGCTTCAGCCAGAATTAACTTTTGATGCAGTTGCTTATTGCAGATTTTAAACTCCTTCAGCTCCCCCTGCAGCTCCAAGATCTGACCCTGCAGTTGGGCCACCACCTCCTGGGTGGCAGGGAGCCGATACACATTTCCTAATGACCGGGACGGTTTTATCAGGATAGGCAGGCGGGACTTCTTAGCATCCTGGAGAGACACACACACAGGACAATGAATACACCTCCTCTGGTCGTGCTCGTGCCAACCTTGTAAAACAGGATTCAGACCGGCTGCCCAGACTTCTGGTTCCAGGGGTGGCATCCACGTTTATCTCCCGTGTCTTGGCACGTCCCTCCTCTGACTGGCAAGTGCCCAGCTTTTCCTCCTGGACGCCCTCTTGGCCCTGGTGCACTGTCTCTGTGGACGTCCAGAGGCTCACGCGATGGCAGTCCCCTCGCCAACACCACCTTCTAAGTAACACTTTCCTGGCCCGCCCCCGCCCGCTCCCCAGGCTCGGCCACTCCGCTAGTGCACCGCAGCCACCCCTACTGAGGTTCTCAGGGGCTACCGAGTCACTAATCCAGTGGCTCTCGCCCAGGCTCGAGCTCCCACCTGCCAAACCTCGACATCTTCCTTTCCACTGGCTCTCAGGCACTTCGAAGCCAGCCCAGCACCTGGCTCCTTCCGCCCATCATCCCATTCCCCACCCCAAAGCTACGCCGCTTCAACACGCTCCATGTTGGTGAATCACACCACCATCCCCTCACCGTGCAACCCAAACCTGGAAGTCCATCGAACTGCTCTTCGCACCCATCACCCACCCTCGCCACTTACCAGGCTCCATTAATTGCAGCTGTAAACGCATCTCTGAGGCCTCTGGACTCTCCTCGCTGCCTCCCACGGCCCCCTAAACACTGCTGGCGCTCACCTGCCACACAGCCACCTCCGGAGCACCCTCCCCCTCGCCCTTCCTGCCCTTTCTAGCCCACTCTCCATACTGTGACGGGAAAGGCAGAGCTGACATCCCTCGCCCCTGCTTACAACCACCGGCGTACTTCCCGGTCTCTCAGGACCTACCGCGGCCGCCTTGCTGTACGTGACCTGCAGCCCCGGTCACTGCCCTTCTCCCACTTCCCCTGGGCCCACACACTCCCCTCTATCAGCTCCTCAAATGTCTATGTTCCTTCCACCCCAGGGGCTCGGCACGCACCGTCCCCCCTGTCTACAGCACACTCTCTTGCCCGCCCCCACCACTCCAGTAATCCCCGTACATTCTCTAGGACCTCACTCATATGTGCCTTCCTCGGGAGAATGGGCCTTGATTTCCAAGACCAGGTCAGGTCTCCCTGTTAGGGACACTCACCGCCCCCTACAATTCTCTAGGGAGAACACTAGCACCCTCATAATCAAATGCCTGTGCAATTACTTGTTCTCTGTCTACCTTCTGCACTGGCCTATAAGCTCCAGGGTTCGGGACTCTGCGTTGCTTGGTCGTACTCTATCACAGCCTCCAGCACGAGAGCACAGTGGGTACTCAACAACTATTTGTGGAATGAACATGCAAAGAATGACTTAAGAGGCCAAATGGGGATGTCTTTCAAGTGGGGGGAATTTTAAATATATTAAAAAGTTGGGGAGAGGGACTAAACCTAGAAATATGTAAAGGACTATCACAATTCAATAATAAAAAGCACATATAACTCAATTAAAAGGTGGGCGAAGGATCTGATAGACATTTCTCAAAAGGGGACCTTTATATGGCCAATAAACACATGAAAACATGTTCAGTGTCATTAGTCGTCAGGGAAATATAAATCAAATCACAATAGAATATTGCCACTCCCAACTCATTAGGACAGCTTCTAATTAAAATAATAACAAGTGTCGGCAAAGCTGTGGAGAAATTGGAACTCGCATGTTTCCGATGAAAATGTAAACTAGGAGCAGCTACTATAGAAAACAGCCTGGTGGTTCTTCAGAGTTCCCACATGACCCCGGATTCCACTCCTCGGTGTTTACCCAGGTGACGTGAAAACACACGACGTCCACACAAGAACTGGTATGTGAATGTTCACAGCGACGTCATTCATAATAGCTAAAAGGTAGAAATAACCCAAACGTCCATCGACTGATGAATGGATAAACAAAATGTGTGACATCCATACAATGGATATCGCTTGGCAATATAAAAAAATGAACCACCGATAAAGACTCCAGCACGAACGCACCTCGAAAATGCTACGCTAAGTGGAAGCAGTCACCAAAGATCACGTGTTACATGATTCCCTTTCTACGAAACATCCAGAGAAGCCAGACATCTAAAGACAGAAAGTAGATCAGTGGTTGCCTACAGCTAGAGCACTAGGGGGGAAAGGGGAAGTGACCGCCAATGGGTCAGGCAGGGCTTCTTTTTGGATAATTAAGCCCGTTCTACAATCGATTATGGTAGTAGATCTGTAACTATGGATTTACCAAAAAAAGAAAAAGACCAAACAACTCACTGCACTACGCACTGTAAATGGATAAACTGTAGGACATGTGGCTTGTCCCTCAATGGGGCTATTACTCTTTTTACTTTTTAAGTGGAAGAGAAGGAACCTGAGAGGAAAACAGGAAATACTTGGGACCCTGGGAATGACGAAATCAGCAAGGACTCTGAAAGCAGGAAAAGGGCGGAAGGAGCCCCGTGTGCATGTTCTGGGATGCAAAATGCTTTCAAGCACACTGTCCACGGTCCTCCGGCCAGCTCTGCAATCTCAGCACTCACAGGATAATAGATGTTACCGGGCCTATTTTCCAGACAAAAAACTGGGAGGTCAACCAACCGGTCCACTGTCGCACAACGAGGAGGTTAGAGGGCTGGACGTCACGACGGCTCTCCAGCCTCTACTGCTCGGTTAAGGAAAGGAAGACACTCTCTGCCCCAACATTCCAGGGCAGAGAGCAGGTTCAAGGCCAAGGACAGTTTGAGGCGGGAAGGGGGTCTGTTGGCGGGGGGCGGGGGGTGCCCATCAAAGAGGACCGCAAAATAACAGTCATTGGCTTGATCCTCGGTCTCCACCAATCTTTATTCTTGGATCCAAATCTGTGTGTCATATGGCAGGAGAAAAGATATCTGCAAGTGCACAAATGCCAAAGCCAATTTCAGGCTGGAAGACTGCCGTCAGTCACCCTAATGCGGGTTCTAAAATAACACCACACAAAATGCTACCTTATGGACACTGTGCACAGCCCCACCTACCGCCTTAGGAAAGATGTCAACATGGAAGTCCTCACTTGGGAGCGGAAGGGGGACAGGAACGCACACATGCCGAGCTCGACGTACACATGCACAGGCAAGCACAAAGCACCAGCCGGCCCTTGCCACACATCTCTTCCTGTCGCCACTGCACTAGCCTCAGCTCCTAGGTCACCCTGATCCCTCTGGGGCCACCAGGAAAGGTAAGTGGCCAGGCTTGAAGCCATCACTGGTCCATGTGTGATGGTGGCAAGAGGACTCCTCCCTTCCTGAGAAAAGTATGTTTAGACTACCCCTGTCGTGGGCACCTGGGTGGTTCAGTCAGTTAAGCATCCAGCTCTTGATCTCAGCTCAAGTCTTGATCTCAGGGTCATGGGTCAAGACCCACATTGGGAGTGGAGCCTACTTTAAAAAAAAAAAAATTCCCTATCCGCCTCTAAAATTGGACTTCGGTCTATATCCTTACTACTCCTCCCAACAGCTGACTCACTCTGGACCATTTTCTGAGACTTTGAGAGTCTGTATTTCTTCACATGTAAAATGTAGGGAATACCTATCTAACTCACAGGCTTCTTGAGATTAAATGTGATGGTATAGGTACAGGAAATCTAGCGTGATCCTGGCACAAACAGCAGATGCTAAAAAATAAACACTGTGGCCTTCCTTTTGAAGCCACAAGCAAGAAGGATAATTCTACGCTAAAAAAAAAATTTATATATTTGGGGAAATTAATGAGTTCATTCGATTATGTAATTTTTCTGCACAAAGGAGGCTACCTCCCACACAAACTGGGGGAAAAAAACATCTAGTTTTCCTAAAACACAGGTACAAACTAACAGAGCTGGGGGCAGATGAGAGCTTTCTATTCCAGCCAAAACGTACACATTTGCATCTGAAGTACCGTTAATATAATGGCAATGTCTTTTTATTTTTTTTATTTATTTATTTATTTTTTTTGTCTTTACTGATATCTTTAGAAAACCCTTTTCTAGAAATTACAGTTTTGGTGCATAATTTAAAACAATCAAAAGCAATTTTGCTAATGATATATCTAACTCCCTTTGGTATGCACAAAAGCAGTAATTTAGTGGTCAGAAAATAAACTTAATTCTCCATTCTGATGCTATGAAGCAGTGTGTACAGCTGATTTCTCAGATACAAAACACCCATCAGAAACAAGAACACCAACAGCCATCACTGGCGCTCTATTAGAAACATGACCTACTTCTCCACCAGAACACTGACATCTCTCCGCTTTGGGGAGCGTCAGCCCAACCCCTCCGCCCGGGAGGATTTTAGCAAAAGGTCCAATCAAACGCTGCCAAGAGAGTCTGGCTCTTAATCGTGTGGCATATTTGATGGTATTTGAGGAGAAGCATCGAGACAGCGTCTTGACTGAAGCCAAATGCATTCCCCCCACCAAAACCGGACCCTACCACGCTGGGCCAGAAGGAGCGGGGGGCGAGCCTTGGAAAGGGTAGAGCAGAGCACTCAGCCGCGGGGGGTTCCACTCAGCCCCTTAGCTGCGGGCTCGCTGTGGGCACTGCGAGTCGGGCTTCCTCATCTCCGGGGAAATGTGGACCAAGCCCCAGAACAGTACCTCTCCGCCACACAGCCCGCACAAGATAAAACCGAGGTGCTCGGCCCTACTCCTAAAGTCAGGCTATCACAATTTCACTGCAATCTACAAAAGGAAATGTCCACCAGTGGGTGAAAATCCTACACCTTTTGGCACATTTCCCACAATGGAATATTTCAGAGCCACCGCAAGGAAACATGGTCCTGATACACAGCAGGAAAGAAAACGCTACACACAGATGTAAAAATACAGCTCTGTAAGGAAAACTGTATAAATGTCATGATGTACAGACGGAGAAGACCGGGCTGGGGGGGAGGTTAAGACGAACACACGCCTCTAGGGAGAGGCCAGACGAGGGGCAGGCAGGGGGAGACACCGGATTTTACAGACATCAGAAAAAGCAGTGAGATCAGAGTTGAGTTTTTAAGCCTTTCACTTGTATAAAAAAGAAAATAAATAAATAATCTATAGAAAAGCTTACTTTGTCGGCCCCACTGGGGAAGGAGAGGGCAGCGGCCGGCCTCCCTGGCACCAGGCACAAGCTCTGCGGCTGACCCTCAGCGTGGAACGTGGCGTCTGGGGGCTCCTCTTCCCAAACTCCTCTCTTGCCCTGGTTTGTGAACCTGAGTGTGTCGCCCTCCGCGGCCACGGTCTGCACGGAGGCATCTTTCAGCTCCCGCGTGGCCGCTTCACCCGCCCTGAGCAGCCGGGCTGTCCAAGGCGACCTCGGGTCATCACGGGACTTGGACGACGAGTCGACGTGGGCCAGGTGTCCTAGTTCACCTCCTAGCTGAACGGCCACCGGCGTCAGTGACTTCTCGGTCTTCCCATCAAGGTGTTCTGCGGAAACTCCCTGCTCTAGCGAGCGCATTCGTTCCAAGAGCAGTTCACGCAGCACTTTCAGGAGGTCTGGCCTGTTTTTCCAAAGGGAAGGAAGTGGGAGAAACAGGTTTTGTGCCGTAGCCTTGTGCCCCGCCCAGTCTCCCAAGTTTTCTCCACTGACTGGCCCGACGTCTGTCTAAACCACGCACCATGTGCCAGGACCCACAGCCCAGGATTTTACCCCAACCGCCTCGTGACCCCCCCTACCTGGGGATCCTGGCAGGTCTATCTCACGGAGAAGGGAATCACCTGACACAAGTACCCAGCAAGCGAGGGCCCGCGTGGCTGTGCGGGTGCCGGCTGGGCCTCAACAGGAGCAGACGGGTCACCAAGTACTGCCAACCGCGAGGTCCACCTGCCCCCGGCCCAGTCCTACATCCAGGGGAGTACGGCCCGGGTGGCCTGGTCACCCAGGTGGACCCTGTGCAGCCAGGGCCCGGGACACAGGCCCTCAACGAAGGGATGCTGCGAACGACTCGTAATACAAACAGCAGTGGCTTTGAAATCACACGAAAATGGCTTCAAATTCTAAGTCAGAGATTCTTTGGAAGTAACGTAATCCCCCTCCAAGGACGGCAACGAGGATTAAGCAAGAGAGCACAGAGGGAGCGGTACCTTCGCGTCCCTGGCCACCTGCCCCGTGCTCCCGCGGAGCCCGCCCAGCTGCGGCAGCGTGGACACTGAGGACGGCACCCGGGACACGAAGAGGCCCGTCTGGGGTGCTCCCTGCCTCTCTCCACTGGCCTGGGGCTTCCTCAGCGCTCCTGAGGCCCCCAGCAGGGCAGTGGGCAGGGGAAGCCCTCAGACAGTGGGGGGAAGAGAGCTGCTGGGACACACGTCCCCCGTCCCGCCTTCACAGGGCCAATGGCACGGCACCTCTAGGCCGTCCCCGGCGCTGTCCACAGCACGCAGGTCATGGACCCTGACTGGCTTTGCCTCTGCTCCCCGGGGTCACGGCCCAAAGAGACCACGTGTACCCAAGCCCTTACTTTGGGCTCCGCTTTCCTGGGAACCCAAACTGAGGGAGCTCGTAAAAGACTAGGGCGCAGTTCAGAGGAATCCCTGTGTTTCCTGTGCCGGGTGCCCGACGGACACCGAGGGGGCAAGACCACCTGCGAGGACTTAGCCTGGTGTCGGACACGGACATTGAGAAATCACTGCTTCACGGGGTCAAAGGGGGAACAGGGGCCCTGTGCAAGTTTAGGGGGTTACAAAGCCCCGATCCCGGGGTGCCCAGCCTGGGAGAGGCAGGAGATGCCAGAGAAGGGATTCTAGAGGCGAGGGGAGGTCAGCCAGGGCAAAGGAAACGGGACGTTCTCGGCATGAAAGCCAAGGTGACCAGGGAGGAGGCGCGGCTGGAAGCGAGGCAGGGAGAAGTCCGCGTGGGGGCACAGGGGAGCCTCCGGGCGACGCTCTGTGGCACGGGCGCCACCCGCGTGCCGTGCGGCAGGACTGCACAGGCTCCTGTCCGGGGACGGCGGGAGCACACACTCCGCCCCTCCCAGGCCGCTCTAAACACCCGTGACAGCAGAAGAGGCATAACAGAAAACCCCGTAAGGGGCGCTACAGGCCTCAAAGTCAAGGCAAAATTTGTCCAAACATGAGAAACTGAGGAGGAGAGGCAGTCAGGAAAAAAGGGGGCATTTGCAGAAAGCACTGGGGCCAGAAATTTAACTCCCCTATGGTGGAGATCTCCCGGAGTCCAGGGAAAAGTCAGGGGCTCCCCCCACGGGAGAAGGGGGGCCGGGGGTGTCCACACAGGCAAACCAAACCTGCACGCACAACCCACTACGACAGCGGACGGGCCACAGCCCAACGTCCACACTCGAGAAAATCAAATTAATAAGGCAACCCGAAGACCTTCACATAAGTATGTGTAAATCACCTAAAAAATAAAGGAGATGTTTGAGCTGCTACCGTTTCCCACCTGTTTCTCACTAAATAAAAGAATTCTTTAGTTTTCCTATAAAAAAATAAAGACTTAAAAATAAAAAAGAAGAAAAAGGACTCATTTAAGAGAAGAAGGAAACCAGGAAAGCGCCAGGAAATGGTGGGCGCAGGGACTGGAGCAGGCGAGGACGGAGGGAGAGGCGGGCAGGAGGAGGGAGGCCGGCGTCCGGCCGGGCGCGGGGGACAGAAGGGGCCCTCGGCCGCGCTGCGCTCTCTTCCCTCTGCCGATCCTCTCGCCTGCCTCCGGCCCGGGACTGACACTCGGCGCGACGCCCGATGGCCCCTGCCCTGTATCTGCGCCTGCGACACGTGACCGGGGCCGTGAACCCTCGAGGGCAGCGGGGAGGCCCCACTCCCATCCAGATCCCACCGCCCAGCTCTGGGGCAGGGGCGACTCCGTTCAGACCACAGCTTCGGCACACGGAGGCACAGGAAAAATTAAAGGTTTGAAAAACAGAATTTAAATGTACGGTACATTTTTTCACTTCGAATATGGAATCATCTAGCCTACACAAAGCATCTTAAAATTTAGTGAACCCAGACTTTAAAAAGACTGCTGGCACTTTACGCATGTTAAACTAAATTTTCCTTTCCTCTCCTTCCCTTAATATAGATTAAAAGTAATGACAATTGCTATTCAGCCGGCCAAAGGAGGACCGTTATTCACCACCAAACAACATACAATAAAACGCAGGAAACAGGCTTTACAGACGGGCAGTAAAAGGCGGTGAAAGAGGCCATTAGACTATACCAAGGTGGGGGTGCTGTTAGACAAACCCCTCACGTGTGACTTTGCTAGAGATCTGCGCAGCGGATCCACCAAGCCGTCGCCGGATCAGGACCTGTTTAACGGTTCGGTCGAGGGTCTGGTCAGAGGCGCAGACACCGTTTACACGGCCTTCCCGAGGACCTGGGCCGCGGCGCGAGGCCATGGGGGGCCGGCAGCTGCGAAGCCCGTGCGGCGTCGGGTCGTTAAGCACGCCAAGCACACTCGGGCCTCCCCGTGCGCCTGGGGGGTGGGGCCAAAGCTCACCCCACTTTACAGATGAAGCAATGGGCTCGGAAGACTCAAGATCCCCTAGCAAAGCGGCAGAACAAAGATCGGGGCAGCCCGATCCTCCTGAGCCCAGGGGTCACTATACCGTCTCCAATTCTCCCCATTTACCTTCTGCTGTGATGCTGAGCTTCTAACTGTCTGCACTGACGCTTCGGTATTTACCGAGCACCTCTCACCTGCCACCACGGCAGTGGGCATGCGTGGTGAAAAGGAATCAGGGGCTCGCATTTCATTAAGACGACATTCGTCCACGCCTATGTCGGTAACTAAATCAGACAACGTACAGCAGTGATGAGCAGGACCATCAGCCGCGGGAGGGAGGGAGGGAGTCCTGAGACCACGTGCAAGCAGGACTCCTGTTAGTGCTCAGCAAGGACCTGTCCACAGGGTGGATGTGGAGCTGAGACACCACCAGTCACATACATACTGCAGGCAGAGGGACGGCTGGTGCAAAGGCCCTGAGGTGTCTGAGGCACAGAGGAGCTCCGTGTGGCTGGGGGGTGGATGGTAAGGACAGAAAGAGGCGGGCTCCAGGGTGAGCAGCTCTGACCTTCCTGTAAGGGCAATGGAAGTCCACTGGAAGGTCGTACGCATGGAACAGATATGATCTGACCTAAGTTACAAAACGATCACTGGCTGCTCTGGGGAGAGTGGACAGTAGAGCAGCCTGCGCTGCTGGAGTCCAGGCAAGAGACGGTGGCGGCTGGGACAGGAGGGGACTCCCAAGCAGAAGAATAGTGTTTCTCTGACCAATTAAAATCCTGGTTGCCCAATGAGTGTTTGTAAAAGACTCCTCCAGAAGGTTCTCCAATGGCTCTAGCGCTTCCTAGCTACAGGAATGTCAAGTCCCCAAATGTCAGCTCCCACATTTATAAGAAAGAAAACACCATGAGCAGCGCACAAAGCTGGTGTGAGGGTGAACTGAGGCTGGGCCTATGGTGCCCAGGGTGTGGGCCAGAGGGTGCAGACCCCGGAGGGGCCCTCGGGAGGGCCTGGGGGGCCACGACTGCACCGTCACGGGCTTCAGTGGTCCGGTGCGAATGGCAGCTGTGCAGGGAACAAGACAGGGCCACAGACGTAGGCCGGCGTAAGAAACCCTGTCCTCACACTGCAACTGCCAATGCGGTCTGGAAGCTGTGGAGCAGAAACCTACAGGGAACAGGTAACTGAACCATAGATGTCACAGGCTGGCCTGGCAGGCGGGAGATGCTTTCTTTAAAATATGTAGTTAGGGGTCCACATCTTTAAAAATCAAGAGATGTAGGATACAATTTGGGGCTTCCACCGAAAGCCTGGAAGGCTGGGAGCCCAGGTGCCCGTACCACTCTGTCGCGTAGGGCTGAGAGGCTCCGGCCCAGTAGAGGGGGCACACGTGCCCGGGTTCGCCACATGCCCCCGCGGCCGCCATACTTTCCCCAGCTCAATCACCCAGGCACCTTCCAGGAGGTCCTCAGAGGGTGGCATCCCTACTCTCGGAGGGGACACTTGGGACCCTGACATGGAGAAAATCCTCCGTCTCTCAAGCCTTGACTCTGGTCACCAAGTCCCTGTGATAATAAACCAGAACGGCCCTAGACATGTGCCCCAACAGGACGCGAGCTAGAGAAGTGTGAGATGCCAGGCACCGGGGGCGGGTCAGCCTGCCTGAGCTCGAAAGCAGAACGGTCCGATCCTTATTTCTTAGCTAAGGAACGTCTGTGAGGCTTGGTGCACCAGCAGTGCAAGAACCAGCAGGGGTCCCGGCTCCTGCCAAGAGTCACGGGCAGGAGTTCTGGGCTCCGCTTCTCTGCCTCCACTGGAGAGAACTGGACAGTTTTACCGGACGCACAGCACCTGCCTGCCAGGCTCCTCCAACGGTGCGCCGTCTGCCTCCTCACGCACGAGAAGAGGTCGGAGAGGCCGGGGCCCTGAGAGAGGGAGGCGCGGCTCCGCCCGGCAGCTGTCGCCATGGTCTGGAAGAATGTGCAAGGGCGACAGTCTCCTCCCGAAGGGTTAATTTTAAAATTACAAAATGTACTGAATGTTTCTCCTTTTCTGGCTTAAGGCAAACCCCCGACTACTCCCTCACAGAGGACGGACGACGCACAACGAGAAGACAAACCAAGCTCAAGCTCAACGTAACCAGCGAGTCACAACCACAGCGGCAGCTCCTGAGCTGGTGCAGAACCTGAGGAGACTCCAGGGGGGCTGTTCCTCTCGCCGACAGCCGGACAGCCCTCCCCAGGGCTCGCGGGCCGACTCCAGAGGAAAGCTTTCTTCCTCTCCGTAACGGGCTCGCATGCGGCTCTGCGGAGTCCCCTCCCAGCCACCAGCGCGCAGCCTAATTACTTAATTGCATGACTGGCAAGATTCCTTCCAAGACGTTTCAGGGGCTCGCTCAGCTAAATTCCACGGCACCACCATCTAAATCCATTTAGCAAAATGAGTTTGTTCTCCCCTCAAACTCGAGAGAAAAAGCAGTGCGGGGGCCCCACGTCTACCTGGATTCCAGGAACAACGTGGCCTTCTCGTTGAAAAAAGGGGCCAGCAGGTTCAGGAGCTCGCCTTCCTCTAGACTCTGGTCTCCGGGGCAGCCAGGTGTGTGGGCTCCATCGTAGTCTAGGATGCTAGAATCTGTGTGCCTCGAGTATCCGTTTTTGCAGCCCCCTTTGGAAAAGTCCTCCACGACCTGCAAAGCAGAGGATGCGGTCAAAACACGGCCCCTGGAAGAGAGGAGGGCCGTGCGTGGGGGAGAAAGGGCGGAGGCAGCGACCGAATGGGCAGCGCCAGCAAGCCTGAGGGCAACGGAAGCGCAGCAGGCAGGGCAGAGCGCGGCTCCGGCTCGCAGGCCCACACGTGCCCTGTGGCGGGGCGGGGAGGTGCCTGTGCAAGAGCACGGACGGGTCACGCCACTTCTCCTCACCCTCAGTTCCCTGATCCGCACAACGTGGAGAGTAACGCCACCTCCCAAGGTGACCGTGAGAATAAAGTGAGATGACTGCCTCACCTAAGGTCCTGGCACAGTGTCCCGCCTGCCACGGCCATGTCCCCTCGCCCCCCGGCCCGCTCCTCGGGAGCCCAGGCCACGCCTGATGCTTCAGACGTCTGTCATCTACCTCTTGTGATGCATCCTCCCCGCTACAAATCGGGAAAGCGCCTTACTCTTTACAGAGACACGCTAATTAACATGACTTTGATTGGTCTCATTAGGAAAGTAGAGAGATCCTAATTCCCAGGGAGATGTTATTTACGGATCCATCTTCTGGGGTCACTGAGGGCCCCAGAGGAGTGGTACCAACAATGTGCCGAGTTAAAGCTTGTGTTGGGCATGCCCGAGGTGCTCCAATTAGCATTCTTTCTAAACTTCTTCTCCCAGTCTATAAATAACTGCCCTCGACTTCATTACTGCAGGTGGCACATACACTAGCCATCACACCCCTCTCTCACACTTGTAAAATGATTAAGATTATTAAATGGAAGACAAGACCCACACAAATGAGCAGTTATTTATAGGGTCTTGTTTGCCACCAATCTAGTTATTACGTCCATCTAAATAAGTAAGTTCCAAAGAAAGGAAATGTGGACTATCGTAATAAGAAGAGTCATAGCATTTCCTGAGCACTTCGTACATACCCTTCTATGCACTAATTGAAATATCACAGACACTCCGGCAAGGATGGATTATCTTCAAGGACCAAAAAACCCGGGCTGAGGGCCTACGCAAGGGTTAACTGAGGTCACAAAGATGAAGACCAAGACTCAAGACCTAATTCCAAGATCCCCACTTTGAACTGCTTTGCTTTCCAAAACCACCGACATTTTGATGATCTCACACTTGTGACTTCAAGAACTTCAACGCCTGGAAGGTTACAAATGCCAGACTGCAGCCTCCTCTGTCCATCGCATCCCAGGCTTTCAGGCTCTTTCAACCTCGGGAGAACGTTTGTCCCAAATGCCCAGTATCAATGTGACTGGAGGAACGTTCTCAACGATGCCCACGTGCCACCACGCGGGGCTCCAGATCAGGAGACTGGAGAGGGCCCCGAGAAGGGCGTCCTACGCTGCAGCGAAGTGATCTGGGACTCCACTGAGCGCAGCTCCTGCAGGGGAGGGGCTCCCCTCCCAACTCGGTCACTCACCTGCCCTGTGCCCTGGAGAGATCCTCTCCCCTCACAGGGCTCCGTCTCCAACGCAGACAACAAATGGGTCGGTTAGAGCGCCACAGATCTGACCAACTCCAGCAGCCGATGCCTGTTACTCTCTGACAACAACCCTGTTTTTATTGGCAACTCCTGGTCTCGCTGTTTCTCAACTGGCTCTACCACCCTGTTTGGAACTTACGAGAAGGAAGAGACCTAGCGTCTCGGCTCCCCGCTGGCACACAGCAGGCGCTCGACACGGGCAGAAGGAACGGAGAAGCCAACGGATTCACTCCAAGCAGGAAGGCTGGCTTGGGCACAGAGAGGGGAGCATGGAACTGGGAGGTGACTGCCACGTCCCTACCTTGTCACTCTGCTCCAAATGCTGGTCACTCGGGAAATTATTCTCGTCATCCGCTCCAATTCTGGTCGTGTCCTCATCCTCCTTGCTAGCCAAAAGCTACATGGAGCATGGAATGGTGTGAAAATGCAACCCAAAAAAGTGTGCAGCATGAATATGCATGAGTAAGTCAGTGATGTCTTTTTTTTTTTTAATGCAAAACAAAAAACAAACCGAAAAGGAGGCAGAAACGAATGCCAAAGCCAATGAAATAAAAATTAACCAAAGTTAGAGATGCTAGTTCTAGCAAATCACACACAGCTGCCTAGAACCAAGCATAATTGAAGGACAAATTCCCCAAGAAATGACAAAAGCCATTTCCCCCTGCCCTTGCAGGGCCTTCCCCGAGCTGCTGTAAATTGAATATGCTGTCTGTTGTGCCGCTGCCATTCCTGCCATGGCTAAATTCACTTTCAGATTATATAAAAGTAACAAGATTTTGGAGAAAAGCTATTGATGGAATTGAAAACATCAAATAGCAAGAAGGCAGTAAATGAAATTTATGCTGTGCCCGATTTATGCATCACTTCTCCAGTTTAGCACAGGGCATAAACCTCTTCTTGGACTGTCACACACCCGAGATGGACAGTCCCCACAACGCCGTCACTTTGCTGACAAAAAGTCCTCATCGCTAATGAGTATCGAGCTGGCCTGACGATAACTTTATGCTTTGGAAATGAAGAACTTTTTTTTTTTTTTATAAAGATTGCATGAATCCCTAATGCTTTAAAGAAGTGTAAATCCCAAAGCTTCTGCACTCTGCACTCCGCAGAATGGACAATACGATGTTCTCAAGGGGGCCAGATCTCAGCTCGCTGGAAGAGCAGAACTTCTAGTCCTGGGACACCTGGATTAAAGCAAATAAAAACAGAGAGGACAGGTGGCCACCCAGGGAGGTCATCAGTCAAAACTGGTTCAGAAATTATACCAAACCTCACCTCACCAATGAAACTGTAAGTTCCGCGCCAAAGTGTCAAAACCACAAACCGGGCGCTGAGTCACTGGCCCGGGTGCTGTTGTACATACGAGATTTCTAAGGTTCTGTCGCTACAGTTTTATTTACAAATTCCTACATTTAGTCCATACTTTCCGCAGACCAACTTAAATTCTTCTGACCTTCCTTTTATAGGAAACCCTTATTTTGGAAGAAAGCAAACCAAACAAAGCAAACTGACTTCATTTAAGTCATTTTTATAGAAAACTTTCCAGGACCAGAACACACTCAACCTGACCATATCCAAATCTGTCATCAGGCTCAAAGAGGACTGATGACCTTACAAATCAGAGCTGTAGGGGCCCAACGGGGGCTCAGTGGTTGAGCATCTGCTTTTAGCTCAGGGCATGACCCCGGGGTCCTGGGATCGAGTCCCACATCGGGCTCCTGCAGGGAGCCTGCTTCTCCCTCTGCCTGGGTCTCTGCCTCCCTTTCTGTGTCTCTCATGAATAAATAAAATCCTTAAAAAAAAAAAAAAAAAAACTAGTGCTTCTAAACTATTGACCATTAAACAGGCTAGCTACATGTGAATATACTTACCAACGCATAAAAGTTTCCACATGTGGATGAGGTGCTTCTCTCTCTCTAGCGGCATCTTTCCTCATTATTAAAACATTCTCAAGTGATAAGGACCAACCAGGACTATCAAACTTGTTGGTGGGCGTACAAAAGGTCAGACGACTGTGGAAAAAGTACTGGCAGTATCTTCTAAAACAAATAACCCTGTGGCTTGGGAATCCTACTCCTGGGTATTCATCAAGAAAAATGAAAACCAATATCCTCATAAAGATCTATGCAGGAATGTTCCTACCAACTTTTCATAATATCCAAAAACCGAAACAACCCAAGTGCACATCGATAGCCGAATGAATAAACAAATTTTAATATATTTACACACGATGGGAATGCTACTTAGCAATAAAAGGAACATGTGGCTGGTTCACACTACAACACGGATGAATCCCAGAAACAGAACGCCGACAGAAAGCAGCTTCACACAAGAGGGAGTCTACGTGCAGACTCCATTTATGTGGAAGCCTAGTGCGGGCAAAACTAGCCCATGGGGGACACAAGTGGGGGCCTGCGGGAGCCGTGGGAACCCAGGAGGGACACGAGGCGTCCGGAGGAGGCGTGGGGTACAGGGGGACGCACATTCGTAAGACTTAGCGAATACGCAGTTGCCATTTCTGTATTTCAACATATGTGAACTCAACCTTAAAGGAAAAAATAACCATAAACACACCATGAAGTTAAGATGTGTATGTTGAAGTATTTCAGAGGAAGGAAGTGTATTTGTAATCGTGGTGGAACTTAGTCATTTACATTAAAATTTATCAAAAAGGTAAGGGGGTGGGATCCCTGGGTGGCGCAGTGGTTTAGCGCCTGCCTTTGGCCCAGGGCGCGATCCTGGAGACCCGGGATCGAATCCCACGTCAGGCTCCCGGTGCATGGAGCCTGCTTCTCCCTCTGCCTGTGTCTCTGCCTCTCTCTCTCTCTCTCTGTGACTATCATAAATAAGTAAAAATTAAAAAAAAAAAAAAAAAGGTAAGGGGGTGACGATGGAAACCCGGGCGGTGTTAACAGGACAATCCAGGGGGGGGGGGTACGTGGGTGCTCACTGTCAGGTTCTTCTCACTCTGCTGTGTTTAAATTTCTTCAGGCTAAAATGCTGGGGGGACGTGTCTCTCATCTTTTAAAACACAAAACAACAACAGCGTCTCTCTGGCTCCCCAGCAGCTCCGGTGGCTGAGCTCTCGGCCCCTCTCCAAGCTTCCCGAGAGAACTTTGGTCCCAGCTGCAGGTGGGAGGTCCCCGGGGCCGTCCCCCAGGGGACGGAGCACACGCCAGCCCAGGGAGGGGCGGCGGGGAGCCAGCCGCGGGCCCCGTGGGTACAGGAAGGGCCCCGTGCGTGGAGCTGAGAGAGACACGGCTTACCCCAGGGCACTCCAAGTCCAGGTACCGGGAGTCTCTCTTCAGTCCCAGGACCGCAGCCACACCACGGCCTGAGCAGTGAGACAGGATGAACTTTCCTTCCTCTTTACCTCCGCTGACTTGGTCGAAATTAAAAGTAAACTCAATTTCCACCAACGGCCAAGAAATTAAATGTATGGACACAGAGAAATGTCCCTCCTCCACATGTGAACGCCCCACTGGCAACCTCTGAGAGTACCTGACCCTCGCAGACACTGCCCCTCTGCGTCCCTGCGTCCCACGCGGGTGGGGCGCCACCCCGCCCCCACGTCACCGCCTGGCGCCCAGGCAGCGCTGCCGAGAGCCCGCGCCAAGGGACAGTCTTTTAAAGTGAGAGCTGAGACCAAAGGACCAGGATCACCCCTGGTCCTCCGCTCCACACGCTTACGGGAGACGCACACTCTCGGGCCCCAGGCCAGGCTCACGGAACCGGAGCCTTCGTTTTAACGAGACGCCAGGAGAGTCCCACGCACGTCGCACTTTAGGAGCTCTGCCCTACGGTGCCACACACACGACCCCACACAGAGTCCGAATAAGGCTCTCGTCCTAACTCCCCCTGACTGACTCCAAACAGTGAACTAACCGCTCTACTGCGCACCTACTATATCCCAGGCACCGTGTCGAGGGCTCTTTATAAATCATGTAAAATTCATAATAACTTATGAGGTCAAACTCTTAGAAACCTCGTCCTTTTAACGAAATCCAATCTGCTTCCGACAAACTCCACTTTATCCTGCTACTAATAGCAGAAGTTAACAAGCACCTCCTACTTCTGAGCATTACGTCTGTCCTCGGGAGTCACACCACCTTTATTTCTCATTCAACATAGCAGCCAGCCCTTCCAATACCTGCATTCAATCACATGATGTCCCTCAATCCATGTTTTCCCTCCATGCCAAAAAATAAAATAAAAAAAAAATCCTAGTTCCTAGCCCTTTCTAAAACTGATGATGTAAGTAAATAATAACAGACTAGCTCTTTCCGTGCACACACATGTAGCCTACAACCCACCCGAGGGGACAGTTCCGCACATCACACGGTTTGTGGTTTGCAAGGCTCACGGCCCCAATCACGCCTGCTCATCAATTCTCAACCACGTTTTCTATAATGTGTAAGTTAATAACCGGTAAATAAACATAAAGAAGGCACCTGGGTGGCTCAGCCGGGGAAGCATCTGCCTCCAGCTCAGGTCACCGTCTCAGGGTCCTGGGGTCGAGTCCCGGTGTCGGGCTCCCTGCTCAGTGGGGAGTCTGCTTCTCCCTCTGCCCCGCCCCTCCCCGGCCCTGTTCATTCTCTCTCACTCTCTCAAATAAATAAATAAAATCTTTTAAAAAAGTAAAAATAAGCACAAAGAAATAGAAGCAAACTGATCAGAGATTATTTTAATGCCCTTTAAAACCAAAGGACACCTGTTCTCAGTCTTTTCTGTGTTTTCTAAGTGAATTGCTCATGTGCAGCAGTGAGCACTGTCCCAATCAGCTGGAGGGAATCCATGCCCAGGCAACCATTCTGAGGACAAACCTGACAAACTGCACCAAGGGCCTCCTACTACTTATACCCTTAGTCAAACTCAAAGTTGCAGGGGGAGCCTATAGGAAATAGAGTTACATGCCTACTTTATACCTGTATCTACCTATAGACCTAGAAATTACGTATCTGGGAATACAGTCTAAGGGGAAAAAAATCTAAACCCAAACCCAGAAAAAGATTTGTGTCTGAAGACACTCATCAAGTAATTTAAGACAGCGAATCACTGGAAATAATCTACGTGTCCAACAATAATGCAGCAATTCAATTTCAGCTCATTCATAAGATGAAACAAGATGCTGTAACCTAACAGCAATTGGAAAAAAAAAAAGGAACAAAACCATATATGCATTGTGGGCCTGCACGTGTCCATATACACAAACAGAGAAGGAAGGATTCCAAATGTCAAATAACTGTACGTGTTTTAAAGTGACAGGATTGGGGTAATTTCTTTTCTGCATTTTAACCCGATGCTGTTGACTAATTAAATATTAGAGAGAAAATACTGAATTTTGAAAACACGGAACAGATTCGCTTTCTCCCCTCCCTCTTCCTGCTTTGCAGGCTCCGGGCAGCAGGGCCAGTGCCCAGCCCCCCCGCAGGCCCTGCCGCTTAGAGAGGCCACGGGCAGCCCGGGCGTTTCCAGGCCCCATCAAAGGGGAACCACACGCACGCCCAGGGCCCGGCAGCGTCCCGTCTGCGCCATCCCACCTCTCCTCCCTCAGCTCAAGGCCCCTGTGGGAACAGCTCCCTCCCGGGTGGCTCTTCGGACCTTCCCATCCTATTCGTGGAAGACGGGAAACCGGGAGCCAGGACGCAGCATCCAGAGAGAACGTCAAGGTGAAGTGCAATCTGACAAATGGCTCATATCTGAACCGGCTGGTATGAAGATCTCAGAGTGGGAAGAGGAAAAAGCCTCTGTTCTCCAAAGAACATAATGGGACATTTAACAGATTTTTGTTCAAAGGGCAAGTGAACAAACAAACTTGCCATTTACGACTCCAATGAAGTAGGTGAGGAATGAGCTGCTTATTAAAGATGCTGCCTGGGAGAAAACAAACCAAGAGACTTATTTCTCCCTAAACGGACTGCAGATATTCTTTGTTTCCAAAATTAGGTGGAGCCTTGGAGGCTAAGATCCATAAATAACACCCGCTCCGTCAAAGAGCACGGCCTCCTGCTCGCTGTGGCCCCGAGGCCCGCCCGGCCTGGCCCGACGCTGCACCCTGCAGCACCTGTGGGCCGACTGGGGAGCCCGGGCCCGCGGACAGAAGGGCCCTGGCCTGGCGCCAAGATCAGCTCTGCCCAGCTTGGCCGCGGAGGCGGGGGGGGGGGGGGGGGCATCAGGGCTAAGGGCAGCGACGGCCGGCTCTTCCCGGTACACGACTCCAGGCTCCCCTGTGGTCCGCTGGCCGGCCATGGGGGGGACAAGAGGGACAGGGACAGGAGGGCCTCACAGCGACAGTGGAGGCCCCCAGGGGGCCAGGTGGGCTGGGGCGTCCCTCGTCTCTCCTGAGGCGGAGCACTCCCGGAGAGGCCGAGGACGCGGCCCCCAAACCGCAGGCCGCCTCCCGGTCCTGCCCAGACACACGATTTAACCCTTGGCCCCCCGGACTTTCCGAGACCAGCAGCAGAAACCCCTGCGGCAGGCGGCCGGGCGGGAGGGCGCGGGACAGGCTGGCGGCCCCCCTCCCCACGGCGGCAGAGTGCGGGAGCTGGGTCCGCGTGGGGGGCGACACTCATGCAGTCCCACCCCAGCCCGGAGGCCCCAACCGTGAGGGGGTGCACAGAACTCAGATTAACCCAAAAAGTAAATGAAAATGCATTTATGCATTTGTTTTCCGATGGTAAGGGATTCCTTAGGACGGCCGGACACGCCCCGAGCGACCTGGGCGGCGTGGCAACTGGCCAGGGCCCTCTGAGGCCACACGCTCAGCCGCAGGCACCCCCGCAGCCACGCCCCGGGGCCGGCTCAGGGCCCAGCACTGCCGGACCTGCCCCCCGTGTCCGCGCAGACGTACCCGGGGCAGCTGCAGGCGCGCGGGCCGGTCCCGGCTGCTCTTACCTGCGACTGTGCCGCCGACCCGAGTCTGTCCCCGCCCTGGGCGCCCATGCACGAGAGATCAAGCATGGTCTTCTTCAGGTGCTGGTTGTCCGCGTGCAGCTCCCTCACCAGCTGTATCAGGTCACTGACCTGCGGACGGAGCAGAGGGAGACGGGCTGCCCACCAGCCGACCTCGGCCTCCCGGGCCCCGGCCCCTGGCTCCGCTCAGGGCGCGCTGAAACCCGCAGCCGCACGCCTGTGTTCGAACCCCCGCCACCCCTCCCGGGCTGCTGCGGGAACCGGTCGGGATCGGGCCACAGCTCCTACTTGAGGACAAGCCCGGGTGGACGGCCCCGAGACGTGTCAGGGGCCTCCCTCAGCACCGACCTTCGCCGACCGACCCAGCGACGTCAGTGGTGCTCATCTCCTTCAGTTACAAAGCAACTCACAGCTACTCAAAGACGCCACAAGCTTCAGCCCTTCATTCCCTACAGACGTCCTGAGGGGGGCCAGGCTGCCGGACTCCTCCCACCTCCACGAGGAGCGGACACAGAGAGGTGTAGGGCCCGAGGCCCCAGGCGGGACGTGCGGGGCACCGCGTGACGTATAAGGACGGCCGGAGGGCCTGTCCACGGGGGAAAGGGCTGCTGCCTCCCCACGGGCCAAGCGGGCTGCAGCTGAGACCCCGGGCTCCCAGCCCTGGGCTCCTCCCTCCGTGCGCCCGGGTCCTGCCAGCCCAGGGCCACCACAATCAAGCACTACCTTCCTCCCCTCAAGCTTCTACCCCAACGGCTAGTAATTCTGCAGACGTCTCACTGGAGGAAGCGTCAGCCCCCCGACTACACAGGAGGCGTCCAGCACCGGGAACCGCGACGACACCTGGGCCCCACCAAGGCTGGGGTGAGAAGAGCAAAACGCCCCGGCCCTGCAGACAGTTACTAAGTGCCAAGCACGCCGCGTCCTTCCCGCCCCTACACGTCGCCACAGGAGGTGCTCCCAGCTGCCCTCACCGTCCCCGCGTCCCTGAAGAACCTTCAACAACTGAAACGCCTCAAGGCTCCTTGTTCCACTCCTCCCCAAACACTCGAATTCTCAATTCTCCTTTCTATTCCTAACTTTTAGTTGCTTACACCTACCGGTCTCTCTCTCTCTCCCTCTGCAGAGAAGACCTCCACCGAGACAAACTCCTATTCATCCTTCAAAACCCACTTCAGGCCTCACATCTGCTGAAAAGCCTCCTGTGAGCCAGTGAGCACCTGCAGCCCCCGAGGACTCCCCTCTCCTCCTGTGCCACGTCTGCTACCTCTGCCTCGCCCACCCACCTACCGGGGCAACCCCCGCACCCGCACTGCAACCACCTGCTGACGTGTCTGACCGCTCTACCGCAATGGGAATTGCTCCAAGGCAGAAACTGAATCTGTCATACGTGGATGATAATTTTATAACAAACTGTCTCCTCTGAGCTCACAGTTCCTACTCTTATCAGTGGCTGCCAGAGTCTTGGAAGTTCGAAACCACTCTCATCACACCAACAATCAACAGATTGAGGAACCTGGTTCCCAGTTTTAAAAAAGATTCACTGATCAAACCTGGGTCTTCATTCTTTCAGAAAGCATGTGTTAACTCCCACTATGCGTGGAAGGCCCTGGAACATCAAAAGTAGGTGAGATACAATCACTAACTTTAAGATGCTCGCAGCCTGGTGGGGATTCAGACGAATAAGCAGGTAAGTCCAGATCAGCGTGAGCACGCCGTGCCGCCGGCGCGAGAGGAGGGAGCGACCTGAGGGGGGACTGCACGGCATCCGCTAGGGCACATCGAGCCTGGGCTGGTCCCAGGAGGAACAAAGGTCGAGCAAAGACAGGCAGCGACAGAGGGAAGAAAGGCAAGGAAAGAGGCTTTCAGAACCTTACACCTCAGATCAGAAACCCGGGAGGCAACAAATAACCAACCAAGGGCTCAGAGTTCACAGGTCAGTACCTTTTTCTTAAGTTCTTCTTGAGAAAAATGCTCCACTTGAAACCGATTGGGCTCTTCAAGGCAAATACTCAGGTAAGATGTTTGATCACTGTAAAATGAAAATGGTTCTTCTGCAAAAAGAAAAAAGGGAGGGAGAAGAAACAATATTAGAACCAGATCCTTCCGAGCCCAATCCTAGTACAGCCCCGTACGGAGGGAGGGGACGGGGTGGGGGGGTCGCTACGAGGGGGAGTCAGTACAAACAGGGAGTTGAATGTTCCATCTTTGGAGCAAAAGTAATTTTCCCTCTTTCTCTACGGGCTGGTATCTCAACGTGTGGTTTCGTCGCGGGCTGCGGCTGTCGCTGCGGCCTGTTCTGAATTATGATCTGCATACCAAGTGCTGTACCTAGAGACCATTCGGAGTGGCACGAGCGAATGGTGATTTCAGTTTAAATGAGGGAGTGATTCTGTTTAGGAGCGAATACAGGAAAGTTAGACGTGACCCTCAAGGGCGGCGCTTCAGGGAAATAAAGGTGCCTCGTGTATTTCTTAGTGGCCCCAGAGCCCTCCGTGGTCATGAGCTCACCAAGTGCAGACACGGCTGCTAGATCTAAGATAAGGGGACCTCCGGCCACCTGCATAAAGGTCGACTTCCTCTGCAGCAAAGGTCGCATCCCCATGGGGAAGGAAGGCTCTGAGGAAGGGCGGGCTACGTCCTGAGTGATGCGTCTACAAACATGATCCCACTTAACGATCTGGGGAGAAGCGCCGATACGCCTAGTGCACTGGGAGGAGCCGCTCCTCATAGGAAGATGCCCTGGCTCGGACGTGGGTACATCAATCCCACCCCACCCCGAGCCACAGCATCTGCATTTGTAAAATGAAGTCAACACCTACGCCAGCCAAGGGGACGAGCGTCAGGATCAGTGATGAGCAATGAGGTGCCTGCTGCTGTGCCGTGTACACAGCAGGTGCTCCTGCTCCAGAAGGGTCAAGCCTACCACTGCAATTTCCAAATTTTTTTGCTCCTATGTGCCAGGCACCAGGCTAGAGACAGAAAGGAAGAGGACACTAGCGCACCCTACGGGCTCTGGTTCCAGCGAGCGGAGGGCCAGGTGTGGCTGCGACGAGCACGGCAACGCGAGGACCACAGGCCCCTCACCTTGGAGCCCTCCCTACGGAGTCGCCTGTGGCGGCGACAATGCCGACGGCAAGGTCTCAACAGGAAGCAGCCATCTCAGCGCCACGTGCCCGTGCGGCCCAGACTCCGCAGCAGGTGCCCCGGCACGCAAACTCACACGATGCGCTGAGCCCTCCCACGGAGGCCGAAGCGGACGCGCACAGACTGGGGGGCCAACATCAACACGGTCACCCCGAGAAAGGAACCCAGACAAAACCCTGTAGGCTCCTCATCCCCTCGTTCAGCCAAGAGAGCACCCACCTTCCCGCCTCCGAATTTCACTGATCTGCTCCTCCAGGGTCTTTTGTAAATTCCGATAGGACAGCACGTCCTGCTCCAGTTGCTTCCGCAAAGCGAAAATGCTGTTTAACTCGGCCTGCAGGCTGTTGATACTTGGTAAAACAAGACACCAGAAATTTTAAGTTTTTATTTAAACTCGTTACTTAACATGCAGAGTAAAATCTGTGTAGAATATAGTGACTCAACACATCCATACCTCACCCGAAGCCACCAGCAGTTTTTAAACAGACCCATTTGCACTTTAAAATACAAACGCCAGGGATCCCTGGGTGGCGCAGCGGTTTGGCGCCTGCCTTTGGCCCAGGGCGCGATCCTGGAGACCCGGGATCGAATCCCACATCAGGCTCCCGGTGCATGGAGCCTGCTTCTCCCTCTGCCTGTGTCTCTGCCTCTCTCTCTCTCTCTCTCTCTCTCTCTCTATCATAAATAAATAAAAAAAAAAAAAAAAAAAAAAAATTAAAATACAAACGCCAGCAAGCCTCCCCTTGACTATTAAGTCATCAGTGGGTTTTGTTTTGTTTTTTTCTTGTTATAAAAGTAAAGACATGTTTACGAAAAATTTAAAATACAAAAGCACAGGAAAACAAACACTACCATGGTCCCCCTACCCATTAACATGTGGCAGGCTACATGCCCTTTCTTCTTTTTTAAGACCCCGGCACCACCACTCACTGGCACCAGATCACCTCGGCAATTCTGGGGAGACACAGGTCGCTCCAAGGCAGGAACTTGTTGGGTTCCCGCGTGCAGTCACTCCCCACGGGACCCACTGTGGACGTCGCGTAAGCTCTCTGTTTTCAGGGCCTCAGGGAAGCAGGACGGCCGTGAGGATGGGGCGCTAACACACTCGGAGCCCTCTCTAAATCTGGACCCAAGTAGGATAAACATTTCATCCTAACGATCATATTTCTATCCTATGCTCGTCAGGATAAAAAAAACTTAAACAATCCAAATACCAAAGAATTGTTTTGTTTTGTTTTTGAAGACTTATTTACTTGAGAGAGAGAGAGAGAGAGAGAGAAAAAGTGCCTGGGGGGGAGGGGAGGAAGGGGAGAAACCCAAGCAGACCGTGCTGGGCGCGGAGCCTGACATGGGGCTCGGTCTCACCACCCAGAGACCACGGCCTGAGCCTACATCAAGGGTCTGGATGCTCGACCAACCGAGCCACCCGGGCGTCCCCAAATCAGACAATTCTTGATGTAAGATGTTTATCTACGTACGGCAATCACCACCAAAAGGCATTTGAAGCTTCTGAGCAAACCGGAAGGGCTCTGCTGCCTCAGACGCCAAATGTATTTATTCAAAGTAGGTATGTGTCCGTGCGTGTGTGACGTGCAAACTGTGACCTTACCTGTCCGGGTCCTGCAGGGACTTCACCAGATGAGCGTAGATGTCCCGCTCCTTCTTCAAGACCCGAAGCAGCTCTTCATAGTCTAATTGTTGCTTTTCCTGGAAATGACAATGGGCACCTGACATGAAGGGGGGAACCTCAAAAGCGTACACCCTGACATGATGCAGATGTGGGCCGTTCACAGACCCAGGCCCTGATGAGGCCACGTCGGGGCACCACCTGCAGGACGCCGGGGAACGACGGGCACCACGGCCCCCAGCAGAGCTCCCCGCTGCGCCCGGGTCTGGACAGCAGCTATAAAAGGAGCATCGCGCACCCGACGCACCCGGGGCGAAACCGCCGCTCGCTCGGTCTACACTACAGAAATGGCCTTCCACGCTCGCTCTTGCTCCCAAGACAAGAAGCCCGTCAACCCACCCTGGTGTCCGGGACAGGGGACTCACACTCCAACAGAAAAGGTCCAGCGAGCCACGCGCTAAAGCGACCGGAGCCGGATCTCTGCTCCTCACCAGCCCTGTGACCTAAGGGAGAAGCTAAAACCAGCGGGTCACGGTCTGAAGAGTATCGGGACACTGACCGAGCCTCGAACGGCCCAGGATGCGTACTAACGGCAGAGGAGGGACGAGGGCGCCACCTGACAGTCCTGGAAGCCAGCTTGCCCAGCCATGCGCAGGCGTGAGCCGTGACCCCTCAGGAGGGCACAGGGCGAGGACGCGGCCGCGCAGGCGCCTCCCTGAAGCCGGGCGGCCAGGCCACACAAGCTGAGCCCGACGCGAGGACGTTGCACTACAGGGCTGGCCCGGACGCTCGAGCAGCCTGACGGGCACGAGGGTCAGGGGCAGCCCGGGAGACTGTCCCAGACTGCAGACCGGAGCCCCGAGACCAAGCTCCGCGTGAGCCTGAAGCGGGCCCTGCGGCCACGAGGGGTCTGGGCACACGCGGCGCACCAACGTGCATCCGAGGACCAGCAGGCCGTGGAGGTCTGCTTAGTCCTGCTCGTGGGCACCGCGCTCGACGCACGACAGTGTCCTGCCCACGGGACCACACGCCGAGGTGCTCGGACGAGAGCGGCCTTTGCCGGGAGGCCTACTCCCAGGCGCGCAGGAAAACAGAGCCCGGGTCCTCCAAACATCCCCCCCATGACACCATCCCAAAGTAAGAAAGAACTCCACGCGAACTAACGCGCGGCGGGACACCTGGCACGGCGCCCCGCGCGGCCTCGACGCTCCCAAGTGCGGGGCGACAGTGTGTGGGGCGGGACAGCGGCCTGTGAGCGGCCCCTGCGCTCCACGCTGGCCCAGGCTCCCCCGAAGGTCCCATAACCGCTAGGACAGGGTCCCCGAAGCCGACGGCAGCGGCAGGGACACCGGCACCGCCGCACCCCACGGCAGTCGCGGTGCTTTCCCGGGACCGCGTCGTCGGAAGACGCAGGCACCTGTGATGCTCCAGGCGTCTCAAGTCACCTCAAAACATTGTCACCAGGACTTCCAAACCGCAGCAGCCACTGTCCTCAGCAGGCTTAGCGCAGCCGCGCCATTCCCAGAGCCCGTTCGTCAGCATCCTACGCCCGCGTTTCAACGTGACCGGTTCCCGCTACGACCCCGCGCACACCTCCTACGCTCTGAGCACGTCCCAGGTAGGGGACCCCGGATCCCCGGCTCCGGCGCCCACAGAGGCGGCAGCGGCAGCCCCGCCGTGAGGGGCGGTGAGGGGCTGCCCATGCTGACGCGCCAGCCTGCTCGTGACGAGCGAGTCACCCGGACTGCCGGAACCGTCAGGCCTTCCGTGAGTCACGCCGCGTGTCACTGGACAGGCAGCCCCTGTGCACGCCGAGTGTCGGCTCGCGGCCCAGAGAAGAGCCGGGAAGGATCTCACAGGATGACAGGACAACGCCGGCCACCGTGCTCAGCGCTCCCTGGGCACGTCCTCACGGAGTCCGTCCGCCAACCCCCGCGCTCGCCTCACCCGCTCAATTCCGTGAGGAGGGACCCGCGCACAGGGGCCACCAGCGGGCCGAGGGCAGGGCAGAGGCGGGGCGTGCACCAGGCAGCCGGCTCCGAGGCCCGCGCTCCTCGGTCCACCCATCCGTGCGCCACCATGGAGGCAAAGCCCTGGGGCGCTGGACGGGTCACACTGTCACTGTCAACCCCGTAAAAGGTGGCAAAGAACATCTGAGGGCCGACTGCTTCTTGAGCACCTGCCATGAGGCCGTGACGGCTGAGACTGCGGCCTGACCGTGCGGCTGCAGCAAGCGCCTCGACCTCTCGCTGTTTCCGGCTCCGCACCTACGAATGAAGGCAAGGACCCCGCGTGGCTCGGAGCGCTGCGAGGGGGACTCAACGAGTTCGTCTACACCAAGTGCTCGGGGCGAAGCCTGGCACGAAGTAGACACGTGGCGCATGTCGCCCCTAACCTACTCCGAGGCTCTGGAGCTCTGCCGGGTCCTCTGCGCGGGCCACCACCTCTAATCGAAGCCCAGGACGGTTACTGACCTTCCCGGTTTTCGGATGAAGAAACTGATTCTCTGAGAAGAGAATATCTGTTTGAGTCCCCCCAGCTACCACGTGGCAGCCAGCATTCGTGCTGACGTGTGTGACTTCAAAGCCCGTCAACAAGGGCAACGAGGGACTTGGGCCGCTGGCGCCGACTCCACACGTGGAAGGCCTGTGCCCGGTGAACCAACCCCTGGGGCTCCTGTATCCTGACCGCACGGCGGAGGCCCGGGCCGAGGACCGCCCAGGGGAAGGCCGGGGCCTGGAGGCCTGGGTTCTCGCCGGCAGCTACCCCAGACCCGCCCCAAGCCCCCTGTCCACCTGCCAGCCGACCGCCGCACTTCCCTTGCCCGCTCTCCCTCCATCTGAGCCCCGGGGGAATCCCCTCCCCCTCTGCAGGGACCACCGTTCACCCCCCTCGCTCACACACCGCCAGCACCTGCCAGGGTCCGCGGAGGCCAGTTCTCACCAGGAAGCCTTCCAGGACTGAGAAAAACACCCTGTCCCGGCCCCCCTGGCTCTCTGGTTCCCTTTCAGCCGAGAGCTAGCGCACCAGCCACCCGCGGGCGGGTGCGAGGGCCCCCTGGGGGCAGCCACGTCCCGAGCCAGGCACTGGACCCGCCACAGACCGGAGGCGGCCACAGACGCTGGCTGACCTGGGGATTAAGCAGCTGAGGGGACAAGGCAGGAGCCAACGTGAATCTTAAGAGCAGAGATTCCTGTGGATGCTTTGCATAATGGAAGTCAGAGTGAGTCAACGTCTTCCTAGAAGCAAATAGCTCGCCCATGTTAAATAAATGAACTCTTCAGAGCCATTTGGGTCCCGTTTCATCAATCACCTATTCCCCTGCGTTGAATCATGCCCCATTAGAATGAAGTCATTTGGCTCCCTCCGCACAGCTGACAAACCTGGAGATCTCCTCGGCATAGAGGCAGGGGGCCAGGCTGCCCTGCGGGCAGCGGCAAGAAGCACCTGCTCAGCAGGCACAGGCCACCCCCACCCGCCCTCCTGCCCCTCGGAACAAGAAGCAACCCAGACAGGAGGCCTCTCATCCCAAAGGAGACCAAGGCTGCCACACGCCTACCGGGGTCGGCCTGTGCAGTCTGTTCCCCACGGCCTTCAGGGCCCACCCGGCTCATCTGAAACCCGTCCCTAAAACATGGGGTAAGACCCCAGAAGGCCCCTCTCTTCCATAAGCCACCCCGGGACCCACAGTGTCCCAGTAGGATTCTCTCTCCAGACTCGGATTTCAGCTGACAAGCCAGCACCTGGGACGCTGGGTGTGCGTCACATCAAACACAGGGCCCTGGAGTCTAGAGCTGCGGTGTCCACGGGGCTGCCGCGCTTCTACCCTGAGACATGGCTACTCGGCTCTCCCGGCATCTGTGGGGGCCGCCAGCGCTCCCGATAAAGGCTCCCTCTCGCTGCTGCTGTGGCCACGCTGTGCATGTCGGGCCCTACGGCTTGCAACCAGAAGAACGTCAACTGGTAACTAAGGCAGTGCAGTACTCCCAATCCAATCAGGAGGTGAGCGTGCAATCCGCCCATGTGCAGATCAGGAAAGTGGGTTTCAGACAGATGAAGTGACCCGCCCAAGGCCACAGAGCCGGAGAGAAGAAGTTCCCGCTCCAGATCCAGGGCACTCCCTCCTCTGCAGAGCTTCCTTAATGCCGTGAAGGAAACCCGTGTAATGTGCAGACCACAACCTGGAGAGGTGGCAGGCGCGTAAAGACAAAGCCCGATGGCTCCCGTCGTGGTAAGCAGGGCAGTGTGGTGGCCTGGGAGACGGACGGGGTCTACTCGGGCAGCTGTGTCACAGCTCGGCAACAAAGACATTTATTTTAATACTCAGGAAATTCAGCAGTGATGTCCCAACCATGTCAGCAGCCAAGCTATAAATCTCGGGCTGCAGCAAGTTAAATACGGGCGGTGTGCTTCCCTCCCTGTTCTTCAATCCCCTCATCACCCAGCATTAATTGTCAGGATCACACAGTGATTAGAGGCAGAAGAGACTGCCCTGAGTCCACGGAGACCTCATCACAGCCTCAAGTTCTTTGTAGAAATGGGGAGAGGATAAACCCTAAATCAACACAAAGTGGCCAAGGGCACAGCAGGAGAAATCTGCGTTTTCTACAGAGAAAGAACTACAGTCAGAAAAGTACAGCTTTCTGGGGTGGGGGTGGGGTGGGGTGGGGTGAGGAGGCGGGCGGGGGGCGGTGTAGAAAGCCACAGGCTGCAACAGGTGGGACTGCGTAGACGGGCACCTAAGAAATTTATAATTCCAAAATGATCATTTATAATTCTTTATCCACAATTTGCAATTAGTCTTGCAGAACAGAATTAAAGCCTCTGCTAAAATACTCAGGCATTTTGCACAGTAATTTAAACATCACCAGGCTCTAAATCTAACTGAAAATCATACGACTTTTACTTGTGGTTCTGTGAAGTGCAGACAGCGCCCAGCGCAAGAAACCAAAAAAGTGGTAGCTGATCAAACTGGTGAGATTAAACTGTAAAACACTCAGCCTGTTCAATAAATCTGTAAACATTTCGTTCAACATTTAGACATATTTTGTCTAATTATGGATTCAAAATAGCAATGTTTGACGAAATGCATGGAAATCAGTGAAGACCTGAACATCTAAAAACACCTTGCTGGGCTACTCTCGTTTCAAAACACTGACTGTGCCTTATTACAGGTCAGGGTGCATCTTTTATTTTTTTTTTTTTTTAAGATTTTATTCATTTATTAGGGAGAGAAGGCACGCGTGAGTAAGGGGTGGTGCCGAATGGGAGTGAGAAGGAGAGGGAGAGGATCTCAAGCAGACTCCATGCTGAGCGTGGAACATGCTCCGTGTCAGACGCTGAGCATGGAGTCTGACACAGGGCTCGATCCCACGACCCTGACATCGTGACCTGAGCCAAAACCAAGAGTCAGACGCTTAACCAACTGAGCCACAGACGCACCCCCAAGTTAGTGTGCATCTTAACACCCAATTAAATTTGGTCAAATTCAAGTAACCACATGCAAGTTTGACTCACAAAATATTAGCCCCCTGAGATTTAGTTATTGGACATGCCCAACATCACCCAAGTGGTGAGAGAGCCAAGAGAAAAATCCTGGCCTCCAGACTTCTGGGCTCCACTACTGAGGCTGACACTCTCATCCAAGAGAAACAACAAAATGCAGGTCCACGAATGGACAGGTAAGAAGTCCCCACTGTCCAGCCAACGACACCCCCAGACCAGGGCTGACATGAGCAGATCCACAGAGCAATGGCTCGTCCCAGCCACCACACTACTTCCACACCAGCTGTAAAATGACCTCCGACCCACCCTCCCCAGCCCCTCCCCGCAGAGGTCCTTAGGGACCTCTCCAGGAGCCAAGAACTAGAGGGTTGGTATCTGGCAGAAGAGCAGGTACTCCAGCCCTACCGCCTGCGCCTCTTCTCATGCCTAAGTCCGTGCTGCACCAGTTAATTATTTTGAGAATCACCCTTCACAAAACCACAAGTCATGATCAGAGCCATTCATCAAAGAACTAATTTGCGTAAGAGTTCTCTGTCTTCTGAATGTATGGACTTAATTAAAGCCAGGTTTAAAAAAAAAAAAACAAAAAACTTGGCCTCCAATGAGGTCCTTTCCTATCCCGTATCTGGCCACCAAGCTGCATCATACGCACGCTCGGGGTGGAGAGGGGGACTGCATCTCTCACAAACCAATAGAATCATTCATTCACTCCACAAACACGTATTTACTAGACCCAGGACTGAGCGAGGCACTGGGATTTCGACACAAATCCCAGTTCCCTACCCTGAGGGGCCCATCCCTGGTGTGCAGGGGCTCGAGGGAGGGGCAGAGGAAGATGGATCCTAGGTCATCAACACAGGGATGGGCGTGCAAAGTGCTGCGCACCGGGGAGGAAGAGGAGATGTCACTACCAAGCAGGGTCGGGGAAGGTGACACTGGAGGGGCACTTCTAGGGATGTTTAAGAGTCACCCAGGAAACAAGCAGAGAAAAGCCATTCCAGGCAGATGGAGCAGCAAATGCAAAGGTGGGGGGACAGGTGCAAGGAATCTGCAAGCAGTCAGCTGTAGTTAGGGATGACGGAGGGTGACCCGAGGCCAGACCAGGAAGGACCTGCTGGTTTCTGTGTGTGTTTGAACGGGAAAATTTTACCGTAGAAATTACATGCACAGAGATGACACGGTTCTTGAGAGGTGAACCCCGGGACAGCAAATGTGCGAGAGGCTCATCTCTAATGGGCTGTGATTTACCAGTTTCCTGTGTGGTGGAAATAGCAACACTCAGCCGAAGGGCATGAACCTGTAAGGCAGGCCGACTAAGAGCCCTCCTCCTACCTCAGTCGCTGGCAAGAAGGCCTCGGAGGGTTCTCCGTGACAGCAGTCGCCACACACATGTCAGAAGGAACACGGAGTCGCCCGCGGATGTCCCAGTCCAGGCAAGCTTACCTCCGAGAAGATGCGGTTGCTGCCTGGTGAGCGCTGTAAAGAGCACTTTGCTGCTGAGTCCCCACTCCTGGCCCTGAGCTCCTCCCCACTCTGTGAAGGGCGAGTCGGCTGTACTGCTCCCGAATCTTTTTCACTGAATTCCTAAGGAAATAAAACAAATCATGAGGAAGTTTGCTCAAGAGAAAAAATACTAACAGACTCTCCAAAACTCTCTAATGGAGGATATTTTTTACAATTTTTTACAAGGCGCCCTTCTCCCCTGACCCCGACGGCCGCCCAGCGGGTATGGAGGACCGAGCCCGGGCCCTGGCCCCACAGGACAGGGTTCTCATCCTGGGTCCCCTTGAGCCAGGGTATGACCTCGGGTCTGCCCGCCATCCTACGGGGCTACTGCCGCGATTGGAGGAACCGTGTGTCACAAGCCAACAAATCGGAGCCTCTTTCAGAACAGGACAAATTTGACAACACCTGACCCATCTGTACCAAGAGGAGACTTGACTTCCAGGAAGAAAGGCTGTGAATACTGTTATGGCGTTTGGTCGCGTCTCGAAGGTCCCTCGTGATGATGCACAGTCTCCCTCGCTGACCCCCTCGGAAGATCTGGCATTCCACCGCACAGCAGGGCTAGACATGGTGTGTCTGGTCCTAAGGCCCAGGCCGATACATTCCTAACTATTGAAAACCTGGTAACTCCTCAATGATGTCTCTGTCCTTCTAGGTCAGAAATTAAGGGCAAGAACAACATCTTCTTCCTAAGTACCTATCAGAATCACTTTACCATGTCAAACTTCTATGAGAAACTAGATGAAAACAAACATGAAAGACACAGGGGCAACTTTTTATAAAAACCTGTTAAACTGTAACAGGAAAAACTAGAAAGCGAATAACCAACACTGCCTTTCTAGAACTGTCATAATCCAGCTGTGCTTGACTCATACTTTCCGTTTTCCTTTTCTAAAAGCCCGACTATACGTACACGTTGTCTAACAAATAGCACCGCGCCGCTCACATGGAAAACAGGGGCCCCTACCTCACACTCTCCCCTCTGGGTCCCACTCCCAGGAAGGAAAGACTCCCAACTGCTCAGCCCCTCCTGTATTTACATTACATTGCTACTCTCACACGGCTTGACTTTTTTTCTTTTTGCAGCAGGCTCCCTGCCTAGCGTGGAACCCAGCACGGGACTTCAACTCATGACCCTGAGGTCAAGGCCTGAGCCAAGATCAAGAGTCAGACGCTCAACCGACTGAGCCACCAGGCGTCCCGTTGACTTCTTAAGGTAGGATTTATCCCCTGGCTCCTACCACAGAAGTTGAAGGATTTAGCTCTTGCCCCCCTCAGCACTTTTCCTGATAGCCACAACACGATTTCAGTTCCATTGATGGTCCACATTTGTACCATTTCGACCACGCACACACTATGCACGACTCACCCATCTGGCCTCCCGTGATTACACTTCCTTTCTGTTCATTTCTTTGATTTCCTTGGAATTAGTAACAACTGCTTTGTTCTATTCATTCACTTAGTTCATAAAACTAAAATTAGGTATTTAATGTAGATTTATCTCTAAACACTCTAAAAGAACTTAAAAATGCCTCTAGATGGAGTCAGACACATCAGGTAACTGATGGGTTCCGTTTCCACTTCTTGGAGAAATCCCAACTGCGGCCTCTGTCTCAAGAGCTCAAATACAAGCTCTCTGCGTCCTGGGCCCTTCCATCACCGCGTCCCCGGAGAATCCCGTGACTCTCCTTTCGGGTCTCTTCCTCGTCTGTATGGGATCACTGGATGGGTCTGCGTGGAGTTCCCTAAGGGAGGCACCTGCGAGGCAGAGGATTTCAGGCGCCAAACATTAGGAAATGCCTTTGTTTGCCCTCATTCCTGCTGCCAGCTGGGCGGAGCACGGGATGCTGGGCTGGACACCGCTCTTCCTCAGCGACCGGGAAGCCTGCTCTCCTGCCTTCTGGCCTCCAGTGTCGCTGCTGAAGATTCTGATGTCATTCCGCGTCTGGGTCCTTTGCAGCTCACTCTAGAACCTTCCAGATCCTCTCTATCCTCGTGTGCTGTGATTTCACAAGGACGTGCCTTGGGGTGTATGTCCCCATCATGTGCTAGCAACACAGGGATCTCTTCGATGCAGAGGAGTCTTCCCTCCACTCTGCAAGCTCTCCTATTGCTCTGAGGGTTTCCTTCCCTCTGCTTTGCCTGTCCCGTCTCTCAGGAGCCCCGGGCAGTCACATACTGGAATTCCTGGCTTCTCCCTTTCATTTCTTTGCCTGTTTATTTCTCTGTTGGGTTCTATTTTCTGGAAGGCTCACTCACCTTGATCTTCCTGCATCTCTAATCTCCTGTTAAATTTTTTTTTTTTTTTTAAGTAGGCTCCACACCCAACCTGAGCCTAACACAGGGCTTGAACTCATGACCCTGAGACTAAGAAAGACCTGTTCCGAGATCAGGAGTCAGATGCTTAACCAAGTGAGCCACACAGGCGCCACCTATTAAACTCTTTATATATGTGATCATACCTCCAATCTCCAGTAGCTCATTCTTCTTTTCCAAGTTTGTTTTTTTTTGTTTTTGCTTTTTTTTTTTTATCAGATCCTGATCTTAATTCTTATCTAAAGAGGTTATAGTGTCGACTTCTTTGAAAAGCTGTCTGGTTGCTTCTCATCCTCCCACTTCTATTGTCTCTACCTAGCCTTGTTCTGTCTGTCTTTCCTCTTGCACACTGTTCCCCTGTTTGGGGAGCTCAGGCTGTCCATCTACCTTTAAAGATAAAGGTGCTCAGAAGTTCTAAGTGTGGAAAGAGCACATCAGCGGCAGGCTCAGTGGGAGAGGACCAGGTGAGGATGTGCTTGTTCTGTTGGAAGACGCCCATCTGTCTTTTCCCCCGAGAGGACTCTCAGTGCCGGGGATGCACACTTCCACTCCCATCTTTATCAAGAAACCCACTCCTGCCTGCACCTGCATCTGGTGACCCCCAGGCCAGAGCTTCTCTGGTTTAAGGTCACTAGAGAAGAATCCTCACTACCACCACCACCTCCTGCTGGTGAAGAGAACAAGGTCCCTGAACTGCCCAGCATTCCAGCCAAATCTCCTGGTTACAAAGGGACCAGGTCCCTCCGCTTCCTGTTGAGCCTCTCTGGGCTCCACAGGATAAACCAGCTTGCTTCTTGGCCTTTCACCCCAAAGGCATGGAGCAGAGTGCTCAGTCCTGGGGGCCTGTACCTTTCACCCCTTGACTCACGTTAACGAGGCTCCAGCAGGAAGCAGAGTTAAATACCCGCGTTGAATCCATCATGATCACCTGGCAGCAGGCGCTAAATCACAACCTCACTCCATGATCAGACAAGGAGGGCATTCCAAGTCCAAAAACAGCACAGAGGGGCGAGAGGGCCTGGCACACACAGCAGCAGGCGCCCACAGCAGGAGTACCTCAGTGAGGCAGGCAGGCCGCCAGGGCCTCAATCGGGACCCAGAATAAGTCCCTTCCCTTCTGGCTGGTGGCTGATGCCCAAAGGACAGAAAGAAAGCTCTGAAGTGCTCTGATGCTCTGACAGAAAGCAGTGAGGACTACCGGCATTTCCGCCAGCCTTACGCTTCTACAAACATTTATGCAAAAGGGTTTTTAAAGAAAAAAGCCTATGCTAAGTCAACAGACTTAAATACAATAGAAAGAGAAGTTATGGCACCTGGAGCAACAAGTCCTCTGGATCGATGCTTCCTCTTAGACTTCTGATCATTTGCTCTTGACTGTGCAATTTTTTATTACTTTCACTCAAAAGACTCTTGTAACGATTCTCCATGGCTTTCTCTCTTTCATTCACTTCATTGCGTAGTTTCTCAACTTCATTTCTAAGGTCCTGTCAGAAGAAAAAGAAAAAATAGAACTTATTTGACAAAGATTTCAAGATGATCATCTCTCACGGGCTCACCGCTATACAAGAGCAAGCAAAGAGGTGTATTTAACAAACGTGCACTTCCTTCTCTCTTAAAGTCTGATGAAAACCAGCTTTAAAAATAAGCAGAAATCTGGAAAAAGTTTTATGCAGATATTTATCACAACATTATTTACATTATGGAAAAATCAGAAAGAAACTAAACATCCAACAAGAATTAAGTATTTTTTAAAAATTGGGAATTAATTATAAAAAGCATGCCGTTAAAAAATGCACAATTACGGGATGCCTGGGTAGCTCAGCCAGTTAAGCATCCGACTCTTGGTTTCCAGTCAGGTCATGATCTCAGGGTCTTGAGATTGAGCCCTGCGTCGCGCTCAGCACTCAGCACAGAATCTGCTTGTCCGTCTCCCTCTGCTCCTCCCCACCCCCAACTCTGACCTCACTCTCTCTCCCTCTCTTGAGTAAATAAATAACATCTTCAAGAAAAAAAAAACACAATTATGAAGAAAAACAAGCCAAGACACTATATAATATGATGCCATTTGTTTCCTAAATGCTTATACAAAATGTTGTTAAGGCTATGATGAAACACATCAAAATAATAACAGTGTACCTAAATAGAGGGATTGTGGAGGACTTTCAACCAATTTTTAAGTTTTTATTTTTCTGAGTTTCTAAAATCCCGAAGTCTGTGTTACTTTCATAATAAAAAAAAATATATATATATATATATATATCTTAAATAATGACGGTTACAATTAACATGGAAAATGTTCATGTTATAATGTTAAGGGAAAAAACACAACCAACAGTAAACCGTGTGATTATACCTCAGGATATATGCTATTTGTAATACTGAAGTACTATTCATAATAGCAAAAGGCTGGAAACCACCCAAATATCCACCAGGAGAGGAACAGACTAAGGTACATTCTCACAATGGAGCACTCAGACGCGATCCAGAGAAAGGAATGAGGATTCTATAAACACGCTGACCTAAAGTAAGCTTTTCAGAATATACCACTCAGGTAGGCGTCAAGAGGACCCCAGGAGAAAAAAAATATGTGCGGCATACTGTCATGTATTCAACTACAAAATAAACTAAGTGGCCTATAGGGAAATAAAAAAGAGAGAATGAGGTGGGAGGGAGGAGAACTCGTTTTACAGACGTACCATGGAAGCCGTTTAAATGTTTAGATGACTATTTAAAAAATAAAAATTCCCCCAAAACTAGAAGCAAACAAACAAAAAATAAATCTAACTGTATAACAGGTTGATGGGTTAACCAAACAGAGAAATTATTTCAGTAACTTAAAAGCAGAGTAATCGGTCTGCCCTAGTGAGGTATTTCTCCAAGGACAAAGGGACTACTGCAGAAAGTCTCACACTTAGTAATCATGTTGGAAGAAATAATGTTTGTATTGTTATTCTGAAACTGTGTGTGTGTATTTATTTATTAAATAAGTAATTATTAATGTGATAAGAACCAAGACTACAAGTCTAAGAGAATACCAACACAAATATAAAATTAAGTTAAAACATGTCACTGTAAATATGAATTGGAAATATCAACATGAACTTCTATTTTCTGTTATTTCCTTCCTTTCACTGAGAAAGTATAAACCAGCATCCTCCCCAGTATCCAGACTGTAGTCTCCAAATACCATTTCCCACCAAAAAGAACTAGAATTCTCAAAACATGGCCCCTAGAACATTATCAGCATCCCCTGGGAATGGCGAATACACTAGATAACGAGACCAGCACTCGGCGAGCGCCTGGGGGGTGGGGGGGTGGGGGGGCTGCTCCCATGTTACGGATGAGGAAACAGGCTCAGGTAAAGTAACCTGCCCACAGTCACAGTCACGGAGGGGCAGCACCTGCCCTGTTCCTGCTCTGATGGCAAGCCCCCCAGCTCTCTTCCACACTATGACCAAGGTCTGGATTTCTTTTGAGATGATCCCCCTCCATCTACAGTCATCTGACACTTGCTTTTAGAAATCTCCCTCTGAAAACTGCATAAAGGGACAAAATCTTGTGTTAAGCCATTTAGGTACGTCTTTAAATTCACAATTAATCTGCCTGCCATCCTAGAAAGATCATCCTAAAAAGATCAAGGTCATGCCTACTTTGTGGGGGGCAGGGAGGGCAGAGAGAGAATCTCAGGCTCCACGCTCAGCTCCAAGCCTGACTTGGGGCCTGATCTCACGACCCTGAGATCATGACCTGAGCCGAAATCAAGACTCGATGCTTAATCGACTGAGCCACCAGGCTACATTTTAAGCGTAAAGTATTTCTGCATTACACCAAGTAGAAGGTGTGTGTCATTCATGTGCACAGTAATTACTGGTCCACACACATCACTTCCTGGATTCGTTCTCTCCTTTGCACAGACACCCATCAGACTCATTATTTTGATGTCTGGTTCAAGTTCTAGCGCATACGCACGTGTACCATAATAATTTACTCCATTCTCCCATTTCGTTTGCTTATGTAATTTTAATTCAGGTATGTAAATTGAGAACTTGCATGTTTGAAGTTCTTCCACGTGTCCCCCAAACTAAGAGTTGACACCTTGAAAATGACCTGTTCCCCAAATCCCACAGGGAACACGTGATTCGGGGTTCCTGACCTGAGGCCCACTGAGCGGGTCCCTGGGAGCCTATGCAAATTTGTGTGTGTGTATTTTTGGTCGTGGAGAGCCCGCTGCATCAGTCAGGGCCTCCAGGAAAGCCAGGACACCAAAGAGTATGAAGTCCCTCACCTACTACGAGCACTCCTAATGGAAACTATGACCGGGCTCAAGCCGGGCCACGCAGCTGTCAAGGCACTTTAAAACATCTCTGACCCTGATGACTGCACACAAGCTCAGTGGTAAGCGTCCTGTTTTTACGGAAGGGAAACCAAGGCTCACGGAGGCTGAGAGATGGTGACAAAGCTTGACAAGTCACTTCTGGCACTGAAATTCAAACCCGAGTCAGCTAGACGCCCAATTCTACACTGTCCGCCCAACTGCACTACTGTTAAGACCAGACAAATGTAACACCAGTCTGACGCGGGCTGCCGACGCCCCGAGCTAATGCTCTGGTTCCTCAAGGCCTCAGGAGCCAGACCTGCCAGCGGAGACTGAGGCCCGCCTGCTGGCGAGCGGGCAGGGCCAAGGACCCTGGGCCTCCGTGAAGAGCAGCGAGGCAAGGCCCGCGGTGCAGGACGGCTGCAGGGAGGCGAGGCCAGCGCCCGGCCTCGGGGACACAGCAACGCAAAGGCTCCTGGGCTCCTGGGCTCCTGGGCACCAGGGCGGTTATAGCAGATGTTCAGGGGAGGCATGGAGACGGCATGTCTCGCCTGAGCAAAACGATCAGAACTGAAAATTGAGAACCTGGGTGGTTTCCCCAAACCTCTCTTGATATTCCCAGGCTGTGAAGATGGGCAGAGCTGGCCTTGCGTCCGGACCCTACTGCTGAGTAGCGGGGTGACCACAGGTAACCGAAATCCTTGTGAGTGCTTCCTTTGCGGTAAACGGGGCCAAAAACACAGGCTGCGATGGGCCCTGGAGGCTCAAGTGAGAGAACGTGGGTGGGTGCCCGGCACAGAGGCAGATGGGCAGCAGCGGCAGCTGTCACCCCCACCCATGCACGCCCTCCAGGCCCACCCAGCCGCCGGCCCGCTCATCCCACAGGTGACTCGGGCCTCGCGGCAGAGCCCTCCCTCCACACAGAGCACACGAGAGACGAAGGGTGAGTATTTAGACCACAGGGCTCAAATCATTCCCGCCCCCCACCCCACCCCCAGAGTTCCCAAAGGAGCTGAATCCATCAGTTTGTAAGAATCCATCACAGATTGGGAATCAGTCCTGTGAAAACTGCATACCCAGAGCAGGCTTGCTGAGGAAACTGAGGGCCGTTGGTGGTGGTGCTTTGTCGAGGAGGAGGGTGTGTGCGGCTTAAGGGGGCCACCTGCCCCACAGGAGCCAGGCCCGGTTAGTCTGTGGCAAGAAGGCCTGGGAATCTGGAACCGGGGCCCTTGCCACGAGGCACGGCAACCCATGCATTAGCGGGGCTGGCCCGGGAGCACCCCGGACTCTGATCACCTGGACGGCCAGTCCTCCTCCCCGGAGCTGGTATTAAAGAGGACAGATGGAATCTGAAGTCCTGGCGAGAAAAGTGAACGTGCTGCCGGCTCAGCCCTCCTCTCCCTCCCCCCACTGCTCTGGCCTTCTTCAGAAATTAGCTGTCAGCTGGTCATCAGCAACCGCCTCCTCGCTGGCGTCCCCGGCCGCATTCAGCCACCAAATCACAGCCACACACAGCCCTGAGCCTTCCGTCTCTACCAGGACCCTGCGGGACCCCACGCTAGCTGCAGAATGAAGCCACCCTACAAACCTTCGTCCCAGGCTCCCCTCCCCCGGTGGGCTCCAGCCTACCTCTTAGCCTCACCTCACCAGACCACCCAGGCCTCTCCCGCTGGGAAAAAAACACATAGCACAATTCCGCCCAAACCTGCCTGGAGACAGCACGCTCAGCTCGCAGGGCCAATCCAAGTGCCACCTCTTCCACTAAGCCCCCCGACTCCTCTGGCCCCAGCAATCGTCCCCCCAAAACACCACCCGCCAGAGCTCTACAGCATTTAGGAGAGCGCCAGGCCCTTTATACGCGCCCCCCGCAGCTCCCCCTGCAGCTCCCCCTGCAACCCCGCAAGGCAGCGGTGCAGCCCACCCGCAGGTCGGGAAGCGGATGTTCAAAGTACTCAAGCAACTTAACCGGAGTCAGAGGTGGCGGAACCAGGTCTATTCATGTTCTCTTCACTAAACCAGTGGCTTTTCAGGGCGAGCCCAGGAAGCCCAAGGCGGGCTGGCCGCGAGCACCCTCTCACTCCATGTTTCTGGGCCTTCCTCCCCAAACTGACTCAGCTGGCTTGGGGAGAAGCTCGGTAATCCGCGCCTGATTTTAATGCAAGAAGCCACTGTCCTAAGGAACCTGCCAAGGCCCTCGGGTGCACTGTTCTCCTTGCAAGCCCCTCTCCTGGACCAGACCCCACCCTGCTTTCAAGCCAGCGCTGCCACAGCGGGACCCGTGTCTGCGACATCAACTGGGACGCCTCCCTTTCCACCTAGTGGGCAATTTTCCTCCAGGATTCGCAGGTGCCCTCTGGACCAGCACTGAGCCGAGCATGCCTCTGCCTATCGGGGCTTTCTCAGGGGAGGCCGACAGAAGAAAAGGTGGATTGTTTTAAAAATAAAATACCCCTATAATCTGAGAATCACATTAGAAATGAAAAGCCAGGCCCTCTTACTTCCTTCTGCAGTCAGCTGGTTTGTTTTATCTCAGGCCAGATGGAGACCGAGAAGGTTCTCATCCATCAAATTTCCACCTTCTCAGGTTTCACTGTGAGAAAGCTTATCAAAGTGCTCAGTGGTTCCCTTTAAATACATAAAGGAAACTTCTCCAAAATCTTAATGAGGAATAGGAACCCAGTGATGTAAGAATTTCCAGAATTAGTATGAGACAGTGGCGTTGGAGCCTGGGTCTGGGAGCCGCACTGCCCCCGGGGCGGAGGGGGCACCAGGCCTCCCCCTCGCCTGTCCCCAAGCAGCTGGGCCTTCAGCTTTCTTCTGCACGGGGTCGTACTGGAACAAGGAATTCCTATGCTGAGACAGACAGAAACCCCTGGAACGAGGCAGGGCGGCCAGAGAGCTCACAGGCCCACATAGTTCTCAGAGCGAGGAGCTCACGGGGCAGTGTGGAGGCCCCCGCCCGGCGGCCCGACGGTGCCCAGCGGTCCCGCCCTCCCTGCCAGCCCACTCGCTGTGCCCTCGGGCCAGGCCCACTTGCGCCCCAGGCCTCGGCGCGGCCGTCCCTCCACCTGGAATGCAGTTCGGCCCCGTGCCCCCAGCAAACCGCTGCGTGCCCTCGGAGCCCCAGCTCCACTGCCCCCCCCCCCCGCCTCGCCTGTGCTCCAGTGAGCCCTCTGTCTGCGCTTCTGCTCTATTTCTGGGCTAGGTCCCCCCAGAGACGGGGGCTGACGGGATTCAGTCCTGTACTCCCAGAAATCATAAAGTTAGAACCAGAGGTAAGGGAAAGCCTTTCTGTCTGGGCTCCAGGGAGACGACAGCAGCTCCACGTGGAACGGATGGGAACAGCCTTTCAGAGCGGCTTCCGCCGGCCCCACGCACAAGCACCGAGATGTGACGCCGGCCGTCACTCTCCACGCGGTCGGCCTCCCGTCCTGGGGGATCAGTCCGCGGGAAAGGGACAGACAAGGGGAGAGGGGTGGTGACCAAGGAAGAAGTGTACAGCTTCGCTGACCTGGCTGCTGACGGGGCGGCCACCTTCATTAGTCAACGGTGTCCCCTAGATTCTAGGGGTCAACGGTTCGCTAAGGTCCTGAGCCAGCACCTGCTGTGCAGTTAGAAGCAGGAAAAGAGCAAAGAAGAGGCGTCCGATCCACCGAGCCATCTACCTCCACGTGCCAGGAACCAGAGGAAGCACTTTCTCGTGCGTTAAATTTTATTATTCATTCACTTACTCCAAAAGCAGGTATAATCAACCCCATTTTAGGGGAGAAAACCTTAGTTTAGAGAGGTTAAGCCACTGACCTAGAGGCTTGAGTGCCTGCTACCACCAAAATTCGAACCCAAATCCTGCACTGTTGCCCACTGCTCCAAAGACACGAGCTCAAACTGCCAAGTTTCTCCTCCCCAGGGCAGTGGCGTCATCTCCATCATCAAAACAGCAACTCTTCACCGACCAGCTAAGATGTGCCGGGCATTATGCTCGTAAGTGCTATCCTCCCTCAGATAATCCCTACAACCAAGCCGTGTCCTTCTAACAAGAAACAGACACCGCAGTTTGGGGAGGCAAAGCTACTGGCTCACGGCCCACCAGCTAGCAGGTGACGGGGCCAGAACTCAAACCCAGCCGGACCCGAGTCTCCGCACTCAGCCTCGCTTAAGAGTGACTGGATATTGCAGGGATGGAACCTCCTCCCGCACAGACCATTTAAACTGCGTATTGTTCTTCGAGGACTCAGCTCAGACTCTTCATACCCGATTAAATCAAAAACAAGGCACGAAGAGCTCTGACCCTTGGGAAGAATCCCGCTCCCTCAGGTCTGTGGTCCTAGGCCGACCCAACCAGCCTACAAACACGGCCTCCAAATGCCGTGTTTTGACTACGGATCACAGGAGATGCTCTGAACGCTGTCATAACCTCGTCTGGAGCTATCCGTCAACAGACACATGTGAAACCGAAGGGGTTCGGGATGAACTACCCTGAAATTAAACCTGCTCCTGTCAAAGCACATGGGATTAGCCAGCTGGGTGACGGGTACAACTTTAATTAGATTTTTGGGCTTTAGCCAGCAAATGCATCCCCACAGAGCTAAGTGCCCAGGTACTGAAGCACACACTTGTCAGAGCAGCGGATGACAGGTCTTGTAACAGATGAGAGCATTACGAGGCAGTCGGGGGAATACAGCTAAACCAATGTCTCGTACGCGTTGCTCATAAAGGAGAAGAAAAAGACTAGCGTTGCTCCTTTCCCCCACGCACCCCAGGTAGCATACAGAACGCCTGGGCCAGAGGAGCAAATCGAAAATAAAGGTTTACCTCCATCACACACACACACACACACACACACACACGCAGCACGCATGCACACGCACGCACATGCGCATGCACACACGTGCAATACTAAAAGGAGAGCCCTTCAGTCTCTAGAGCCAAACAACGTATCAAAGTCAAGGTATGAGGGCAAGGATGCGACAATCGGAGCAGCATTCCTGTTGTAAACCGCACAAGCCAGTACACTTTAAACATCACAGTTAAGACACCGACTTGGGAACACCAGCTTTTTGTTTGTTTTTGCAAAGACCTGAATGTCCTCGCAGGGATGTGGGTCCCTCTGGTGGCAAGGAGCTATAATACAATACAGGGATCCATCCTGAGACCCTCACGTTTGGACCTTTCTGGTTGTGGAAGGACCCCCAAGTAAAAACCAAAGCTGTATTCACCAGAGCCTGCCCACAGGGCCCCACCACCGCCAGGACTCAGCGAACGTTCCTTGGATAAACAAATGACGACGGCAAAGTATCCCACGCGCGGCGTCGGCTGGCACAGGTCGCGGCAATCACAGGCGATACAAGCACAGCCTCTGACGGCGCCGTCGGACATGGTGAAGTCACGTACCCCCGCTGCAAGATGCCTGCTCGGACAGGCACCGTCTCCCCCGAAAAGCGGAGAGTAAGCGCGAAGACAGGGCCATAAAGCTTTCCATCGTGAGCAAAGGATGGTTTGATCACACCCAGAGGTATCGGGTCGGCTGACCATCAGAGGGAATCCAGGCAGTGCCACAACAGCGCCAGGATGCTTGGCGGCAGCCCCCGCAGAGGCGGGGTCGGGGCTCGCCCACGAGCAGGCCCGCAGCACGTCTGGGTGGTAGCTCTCGTCCAAGAAACGAGAGTAACGGACACAGCCAGACACGTCCCAGCGACTGGAATCCGTTCTTCCGAGCTCGCCGACCCGGGAGGCGTGGACGTGGCCCGGCGCGAGACGGCTCCCGCCGCAGGCCGTCCTGTCCGAGGCTCCGTCCCGCTCCCAGAACCCTTCAGGAGCCCGGGGGAGCAAGACTGCCCTTGGGCCTGAGTGCTGGCCAGAGCCGTCCCTTTACCTTAACCGGTTCCTCTTCAGACACTGGAGACCCTGTAGCCGATTTCCCGTGACGTCCGCTGCCAGGGGCCACCAGCTGAATTTAAGCCCCCGTCTTCGGAACTGTGTCAGATACACCAGGGAGCATCCTCCTCACTCACTCTGCTGCCTGTTCCTAGACCTGACGGCCTTTACCTTTATTTTTAATCTCATTTCTATGACTTCCCATAAACTTCTAAAAATGTTTTTGACACATCAAAAGAATAAATTACAATTTTAAAGCCCCAAATAATATCTCAGAATACTTCAAATCAGACATTCTTGTTTTGTTTCTCCAAAAACACCATGTGCTCTCCTACCTCTGTGCCCTCACCATCCATACAAAACCCTCTGCCCCTTGCCTATCAATTAACCTTTATTTAACTCGAACTTCAGAACCAGTTCACAAGTTGCCCTTCCCTAGAGCCTTCTCTGATTCTGCAAGCCACCTCCCTGCTCTGTTTCCGTGTGCTTTGCTCACACCCGTCATGGAACTGTCCCCTGCCTAACAGAGGGCCTGCGCAGTGCTCAATGTTGCTGACTGCACGCGTGGGACCCTTTCCCTTCTTTCCCCTTTCTCTCTTTCCTTTTCCCTTTCCTTTGTTGGGACAGAAGAGGCTACAAGTGGCGCCTGGGTGGCCCAGCTGGTTATTAAACACCCGTCTCTTGATTTTGGCTCAGGTTATGACCTCAGGGTCCTGAGATCAAGTCCCGTGTCGGGCTCCGTGCTGAGCATGGAGGCTGTCTTAGATTCTTTCTCTCCCTCTTCTTCTCCCCCTCCCCCCTCCATCAAAAAAAGGAAAGAAATAGAGACCACTAAAAGGTCTGCTTATTTGTTTGTTTGTCTCAATCCACAAGCAGCAGCAGTAGCAGCCGATGAGTGAATCAAGTTCATTAAAGAGCCTGTTATAGAACAAACAGACGAGACAGGTGGGGCCAGCGGGTCAGGCTCTACCTCTGCATTTATCTCAGGACCATAAGGTAAAACATCACCCATCATGTTCCCTAGACGCTGAACAAGCCAAGCCCCACGTCTGGTGTGAAACATTCACAGGAGACAGACACAGCCAAATTCTTATACCGTAACCAGAAGGTAAGTAGAGATACCACTGTGATGCTGTACACACACAAAAGGAAAGGAGCCATGGCCAGATCATCTTGCCAGAAACATATATATAACCTGATGTACAAATGTAGTCCTGATGAGATGCCAGAAAGCTCTGGGTCATGGTCATGTTCACCTGAGGTAGGCACACAGAGTACACAGTGGCTGTTTTGGTCTGAAACAACACAACCCTTTCTGGGGGTAACTGCTCATCCCTCCCAAACATGTGCTTCTAGAGGAGGCTGTCGATGATGGGACTCACACGTGCATGCACCCGAACCTACGCACACATTCTGACAAAGACGACTGGGGATGGACCCACGCCGGGCCTCTGGCCATCCTGACAGGGACGCCGTGGGGGCAGCAGAGTGTGAGAGTCCTCCTTCCTCCTATGTAATCAACTGGGAACATGTGACCCCAGCAGGACGGCAACGATGGTCTAGCCAGCTGGAACTGGAGAGAAAGAAGCCAGCTCCCAGAGACCAAGATTCGGTCCCAGCAGCGTTCCAGTCTCCATCCCTCCAGCACTATAGTCACCCAAGGAAATACATTTCTCTTTTTGCCTAAATTAGTTCAAGCTGGGCTTCTGTCACTGGGGGGAAAAAAACCTTCCTACCCACAGTATACTCGACCCCAAGTGCCCCGCTCATCACATGCCCCTTGCTTTCTTCACCAAACAGCCCCTGCCTCCTCACAAAGATGTGCACACGTTACACAGAAATACATCAGCTAGCCACGGCAGCCCAGCAGTCCTCCAGAAGCACCAAGGTTTACATGAATAAGTGAATTATGGAACCACCAACAATGTGTGACACAAGAGGGATAGGTAAATAAATTACAGCATCTCCACCTGATGTAATATTATGCAGCTATTTCAAATGTTTACCAAGAGTAAGTTATAATTTAAAAAAAAAAAAGTGTGTATGGATGGAGAAGGAAGGAAGGAAGGAAGGAAGGAAGGAAGGAAGGAAGGAAGGAAGGAAGGAAAAGAAAAGAAAGAAAAGAAAAGAAAAGAGAAAAGAAAAGAAAAGAAAAAAGAAAAGAAAGAAAAGAAAAAAAGAAAAAAAGAAAAGAAAAGAAAAGAAAAGAAAAGAAAAGAAAAGAAAAGAAAAGAAAAATGGGGGGGGAGACGTATGTGTGTGTCCCCAACCCAATTCTATTGAATGAGCCTGTTTCTAATGACAGTTGGGGGCGGAGGGGACAAGGTATTTTAAACTAAGAGGAAGTTACCCAGCAGTCAGGGAGTAAGAACTGATATGCCAACTGCACCTGTGTGGAAGGACCGTCTTGCCAGTCTTTTCCTTACCTCCTCCGTGCGGCACACAACTCAAGCCCTACTCTTCTCGCTCAACTCAAGTGCCACCTCCCCCCAGAGGGTTTCCCGACTACTCCAATCCCAGGATCTTTTGCACTAATTCTATAGATTTTAAGCTGCCTTGCATTTTGTCAAATATAACATCTCCACCGTTAGAAAAGATAAAACTTTCAGAGGTCACATCTTACACGTGCATCAACATCTAAACCAGGTATACTTGGTGTTCAAAAGCAAACAGGAAACCTATACTTTAATAACGCACAGTAAACTGCTATACTCCAAGATCGCTGGTGGTAGCATACGTTGGGCCAGCCCTCTGCACAAATAATTCGGCAACATGATTAACTAGTATAAAATATTTGTACCATCTGACCTAGTAAACTCACTCAAATCCTAGGAATTCAAGGGGAAATGTCTATATGCCCAAGGATGTTATTGTGGAATCATTTCAACAACCAAACTGTCCCAGAGAGCAGGAAATTAAGTAAAGCAGGTGAAATGTAGTCAGTGAAGAGCGTGCACCATTCAACGCCATCAGGCTGGAGGCCACACTATATGGAGAAATGCCCCTGATAACGTCCAGGATCAAAGAACACAGAACAGTAGTCAGCCTCTAACTGGATTAGGGCCCAGTGGCACCATGTCTGAAGGGTGACACTGAAAACCACAGTCACTGGTGGAACTGTAAGTGACATTTTATGTTTCTAAATTTCCACTACTGTTCCCTTGATGTTCATTAATATTTTTGTTAAAACATATGAATGTTTGCATTTCAATGCTCGTGCCAGTGCCAGCGTCAGGATTTCACACAATGGATCCTGATGACCCCGCCCGTGGCAGCCACTGGAGAGCTACACTGTAGTACCTGGACGCTCCCTCAGACACCTCTACTACAACAACTGTCCGCGCGAGAGAGGTCCTCTGCCCGCCCAGGGTCCCCGAGCAGATCATCCACAACGTGTCAATGATCACTCAGACTTAGGCCCTATCCCACCGAACTGCACCAAGGCGAGGCATCTAGATGTGACTCTCAGGGCAATGAATGTTTAAGTTTAAATACAAGAGAAATTTTTTTTAAGATTTATTTATTTTTTAAAATTTCTTTAAAGATTTATTTGAAATAGTACGAGCAGGTGGAGGGGCAGTGGGAGAGGGAGAGAGAAAACCCTCAAGCAGACTCCCTGCAGAGCACAGAGTCCCAAGTCTAAGCAACTGGCTCTGGATTTCAGCTCTTTCCCTCTCCCTGTGCCCCTCCCCTCCCGCCCCTCCCCTACCCCACTAAATAAATAAATAGATAAGTAAAATCTTTTAAAAATATAAAATAAAAAAATAAACAGACTTGGATGCTTAACTGAATGAGCCACCCCAGTGCCCCTATAATAGAAACTTTCAAAGATAAACTGTATTTTGCCTACCAAATTCAGAATTTTTCAAATGCTATCCAATGTTGAAAAATAGTCTTTAAAAAAGGATCACTCTCATAAAGAGAAACCTGGTACAATCATTCTGGGAAACAATTTGAGTATAGCTATATAATAATGTTTAAATATTCATCCTCTTTGACCCAATAATTATAGCTCTATCTGGAAATAATCAATGGAAAAATATTTACATACAAGGATGTTTGCTATCACACTTGTTATAAAGCAAAAAAAGTTTAACTGGGGTGCCCGAGGGGCTCAGTGGTTGAGCGTCTGCCTTCAGCCCAGGGCGTGACCCCGGGGTCCCAGGATTGAGTCCCACGTCGGGCTCCCCGCAGGGAGCCTGCTTCTCCCTCTGCCTCTGTCTCTGCCTCTCTCTGTGTGTCTCTCGCAAATAAATAAATAAAACCTTAAAAAAGAAAAAGTTTCATGACCTAAACATTCTACCATAAGGGCCTAAATAAACTGTAGCACATCCAAGTGATGAAGTACTATGCTTGCACCAAAAAACAAACAAAAACATGTTTCTGAAGAACACTCATAACATGGCAACATACCAAAAAGAGAACATTCAATTAACAAAAAGCAAGACACAAAACCGCATTTTCAGCTTGATACCAATAGTGTGTGCGTGCGTGTGTGTGTGTGTGTATGAGAGACAGAGAAAGAGAGAATCCCAAGATGATGAGCGAGATATTTTCTTCTTTACATTTTTCAGATTTTTCTAGGTCTTTTGCAGAGACGATCTCCCTAAAACCAGAAACAGCAATCCAGCACCCCAGCCCGACCGCAGCATGCTGCTCACGTGGATGGTGTGGTCTCCTCTGCCCCTGTCACGATGGGCTTCCTCCAAGTCCTTCTCCAGCCGCTCCCTCTCCTGCTGCAGGTCGCTAAGCTCCTGGGTGACCTTCTTAATGTTCCTACGCAGTCTGTGGTTCTCTGCGCTCTTGTTGATGTTTTCTGAGTGCAGCTGTGCCAAAAGCGCCACCTTTTCTAACAGAGCAGCCTCATAATCTTCAGACCCCTGGAAGAGGAAGCAGACAGCGGAGATGAGCTCACTCTGTAGCACATGAAACAGACCAAGAAATCTGTGCTCCTTTTTCGCCTTGGGGTAGGGAGCGGGGAGTTAGGGAAGAAAAAGATTAACGTAGACAACCTCTAGGACCCAAACCACAAAGAACACGTAGATTTTGAAATAACACAGAGTAATGATTATGCCCCCATGTTGATGTGAAGGGGGGAAGAGGCTACAACTGTATAAAAGATGCATTTTTTTTTAAGACAACAAAGAAAAGCACAGAATGTCAGAAACTGCCTTAAGTTGGGTGGGTACATGGGCGATTTTCTTCCTTCACTTCTTTTGAATGTTCTAAGGTTACTGAGCATGTTACTTTTATAATGATTTAAAAAAGAAAAACAACTCCACCAAGTTATCTGTAAAAGGTGGAACACGAAGAGAGCCACCTGAGAAGCAGAGGCGGATCAAGCGCCTGCAAAGCTCGCTGAGGTTGGAGCAGCTCACACCCAAAGTCGCCTGGAGAAACAGAAACGGTCAGTGTGGCAGCTGCATGGCCACCGCGAGCGGCTGTAAATTCAGCAGAGTCCAAGGGTTAATTATGTCCAGAACATCCTTACTTCATTATTACAGTTTAGTAGAAAATACATATGTAATTGTCAAGCATTTGGAAAAAATACTGTAACTCACCAATAACCAAAAAGAGTAAATTATTTTTTAATAAATTAATTTTTTATTGGTGTTCAATTTACCAACATACAGAATAACACCCAGTGCTCATCCCGTCAAGTGCCCCACTCAGTGCCCGTCACCCATTCACCCCCAATCCCCCGCCCTCCTCCCCTCCCACCACCCCTAGTTCGTTTCCCAGAGTTAGGAGTCAAAAAGAGTAAATTAAAACAAGCTTTCATTTAACAAGATTGTTTTAATGAGAATATCCAGTGCTGGCAAACTTACTATGAAGCAACACAATTAATATTTACTTTTTGAGAACTGACCAGGCATCCAGAAGCCCAGAAACACACTGGCAGGAATGTGAATTAGTGTAACTTTCTGTGGACAGATTACATACATCAAGTGTGTGTATACAGGACAGACATGTTCACACTCATCCTGATGATTCCGTTCCCAGGATTCAATCTCAGGAGAAGAATCCAAAACATAAGGGGGGAAAAGCCTTATGCACAAAGTCATCCATCACAGATTTACTTTAACAGGAAAAACGAAGAACCTAAACTGGTAACATGGGGACATTCCAAGTCACAACATGATATGAAAAAATAGAAGATTAAATTTGAATGCTCTAAAAAATAAAATCTATGCAGAGGAGAAAGCCGAGAAAGAAACACATCAAAATGTGAACAGTGTGGCTACATGATCTCCTGATTCCCCATTTTTTTCCTCCTTTCTAGTCTCCCGAAAGAAAATTTGAAGCATATATAATACTAAGGAGAAAATAAACTCTTTTTTTAATCCGTTCTTTGGATTGGACAAAGGCTCATGATTAAAAATTCAAAAGCAAGGGACACATGAGCTGTGAAGGCCACAATTCAGACCATAGGGTAAAGGGAATGGCTCCGGCCTCTTGGCCTTTCCAGGAGACCCAGCTCCACCACCATTGCCGGTCAAGTCCTAGTTGTTAGGAGAGACGGGCTACAGCCACTGTTAATCCTGGAGAAGTGGGGCCATCTCATGTTTCTCCACTGCTATTTAGGACCTTGCAACAGAGAATGAGGAAGAACCCCATTCACATTCCAAAGTGGGTTTTAGAGAAGCTTCTGTTTTACTTTCCCTTAAAAACCAACAATTTTTTTTTTAAAGATTTTACTTATTTATGTGAGAGAGAGCCCAAGAGCAGAGGGAGGGCAGAGGGAAAGGGAGAAGCAGGCTCCCCGCTGAGCAGGGAGCCCCACGTGGGGCTCCATCCCAGGACCCTGGGATCATGACCTGAGCTGAAGGCAGACACTCAATCGACTGAGCCACCCAGGTGCCCTAAAATCAAAAGTTTTAAAAAGAGTAGGAAACCAAGGCCTAAAACAAGGCCTAAAAAAAAGTATCTGGGGCAATGCTTACTTAAATAAACTCAAAAAACAAAAGAAGATAAACAATAATAGGAAAAATGCTCATCTTGAGCAATTTTCAGTTACCTTTTATTAAGCACTGGAGCTAAACCAGGTGCTTTTGCACACACTGTATCTCTATTTCCATGACCAACCCTACAAAGTACTCGTCACTGTCCCTACCTAAGCAACTGAGGCTCAGAATGACGAGCCCGTCACCAGACCATAAGTGATTAAATCTGGGACTCTCCACAGCGCTATACTGCCTCGCCCATTCCAGTGAAGATTCCAATTAACACCAATAAACTAGCAAGAATTAAAACAAGACTGAATTCAAACAAGGGAAGGCTAGAGACAGGAACACCAATTAGGAGCTTGTTAAACACAGGCCAGCCACAGCGACAATTAAAGTAAGCGTTATTATAAAGTGATGAACGTTCTGTGGGTTATCGCGCAAGTAACAATGACAGAGCCTCTTTTAAAAAGTTCAAATTCATCCTCACACCATAAAGATAATTTCCATGTTCAATTTTCCTTAAATGGCCCTTTGAGATACTTTAGAAAGTTTTTTACCTTTTTCTGCACGACACCCTGCTTTCTGAATTCCATGTCATCAGAGGGGTGCTTACAAGCAGGTGGTAAACATTTGGCGCAATTAGACCTACTCAGAAACTCAAGGCCAAACACCGTCTGAGCCAAACCACCCTTCCCCACAGTGCAGACACATGAGGAGTTTAATAGAGACTCACAGAGCCCAGAGTTCAAAGCCCAGTTCTAGCTTTGTGACTTGGGAGGAGTTAACTTTTCTGCAGTTGCGCTTCCTCGTCTGTGAAATCTCTACTTCACACGGCCGTCCTGAAGATTAAACAGGATCACTAAAGTCTCGTGTCCAGGAACGCAGGCTCAACAAATCTAATTCCCCTTCTCCAGCACTTGCATAATCTTCCTTTCCCAATCAAGAGACAATATGGAGAGTTTCTTCAAACTAAAAGCTACTTGCAGAACACCATTAACAGAGAATTTGAAAAATCGACCAAAGGAACTACTGTATTTTAATGCCAGAAGGTAATACTGCCCAACGTTCTTTTTTTTTTTTAATATCTAAGTATTAACAACATTGTTGCAGGTATCAGCTTGAAGGTGGAAGTCTTTTTTTTTTTTCTTTTGTATTTATTCATGCGAGACACAGAGAGAGAGAAGCAGAGATGTAGGCAGAGGGAGAAGCAGGCTCCGTGCAGGGAGCCCGACGCGGGACTCAATGCCGGAACTCGATCCCGGGACCATGGGATCACACCCTGAGCCAAAGGCAGATCCTCAACCATTGAGCCACCCAGGCGTCCCCAACATTGTTTTTTTTTTTTAATACTACCCAACCTAAGGATGAGTTAACAACATTTACTAAATTACGACCTGTGCCCAGATACACGGTCTCGAGTAGTCCTTGTAAGGATTATGTGACCTAAGTGTGATTATCCGCATTTCCCGATGGGTAAGAAGGCTGCGAGAGCTCAAATATCTTGCCCAAGCGATAGTGAAGAGCAGAGTCAAGATTCAAATACATGTCCCACCCCACCATGTTCTCCCCAGTAAAGTAATATGGTTACATACATCCAGTGGACCACCTGAGGCTGTCTGAGAGCATAGGGATAAACACACACACACACACACACACACACACAAGTGCATGTCAAACCGCTGAAATCTGAGTAACAACCATGGACTGTACCAACGCCGACGTCCTGGTTGTGATATCGTTACTAACGTTAGGCAAGACATCACCTTTGGGAGAACCAGAAAAAGTATACAGAAATCTACTGCATGTGAGTCTACAATTATTTCAAAATGAAAATTTTTTAAAAAATGAAAATTTTTAAAAAGGAGTGAATAGATGTATACATACTGTCATGATAAGAATTCTAGATAAAAAAAGATTATAGATTAAAATAGGTATTATGATCCTATCTACTGTTTCAAAGGTTCTATGTAGGGGATCCCTGAGTGGCTCGGCGGTTTGGCGCCTGCCTTCGGCCCAAGGCGTGATCCTGGAGACCCGGGATTGGGTCCCGTGTCGGGCTCCCTGCATGGAGCCTGCTTCTCCCTCTGCCTGAGTCTCTGTCTCTGTGTGTGTGTGTGTATGTGTGTGTGTGTGTGTGTGATGAATAAATGAATAAAATATTTTTTAAAAAAGGTTCTATGTAAGTATAAATAAGCAAAAAGTCAACTCACATCTTTAGACATGACTTTACTGGTGACATCTATCAACCTCTTTCCACTGTCTTAAGTACTTTTTAAATTCCTCCAACGTGCAATTTTACTTTTACAGCTGAGCAGGGAGAGGTATGCACAGGTATACTTTCCAAAAGTTCGCATTAGGCCCCAGAAGACCTACAGAGCACCTGTTTTCGCTAACCAAAAGAAATCAGAGAAGGACCTGCACTTCTATGGAAAAGGCACCAAGTTATATTCGCAGATACAGAGACCAATTCAATGGTTGTCAGAGGAGAAGGGGGGTGAAGAGATGGGCAAAAGAGAGGAATGAGATTAATAAACAGTACGAACTTCCAGTTATAAAAGAGGTCACAAGGGTGTAACTACAGCACAGAGAATACAGTTAATAACACCAGTAACAGCTACGTGTGGTGACAGATGGTAGCTAGATTCATTGTGATCACTTTGTAATACATATAAATGTTGCATCACTATGTTTTACACCTGAAACTTATATAATATTATGTGTCGAGTACACTTCGATTAAAAAAAAAAAAAAAGGGAAAGGGCATTCTGCGTTGGTTTTGCAGCGAGCTATTAGAGGCAGCCTGCACCCGGAGCAGTGAGGGCGGCCCCACCACAAGCCCTCCCTGGAACTACACTGAGCATCTCAAGCCACCAGAGCTCTGAACAGCAGTGTCTTGCAAGCATCTGCTTTATCTTGATTTATTTCGTGTTTCTGTTAGCAGGATGATGTGTGTCCTAAGGTGTCAGAAAAGCCTAAAAAAAGAGAAGTGGTTTTTTAGGTCTGAGAATGCTCAAAAATTTTTCCATGCAAGTTAATGGTAAGTGCTTCTTTGCTTTATGCTATTTTATCTTATGAACATTTCATACGAAACGTCTACTTTTGGATATTGGGGAAAACCTGTATTTCCAATCTGAAAATATGTATTTTTCAATGAGTCCAGAGGTAGCAGCAGGCAGCCGACACTGTGGGCTTCACAGAGTCCCACGTGTGACCAGAATTCACATCTCTGCACTGTGGCAACCCCTCCAAGAATGTGAATATCACACCTGCTGTCTCAATGCCAGGCTTACTGCCATCCCTGTGAACTTTGGCTACTCCACTCAAGCTGCAATTAGCTCAAATCACATGACATCCTGAAAAATCCCACTACATAAAAGAAAATGCATTTTCAAGGGCCCATGCAAATTCAAACTACGTAGACCTTGTAACGAAACAGCCAATATAAGCACACTGTGTGCATTTACTCGTACGCACACACACACACACACAATCAGAACAGCGGCAAAAACACAGATTTTGGAGTCAGGCTTGAGTTCAAGTCCCAACAACCTGCCAAACCAGTAAACCTGCTACCTCTGTGGATGAGGATTAAATGCGCACCCTGGGAACAGCCCAGCAGGCGAGCACAACCCGAGGACTTTGCATAGTTCCTGACCTCTGCTATCTTGCAAGCCAAGAAGCCCGGCCAAGGCTGTGAGTGACAAGACCTCAAAAATCGTTCTGAAAGTCTTTCACCTAGGACTGACAGTTATGAAATTAAGAAGTGTAGGTGATAAATCAGGGTAACAGTGAATGTAGGAGGCTACCTTCTTTCCTTCAAGGCCCAACATAACAAGCACAACATCAACGATTAAAAGGATGTCTGTCTGGTCTCTCTGCTTGTCAACCGCCAACATACTTCTTTCCTCAAGCAGTAGGAAATATCAATGGTTTACTAAGAATTCAGCCTTTAAAACTTGTTATTTTCAAAGCAAGGAGGAAAAAGAAAACCACCTTGGTGCCATCTCAGCTCCACTTCCAACCACACGGTGCGGAAGGCAAATCTGAGATCCCCAGGGAGAGACTTGCCTATGTTTCTAGTGCACCATGATTTAAACCAAACTACTTCAATTATTCTTTCCATGAACCAGAGCTCTGCAAAAGATGAGACGTGGGACATGAATCATAGGAATCAAGCAGTCTTGCATTAGATTTAGCTTCTAACTTCTACTTTATAACCAAAAATACATGGTGGGAGGAAGGGGTGGCAGGGAGAGTTTGAAGCAGTATGGGCTTATTCAGAGGGTGGAACGTCATTGGCTCATCATTAGTAACAGGGATACACTGTAGAGAGAAACTAAAAAGATGGCAAGAATCGCTTCTTGGCCTTTTGGCTAAGATCAAGTGTAGGAAGATGGCAAGAAAATATTAAAATAATTAAAAACACAAAACTAAAATTAAGCAGAAAGGCGGAACATCACGGCAGTGACCAGCGGGAGTCCTTGGAGTACAACGCTGAGGGACAGAAGGGGGAAGGGCAGGTCAGATCATCAAGGTGTGGACGTGACACCTGGCAGGAGGCAGCCGGACTCTAGAAGCCAGGTGAGGGGAGGTAGGGGCGGGGCAGGTGGAAGCACAGGTCTGGGAGTGAGACCGGCTCCGGCGCAAGTCCTGGCTCTCTCCCCTTCTCTCCCCTACCCCCTTCATGGCCCTATGCAAGTCGCTCAACCCCGAGCCCGGGCCCTGACAGCGTCTGCTCCGCGATCTGCTGTACAGAGCCTGTGGGCCAATCCGCACAGGGCCCTGGGCACAGGGCTGGGCACATGGCTTGTGATCCATTCACACCGGCGGTCACTATCAGCAATTACTACACTTGAAGGTGGCCTGCCACCGGCGAGCTGTGTGACAGTGAATAAGCTGCCCACCCTCCTGAGCTTCAAAACCCCCCAAATCCAGCAGAGGCCGACCTACCTTCTCCACAGGGCGGTGAAGATTATGCGGGACGACACATGTCCTGCGGGGTCTGCTGTGGGCACTGAGCGAACGCAGCACTAACGGTGGGGCCGCTGCCACCACCGCCACGATCGCACTGACGAGGCCTGGTGAAGCCTCCAGAGCTGGGAGGGAATGTCTTCCAATGGGACGGCCAACTCCGTCCCTAATGGCCACGCAGGGTTTGCCGGGGTCCTCCCAGCTGCCAAGTCGTGCCCTCAGCAGGGGAAGGACCAAGGGCGTGGCCGCCCGCAAGCCAGGTGACCGCTTACCTGGAGCTTCTGTGTCTGTGCCTCCTGGGGGGCGTCTGTAACTTTCGCAAGGGCAGCACTGAGCTCTTCCATTTCACGGCTAAGGTCTTCCACCTGGGTAAAAGAAGAACAGTGGCCAAGGATGCAACTGGACTCCGCTTGCTGTGCTGTCAGGGCTCTTCCTGCCCAACGGTGCAGCCTCTGATCATGGGCTTCCCGCCTGCCTTCCCGAGGCAGGCGCTCCTCTCTGGAGGGAGACCCTTCCCGCAACCACGAGAGGAGGAGACAACTCCCTGAACTTCAGCATCGGTGGGGCTAGATGAGGTGACGGGGACCGGTGCTAAAGTCACGGCTGCCTGAGCCGAAGCCCGGGACCACGGCTGTCTGTAGAGGCCACCCCCAGCACCCTGGCCTGGCCACCCCCAGAGTCTCTCATCCTGCTGCAGCCCATTCCGCCCGCGGCCACACCCGAGACTTTGCCAGCCCCCGTGGCTGCCCCTCCACCAGGGCCCCAGCAGGGGGCTCAACTCTCAAATCTCACGGTGGTAGATTCCCTGAGTACCGTGAGCCACGTGTCCGCGGCCTCGGACCCTGGTGATCACTCAGAGCCTCCCCTCTTCGGCTTCTTCAGCACCGCTGTCCCTTGGCTCGCTTCGTCCTACGTCCCTTGTGCACTCCTCTCCCCACCCTGAAGAACCGACGTCCCCTGCGTCCCCATCCTCAGCCTTGTTCGTTCCCTTCCACACACGCTGTGAACAGACTCGTCACCACCATCGCCTCACCCACCCTACCGTCCTGCCCTTTTCCATGCTGTCCACTGAGCTGGTGACGCCACCACATCCCAGTCACGGCAGCCAGACGCCCAGAAGTCATCCTCCTCAGCAAACCTCCCCAAATCTACCTCTGATGTAAGATTATTTCTGATTTCGTTGTCTGAGTACGCCCTGCCCCTGGACCCCGTTCAGCAGCGGCCACAGCTCTAACCCAGCCCTTCTAGGCCCTCGTCCTGCTATTGGGCCCTCTGCTCCCACTCTCTCCCTCCTACCATCCACTCTCCAGACTCAGCCCGAGACCCACTAAGATGCAAATGTGATCTGCTTGGTAGAGCCTTCAGTTCCAGGCCACCCACAGCGCCAGAGGTGACTAATTCCACCACCACTGGCCGCCCCAAGCAACCTCTGCGGCTTCTTCTCTGGCCTCCCTGATGTTCTGCACTTGATGCGCAGACAACCGCAAGATGCTTTTGGTTCCACAAACACCATCAGGCTCTCACCTAACATAATGGGTTCACCAGTGTCCTCCTCTCTGCCTCCCCCCCAACCAACTCCTACTCATCCTTCAAGATTCAGCTCAAACTCCTCCCCCTCCAAGCGCCGCCCCACACACATGCCCTGATCTGGATCAGGTCCCCTGCCCCCCCACCTGCACACCCCCTGCACGTCCCCCCCTCACCACACCTTCACTCGGTCTCTCTTCCTCACTGGAGCTGCCAGCAGGGCTGGGGTCTCCTCTCTGTATCTGTGCCTCACTCAGTTACTAAAACAACAGACAGCTACACTAACGAGATAAAATAGCAAGGAACCATTGGCCACAACCCTGGATCCCCAAGGTAACAACCCAGGTAGCTAACAGGTTCATGGTCACGGCCTTGCCTCCCAAAAGTCCTTCATCTCAACTCCACTGTCTTTTAAAAAGACTGGGCACTGGGGACACCCGGGTGGCTCAGTGGTTGAGCGTCTGCCTTGGGCTCAAGTCGTGACCCAGGGTCCCGGGATCGAGTCCTGCGTCAAGCTCCCGGCATGGAGCCTGCTTCTCCCACTCCTCTGCCTGTGTCTCTGCCCCCTCTCTCTCTCTCTCTCTCTCTCTCTATGTCTATCATAAATAAATAAAAATAAATTTAAAATAAATAAATAAATAAATAAATAAATAAATAAATAAAATAAATAAAAAACACAACAAAACTGGGCATTGTCCAATATGGTAGCCACTGGCCACCTGTCGCTGCTGAGCACTTGAAATTTAATTAGTCTGAAATGAGATGTGCTGTAAGCACACTTGCACGTCAGCGCTGACACTAAGATTACAAAGATGCTAAGTACCTCATTATTACTATTGTTTTAATGATAACATTTGGGATATATATATTATTAAAGTCCCTTCCGCTTGTTTCTTCTTGCTTCTGTTACTGCAGCTACTAGAAAACTCAAACACCCACGTGTAAGTCACCCAGTCCTTTGGACAACACTGAAGCTGACATTGCAGAGGAATTTGTGACGGACGGACAAAGGGGCCCTTCCCGCACTCCCTACACTCATCCCAGCTCTCTTATAAGCTCTCCACCTAAAGCTAAAAATTCAGGGTAGGACAGGCCAGCCGCAGAAGCTAATAAAGAAAATCTCACTTCGGGTGTATCAGACACAGCACATACCTCTTTTTCCTTTGACTTTAATGCCATGGTTAGGCCCTGAATGGCTTTATCCCTCTTTAGACTATTTTTCTTTTCTGCAGCAATTTCTCTTTCCTTCTCTCTCAGGTCCTCCTGAAGTGCCTAAATTAGATTAGAAAAAGATTCACTAAGTTGATGCGTTCCAACCAAAATGCACTGTAAATATATCTGTAAGAGCACACTCAAATGCAGTTATTCTATCTTATTCCTGTCACCCTGTGATTAATGTTTCCAAGGAGAGCTGAACGCAGTGGCGGCAGCTCCCAGTGACGTGCTAGCGCTCACGGCAACAGGCTGGGTGAGAAGAAGGGGATCAGATCAGTTAAGACGGTGACAGCTACTCCTGTGGGAAGGACTCCAATGCCTTCTGGAATTTGAATACAGTCACATCAGAGTCTTTGAAACCGTACCAGGTTATTTGGGGGAAATAACAGATCATTAATTTCATTCCTTAATGCTACAAAAGCTAACAGAGAATTTGGTTTGATGGAGACTGAACATACACATTTAGAGTCTGAGTTCATTTCTAAAGATAAGCCTGCTGCCTCCCTCCCGGGCTGTTGGGAGAATCAGGTGAGCAAATGGACGGGAAGCGCCTTCTAAGCCGGCAGGCGCCGTAGAGGCCGGTGCTGACTGCGGGACTCGGAGCGGCGGCAGGCCGGGGTCCCCGCTGGCTCTTCTCCGAGCCCGTCTGAGCCTCACGTGCCGTCCGCACAATGGGAACGCCCGCTCCCCAGAAGGAGTGCCAGGACTGAGCGGCCTTCTCTGAAGTCCTGAAAGCCCGACTGGCACGCACTGGCATTCCCTCGACGACAGCAACCGTCACCCGAACCCTCTATCGCACTCAGAATACAGCAAGAGGCAAGCAGAAATCGCCGATAATTTTTTTAATGGCATCAGCATACCTGGATCCTCTCTTCAAGGCGGTGTCTCTCCTGGCGCTCCATTTGCGCGGCCTGAGAAAAGGCATTAATTGGCACCTGGAAGGGACTCACAATGCAACGGCTCCCCCAGAACGATTAGAACGGGCGTCTCATTTCCTGACTTTTCCCCACCGCCGTGGACGTCATGGACTAAGTGTCCACTACTCTCTGCTGCACCCGAGGTCCCACCCGAGCGAGGAGAAATGTGAAGACACGAGAGCCACGTGGGCTGATGACCAGCCCCACCGACAGTGAACCACGGAGCCGCTGGACTATGGAAAGGGCCAACTGAGCAACGGGGCCCAGGGTTCAAAGGAGGAGCCGGAGATGCGGGCCGACGGCAGCTGGAAAGTAACCGGGGAGGCTGCAGGCCGCACTCACTGCCACGCAACCCTCCCTGAGCATCTAGAACGGCCCACGGTGTGAATGAAGCACACGCGGCAGCCACCCTTGGTCCACCAAAAGCTGGGAGGCCTGTGCTCGGCCCACCTGCCCTTCTCTGCAGCGGGCCGTGGGCCCGGCCTCGTGGGGGGAGAAAGGACCTCTGGGAGGCTCGGGGGCTGGCACTAGGAACCCACCTCCTGGAGCCTAGCAAACTCGAACAACTACGGCAAGCCCGTTTCTAAATTCCACGAGGGGACCGTGCTCCCAACCTCCCAGAGTGGCCAGAAGGATTAAGTGAGGCGGCACGCTGAACAGGCTGCCCAGCCGCCAGGCCCGGCGCAAGGCGGTGCCCTTCCCCACTGCCTGACCAGAGGCAAAACGGGTCCTCGGTTTTATCCCACGAAAACCCAAAGGACGAAAATACAGTCCCCGGGCAACCACAAGGCGACACGCGGTAAGACAGAGGCAAGCGGGTATGGGCTGTTTCCTGAACTGGCTCCGTGGAACCACGCCAGGGCCCCTGACAAAGGAGGCTCCCGCTAGTTCCTCAGCTGCCGGGGAGCTAGTATCTGGGGGAGTCTGCGTGTGACCGCGGGGACTGAGTGTGCGTCCCCTCCGCCCGAGGAGTCGGGGGCTCACCTCGGCTCCTCTCTCCTGTTCCCCCCTCGGAGCAGCAGAGAGTCCTCGGAGCTCTCCAGATGACACTCTCTCACCAGGACATGCCAGCTGAGACTTCTCCTCTTTAAGGCACTGAATTAAAGCTTCTTTGCTCTTCAAAGACAGCTTCAAGTCCTCAATCAGTCTAAAAGCGAACAAAATTTAAATATTAATTCTAAGCTGTTCTCTTAGCTCAGCGGAGCAGGAGGAGGCAGGAAATGGGGCCAGACATCTTCAAAGTAGACATGTCCGATGACTGAACAGAAATGGAATCGCGTCGTGCAGGCCGGAGAGCAAGGGCCAGAATTCGCGGGACGTTAACAGTCCCCTCACCTCCAGCCTGGCCCTGGTGGATCCAGCCTCCGAGCTCCCAGACTACGGTCGGGTCAAGCCACCCCCTCGCTCAGACTTCCAAGAGCCCCCACTGTTGACAGCAGTGTCAGCCCCACTGACAGCAGCGGACGAGGAGGTTTTTGGCTAAGCATTTTCTCTTCCAAAGAAATCAAGCACTGAAGCCTGAACAAACACGGCCGACAAGGCACAACCGTCCCTGCGAGGGGGCAAAACCAGCACCTCTCTCCCTGGCTTCTCGGGGCACAGTTTAAAATGCACAGACTTTCCAGATAAAGGCCAAAGCTGGTGAGCAAGGCGTTCAAGGGCCTAGCTTTTAGGGCCTCGAAGCTCAGAGGCCCTGCTGGCAGCTTCAGGTTCTTCTTTCGGAGGCGCCACCCGCTCCCTCAGCACCCAGGAGCCTCACTTCCAGCTCTCTCCCCAAGCCCAGCCGCGTGTGCCCCCAGACTCGTGCTCACACCCGTGCCTCCACCTAGAATGCCCTGCACGACTCCATCCCCACTGCCCACTAGTTCACACCCGTCACCCCTCCCGTGACCTCCCCTCGAGGAAACTGTGCCAAGCACACCCCGAGGGCCTCCCTTGCGCAGAGCTGAACACCGTCTCCGGGCCACCAACTTACACCCCCGACCATGGCCAAGTTATCTGACCTCAGCCGTAAGACGGCTCGCTTGCGTGGATTAGACACAAAACCTCTAACGCGGCCTAACATACCTCCAGGCTTACAGCATAACTCCACAAATGACAGCTGCTATAATTATTACCCTTTTTTAACATTCAACGATTAGCATTTTGTCAGCGAACCCTCAGAAGAGCCTCCGTGTAGCCGAGCCTCGAAAGCAACCTGAACGGGAGGAAGAGCAGAGGCTCGGGACGCAGGCTCCCAGGGTGAAGGGGAAGAGTCAGCTAAAAGTACTTCAAAGCGGCTGGCAACGCACTGTTGCTGGGGCCTGAATGTCCGTGGCCCCCCAAAGTTCAAGCACGGAAATCCTGGTGGGGCTTCGGGACGAGAGTAGGTCACGCGGGTGGAACTCATGCGTGCGAGCGGCGCCTTACAAATGAGGCTCCAGCAAGATGCCTCCCCTCCCCCGCGGGACGCAGCGAGAGGTCTGCAGGCCACCCGCGTCCGCCAGCCTCTGAACTGTAAGAAAGAAATTCCTCTCGTCTGAGCTTCCCCATCCGTGGTCCCTCGTGAGGGCACCTGGGCGGGCTAGACAACGAGGCACAGAGGGCCCGGCCGCCCCAGCGCAGAGCCCCCGGGCCCCGGACAGAGGCGCGACACTGCCCTCTAGGGCCCTACTCTGGACGCAGCGCACGACCGGCTGGAGAGGTAAAAAGTCACGAAGCCAACACTTGAGGCAGCCTTGCGGGGTCGCACGGGACTTCCACTTGGACCAAGCTGGTCCGTGTCTGGTTGGCAAGGAGCAAGGCAGGCCTGTGGGACGTGTGGCCGACCGGAGCCCGGGCGCATCTACAGGAGCGGCCTCCACCCAGGAGTGGCCTCCACCCCGGCCCAGTCTTGCCACACTTTCCAGGCTCTCAAAAGGAGCTGGAAATCCAAAGTTTTACATGAAACTAGATTTCTTTAGAAAAAATAGTAGCAACGAATTCAGACTTTTAAAAGTACTGTGTAGGGCAGCCCGGGGGTCTCAGCGGTTAAGCACCACCTTCAGCCCAGGGCCTGATCCTGGAGACCCGGGATTGAGTCCCACGTCGGGCTCCCTGCATGGAGCCTGCTTCTCCCTCTGCCTGTGTCTCTGCCTCTCTCTCTCTCTGTCTGTGTGCCTCTCATGAATAAATAAGTAAAATCTTTAAAAATAAATAAATAAATAAATGAATGAATGAATGAATGAATGAATGTACTGTGTAGACCAACTAAAACATATCTGGTGGCCACATGTGACCTACAGGACTCCTCGGTGTTAGCCGCCTTCACCAGACGCACGCCAAGGTCGCACTGCAGGACGTCACGTAGCTAAAGCACTCACCTTTCAAAAAGGTGAAGGGAGCCCAGAGAGACCGCAGCAGCGCTGCACCGGGCAAGGGCCCCGCCCCGCAACAGGCCGGGGTGCCCTGCACATCCGGATCTATCTCAGGGCTGGCCCACGCACCCCATCCCAGACCTGCTGGCAGCTCACCTCCTGACCTCCCCGGAGCTCCTCGGCAGCCCGGCCTGCAGGGAGGGCACACAGGACCCTGGTCCCGCGGGACACAAGTCCGGAGCCGGCATCTGGCTGCCGCACTGGTCCTTGGAGTGTGGCTGGCGCACACGTGCCCCCGACAGAGAGCCGACCGGGCAGTACCGACAAATCAGGTTCTGCGCCTCTCCAGCCAGGCCTGTGGGAAACCCCAGATGCAGCCCCTGGCAGCGCCCCGAGCGGACGCCCCGCACAAGGAGAGCCCCCGCCTACACATCTACACCACACTAAGTACTCAGCAAGCTCCAATTCTCCCCAAATTCCCTCTTGCAAAAAGAGGAGAAGCCAAGCCTCTGCGGCACATGCTGACAGAGGCCCCTTTCCTCAATGATTCCCTGCTTGGTGCCAGGCTCGCACCTTTCTTTGCATGTGCCCTCCCTGCCCCACGCCCAAGCACAGCTGATCACCTCCTCCCTTCGGTCACAGCACAGAACCCTGAACTTACCTCTAACACCAATCATGACACTTTTTTTCCACATCTGTCCCCTCCCCCACACTGGGAGCGCCATATAAGGAAGACACTGCTTATCTCCCCACCCCTGGCACCCCACCCAAGGTCATGCTCAGTAGCTGGTCAAGGAATAAACTATATCTCCTTTAATCTAGCCTTAATCCACATCCTCAAGCACCTTCTAGCCTCTACTCTTGGAGGGATCCATGATCCCTCTACCCAACGTGTCCCAACTGAAAGCTTATCTTCCCACTCTCCCTACTGAAAAACATCTGCTCTTTCTCCCTTTCTTTCCCCAAACTCAGCACACTGCACCGTCATGCCACAGTTGTTCATGCTCAAAACCTGGGTGAGGAGGAGGTATCTCTGCAGCCCTTCCCCTCATCCCCAAACCCATCAATGATGAAGCCCTTCAAGCCATCATGTCAATTCTACCTTCTAAACATCTCTGCTGGAGAACACTCCAAGCCAGTTCCGTCAGCTCAGTCCTGCTCACCATGATGCGTCGTCTGGACTTCTCCAACAGCCCCAAGAGCAGTCTTCCCACCCAGCCCCACCGCCAACCCATCCTCCAGGGGCAGCCAGAAGGATGGCTCTGAATTATAGTCTGACCCTGACACTACCCCAACTCCTACCCTTAACTCATCAGCAGTTTGTCACATGCCCTGAAGACAAATCCCAAACTATTCAACAAGCCCACGTGATCTGGCCAGCTTCCCTCTCCTCATCGCTTCCCACCTCCCTTCCAGAACACAACTCTCCAGCCACACTACTGTCAGTTCCTGGGTCATGCTCTGTGCCCTCCGGCCTCTGAACTTCCCAATGCGGGGAACACGATTTCTTCCTCCAAGTAACTCCTCCTTTATCCTCACACTTCCACTGAGAAGCCTTTCCTAATCCCTCTAAACAATCTTAGAAAGATTATGTTAACCAGCACTTATCCATCTGGCCCTTCTCACTCTGTTCCTGCCCTCCACCCTCCCCACCTAGCTAGATGACAAGCATATGCCTTGACATAAGGTCCCTTGGCAGAGGGACCAGTCTGTACCATTCATACCTGTACTCTAACCACCACTTATTGAGCAAAAGATGCTCAGGAAGTATTTGTTGGACAAAGGGCATAATGACCCAACAGACCAAGGAACTGACTGCTGAGCATCTGCTGGGACCCCAGCAGGGCCCTTCTAATCCACTCTCACCCACGATCACCTCTCAGACCCACCCCTAGCCCTCTCCCTTCTTCTCTCTTCATCGGCACCAGGAATTGTCTTTTCTTGTTTGGTGGCTGCCCCCACACACATTGTAGTCTCTTCCCTGGGTTCCCTCTTTCCAATTTAACAGCAGGAGACCTGCAGGTTCCCCAGGAAAGACAAACCTATAAACCTCCGAAGGGCTTCAAGGCTCATCAGTTGGGAGAGATACAAGGGGACGTATAAATAATTTGTATGGAAAAGGATTCCAGACTCTCTCGCAGCCTGCAAAGGCTGCTACCCTGTAGGGGGAGGCCCAGCAAAACAAAACAGAACAAAATAAATGGCCCATCCAGGAAAGCTTCTCCTCCTAGCCACGTAATTGAGAAAAACACTCATTCACTCAACCCTGAGGTCCTATTCCTCACAGAGAACTCTGTTTCCTGACTCCTCCTGAGATTCATCCCAAAACTTCAGTTTTCCAGATCAAAGCTAAGAAAAGGTTGTAGTGCACTAAATAAGTACTAGTTCCTCCAGAAACTGAAGCTAGGACCCTGAGTAAGTGGAAGCCATGCCTCTCCCTCACAATCTACTCATTCCTCTTTTATAGATAATCCTAAAAAATCATGACAACAAGTTGCAGACTTGAATCTCTAAAGGTGGTATGGAGGCAGAAAGAGAAGCAAAAAGCAGTTGGGGAGCACGGGCAACTCAGCACCAGAACCCAAACAACACGGTGGGCCCATCAATCACAAGTCACTGAGCAACCAAAACAAAAGGAACCAGAGTCAGTATCCTCTATTTAAGGAAATAGGAAAAAAACTAGATCATTTGCTTTGGAACAATTTCTGTCAAATTCCAAACGAGCTTGGCTCCTCAATGGATAGGTCACAGGTTAGCCAGAAGTTTCACTTAGTTTATACAACCTTCTACCTAGTGACCATCAAAGCAAGGCAAGAGTAGCAAAATGTGAGGATCACGAGAAAGCAGAAAATCTCAACTCTCTCCTGACCAGTTTTGATCAAAGTTTGGTCGTAAGACCCGAGCACTAAAGAGTGCCTAAAGGCCCTACGGCCCATCCACTTCTCCGGACTGGGCGGCACCCATTTTATTCCTGGACCGACAGACAGCCCTGTCTTGGTCTACACTTTTTCGGCCCATTGCACTGCACTAACGTGGGCCCTCGGCCGGGATTAAACACACGATGAGGAGCGAGTGGGAGGCTCAGTCAGGTGCGCGTCTGCCTTCAGCTCAGGTCATGACGCTGGGGTCCTGGGACTGCGCCCTGCACCGGGCTCGCTGCTCAGCACGAGTCTGCCCCTCGCCTTCCCCGTGCCCTCCCCACCCCCACCCCCACTTATGCCCTCTTTCAGCCTCTCACTCTCAAATAAATAAAACCTTTTAAAAGAAAAAAAAAAAAACACGATGATAAACAGGTCACACGAAACTCACTGGCATCCATTGTGGGGATGTAATCACTTACTGTTCCCTCTGGGAAGAGTCACAAGAGAATTTTCTCCCCAACAATGTCAAGTAAGACTGGGCTTCTCCTGCGCTACTGGCTCATTTTCTCTTGGGAGCAATGTGACTCTTGTGTTCATCAAGACTGTTTTTCTCTCTTTCCTCTGCTTACCCGGAAGCTTACTACGGAACTAAAGGCTACATTTCGTATCTGAACAGACCTTATCAGCAGAAGTTTCTACCTAGAATTCTGTCCCTGTCCTCATACCGCTACCCTAGTCCTTGTCCTTCCATCCTGATCTTACTCCAGGTCTTCTCACCGTGGGGGGAACAAGCAGAGAAAGGAAGGATCAAAGAGGAAGGGAACAACCTTTCCGCCAGGCTGCCCGATTAAGGACCATCAGTGAGTCGCAGAGATAAGCGCCAGACCTGTCTTTCTGCTCCAGGACGACAGCCATGTCCACGTCCCCCTCGTGCCTCTTCTTCATCTCTGAAAGCTTGTTTTCCAAGCTCAGCCGAAGAGCCTTCTCTGTTTCCGTCCCCGCAAAGGCCTTTTCCAGTTCTGCTTGGGCAGCTTTCACATCCTAAAGTTAAATTAAATGCATTTGATGCAATTTTTCAATACAATTGGGAACATTTTGAAAGGAAATTGGATTAAAATATAAATATTTATGACTTTTTCTCCGGCACATTTCCCCTCCCTGAATTGTACTATACATGGGGAGAATCAGTAATAAATACATTTGCCAGCCATTTTTCCCTCTTGTATCCTGAAGAGTAATAGGCATTTCCAATGGAAAAGACTCAAGTCTACAAAAACTGTACTTCTGGATTTGAAAAATCAGATCAATATTTACAGCTTCAATGAGAACAAGAAGAAATGTGCCTCTCAATACTTAAACATACATAAATTCCAGAGTCCCCCTAATCTCCATACAAATTCATCCCACACCCCACCCCCCCTCCCTATTTCTCTTAAGATGATGACTACACAATTCTCAAGAACATTTTCTACATCTCCAAGGTGACGTCGGTGGTGAAAAAAACCACGTTCTTCCTGAGAGCTCAGAGAGGCCTACCAAAAAATTATCTAACTCACGCAGGCAGTGCCCTCGCTGGGGCGAAGCACCCCGGTGCTCAGGAGTGACCTGGGGTAGATCCGGATCTCCAAGTGCCCACGGCCTCTGATTACATCACAAAGGTAAAAGTCGAATCCAACTGGGTTCAAACCCAGCTTTCCTGATGATTTGCCGTGGGACACTGGGTAGTCCCTTAGCCTCTCTGAGCCCGAGCTCATCTGTACGACAGGGATCACCACCATCCCACCAAGGAGTTGCTCCGACGCTCCGTCCGATGCCTGCCCCATCACAGGAAGCTCAGAAACAGGCTGCTTCCTCCTCCCTGCCCTTTCCCTCCGCGGGGCCTTCCCCGCCACTGCTCCCACTTGGGTGGGGGAGAAAGCCTCTCCTCCCCACGAGGCTTGCCTGGCAATCTCATGGAGAGCTGGGACAAACCATTCCCCAATATTCTGAGACAACACACAAAACCTATTTAGTGAGTGCCTGTTACATGCCAGGCTTTGAGCAAGGAGCTTTATTTATCTTTGTTCCTTACCTAACCCTAAAAAGTTATGTGCCGAGAGACACACTGCAGCAGTTTAGAAGGCAGGTTCTACGGCCGGAGCTCCCGGCATTACTGCCTGTGTGACCTTGAGCAAGGGGCTTGGCCACTCTGTGCCCGGCGCATGTGTCTGTTTTTAAAAAGAATGATAAAAGTATTAACCTTCCAGGCTTACTGACAGGATGACCTGAATGGATGACGAATAGGCTGAGGGGGCCTCACACTCGCAGGCCCCGAGGCTGCCAGGACCACTGCCGTTAGGACAATCACTACTGCAAAGCAGACGTCACCAGCCTCCCTTTACAGATGCAGAGGCAGAGGCTCGGAGAGGGACGGGGCCAATAAGCGACAGAGCAGAGGGCAGGCCCAGCACCGTGTGGCAGCCACACGGGCACCCTACAACACGGGCACCCTACAACAGCCCTTCCGGGGAACACTGGGAACGTGGGGTTGGAGGACTCCTGTTGCGGTACCGGCTCCACGGCTTATGACAAAGCCTCAGCTCCTCGCCCTCAGAGCGGTCCCTAGCCGGTACTTTGGACCTAGGATCTACACAGCCCCATGGGGCTGGTGTGAACACCATGAATGGAAAGACCACTGTTAGCTGCAAAGTGCAGCACCAGTGCATCTCCCTTTTGTTTCCAGAAGTGCTTTGTGGGGCTGCTCCTCCTGGCATGGAGAAGAGCCAGGTTTCGGGTGCAGAAAGGGAAATGGCGTAAGAGCCTTCAAAGACCAAGAATGAAATAACTAGTGTCACTTAATACTAGCTGCATGTGGACGGAAACTTTTACCTTCTAGGGGACAGGATTTTTTTAGCCAAGACACATCCTGCCTCCCATCATGGTGACAGGAACACAGGAAGCACCTGAGATCGAGCAGGAGAAGCCACATGTGGTGCCCCCCACCCAAGAAAAGGCATTCGGTGAACAGCGGGGTAACGGGGGTTGGAGGCCAGGTGCCAGGGATGGGGCCGCGTGGCCACACAACAGCCCACAAATTGGAATCCACTTCCAGGCTTTGCGCGTGTTAGGTGAGTCACTTCCCCGCGCCGAGCCTCGGTTTCCTCCTCTGTAAAACCAAAGGACTGAACTAGGTAAGAAGAGCACAGGCTTTAAAATCAGCAGCCACGGAGACTGGAATCCAGGACCAAACTTAGACTACTGAGTCTGTACTTCGCTGTCCTCGTCTGCAGGAGGTAAGGGTACAAATTCTACACACAAAGCACCTAAGACAAGGCCTTAGGAACCCACGAGATGACCCATAAGGGTGGCTCCTCTTTCTGCTGAAACTCTGAACGTTTAGGGAAAAAGGAACAAAATTCTGTCCCCTGCCCCCCCCCCCCCCCCGCCCTCACTATTAACCCACTGTCAGAACACAGTCTCCTCGGCGTTTCCAGACTTGCCTCTTCTAAATGGAATATTCTTTTGGTTAGGAGATCTTCGACCTGCTGCACCTTCTTCTGAGCGTCTTCTTTCACCCGCTGAACTTCGGAGCCGCCCCTTTCAGCCAGGCTCTCAACGGCTTTGCTGCAAAAAGGGGCAAAGGTGTAAAATCCACACGGGGGACAGCTGGACGGGGATTTCAATGGCCCCAGAGAGACAAGGAATATCTGTTCGTCACTTCTCCCACAAACCCGTGTTTTTTTTAATCTTTGTAATTCAAAAATATAGTGCAATATATGAATGTATCAAATCAACCGACATGGACACCTTAAACTCCTACGTTACATGTCAACTACACCCCAGCTTAAAATACATATATGTAAACACAAATTAGGAAAGGAGAATCATCTATAATCTTACCAGTCAGAATAACTAAGTGAATATTTTAGCACACAGCCTTTCAGAGATTTTCTACAAAAAGAGAATCGTGTATGTATGACCTGATTTTAACACTTAAAACACTATAAACATCCTTCTGTGTCAATAAACATAAATCTCTTGTCATTTTTAAAGGCTACATGTTAATTCACTGTGTAAAATATACTGTAATATATTAAATCCCCTGTTTTTTTATTTGAAGTACAGTTGACATGCCTCAATCTTCTATTTTTAAAACATTCAGATGGAGGGGATCCCTGGGTGGCTCAGCGGTTTAGCGCCGCCTTCAGTCCAGAGTGTGATCCTGGAGCCCCGGGATCGAGTCCCGCATTGGGCTCCCCGCATGGAGCCTGCTTCTCCCTCTGCCTGTGTCCCTGCCTCTCTCTCTCTATCTCTCATGAGCAAATAAATAAAATATTTTTTAAAAAAATAAAAATAAAAATAAAGAATAAAACATTCAGATGGAAAAAAAAATTTAGATTTCTGATTTTACATGTTTGTCTGAAAATACTTGTAAAGCACAGTTCCCGGGCACAAAGTACTCAAACAAATGTTAATGTTATTATTTGTTGTATTATAAACAACACTACAATAAAAGCATCCTTGTATGTATGCTACCCAGTGACTTCCTGGGGTCAATTCCTACAAGGGGAATTACTGGGTGAAAGGGGGGGCACACTTGGAAGACGTCTGAGAGCTACTGCCAAATTTCCCACCAGGAAACGTCCAAAAAATTACCCCTCCGCCAGAGGCAGGAGACGGGGAGAGCTGGGCTGACAAACCGACGTGCGAAGGAGCAGCATGCCACAAAAATAAACCTGAAGGATCCAGGGCCTTTATCACCATCTTTTGGCAACCAGAGGGGAAAGCATTTTACATACGGCATGGTCCATCTGTGAGCACTGGCTACCACTTAGGGCATGAAGAGAGGGGCCTGTGCAAGCAACCCACGCTCCGTCAAACGCGGAGTTCGCACAGCTGTGGCACCACAGACCGTTCCATCCACTGGACCGAGTGGTGGGGATGCAACACCAAAATCAGACACAGGACCACAACCACGGACACCTTTCGTTCTGGTTCTCCTCAAAAGAAAAACAGCGTCAGATACGAATTTGTGAGACATACACTCAGAGCAGTTCTCATCAGATTTCTAAAACGATTGCAGGGTTCTAGGAGGCAGGATAATAAAGGAAATGGCTCCACCTAAAGCTGATTTCTCGGAAAAACTGCAACAGAACAAATCCATTCACCACCAGCCTCCCATGCCCTACTTTAGGGGCATATAAAATGTTCCCACCCCAGAGCCAAGTGAGCGGCACTCACATGTACAGGCCATGTGAGCTGTTGACTGAGAACAATGGAAAGTCAAGAGGGCCGCACTTGCTGTCCAAGTCTCAAACATGAGCTGCCTGCAAATAAAGACTTCATTCATATCCTGCTTCTTTCACCAAGAAGCCTTCAGAAGGCCCCAGTGTCATGACATCATTTTAATGGAATTCAACGTGAACAACTGAAAGAACGAACACGGACTCTGATGCTTGAACAGATTTGCTTCCTCACTCGTCCTCTATTACGTCCTCAGTGTGCCTCGGGTAAATTACTCTTAAACCTCAGTTTCCTCAGCTGAAGAATGACCGGCCTGCCTCTTAGCATGAACGTGCTAACACCTGTGGCGGCCTCGGCACGGGGCCCCTCCGTCTCCGGTCTGGGTGCCGCCTGCTGTCCCTGGGGCCCCCACAGCCCCTGCCGAGATGCTGGGAGAGGCCTGTCCGTCCCTGCGAGCTGACAACAGCTCATCCTCTGGCCAGAATGAAGGCCACCACTGCCACCCCCGACTAACGCCCCGAAATGTCCTCGGCCCCCACCCCTCGGCTCACTTCTCCCGCGGGGCTGTCTGGAGTCCACAGGGACCCAGTCATTTCTATCACGCCTCGAAAGGTCGTACATGTGGCTGAAAGAATTCTGGACTGGAGGCTTTCCCCCCTGAGCCCTGGCTATGGGACTTTTCCGGTCCTGAGTTCCCACTAATCACCCTGAGTGTCTTGGCCCTTGGGCTTTAGAGCCTCCTCCCCCGACCCTCAGCCCAACCCTTGCCCAGTGAGGGCAAATACACCGTCTCCTTTCTATCGGCTCAGATGGAGCCTGGCTGTTTTATAGATGGAAACACATACGTTGTCAAGAGGCGGACTACAATTTTTAACAAGTACTGGTATTACTCAGTTTGTTTGCATTTTAGTTATACCAATAAAATATATTCCCAATAATAAATGTTCCAACTTTTCATTTATCATCTTTGTATTTTACAGTTACTGTAGCAATAAAATTTATACTCAGCAGTATGGTGCAATTTTCCTCTACTAATGGAATTATTATTTTTGTTTGTGTTTTAAAGCTACAGAGTTAAAATTTACTCCCGACAGTATGTCTGCTTTGTTTTTAATGTCCCCTCATCGTAACTGATAAATACAACAACGAGAGCCAGCACACATACGTGTTTTCTCCACAACAGGGCACAGTGGGCTCTGGAGCCAGACCCATCCCAGCTCTGTTACCAAACCAGGCTCCCCAGCTCCCCAGAGCCCCAGCCATCTCCGTACTCGAACGGGACTACAGGCCACCTCGCAGCAGGGGGACACCGACAGAGCAGGCCAGGCGGCAGGCGCAGGCTGTGGGCAAAGGAGGGTCTCCATAAACGCCAGTTCATCCCCCGTCTCTCTTACAGAATCTGGGCCAACAGACAAGACAGAGAGCACGACCTACGGCGAGGAAAGGGTGGGACAAAGTGGTCTCATCCAGCATTCCACTCGACACAAAAAAGAATCTTCTATAAATACCACCCCACTACCCCGTTTAACTGTCAACACTTCCTCTTGAGCCTTTCCATTCTAATTATAGTTCATGAGAAAAAGCAGGGGCTTTCCTGGGCTAGGTCCCACATCTCCCACCTGCCTCCACCCCGCCGCCCCCCAAAACAACCATGAAAGTGTAAAAGGGAGTTGAGGGCATTAATAAAGGTGTTTTTCCACCACAGGGATGTACCCTCACACGCTTGTAGGTGCTGAACAGCTGGGGTGAAGGGAAAGGCACAGTCAGCAGGAAGGTGGCAGGCACCGTGCTGTCCCACGGCAGGCAAGGCGCAGAGGCCCCGCAAGGAGGAACGGCTGAGAAGCCCCACGTTCCGCTAAGGGAGACGAGGCTCATGGCCTTACAAGAGATGAAAGAATACGAAACCAGTGCTGGAGCAGAAGTTAGGGGCTCGTGCTCAAACGCCAGCTTCGACCATCCCGCAGAAGGGGTGTTCGTCACGCTCCTTCCCTTCTCCAGGCCTGATCCCCCCAAACTGAGGGTTTCCTCAGGCTCAGCCTAGCTCCCAGGAGATGATGGCACGCAAACGGAGGCAAGTGTTTTATCAACCGCAAAGTACTGGGGGCGCCTGGGGGCTCAGTAAGTGTGCAACTGTCGAGGTCAGCTCAGGTGGTGACCTCGGGGTCATGGGACCGAGCCCCGCGTCAGGCTCCGGCCTGGGCGTGGAGCCTGCCCGAGATTCAAACTGCAGAGCACGGCCCACCTACGAGTGTGACGATTTGCCAGAGAAGCTGGCGAGGAGACTGCAAGGTGGGCTCCAGGCAGCCATGTGCCACCCGCCAATAATGGGAGGCACGCAACGGGGGGACACGAGGCAGAGGCGGCGGCCAGGGCAAGCTGCAGCAGCAGGAACAGGGCACTTCTGGTGTCTGTGAGCTGCGGGCGGGAGAGAGAGCCGGGGTGGAGAGCGGGAGCCATCACGTCATCGTGAACATTCTTAAACAGGGCCCGTGACCTGAACCCTTAACCTAGGCGTCAGCCCAGACATCTGCCTTCCCATCCACTACCAAGCCACGCGGACTCCGCTCGGCGAACGCCCCTCTGCCGCGCCCTCCACGTCTACCACCGACCCTCACCCTCACCGGAGCTGCCAGACGAGCCCGACCCCCCTGCCTCCCCGGTGCCCTGTCTACGAAGCACTTCCCACTCAGCAGCCGGGGACCTCTACGCGACTCCACTCTGTGTCCGCTGCTCAAAACCCACGACTGCGCTCCACTGACCTTGGGAGAACCTCTGCTGTGGCCTCAAGACCCTGCAGGACGTGTTTCCTCAGAGCTACACGCGCAGCAGTCAATTCCTACGGCTTCCTCGCATCCCCCCTGAGAACTCCGTCCTCGGGACCCCTTCCTTGGACACATCTCTATTTGCAGATCTGCTCCGACCACCCGTCTTCTCAGGGCTCTCTTCCCACTCTGTACTCACATGCTGATTATTCCAAGGATTTCCTCGACACCACCCCTCCGCGTGTCTGTCTGGATCACACTGCAGCCCCAGGAACCTAGGCCAGTGCAGCACACAGAAGCTGCTTAAGAAATCTCTTCTGTGTAAGTTAATAAAACCAGTCAGAACTAAAAAGGTCTGCTGGGGCAGTGTGGGGATCCGCACGTACAAACACGTGCACGAGCCCTGAAAACCTCCTGCCCCGCGTGTGCTACAAAGGGAGCCCGCAGCCTTCCTGAGTTTGGGTTCCGTGCGTACGTGCCTGCTGCCAAGTCCTAGCTAAGGCCCACAGCAGGCAGCGCGCTGAGGACGAAACAGACCAAATTCAAACTCTACTACTGACTTCCAGACTTGGTAAAGCGGATTTGACTTCCTGCCAGAGAAATGATGTGCTTCAAAAAACAAAACAAAACAAAAAAAATAGCAACAGCAACCAAAAAACCAAAAACATATTTACTATTATTCACTCACACTCATTCATTCACTCGCTCATTCAGAAAATACCATGTGTACAAGGTCGCCATAATTCGGAAAAGCCTGAACCCAGGAGCCCCTAGTGTCCCCAAAGCCAGCGGCAGCCCAACTCCCAGCAGCTGGCCGTGTGGCAATGGGAGGAATCCACGGCCTGGCCCAGAGCGGAGCAGCTCGGTCCCAATAAGCCAACGACCCCATGCTCCTGGCCCAGCAGATCCAGCGGCTCGGCTCCCAGGACAAGTGATGCATTTCCACAAGAGCTTTCAGCCAGATCCTTGGTGGGTCAGCCCGGAGAGGTCTTACCCCTTGCTCGCTAGGCGAAGCTCTGTGCACTCTGGTGTCCCACTGGAGCCCCGCTGGACTCCCCTCTGTCACTGCGCCTCCATGAGGCTCCAGGGGTGCTAGGGAGCTCACCAGCCTGCCGAGCTGCCGAAGTGAGGGGAGGTCTCGTTGCAAATTCCCAGTGTACGGCACAATTACCGAACACGTGTTTAGGAATGAATGGACAACTACGGAGCCACAGACTGTATCCTCTAAACTGGGCTTATTGTTCAATATATATTTAAGTTAATTATGTGACTAAAATAATAGTTTTCAAATATGTTTCAAGCAGGACACCTCTCTGAAACAAAATATTACAAGAAACCCCAGTGCACTGGACAGATACAAAACGAGTTACTCTGATTAAAGCCCTACCCTCGGCCCCCCAGCCTCACTCACCACAGGAGTCCCTCAGGATCTGGGGCTCTCACAGCAATGAAAATGAACGAGCTACTGCTAGAAGTGAGGACGTGGACGAATCGCACAAGTATATGGTGGGGAAGGAGGCCAGGCGCCAAAGGGTGTGTGTATAGTGTACGATTCCATTCCTATAAAGTTCAAAAATGGGCAGAACGAAGCACAGGGGTTATCCTGGTGGAGAAGGATAAGCTCTGGGAGCACAAAGGGGACTTCTGGGGGTGGGGGTGCTCATGTTCTGGTTTTTGATCTGGATGGTGGCCCATGGAACCGTGTGCGCTTAGTGAAAAGTCATCATGCTGTACACTTAGGAGGGGAACGTTTTCCCCCAAGTGAATTACACTTCAAAAGTCTGCTGAAGACGAATTAAATAAAAATGATCACCTCCTGGGAGTCCTCAGGGCCTGGCGGGTTCTCAGGGCCCAGCCAACAACCGGCTGAGAAAGCACCAGGCTGTGGTTTACGGGCCCACCCGGCCTCCGGTACCAGGCCCCCGGGCGCCCTGCAAGCTTGACAGATGACAGGTACTCACGAGGCTTTGATGAGCAGCTGCTCTCTCTCCTGGAGCTCCCGCTTCAGACTCTCTACTTCCACCTTGAGTTCGATGTTCTTCCGGGCATGATCAGGAGAGAAAAGGAACAGTGTAAAATACGGGACCCATGACTGTCTGCGGTGGGGAAGCGGCTTTCAGCACAGACTCACTTACAGGATGCTTCTAATGGGCAGATGCTAGATTCAAGACCTCATTAGCCTCAGGGCACAGGGAGAAGGGAATTATTAAACACTGGTGGTCTCCAAAGAAAGCCCTGGATTTCTCAAGACTTGGAACAATTATGTAAATTCTCCAAGCTTCTAACAGCCAGTGCATTCAAACACTGAGGCATAAATGTCATACAAGTGAGGCTGATTTAAAAATTGTTTGCCCTCCGCCAAGCAAATTTACAAGCAATTCTGCAGTTTGCTTTTACCATTCCAAAGCAATTACTTCTGGTTGTTTACAATCATGGCAGTGGGAACGTGGTACAGCTTCAAAAAAAATAAATAAAACCTGTGGACAGGTAAGTGGGAGGGCACATCGCTGCCCACCTCGTTTCAGTGTAAGATTCCAGGGCTCTTAGGAAAGAGCCGCGACTGCACGGGGCAAGGTGTCTATAAGGACTCCAGCGCTCTCCAGCCAACCATCCTAGTCACACATGGCCTCGGGCTTCTAACTCACGGGAGAACCCGAAGACTGAGCCTCCGGCAAACAGGCTGCAATGTGAGACAGCGGGGCAGTGGGGGGCTTCTGCCCAAACTGGTCCACGGATGTATCCAACAAAGCACTACAGGAACTCATGCTGTGGAGACTGGCCTCTGAGTGTGTAGTTTGCACGGGACTGCTATAAAACCAAGATTTCCCTGAAATCTTGCTCCTGTTTTCATAATTCACATCAATTTTACATCCTACTCCATAATACATGCTTATTATTTTAAACAAGAATCACATTCCCAGTAAAATTTACAATCTCAGTGGACATGTCTCCCACCTTTCTGCCAACAGCCCTAGGGGCACGAGGACCCCAGCATGAGAAGCCAGCCAGAATGAAAACCAATCCGTTAATGAGGACATGGGTTCAAATTCTGCCTCCCCTCCTTATACCAGGAGGAAACCATCCCAAGTCAGTGGCTGCTCATTTACTCATCCTTTCACATCACAGAAATATACCAATCACCCGTAAGAAGCCAAGTATGGGGCCATGCGCGGAGGACACGGTGGTACACAGGGGAGACACAGCCCCCGCCTTCCGGCTAGCATCAACTAGGAAACTAGAAGCACGAGCCTATAATTGTCCTTGGAAATACAAGTCCAGTAGGTAAGAAAGCAAAGCTTCTCCTTTCAGGCCACTCATGCATCAAATGAACAATATAAGCCCCCTTGACGTGGGGGATTTGAGGAGCAAACGAGCTAACAGATGAGAGGAGCCTAGCAGACAGGGCTCAAAATTGTTATTTTCTTCAGTGTTAGCAATGGCAACTAAACAAGTCATCTGTGAGGCCGAACATTTTCTAAAAGAAGCTGATCTTTGCATAAAGGACACTGCATGCCAGTGCATCGGTCTCCGACTGGTTTTGTGAAGACCCTTCAGAGGATAACTCATCTGCTCTAAGAAGGGCAGAGAATTTCTAAGTAGGAACTGACACCAGATAATCTAAACTGCTTTCTGACGAACTAACTGGCACCTCAACCCATGAATCTAAAAGGATGGAGGGCTAATGTGTCCACTAGTCTATTTTTCTCAAGCCCAATACCTCAAGTTATAAACTTACACACGTGGCAATCAGTACCCAAACCAAAAATCAAGATCCCAATTAAGCTGAAAATGGAATATCACAATAAAAGAGAATGAAGAAGTCTTAAACCACTAAGGAAAGATATCCAAGATACTGTTAAAGAAAAATGCAAGGTGCAGAACAGAATGTGCCTGCATTTCTGTAAAAGGGGGATTTATACAAACACACACACACACACACACACACTTGCTCGTATATAAATAAAATTCCTCTGCATAAATAATTAATAACATTGGTTAGATCTGGGGAACTAGGAGACAAGGATGGATGAAAGTCTTAAGTGTATTCCTTTGATGCTTTTTGAATTTTGAGCCATGTACACTTATCTAAAAACTTGAAATAAAAGTACAATTAAATCAGGTCATCTAAGCAGACTGCGTAAAAAAAAAAAAAAAAAAAGCTAAACAGCATAGTACAATTAGGTCAGCAGGCCTACATTCAAAATCCACCTCTCATAGTAGCTATACGACATCAGGCAGGTTACTGATCTTCCCTGAACTTCAGTGTCCTCTTCTGCAAGATGAGGATAATCTCCATTGCACAGGGCTGTCTTGAGAATTAAAATAAGATGTACAAATGCCCAGGACAGTGCCAGACACAGAGCAAGCAATTACACTTTGGCTCCCTATCGCCCTAGAAGTATGTAACCATACTTACATATAAAATGTTTTAGGCTATTGGTTTTTCCTTCAAACTGTGATTGCATCTTCACTCCCTTCCAGAAAAGGGGACACCCTCATTGCCTTTTCACTCTCACATTAAAGGGGAAAAAAAAAAAAAAAAACTGTCTTATGGGACAAGGGAGCTTTTTAATTCTTGCAAAGGCTCAGAAGTACAATACAATCCCTATTCAAGCCTGTTTAAGTTCATGTGCTAACCCCAAATAGAGGTCCTTCTTCCCCTTCAAAAGTTTCTACTGGTGCAAACTTCAGAAGAGAAAAGATGGAATAATTCCCAGGCCAAGGGCTAACCTATTGGAGAAAGCCAAAAAATGGGCACTGAAATATTGTTTATACTCATGTCCTTTCAAGAAAGCCAAGTTCTGTTTTCTACTTTGAAGGCAGAGGCCCCCAGGTCAAGACTTCAGACGGAAACAGACGTTTTTCTGACAGTTACAAGTACGTCCACGAGGAACACAGAAGAGTCACAGCACAGAAAACTGACAGTCCTAACTCTGGGCTGCCAAGGGAAGCTCAGTAAGACAATGATGACAACTGTCAAGCACTGACTGTGTGCTGGGGCTCTTCATCTGTCATCTCGTTTTAATCCACACAAATAACTCTGTGACAGAGGGATTATCACCTCCCTCTGAAAGCAAGCCCAGAGAGCTGAGGTAACCTGCCTATGGCCACGCGAGTTAGCTGGTAACAGGAATTACCTGGAATCTGCAACTAGTTGGTAACACGACTTACCAACTAACACGAGTTACTTGGTAACAGTAGTTACCTGGACTCTACAATTCCAAAGACATTTCACCACTTCACTGCTTTCATCTAAATTATAAATAATTAAGAAAAGGCAACTGAGATAAATAAAGACAGTAAATCAGAATTTGGATTTTAAAAAGGGAGAAAAGATTCCCTTAAAATTAATCTCGTATCTCTTTGCTTAATATTAAGATCATCCTATTGTCTTTATGCTGCCCATAATCAATTCAAATTAAATGAAAGCAGCTCTGTCTATTCAAGCTAACTGAGAACAAATATTAATCAAATTTCTGCTGGGAAGGACTACAAGCAAAGACACCGGGGGTGGCAGTGAGAAGTGGGACCTCACAGTTTTATAGATGTGTTCGGTGGGGCCATCAAATTCCTGTTGCATTCTTTCCTCCAGGAAATAGATGCGGAGCTTTAGATTAAAGTTTTCTTTCTTCAATTCAGTGATTTGCTGGAAAATAAGCACAGAAGGGTTATCGAAAGCAAGGTCTAAACCATGGTGCCTGCATTAATCCCCATAGCTCCTAAGGCTACAAATGGACTGAAATGTTAACTACAGAAGACTTACCTCTGCTGCAACTGTACCAACCCAGGAGTAAGTGGTTCTCACTAGCCAAATTTAAGACAAGCTGAGCACTGGAATGGATACTGACTGAGGAAAGAATTCATGTCTCCACACTGATAATAAGTAAGGAAAGAAAGAAAAGAAAGAAAACGAAAGGAAAGTATGAGGCAAATCTCTTCTTTACACAAGAAATCCAGTTAGTAAATGTAGAAGCATAAAAGGAGCAGAAAAATCACCATTCTACAACCACTATGGTAACCACTGCTTCAGGTAAGAATCAGCAGTGCTAAAAGCATCAGATAGAAGATCATTGGAGAACATGCTATTCACCCAGCTTCAGATATTACCCCACAGATGGCTTATTAATTACAAAAGGAAAAGATACTGTTACTATTTATCTTAAAATTTACTTATTTGAGAGAGAGAGAAAAGAGAGGGAAGTGGAGGAGGGAGAAAGAAAATCTCAAACAGACTCCTCCCACTGAGGAGCACAGAGCCTGACATGGGGTTTGATCCCGTGACCCTGAGATCATGCCCTGAGCCAAAATCAAGAGTTGTATGCTTAACCAACTGAGCCACCCAGGTGCCCTGGTATCATTACAATTTAGAAATCCAGTAGACACTACTGGATTTATCCCTAAATCAAGGGAATATATATATATCACCAGTGGTGGGGCAAACCGACATACTGTCCTTCCTGAAATAAATCATTGAATGCAAGCAATTTCATTTAAAAAGTTCCTGCCTGTCACTTTTTCCCTGCATCAGACAAATCCAAATATAAGGACATTTGCAAAATAACAGGCTTGAACTCTTCAAAAATCTTAATGACAATCTTAAAGTAAAAATGGTTGGGGAACTCTTTTAAATAAATGGAAGTAAGGGAGGCACGATTACGAAGTGCAATGAAATCATACAATAAATACTGAATTTAAAAAAGCTCCATAAGGATAAGTGGGGGGATTGAATAACAATTTTGCATTAGGTAATAGTATTATGATTTTGCAAGAGAATGTCCTAAGAAAAAGATACACACTAATGTCCTTAAGGATGCTGTCATATGTCTGCAATTAATTCTCTAATGAGTAGGGAGAGACAGAAAAAAAGAATAAAGCAAATGTGGCAAAATATTAATCAATGAATCTAGATGTAGAACATATGGTTGGCTGTTGTGCTATTTTATAACTTTCCCTAGGTTCACTTTACTTATTCACGGATATGCCCATAGATATCATGGGTCATAAAACAAAATTTAACAAATTTAAAAGAACTGAAATCAAACCATGCTCTCTGACCATAATAAACTTAAGCTAGAAATCAATAAAAGAAAGAAGCTGGAAAATCCCCAAATACTTAGAAATTAAACAACACATTTCTAAACAATCCACGGGTTAGAGAGGAAATCTCAAAGGAAATCAGAAGATATTCTGAATTAAATGAAAATGCAAACATATCAAAATTTGTAGGATATAGTTAAAGTGGTGACTGGGGAAAACTTATACTGTTAAATGTGTTAGAAAACAAGAAAGGTTTGGGGACACCTAGGTGGCTCAGCAGTTGAGCGCCTGCCTTCGGCCCAGGACATGATCCTGGGGTCCAGGGATCGAGTCCCGCATCAGGCTCCTTGCATGGAGCCTGCTTCTCCTCCCTCTGCCTGTGTCTCTGCCTCTATCTCTGTGTCTCTCATGAATGAATAAATAAAATCTTGAAAAGAAAAGAAAAGAAAGAAAAGAAAAGAAAAGGTCTCAAATCAACAATCTAAGTTTCTACCTTAAAAAGCTATAGTAAGAGCAAAATAAACCCAAAGCAAGCAAAATGACTGATATGCTAAATATAAGGGCAGAAAACAATAAGATGGAAAGCAGAAAAACAACAGGAAAAAAATCTATTTAAAAAGATGGTTCTTTCAAATGATTGATGAAATTTATATACCTCTAACAAGACTGCAAAAAAAGAGAGAGAGAGAGAGAGAGAGAGAAGACATAAATTACCAATATCAAACAAAAGAGAGGTTATCACTACAGACCCCTCAGCAATTAAAGGGATAATAAGAGAAAAATGCATACCACTCTATACACATAAACTGGACAACTTATATGAAATAACACCATTCTGTGAAAAGCATAAATTATCAAAATTCACTAAAGAAAAAAATAACCAGAAGAATCTTGTATCTGTTTTATTTTTTTATTTTTATTTTTATTTTTATTTTTTGTATCTGTTTTAAAACTTGAATATGTAGGGATGCCTGGGTGGCTCAGTAGTTGAGCATCTGCCTTTGGCTCAGGGTGTGATCCCGGGGTCCTGGGATCAAGTCTCACATCGGACTCCCTTCAAGGAGCCTGCTTCTCTCTCTCCTTTGTCTCTGCCTCTCTCTGTGTCTCACTGAATAAATAAAATCTTTAAAAAAAATAAAAGTTGAATATGTAATTAAAACCCTTCCAGAGGGTAGCCCGGGTGGCTCAGCCGTTTAGCGCCGCCTTCAGCCCCGGGTGTGATCCTGGAGACCCAGGATAAGTCCCACATCAGGCTCCCTGCATGGAGCCTGCTTCTCCCTCTGCTTGTGTCGCTGCCTCTCTCTCTCTCTCTCTCTCTCTCCCTGTGTTGTCGCTCATGAATAAATAAATAAAATCTTAAAAATAATAAAAACCCTTCCAGAAAAGAAAATTCCAAAACAAGATGATTTCAGTAGCAATTTCTACCAAATATTTAAAGAAGAAATAATGCTATTTCTACACAACCTTTTCCAGAAAACAGAGGTATGGGAACTTTCCCACTTCATTTTATGAAGGCAATATTACCCCAATACCAAAACCAGACAAAAACATTATGAGAAAACTATAGATTAGGCCATCCATGAACACAGATGGAAAATCCTCAACTAAATTTTAGCAAATAAAAAAATACAATACATTAATGCATCATGAGTGGGATTTATCCCAGGAATCTAGGGCTAATTCAGCATTCAAAAGTCAATTCATGTAATCCACCAGACTAAAAAACTAAGAAGAAAAAAATATATACAATCGTATCAACGGACACAGAAAAGCATCTGACAAACCCAACAGCCACTCAAGATAAGTAGTCAGTAAACTAGGAATTAAAGGAAACTTACTTAATCTGCTAAAGGGTATCTACAAAAAGCCTATACGTTTACAACAACATATTCAATTAAAGATGGAAAACATTACTCCCCTAACATTAGGAACAAGGAAAGGACATACACTCTCACAATTCCTATTCAACACTGCATTTGAAGTCCTACACAGTGTAATACAGTGAGGCTGAAAAAGGATAAAAGGCCTCCATTTTGGAAAGGAAGAAATAAAACCATCTTTATCTGAAGACAATATGATTATTTATGTAGAAAATCACAAGGAATCTACAAAAAAGATCCCAGAATTTGTGAGTTTAATAAAGTAAATATGCAAATATCAGCATATTTCAATAAATTAGCAACAATTGAAAACTGAAGCTTTTTTACAGAGCATTTTATAATACCTCCACAAAATGTAAATTTATAAATATAAATCTAATAAAACATTATGTATCCGTAAGACCACAAAATGCTGAAGAAATCAAGAACCTAAATAAGTGAAGAGATTTACCAAATTCATGGATTCGAAGACCATACAAAAAATAAGGATGTCAATTCTCTCCAAACTGGTCTATAGATTTAACATAATCCCAACCAAAATGTCCACAGGATTTCTTGTAGGTAGAAACAAAGCTGATTATAAAATTTATATGGAACAGTAAAAGAGCTGGACAGGTGAAAACAACTTTGAAAAAGACCAACCAAACAGACTACATAAATAGACCCATGCAATTACAACTCATTGATTTTTGACAAAGCTGCTATTAACCTTAAAAATGAAACTGCCAGTTCTTGTAATGGCAAAAGATGGGTTTATTCAGGAACAGCAGAGAACTGCGATCCAGGACAAGCAAGCGGTAGCAAAACTTAGGCCAGTCCAGAGAACAGAGGCAAGAAAGGCTGTTTTACAGAGGGAAGGGGGAAGTCAGGAAGTCCACCCACTGGAGTAAACCGGGAGCCAAAAGGGAGGTGGCCTCTCATCGGGTGGCAGTCTCTGGTTGGCTGCGCTGTTGCCGGGGGACTAAGAAACCTTCCTTCCTCCTGCTGCCATAGCAAAGCCCTATCAACGTATGGCTGAGACTGACAAGTGACAGGGCTGAAAGCTCCCTCTGCGGGCCTCCAACTCCATTCTAAACAAGGTTTGCCCTTTATTAATTTTCACAGTTACAAACAGAAGTTAGTGGAGAAAGGATAGTCTTTTCACTTTCGACAAATGCCATGGGAACAACTGGACATCTATCTACAAAATAATAAACCTGATCTAATGATTAGACATCTATTTACCAAAAAATGAACCTCAATCTATCACACGTTAAACAAGTATTAACTGAAATTAGATCCCAGATCTCAATGTAAAATATAAAATTATCTAACTTTTAGAAGAATACGTAGGGGGAAATCCTTGGGACCTAGAGCTAGGCAGAGTTCTTACTATAACACCAAGGCCATGATCCATTTAAAAAAATTTCTTATCAAAAAAAAAAAAATTTCTTATCAATAAATTGGGCTTTGTCAGTATTTAAAACATTTGCTTTGAAAAACATTGTAAAGAGAATGATTAGACAAGCTACCTACTGGGAGAAAATATATGCAAGTCACAAATCCAACACAGGAACTGTATCTAGAATACATAAATAACTCCCAAAATGTAGTCATAAGAAAACCATCCAATTAAAAAAAAAAAAAAAAAAAGAATAGGGCAAAAACTTTCAAAGGAATTTCAGAGGGCATACAGATGACAATCACAAAAAAAAAGATTTACAACATCTTCAGTCATTAGGAAAACATAAATTAAAACGACAATGAGTTTTAGTACCTATCAGAATGGCTAAAAAATTTTTTTAACTGAGAATACCAAATGCTGATGAGGATGTGGAACAAATGGAATCCTCATACTCTGTTGATGGGAATACAAAATGGCACAACCACTCTGCGTAACAGTGTGGCAGTTTCTTACAAAAACAGAAAATCTAAGAAAATAAAAATAAAAAAAAATAAAAAAATAAAAAAATAAAAAAACAGAAAATCTACACTTACCATATGATTCAGCAATTCCAGGCCCAGGTATTTACCCTAGAGGAATGGAAACCTACATTCACCCAAAAACCTATACAAATGTTTATTAGAGTTTTAATAAGAACCATCAAAACCTGGAAGGACCCCAAATGTTCTCCAAAAGGTGAATGCCTAAAGTGTATATCCATATGATGGACTAATACTCCGTAACTATGATACACACAGCAACACGAATGAATTTCAAAGACCTTACAGTAAGGGAAAGAAGTCAGCCTCAAAAGATTACATTACTTTGTGATGCCATTTATAAGGCATCTGGAAAAAGAAAAATTATAGGGACTGAGACCAGAGCATTAGTTGCCAGGGGTTTGGGGTAAAGAGAGGGTTTGACCACAAAGAGACAACACATGAGAATTTTTTGGCATTATGGAATGTTCTGTATTCTAATTGACGTGATGGTTACATGAGCCTATAACTGTACACACACATACCAAAAAAAAAAGATATATATATATACATATATATATATCTTGATTATGACACCTTACATTTGTCACCGCTCATCCAACACTTAAAACTGGTGAATTTTGTTCATGTCAATTATATCTCAATAAAGTTGATTTAAAAATAACTAAAATGAAATATAGTAAAATAGTAATAGCTGTACTTGAATCTTAATACATCCACATTGGAGTGGTTTTCCAGAATTTAAAAAAAAAAATCATTGGTAAGAGCATATAATACATATTTTTATGACTGGATAAAAGAAAATGCTAAGCAGATTCTGCATCAAACTGTCCTTGGCTCTCTTGTTAACACTTAAGTTTTCAGTTTTGTTGCTAACAAGAACAGCACCAGAAACAATTGGTAAGTTCATTAAAGCCTCCCTTTAAATGTTTTAAGGAAACAGCACATAAAACATTCATTCAAACAAAAAAGTCTACTGCACCAGATGCTTCCTATAAAGAGAAACCTTATTCTATTACTCAGCTACCAATAAAATATTTATGGAGGTTGCTCAGAATACCTGCATTGTATACACTGCTACAATTCTTAGCACACTTGAAAGAATATTTGTCCTATTTATAGGTAAAGGAGTTTTAAACAAAACAAGAGAACAGTAAATCAGCCTTGACAAGGTTAATGCAAACCCCAGACGGGCCCAAGTGAACCCAATGAAATACTGGCACCATCCTTCCCACAACAACGCCAGCCCCGTTCTCCACTTAATCCCACTTTCCTCATGAGGTTCTCTCTAAGTCCATCACGTCGGACGGGGGACCCTTCTAAATGTTTCCACCAGCCCTCCGCTCTCTTCATCACAGCACCTATCGCACTGCATTATGGCAGCTGGTAATCTCTTCTAACCAAGTCATCTCCGAGAGACTGGGAGCCACACTTACCTTGTACGTTCTACTCTGAAACGTAAGAGACAGTTACTAAATGCCCAATGGCTGGCTGTTTGGACACATTTAAGAACTTCTTAGGGCACCTAGGTGGCTCGGCCACTTGAGCGTCCAACCCTTGGTTTCGGCGTGGGTCATGATCCTGGCGTTCTAGGACTGAGCCTCACATCGGGCTCCACACTCAGTGGGGAGTCGGCTTGAGATTCTCTCTCCCTCTCCCTCTGCCCACCTCCCCATTGACTTCCTCAGTCTCTCTCATTCTCTCTGAAGGCAATGTGATGTAAGGAGAGCCCCACAGGCCTCAGATTCAGGTCTGGCTCACATCACACCACTGATTTAGGACCATCGCTCTTAGAACTAAACTCCCTGCCACAGGCACAGAGAGTGGTATGGTCTGGCCCCTGCCCCTGCTCCAGCCTCATTACCATCCTTTCCCTCAGGTACCAGGTTCCCACCTCACCGGCCTCCTCTCTGGTCCTCAGGTACGCCAAGCCCGTCTGTCTGCTCAGCCCTCCCTGGAGCACTTGTCGGGTGCTGCGGCCCCATGCTTTCCATCTCAGCTCAGAGGCCCGTCCAAACTACCCAATCCAAAGTGGGCCCCATCTCTATGATCGCCAAGTCACTCTTGAACACATAACTTAATTTTCTTGCTAGAACTTTTCACAATCTGCACTCCTTTATTTACATATCTATTACTTATTATCACGCTGATTATATGAATATATCCCACTTTTTGAGGATAGGGACACTATCTATCTGTTCGTGGCTATTTCCCTTGAGGCGTTAGCATGGTGTCTGGAATGCAGTGGACGCTCCATCAACATCGTTAAATGAGTGAATAAATGGATGAATGAATACAATCCAGACCACCCTACTAGGTGCATGACCTTAGTCAAGCTCATTTTTGTGTGTGCCTCAATTCCTTTTATAGATTAAAGGAATACCTATCTCAGAGACCCACTACAAGATTAAAAGAAATTGATTGGAATTTTTGGTATTGTGCCTAGCACGGCATAAAAATTTAAGATATATTAATATTCTTGTCATTTGTATTTTTTTCCCTTTAAGAGGATCAAATTCAGTAAGAAAAAAAAAAAGCCTCAAGCTGGAAAAACTGAAAACAGCTTACCATACAGGAGGAATAAATACCCCTAAAATAAAACCCACCAAATACGACTTAGAAACTTAATGCTGAAATGTAAGCTAATACACGGGCTGTACTTTGCCACACCCCAGCCCTCAGAACCCCAGGACTGCTGTGGAACTGCAGACATCCGAAATGGGAATCATCCCAACGTGATTATGGGTGGTGCCTCCCAAAGCTGGAGGGAGGCTCAGTGGCAGGACAGATTCTGAAGGAGCCGCTGTAAGTCTGGCTCCCTCCCACCCCCACTGCCCGTCAAAAGCCTCCCCTGGCCTAGCGCTCCAGTCAGGAAGGGAAGAAAAACAAAATCCAGTAACATAAAAGAGAATCAGGGCAACTCCAACCAGGCCCACCGCTCCCGAAACCTAAACAAGGCTCCTAACTCTGGTGACCAGTTTCAGCAGCCTGCAAGCCTGGGACCCCAAAGCTGAAGCTCACCACACCCCCCACCCCCAACCCTGATCATCTGGGCTCAAGGCAGCAAGGGCTAAGAGCAAGGGCCCTGGGGTCACTGGAAATAGACTGAACTCCCAGTGCTACCACTCGTGAGCCATGTGACCTCGGGAAAATTATTTGACATCTTTGGGCCACTGTTGGCTCATCCATAAAATAAGGATAAACCTCAGTTACCTCATGGGAGCGTCGTGGCAACGGCAGGAGCTACAGCTCCTGGCAGAGCCGCACACTGGGCAGGCAGGAGACTGAGGACGGCTTTTAAAGGGCTCCTGTCGGGCAGCCCGGGTGGCCCAGCGGTTTAGCACCACCTTCAGCCCAGGGCGTGACCCTGGAGTCCCGGGAGCCTGCTTCTCCCTCTGCCTGTGTCTCTATCTGTCTGTCTCTCTCTCTCTCTCTGTCTCTCATGAATAAATAAAAGTAAAAATCTTTTTAAAAATCTATAAAAAATAAATAAGGGGCTCCTGTCCCGCTCAAGCACTCCATAAGCAGGTCTCCGGGCCACCATCAGGTTTCTTTCATGCTCTTTGAAAGTCCTCCCAAAAACCACGACCTCTTGCCGCCCCACGTGCATCTCTGCTTCACGGCACTGCCTGCGAGATCGATTTGCCAGCAGCTAGGCGAGGTTCGTAACGCGAGGCCGGCACTTTGGAATCAGTTTCTGATTCCAACACTCTCACCCTCGTGTCCTCAAATCACAAAAAGAGTTACTAGGCAAACATCTGCTCATCCACAAACAATACTGCAGCCATAAGAGAACTTAGGAACTGCGCCCCACGCAAGACCTGGAATGGGACTCCATTACGAAGTCAACTCTTCTTACACTCTTCAGCCTCGTGCTCTATCTCACACATTGTTCATGTGGTTGCACAATTACAGGAGATTATCAGGTGAAATGACTGCTCCAGGTTCCACTGGACCGGTCACAGCCGACCATCTGGCCGCTGCTCTCCTGGGCACTCCTGGATTCCGGTCTCGTGGAAAGCACACAGGCTCGACGTTGCCTTCTCAGAGGTTCTCCGCGCACCACGCTCAGGCAAGTCATGTGCTCTCTCCAACCGCGTCTGTGGGACACCTCCCTCGGGAACAGGTTGCAAGACCAAGAGATAACATGTAAAATATCATCCCCTTGCTCCTAATTTCTCACAATTGTACACGATGTGGCAACAAGCAGCTCCACGCACAGCTTTTTCCTTCCACTGGGTTGTCTCCCCGGGACAAATGTCCCCGAGACCAGTATTGGGCTCAAGAGGAATACCGTGTTTACGACCATCCAATTCTCTTTCTAAATGGGCTTCAAAAGACTGTGCACATGGACACCGCCCGGCCCAGTGCCTAGCCGGGTCCCGGAGGGTGAGAACACACGGCGCTCCACCGGGAGCAGGGGGCCGGGCTGAGCCCTTAGCACGCGTGCCCCCTGCCCTGGGCGCTGAGCACCCCCGGCCGCCAGCCACCCGCAGGCCCGTGTGAGCACAGCAGCCCCGGCTCCCCTGCGCAGCCGGCCCGGCCGGCACTACTGCTCGCTCTCTCGCGCCCCCACCCCAAGCCCGAGTGCCCCAACCACCGCCGCAGCCACCCCACCTGCTCTCCACACCACACACAAGGGAACCCCAACGGACGGGTCCATGTTCTCAGAAAAGATGATACACTGATTTAGTCAACAAGTATTTATCAAGCGCCCGCCATCCTGCAGGTGAGGTGCTGAGAACCAGGGGTACAGTAGAAGAGAGGCCCATGAAGCAAATGCACAAATAAAACACATAATTACAGTCATAAGATCCACAGTGCAGAAGTGCTGAGTGCCTATTACCAGAGAATGGGGGTCTCGAGCGAGCTGGGGAAGGAATTAGGGACGGCCCCTCCATCGAGGTCACTTTAAAGCTGAGACGTGAAGGTTGGGAGGCCTGCCCTTCAAGGACAGGGAGAAAGGGGATTCCAGGCAGAGGGAAGGGCACACAAGAAGGTCCCACCCATGTGGGTTGGTGAGAGCGGCCCCTGCAGGACCACGGGGGAGCCCAGCACACAGGCCAGGACTCTGGGAGCCACTCCACCAAGCTCACGGGTCACGTAGTGGCAGAGCAACACCGACGGCCCGACCCTGGTCATTCCCCAGTCCATCCGTACCTGCACACCATGGTGCCTGCAAAGCTTCCCAGGCAGCACAGACGCCGGGGGTGTGGATGACGGGGGTTATTCTCTGGTCATAAGTGACTCACCACAGACAGGTCGCACAACACAGCTGGCCGTGCAATCCTCCTAGATGAAACACCGAATTTGACCAACTGCCTCAGCTAAGACCAGGAATTTCCAACAAAAAGGAGTAAGAGCCCGGCTACAAGAACACCAGCACCTGAGAGCAGGTGGGTGCGAGACAAGAGCAGCAGAATTTACCCTAAGGGCCTAATCTCCTAACTATAAAATGACACACGCAGGAGGATACTCATCGAAGCTTTGTAGGAGTGAAAAAATAGAAACAACCTGGACTGTCCCACAGGAAGGGATTATGTAAACTACGTTTCAAGCCCTTCCCTTACTTAGATCCAAGTCTCTACCAACTACGGGTCATTAAATAATGCTGTCCACCAGTATTAACAGGGATGGAAAGCTACGCAGGTCATTCCCTGCCCAGAAGGTCACAGAAAAAGCCTGAATCAAACTCTTCTATGTAAGGTAAGATAGCTACGTGGACTAGATACGTGGATCCAGGTTCTGGGTCTTCCCCACTCACCCAAAAACTTCTGCGAGTGACAGAGAACCGAGGGACCCTGGAGTCCAGGGTGCTCACACCACAGCACAGCTCCTTACGGGACGCTGCCTGCCTGGCTGCTCGGGGGCAGCGGCCCCACCACATTGCGGCTGGGAAGGGCCAGCAGCACGGGCCCCCCCGAAGGTCAAACGGCCCGGCCGGCGCCTCTCCCCGGGCCTGTGCTCCCGGTGACCGTCGCCTCAGCGTGTGAAGGTACGAGACCATGGATCGCCAGTTTGAAGACCCAAAAGAAGGCCGGCGGCTGTCACCCACTGGCGCCAGGGCCCGCCCGGACAGCGGAGGGGGCAGGAAAGGCTGCCGTGCGGAAGACCTCCTCCCAGCCTCCCTGGGCTTCAGACGCCTCTGGGCCAAACATAGGGACGGGGTGAGCTCCGGGGTCGGGGACCCTGCCCGCCTTCTCGGCCCCTCCCGCCCACAGCCCGCTGCCCCGGCGTCACCCCCCAGCAGCCCCTCACAGCCACCACCAGGCTGGCCGCTCCCTCCTCGCACCACCAATCCCGGGCTCTTTTAGGAGCACGATTCTGGTCCTTTCCTTCCCAGGCTAACTTCCACCGCCGGCTACCCTTCATCTTCAAGACAAGGGTCAACCAAGGCAGTGTAACACAGCAGACCCTCGACCCCTGCCTTCTTCAGGGGCCTCGCAGGTCTCAGGACCCCCGCCGCAGCCTCCCTCCAGCCAAAAGGAGCTTAGAATGCCCTCAACTCCCCGCACCCTGCACGCCTCTCGCGGCCCTTCCCCGCCTGAGTCCCTGTGCCTGGGATGCTCTCCTGGTCCTCTCACCTTGGCTAATCCCCACCTGTCCCTGATGACCCATCTCAAGGAACACTTCCTCCAGGGGGGCTTCCCTGCATTCCCCCCCCCCCCGTGCCCCCAGCACCCTCCTCACCTCTCACTGCACTGTCTTCCTACCCATCTTCCCAACCAGGCTGCGAGGCTCCCGCCAGGGAAACTCACCGGGTCCCCATCTACCACGGACTTCCTAGCCCCCGGCCAGGCACAGGCCATATATATTTGAAAATATTTATCACTGAACAGATGAATTCTGAGCCAAACCAGAAACCGGATGTCTTGCTAGACCTTAGCTAATAGACCCTGACGTTCAGTTTCCCAGCGTGAGACCAGCCTAAGAGGAATCATGAGTCTCCCTTTAAATCAAAGGTTACTCTAGCCCTTCCCCAATATGCACGCTGACGGTAACATTAGCGTCCGACTGACGCCAGGAGCATTTCCGGTAAGCATCCCACAGAAAGTTCAGGCCGCCTCTACAGACATCGTGCACTTACTGGCTCAGGCCAAACGGAACATTTCAGTGACTCATAAAGACTTGAAAGGGAGACACTGAGAACACTGTGGTCATTTCAATTTCAACAGCAGAACTTGCTCTGGAAAATGCTACAATAAAAAATATTAATGCCATAAAAACCGAACAGCAGCCGAAGGACCACAGTCATAAAGAAAAAACATAAATCCTAAAACAGATCAGCATAGGAGGCTCCCTCTCGCCTTCAAGAAGAAAACAGTGTTTAGGTCATCGGGAGCCCATCCGGAGAAGGGCGCCTTGAACCACGTGGCAGCGGAGACAAAAGACCGCGGACATGACAACGGAGAGGAGGGGGGACCGCGAGCAGCAGCATGAACTCGCGCTCCCACCTTCCGCTCGTTCAGGTCCCACCTGGCCCCCAGCAGCAGCAACTGGTGTCGCGAGTGGCAAAGACAGAGGACAGAGGGGAGCCCGTGAGGAGCGAGCCCCGGGCGGCCCGGCTGCAGAGCCCAGGGTCCCCAGCAGGCTCAGGTGCCCCCGAGAGCAGCCCCGCCCGTCACTTCCTGCGCCTCGGTGTCTCCTACCCACACCGACCAGGGCTTGACTCAGCCCGAGAGTCCTCCCAGCTCAAAAGGCAGACGATAAGAGGTGCAACTTTTATCTCAGAATCCTGAGATTCTGTTAAGTTTCTCCATCTAGAAACAAAATTCAGAACTGTGCCCTTCAGAAATTAAATAACTCTGTATCTTGCGGAGCTGCTTTTCTATTAAAGTGACGCGCGTGAAGAGCTGAACATTTCAAGTGCCCAGCTCAGAGCAGGAGCTCAATAAACAGCAGCTATTATTACTCTTATGATAAAACAGAAACAGCCATTTAATAGCAGAGCACGTTTTAATTATACACGATGTGGAATAATCAAATCTCATTTGTTGGAGGCCCCAGACCCCACAGCATAGATCGAGTTGTTCAGTTGAAATTAGAACAACTCAAAGCTCAGAAATTACTTGTTTCCATTAGAGATCTGACAAGTCATTTCTTCAATTGGTCACTGGTGGTTTGCAGATAACTATTAGCAGTAATGAGTATTCTAAATTAAATCTGGAGACAGTACCGCTCTGTTCTGTAAAGACAACTGGGGGGAGAGAGACATCACTGTGGAACGTCCTTCTCTCTGTCCTCCATCTCTCCCTGATAAATATCTCCTGTGTCTTGCATGCCATGGATTTCATTTGGCTACAAATGGAGAAGGGTCTAATTCTTCCCGTGATAAATGAGAGCGCTGAACAGGTAACTTGTTAAGGAGAACTGGAATTGGGAAAATAACCTTATTTCCCTGCTCCTTGACAACAAGCCCCCTCCGCTAACAAATGAAAGACACACTGCTGGAAGACAGCGAGCGAGGAAGCCAAATCCATCACCACGTAACCCATCCTCGGACGCTCCGTTCACAGCCCCGCGTACGGGCGCTCACGTCTCCTGCAACAGCAACAAGGATGGAGCCTACAAAAGGCAAGGCAGTGGCACAAAGCAGCGGGAAGAATAACGTTCTGGAATCCTTAAAAACCTGGATTCGAATCCCAGCTCCGCCACTCGAGTACTATGTGGCTGTGAACGATCCCTCCTAGGCTTACGAGGTCGTATCTGTAAACCGGAGATAATACACAACAGCTCAAGGGGGTACAGTGAGGATTAAACAGGGACCACTAAGAACATGCCTTAGGTTACAGGGAAGCCCCATGCTGGGGACCCCAGAAATACACCAGACTCCCCTGCGCCGGGCAGCGCCGAGCGCACAGCTACCGCGCGGCCGTGGAGCACGCCCCTGCCTGGCATCGCCTGGCATCACCTGGCATTGCCTGGCATCACCTGGCAGACTGGCAGCCTCGATGCCTCTCGAGAGACACAGCTGCCTCCTGGGCCTGACGGCGGCCACACACAGCACCTGGTAGGGAAGGGGATTTGGTGTCTCCACTTACGTTTTCAAAGTCCTTCATGTTCCGTGCTCTGGTGGGAGACACCGTTTCTTCTGACACGTCTGGGAGCACTATAAAAAGGGAAAACAGACAGGAAAACAGCGTGGTATGCAAACTGCCCAGCACCCCTATTAGGGAGTACAGCCCAGAAAAGGAAAAGGAAAAAAAAAAAAAAAGGCAGGAGCAGCTTTCGCGGTCTATTCTGCTGGCATTTTCTGCCTGTTGTGATTTGCTGACTGGAGTCTAGGGAAAGCTCTAAACTACTGTACTTCAAATATGTACAGATTCCTTCAAGTGGCCTCAGTGTAACATGTCACAGAACGAACCCAGAAAACGCACTGGGCGAGTGGCACCGCCGCGTGTGCGGGTAACGTACGTCCCTGGCCTGGTCACATAGTCACTTGCTGAGCAGGACACGTCTGCGCGTGTCAGCGCGTGAAGCATATCTAACTGGCCGGGGTTGGCAAACTTTTTCTTAAAGTGCCAGACAAGAAATATTTTAGGCTCTGTGGGCCCTATCCAAGCCTAAAATCTGTCACAACTCGTCAGCTTTTCTGCTGCAGCACGAAAAACAGCCACAGACAACTCAGAAGTAAGAAGCTGTGTCCCCGTAAAAGTTTATGATTTTCAAAAGCAGGCAGCAGGCGGGAAGTCCTCGTCCCTGCCTGAGGGCGACTATGGACTTGGCCAACGCCCAGAGCTCTCCACTGCTCCCTCCTCCCTTCCAGCAGCCACCACGCAGCCACTCTGAGCCCAGCACCATGTGAGGTGCAGGGGAGAGAACGGGGAAAGGGACCGTGACCCTGCGCCCAGCTCTGGATCTGGGGCTCAGACACAGAGTGACCACCTGACACCACGCTGCACAGGCTGCCCGGCGCTGTCGCGGAGCGCGGTGGCCCCACACAGAGGAAATGCACGGACTCCTCCTTCCAGCAAACACGCGCGGAGGGGGGCCTACGCTCTGCTCGGCGGCGACATCAGGAAACACACGGAGCTCATATTCCAGAGAGAGAAGACAGACAAGGAACAAGATAACAGGACAATCGCACAGGATGTGAGGAGGTGGCAAGGGCTACAGAGAGAACCTGAGAGGTGCAGGACGGGAAACATTCAGGGTGGGGTGAGGATCGCAATTTTAAGTCAGGGGCCAAATCAGGACGGTCGCACCGAGAAGTGCCACCCGGGCAGACCCGAAGAGAGGCACAAAGCAAGAAGGCGGGAGGGGGGAGGGACAGGCCCTGTGCGCGTGAGAACCAGCCCACGGGACTGGACAGCGATGGGGGGGGCACAGGAGGGGAGGTACATGAGGTAGCTCGTCTCAGGATGCGAGCCGCAAGGGCCCCCCACAAGGGTAACGTGCCTGCACCCAGGCGTCCGCAGGCGGAGAACAGCCCGAAGGCGCTGCAGGAAGCAGGGCAGCAGGGGGAACACTGCAGCAGTCCAGGAGGGGACCAGGGGACGGGCGGCCCAGGGCAGGTGGTCAAGTAGGCGGGGCACAAGTGGTGCGACCCCGGAAGACCCTGGAAGCCGTATGTCACCAACAGGAACAAACTGCAACAGAGAACTAGCGAGGTTCCGAGAGGAAAGCACAAGTGAGCGAGGGGGGAGACGGTGGTGCCCTGCGTGTTAGCGAGGCAGCAGGCAGAGGAAGGCAACCGAAGAACGAACTTCAAAAGCAAAGGCCCAGAGGTAGGCCCGGCGACCCGAACCACTGGGCACAGAAGCGGAAGGAGGGGGATGGGGGCCCACCCTTAGGGCCCCGCATAGCAGACAAAGGGCACACTTGCTCTTCCCCAGTCCTCAGATGGGCCCTGCTCCGCCTCTGTGCCTCCCTCCCTGCCCACCCCCTGCCTCCCTCCTTATGCCCCTCCCCCCTACCTAGGTCCCACTCATTCCCCAAGTCTTAGCTCCATATCGCTGTCTTAAACTCTTGCCCGGCCCACCTCCTCTGCGCCAGGACACACCTCCCCCGCACCCCAACCTCCCAGCACCTCGTTCTCTTTGTTCATCACGTTGATCATACGATTCACCAGGACATTTCCGTGCTGGACTCTCTATTCCAGGCCTGGCCGTAACCATGTTCAAGGCTGATTCCCAGCACTTAGCCCAGGGCTTGGCACAAAGCACTGCGCTATGGGCTAACGCAGAAAGCAGTCCTGGCGGTTTTCCACGCCTAACTGCCCGCGTGCAGGGACAACAGACACTGCGTGATCCGTGTGCAACGCAGAAGTTACCAGGTTCTGAAGGAAAACCTGAGGGGGCCGGTAAGTTAAAATATTCTCTAGAAATAAACCTCACAACCCTGATACTGTCTGTTCTACAAACTTCTCCCTCCTGCCGGCTCCTCACTTTGAGGAAGAGGGGAAAACACACAAGTCCCAGTATCTCTAAGGTATGTTACAAGGCAAATTATGAGCACTTCCCACAGGTACTTAGGACAGCGCTCGCTTCTTTCAGAAACAGAAGTCATAAAGGACGCTCCGCAAAAGCCAAGCTGCCCCCCGAAAGTGTCCTCTAATCCGGCCTCAACACAATGGCCCGCTTATGCACTCAGCGCGTGTCCCGCGGCCTAAGCAGCTACCTGTGTCCCCAGGGGCCGCGCAGGAACGTGCTGGGCCCCCAGCCGCCCGGAGGCTCACCCAGGCGCCCCAGTCCGCAAACGCTGGCTGAACCCCTCCGAGCCCGGCAGCGGGGAGCAGAGCCCAGGAAAGCTGCCCGGGGGCCTCAATCCCCGGCGGGGCTGGGGAAGCGGGAGCAGCCGCGCGGTGGGCAGAGGGCCTCAAGGCCCAGCCCCAGGCTCGAGGCCCGGCCCGCGAGGAAGGCCGGCGTCGTGCACTTACCAGCGTCTCCCAAGCCGGCTCCGGGTCCGATGCCGTCCACCTCGTCTGGCGAGCCGCGGGCGAGGCCACTAGGAGAGAGCACGTGCAGAAGAGAAGCGTCAGCGTCCGGCCCAGGGCTGGGGGCCGCCGGGCTGCACGGGCGACGACGCGCACGCAGCGCAGGGGCAAGAGCTCGGGCCCTGGGCTCCCACCTTGCGGCCGAGTGAGCTTCAGCGAGTCCCAGGATGCCCGCCCGCCCGCTCGCGCCCACGTCGCGTCCGTGTACCGTCTAGTACGCGCTGGAAGCGGAGGCGCTGCGCCAACTACCGGCTGCGGACGCTCCTGAGTCTCCCTTTCCCTGCTCCTCCCTCGACCTGTAAAGATGAGCTCACGTCCAGGGCACGGGCACGTAGGGTGCGCCCAGTAAGTGGGGACCACTGCTTTGGTCTTTACTGTTCGTCGTCGTCACTAACGTGTCGGACACAACCAAACATAAAGCTCCCAAGAAGCAGGCACCAATTCAGACACTTTAAGAATGTCCCACGAAAATGCAAAATCCACTGATCAAGAGACTTTACTGGTTGAATCATAAACATAGGTTAAGTGAGGATCTGGAGACACTGACAGAAAACTAAACCGTAACCGGAGGCTCTAGCCCCGCCCACGGGGCCCACACCTCCGCGCTGCCCGTCCCCACCCGAGACCCGGTGAGGCCCGGAGGACCACGCTGCCGGGAGAGCCGCGCGGAGCCGGAACCGGGCGGTGCACTCAGGAAACCACGGCGCCAGGCGCGCTGCCTGCCTTCCCTTTCAACGATTCATTTCTTACTCTGTTACCCGCCCTTAGAGAAGAAACGTATAAACAGAAGCAGCACCGACAGAAGACGACACACCAGCGGCAGCGGACGCTCGGAGATGTTGGGCGTCACTCCCCGTCCGCGGACCGCAGATCAGAACCCCGGGGACATCCCCCCCGCTCGCACCTGTCAGAGCGTCCAGTATCAAAAAGACAAGAAGATGGCAAGTGTGGGCCAGGACGTGGGAGAGGGAGCCTCGAGCGCAGGCCGCTGTGGGAACAGCTCGGCCTCCCTCGGGAAGGACGCGGAGCCACGAGGTGCGGGAAGTCCCCCCACCCCCCCACCCCCCCCACCCCCCCCCACCCCCCCGGGCGCTTAGCAAGGTGAGAACACGCGCTTGCAAAGAGCTTGCAAAGACCCGCACGTGCTCCGGCAGCGTCATGTGCAACGGCCAGGAGGGGAGGGACCCAAGGGGCGGCCACAGGCGACAGGCGGACGGACGAAGGAGGCGGGGGCCGCGGAAGACAGGGATCCTGCCCTTCCCGACCCCGCGCGTGGGCCCAGCGGGCCCTGAAGTCAAAGAAAGACCAACACTGTATGATTTCACTTATACAGAGAATCTAAAAAACAAAACAAATCAACCAAAAAGCTGAAACAGACTCCTAAGCACAGAGGCCGAAGTGGCGGCCGCCAGAGGGCAGGGCAGGAAGGGGCAAACGGGTGAGCGGAGTGGGAGGGAAAAAATACAGACAAGCCTAAAGTTCTCGGGTATTCCTCACTCCCATCTAGCCCCCCAAGAGGCAACCCTGTTGTCAGCAACACTGCTGTCCCTCCAGGCTTTTTTCTATTTACAGATACAGGGACACAGGGTCTGTTGTTTGTTTTGTTTGTTTGTTTGTTTGTTTGTTTATTCTTGGGAGGCCCAGAGAGAGGGGCAGAGACACAGGCAGAGGGAGAAGCAGGCTCCCTGCGGGGAGCCCGATGCGGGACTCGATCCCGGGACCCCGGGTCACGACCTGGGCCGAAGGCAGATGCTTAACCGCTGAGCCCCCGGGCGTCCCTGGGGACATAGTTTTATTTTGTGGCTTAAAACCAAAACCAATGCAATCCAACTGTACATATTATTCTGCGGCATCCTCTCTTCACTTACCGCGTCCTGCAGATGTTTCCACGACAGTACGGACACATCTACCCTCGTGTCTGTAACTCCCACGAGCATTCCACAGCAATGTTTCTCAAACTTTACTGACCACAACCCACAGAAGGAAATTTACTGCCCTTAATTCTTGAAATGCTTTCTATTCTGTACTATTCTGTTTTTGTAAAATTCTCATTGCAACCTACTGAATTGAATTTCATGAGCTGCCAATGGTCACAGTCTGAAATTCACTCTTGAAAGGATGTGCATTTGCCCGATCCCCGGACGGTAAATCAATTTGTTTCCAAGTTGTTCCTTTTACAAACAAGGCTTCATGACTGTCCTCATACAGGTCTCCAGGTGCACATGCACCGGACTTTCTCTACCATAACAAGAGGTAGAACTGCTGGGTCAAAACACGTTCACATACTTTTAAGAGGCAAAAGATTTGAAAATGCAGTGGGCCCCGGAACAACACGAGGGCAACGGCACGGGTCCCCTTATACACACACGTTTCTCAATAAATACCGGACAGCGGCGTCAATGTATTTTCTCCTCCTTGTGATTTCCTTAATAGCATTTTCTTTTCTCTAGCCTACTTTTACAGTAAGAATATAGTACGTACATATAACACATAAAATATGTGTTAACTGACTGTTTCTGAGTAAGACTTTCAGTTAACAGTAGGCTAGTAGTTAAGTTGTGGGGGGAATCAAAAGTTACACGTGGATTTTCCACTGAGGGGGACACCACACCACCAACCCTGTGTTGTTCAAGGGCCAACTGTACCCAAATGGCTAAAAAAACACAAGAAAAAATGTTCAACATCATTAGTCGTTAGGGAAATAGAAACCAATACCACATGAGATACCATGCCATGATTGCACAACTCCGTAAATATACTAAAAAATCATTCAATAGTATATTTTAAATGTACTTCACGGCATACAAATGGTTTCAATAAAGCCGTTTTTAAAACACACATATGGACATATTTTTAACACCAAATTGTTTTCGGGAAGGACTGTGCCAGTTGACACTGTGTGCACCTTTTCCAAGCGGTCACAAGGCCCCACTGCACTCCTAAATATGGAGCCTGTATTTACACAGCACGTATCTTTTTAGAGACTGAACAAAACTGACTCATTCAACATACTGTGGATCCTCTACTATGTGCCAGACACGGTTCCAGGTCTAAAGACACGGTGGGGAACAAGCCAGCCATCCTCGCTGCCCTCATAAGCTTATCCTGGAGACCGGGAACACGTTCCTCAAACCTCAAGCCTAGGGGTTCCCAGATCCAAGCTCAGCCTTGAATCAAGCCTTCAAATGTTCACCAAAATTTCATTCCACCATCCTCTTTCTCGACCTTTTACAAAAGTGCATGAGAGCATTCTTCGCCTGACAAAGTATGGCCATGTACAAACTCACAGGACATTTCCTTCTGGCCTGCCCCGCACCACACAGCAAGCTCTTAATAGCCAAGCACTAGAGAAACCCATAGACGGGGCGCTCGGGGGGCTGCGGAGGAGCGGCGGCCTTCGGCCCAGGGCATGACCCCAGGGTCCCTGACTGTGTCCCGCATCGGGTTCCCTGCAGGGAGCCTGCTTCTCTCTCTGCCTGTGTCTCTGCCTCTCTCCCTGTGTCTCTCATGAATAAATAAATAAAATCTTTTAAAAAAAAATTATTAGAGAAACCCACAGACGAACAAACCTGGGCCCAGGGTTAGGAAGCTCAGTTAGGGAGACGCAGAACCTCGGGCATGAAAACAAAAGGACAAACCCAGGGTTGTGGGCACCAAGGACTTCGTCCCGGAATCAGGCACAGAACACATATAGCCTTGCTGCATCCACAGTCAACTGATAGGTAGATATTATCACGGAAAATAAACTGAGGCTCAGAAGGGTTGGGTGTGTTACTAAAGCAACTCAGCCAGTAAGTGGCTGAAGCAGGATCCAGACCCAGTGATCCTGAGTACAAAGCCCAGGTTCTTCCAGAAGCACCAGGCAGGACTTGATAAAGGGCCTTAGCTTGGGCGAGGCTCTGGGGCCTGGCATCTGAGCCTGACCTCAGGGCTGGAGCTCTTTGGGGCACCCACAGGCGATCAGGTTTGCAGAGAATGACGCATATCGACCTGATTCAACAAACTGGACTTCCATTTAGTCTCTAAAACTGGGGCTTGGAAATTACCAAGCAGAAGGGTGCTCACGCTAAGATAAAAAGAGGATTTTATTCCAGGGATTTTTCTCTTCCACTGTGACCATCTAATGGGGAACCTGTCTCTTTCAAGACATTTGGGCCACTCTTTAAGGGCCAGTTCCCATGCCAGCAGCTCCCTAAAATCCTCCCAGAGTCCCCTCAGAACTGGTACAGGGAACTAGCTAGAAGGCAGGACACGGACTGAGAGCCAGGCTTTGCAGTCAGTGAGCCTGGATTCAGATCCGGGCTCAATCGTGTACTTTTTCTGAGGGATCCCAGACTGCTCCCTTCACCTCTGTGAGCTTCAGAGTGCTCACCTGCAAAAAGGGGATAATACCATCACCTCCCATTTATATGCCTGGTGCCAGGTTAGGAACTGGAGTTACAAAGATGAACAATATGCAGCCCTGCTCTCAAACAGGTCAGAGTCTAATTAGGAAGTCAGACACGTTAGAGTTGTACCTGCACGACCCCCTGCAGGAGCCACCGGCCACAGGGACCTGCTGAGCACCTGAACTGTGGTTAATCCAAATCAAGAAGTGTTTGTAAGTTTAAAATGCATACCGAATCTCAAAGACTTTGTAAGATAAAAAAGAATGTGAAATATTTCATTAATAATTTTTTATTGTTTGCTGGTTATAATGATAATATATGGAAATACCGGGTGAAATCAAATATATTATTAAAATCTATTTCATCTGTTTCTCTTTTACTTTTTCATTGTGGCTACTAGAAAAGTTTCAATTACTTATGTGGCTCACACTGTATTTCTATTGAACAACATTAGTCAATAAAACTCAGTGAGGTGGGGGCGCCTGGGCGGCTCGGTCGGTGAAACGTCTGCCTTCGGCTCAGGTCATGATCCCAGGGTCCTGGGACCCAGCCCCACACTGGGCGCCCGGCTCAGCAGGGAGTCTGCTTCTCCCTCTCCCTCTGCCCTCACCGTCCTTGTGTGTGCATTCTCGTGTGCCCTCACGCTCTCTCCTTCCCTCAAATAAATAAAAATCTAAAAACAAAAACCTAAGTGACATCAATAAGGGCTAAAATGGGGTCAGTGATGGGTGGGGGTGGCTGGAAGAGCAGAGAGGGTCTGGGTGGAGATAGGGGCATGTCAGCAAAGGCCTCCTGGCATCGAAATCTAAGTGAGACCTGAAAAATAAGAGGCATTAATGAGGCAAAGGGAAGGGAGGGCTAGCCCGGCAGCAGGAAGAGCGAGTGCACAGGTCCGACAGCAAGAAAGAACAAGGTGGGACGCCTGGGGGGCTCTGTGGTGGAGCACCTGCCTTCGGCCCAGGGCGTGACCCTGGGGTCCCGGGATCGAGTCCCGCATCAGGGTCCCCACAGGGAGCCTGGTTCTCCCCTAGCCTGTGTCTCTGCCTCTCTGTGTGTCTCTCAGGAATAAATAAAATCAAGAAGAGAAGAAAAAAGAAAGGAAAAGAACAGAATAGAACGAGGCAGGCCATTCATGACAAAGGCCTTGGCAGCCAGGCAGAGGGAAGTGTTCAGGGAGGAGAAAGGCAGGCACAGAGGACACAGGAGGTCAGTAGGTAACCGGGCCGGCTTATGAACGACCTTGGAAGCTCTATTAAGGCACATCATTCTGAGGGTGACGGGGAGCCAGGGAGGGTCTGAAGCAGGTAAGAGACCAGCCACGGGAGTGTCCGCAGCGAAGGCAGGGAGCTCGCCTGGAGAGCTGCTACCGTGCGTCAGTCACTGGTCAAAACCCCTTCAGATTCACCTGCTTTTCAGATGACAAAAACTGAGGCTCGCGGAGGGAGTGACTTGCCCAAGATCACTGGGCTGTTAAACCGAGAAGTGGGACCAAAACCCACCTAGGTCTGGGTCCCAAAGCCCAAGGGCTTGGTCAACTGGCACTGAGGTAATTGAGAGCCGAGAGTATGAACGGACTTTATCTTAACGGCGATGAGACGCCTAAACACACACAGCAGAATGACCATCGGATTCATACTTTCAAAAAGGTCTCAAACTGTAGTATAAAGGGCTATCACAGGTGTCAGGACAACCCAAGTCCTCCCCAGTATGCTGGCACAGTGGTAGTGCAATGACAGGGACCTGAGGACCACCACAGGATACATAACACGTCCTCAATAAACGGAGTAACCACTAGTCCAGGTTTGCCCAAGACAGACCAGTTTATGCTTGCTGTCTAGACATAAACACTGATTGTCCCATTTCGCTTTTTTTTTAAGATTTATTTACTGGGATCCCTGGGTGGCGCAGCGGTTTAGCACCTGCCTTTGGCCCAGGGCGCGATCCTGGAGACCCGGGATGGAATCCCACGTCGGGCTCCCGGTGCATGGAGCCTGCTTCTCCCTCTGCCTATGTCTCTGCCTCTCTCTCTCTCTGACTATCATAAATAAAAAAATAAATAATAAATAAAATAAAATAAAAAATAAAAGAATTTATTTACTTATTCATGAGAGACAGAGACAGAGAGGGGGAGGGGGGGAAGAGACAGAGACACAGGCAGAGGGAGAAGCAGGTTCCCTGCACGGAGCCTAACGTGGGACTGGATCCTGGGACTCCAGGATCACGCCCTGGGCTGAAGGCAGACGCTCAACCGCTGAGCCACCTGGGGATCCCCCATTTCGCTCTTAAAAGTGTCCCAGGTTGCACAATAAACAACATGGTCACCCTCTCAATGAGGGTCTGTTGACTAAAAGCAGCAGCCTATCCCCAGCAGAGCTGGATAAACACTGTGGATTCTCCTCCACGTCCTTCTTCCGTCTTCTTCCACCAAGAGCCTCCTGAAAACCAAACAACCCAGGCCTGCAGCAGTGTGTGGCTGTCAGGCTTTCCTCCCCAAAGGAAAGATGCCAGGCCGCATGGGCTATGTGGACTCCAACAGCCTCTTGGGACAGATCCACTGGAGGCCAGTCAGCCATTATTCCCCAACCTGCAGTGATGATGATGGTGATGGTAGTGATGATGGTGGAGGTGGTGGTGCTGGTGTTGGTGGTGGTGGTGGTGATGGTGGAGGTGGAGGTGGAGGTGGAGGTGGTGGTGCTGGTGTTGGTGGTGGTGATGGTGGAGGTGGAGGTGGAGGTGGAGGTGGTGGTGGTAGTGGTGGTGCTGGTGCTGGTGTTGGTGGTGGAGGTGGAGGTGGTTGTGAGGATGCTGGTGGTGGTGGTGATGGTGGAGGTGGAGGTGGGTGTGGTGGTGGTAGTGGTGGTGCTGGTGCTGGAGGTGGTGGTGCTGGTGGTGGTAATGGTGGTGGAGGTGGAGGTGATGGTGGAGGTGGAGGTAGTGGTGGTAGTGGTGGTGCTGGTGCTGGTGTTGGTGGTGGTGATGGTGGAGGTGATGGTGGAGGTGGTGATGGTGATGATGCTGGTGGTGGAGGTGGAGGTGGTGGTGAGGATGCTGGTACTGGAGGTGGTAGTGGGGATGCTGGTGGTGATGGTGGAGGTGGAGGTGGAGGTGGAGGTAGTGGTGGTAGTGATGATGCTGGTGCTGGAGGAGGCGGAGGCGGAGGCGGAGGCGCCACACTGACAGCCCAGGGTCCCCGAGCCCAGCTCCAGGCCCGCCAGGCAAAGCCCGGGAAGGCCTCTCCGGCCCGTCCTCCCCCGATCCCGTCGCTCCGTGACCCGCCGCCTTTCCAGACGGGAAACAGGCTGGACCGTTCTGCTGAGGCGTCCCGACGGCCGGGGTGGGAGGGTCGGCGGGGTCGGCTCCGCTCGCGGCTCAAGGCCGCCCCCCGCCCCCCGCCCCCCGCGACCCCTGCGACCCCCCGCGACCCCGCCCCCCGGAAGCCGCCGACACCCCCAGAAGCAGCCCCGGCCTCGTGGCCCGCTCCCCGCCGCGGGGTCCCGCCCGCCCCTGCGAAGCCCCGGCCGCACCTGCAGCCGCCGAGCGTCCCGGGGACGGTGGCGTCGGCTCCCAACATCGAGTCCATCGCGGGCGCGGGCGCGGGCGCGGCGGCGCCCCCCGGGCCCCCGGGTCCCCGCCCCTCCAGCCCTGCTCCGGGTCGGACGCCGGCGGCGCCGCTGGAATTCAAACCGCAGCCGCCGCCATCTTTCCCGGCGCTTCTTCCTACGGAAACGGGGCGGGGCCACGGAGGCGCGCGCTGAAGCCGCCCGGCGGCGGCCGGAGGCCGGGCAGCGGAGCGCGGGCGGGTGCCATCTCGGTTAAGGGCAAGAGCGGCCGCCCTTGGGCCGCAAGGCTAAGGAAAGTGAGGCCGCCGGCCATTTTTCGTCAGGGCACGCGGGCCCGAGGCGCGCGCCATCTTTGTTGCGGGCAGAGGCGGCCTTGGGCCGTTGGTTCGGGCGGGAGGTGGGAGGCCCGGCTCTCTCCGCCCTTCGCGGCCCCGCAGCCGCCGGCGCTCGCCTGGGATGGTGACCGCTAACCGCGCGGCGCGGGCGGGCACACGGCGTCGGAGCTGAAGCGGAGAACAAGGGGGCCTCACCTAGAACAACCTTCCTGCCGAATCGCAACTCAAGCGGGAACGTGCGCGCCCGGTTCCAAGTGGATCAGCTCGTCCCGTTGAGCCGGTGCCGCCCGCCGCCCCCCCCCGGCCCTGGCCCCGGCCCCGGCGCGGACACACCTGCCGTCGTCAGCCGGGCCGAGACCAAGGGACCCGCCGGGGCGCGGGAAGGAAGCCTGTGGACGGGGCGGGGCCGGCGCACCTGACCCCCGACGCACCTGCCCCCCATGGGCCTGGCGCACCTGCCCCCCGACGGGCCTGGCGCACCTGACCCCCGACGGGCCTGGCGCACCTGACCCCCGACGCACCTGCCCCCCATGGGCCTGGCGCACCTGACCCCCGACGGACCTGACCCCCGACGGGCCTGGCGCATCTGCCCCCCGACGGACCCGACGCACCTGCCCCCCTACGGTCCCGACGCACCTGCCCCCCATGGGCCTGGCGCACCTGACCCCCGACGGGCCTGGCGCACCTGACCCCCGACGCACCTGCCCCCCATGGGCCTGGCGCACCTGACCCCCCACGCACCTGCCCCCCATGGGCCTGGCGCACCTGACCCCTGACGCACCTGCCCCCCTACGGACCCGACACACCTGCCCCCCGACGGGCCTGGCGCACCTGGCCCCCGACAGACCCGACGCACCTGCTCCCGGACGGACCCGACGCACCTGCCCCCCATTGGGCCTGGCACACCTGCCGCCCAATGGACCTGCCCCCGGCGCACCTGCCCCCTGACGGGCCCTGGCGACCCCAGGCTGGGCGGGCGCGGAGCCACCGCAGACGCCGGGGGTCTCGTCGGGGCCGGGCTGTAGGAAGAATCCTGGGTGCGGGGGCTGGTGAAGACCCGGCGGAGCCCAGGCGCCTTCCGGACCCCCCAGGGCCCTGTGCACCTGTGCGTGCTTTCCAGAGCCCTCCACTAACCGTCTGACGGAAAACAAGCCCCTGCTGTATTCTCGGCAACCCTTGATTTTGTCCTGCGGCACTTCACCGCATTCGCAGTTGGGTATTTGTGTGTTTTTTAAATAAGTCCTCCCTTTGCTGGAGACTGGAAAGTCCGCTCGGCGGCGTTGGCTTCTGAGTTACTCACCGCGGTGTCCCCAGGCCACGCCCGCCGCCCAGACGGTGTTTTAAAGTACACGGTGAATGAATGATTGAAAGAGCCTGGAAAGTGGGGCTAACACCCCTGCTGCAGGTTTTTGTGAGGATGCGAGGATGACCCGGTGCCCCTAGCGGCCGGTCAGTGGCCAGCCGTAGCCCCCCCACCCCTGCAGGAGCTAGTGAGGTCTGCAAGCCCCAGGGTCCTGCACCTGCCGCTCTTTAGCCAGCTCTTCACCCGCCCCTGACGGGGTGGGCAGGAGCTGGTTGGCACCTCCGCTGCCCCAGCCGGGACGGGGCGACCTCGGTCCCTGAGCGGCGCTAAGTTCGACCAATGGGACGAGTGCGTCCAAAAGCAGGGACCCGAGGTGTCGAGACACCTGCCACTGACGGATCTTCACGGACCAGGCCTCTGGGCCTGTTTGTCCAGTAGGAAGGTTGGGCCGCCGGAGGCCTCAGGACCTCAGCTCTGGAGGCAGTTTTTTTTTTTTTTTTTAAGATTTATTTATTTATGATAGACATAGAGAGAGGCAGAGACACAGGAGGAGGGAGAAGCAGGTCCCTGCGGGGAGCCCGACGTGGGACTCGATCCCGGGACTCCAGGATCGCGCCCTGGGCCGAAGGCAGGCGCCAAACCGCTGAGCCCCCCAGGGATACCCTGGAGGCAGTTTCTTTGAGTTTCTTTCGAAGCTACAGACAGACGCCCGTTCTGCTCGGAGAGGGGGGCTCGTTGCTAATCGTCACTTCCCAACTGAGCGCCAACGTGCCGTCCAGCACACGGACGCTCGAGGGGAGAAACGAGGACGAGGACTTGCACGTCGTGGGCACCTCTGACGCATGACCGTCTCCCGCAGGTCGCACGTACCACCTCCCTGGACCCTTGCGACGCTCCTCTGGAGCACGTATGACTGTTACCCCATTTTCCTCACAGATGAGAAGACAGAACAAATAACTCAGCGGGTGTCCTCGCGGGGGACCGAGCGCAGGCTCCGTGGAACGGCGGCCCAAGCGCCTCAGGCACCAGCCCGTCCTGCGTGATTCCCTCCGGCCTGGGGTTGAGTGAGAGCGAGTCCCCGCGCGCACTGTCGCAGCGGTGTAGGCCCCAGACTCCCCTCCGTGGACGCCAGCCTCGGGGCGGCCCGTGTGGGCGGGATGACGGCGCGACTGGACGCCGGGGCACCCCGAAGCGACCTCTGCAAGTCTCCGCCTCTTCCCGTGACTGGGGTCCCCTCGCCCTGCTCCTCCCCGGTTTCCCAAGTGCAAGTGGGGCAGACAGTGCTGAGCTCACGGGGCCTGTGAGGAGCCGTCCCAGGACGAACCCGTCGCCTGTAGGGATGACGGCCGCCCGGATGCGTGCTAACCCCGCGGTGAACCTGGAAACTCAAAATAGACTCGATCCACGACAGAGAGCCTATTCGGGAAGTTGTTTTCCCATGTTCGTGGCCAGGGACAAGCCCTTTGCCCCGTGTCTGTCGCACCAGGGCCTTTTCCTGCCAAGCCTGGAGGTGACATCAGCACCACCAGCTGTTCGGCTCCGTCTCCTTGACGACAGCCACCAGCCACCAAGCTGGCAGCGTGATTGTGTTGGCCGAGGTCCTAGCAAACGGCTGGGGGAAGTCGCTTGCAGCCAGGTGTTTGTCGCCAGGGTCGAACCCTCCGGAAGTGTTGGCAGCTCAGGCACCTCGTCAGGACACAGGAGCGGCCACGGCTGACGGCGAGGGTCCTTCGTAGCAGCAGCGCACACGGGCGTGCACACACACACACACGCACGCACACACGCCGCTGTGCACCCTCGCCTCCCGCCGCCCCGCCGGAAGCAGTGAGGGCCCCACTCACGGGGAGGAAAGGCTCAGGAAGCAAGAGGCCGCCAGAGGCGCTCCTTGTCTCTCTTTCCTTCTATTTTTCTTAGCTTTTCCTCAGAGATCAGACTTAGGAGACTTAGGACTTAGGAGACTTAGGAGACTTAGGAGAAAAGTCGCGAAACGAGTGCCACCCGGAGCCTTCACCCCACCCCGATTGGCTAACGTCTTCCACAACCAGAGCGTAATTGTCAGAAATAGGGCACCTCCCGGCTCCCGAAGCCCCCGCCGCGGGGCCGCCCGGGCCGCCCGTGAGCGCCAGGACCCCCACCCGAGCCGGGACCCCGCGCCGCGTCCTGCGGCCTCTTGCTCTCCTCAAGGCTCCTTCTGTCCTTGGTTGCGTCATGTTGACACCGGCGGAGGGCTCGAGCCAGTTACTCGATGGAGAGCCCCTGGGCGTGGGGTCACGAGCTGTTCCCTCCTGATTAAACCCAGAGGTCCTGGGCTCTGGGCCGGACCCCGACGGTGACACTTCCCGGGGCGCCGGGGGCCCGTCCTGCTCCTGGGTCTCATTACTTGGTGACTTCAGCCCTGATCCTGGCCGAGGGGGACCTGCCCAGATCCTCCAGCGTAGATTTCTGACTCTTCTTTTTGTCCCCAGTGGAGAGTCTCATGAGGTGGGACCTGAGTCTGTGCAGCTCCGCCCTCCGTGTCCCCTTCAGGCCGTGTTTCAGCAGAGCCGTGGACACTTCCTAAGCAGTGATGACAGCGTATCCGCCCATTGGCGATGGAGTGTTTTCATCTTGCCTCCCGTAATTTTTTTAAAGGTTTTATTTCCAGGGGGAGCCCTGGGTGGCTCAGCGGTTTGGCGCCTGCCTTTGGCCCAGGGCGTGATCCTGGAGTCCGGGATCGAGTCCCGCGTCGGGCTCCCGGTGCATGGAGCCTGCTTCTCCTTCTGCCTGTGTCTCTGCCTCTCTCTCTCTCTCTCTCATAAATAAATAAATCTTTAAAATGAATGAATGAATGAATGAATGAATGAATGAATGAATGAATAAATAAATAAGTAATCTCCCCACCCAGTGTGGGGCTGGAATTCACAGCCCGAGATCGAGGGTCGCCCGCTCCGCACCCCGAGCTGGCCGGGCCCCTCCGGCTCTTCTCAGGGGGACTCTGCTGACACAGAGCTTGCTCCTCTGGCCCACAGAGTTCTTTCTTGAAAGCCATATGGACCGGGGCGTGCTGGCTTTACTTGATGGGTCATGATCCATTAATATCATTTCTTTTGGGTTTTAAGATTTTATTTATTCATGAGAGACACAGAGAGGGAGACAGGCAGAGACCCAGGCAGAGGGAGCAGCAGGCTCCATGCAGGGAGCCCGACGTGGGACTCGATCCTGGGACCCCGGGCCGTGCCCTGGCTGAAGGCGGCGCTAACTGCTGAGCCCCCCGCCCCCCGGGCTGCCCTCCTTATTTCTTTTGTTGCACCCACCGTCCTAGGTTTGTCCACGCGGTGCCACGTTTCAGGGCGGCTCTGAGCGGCCCGCCGCGGAGGGTCTGCATGTCACCCTGGCCCCGGGCCCTTCCCGGCGCCCCCCGCCCCGTCCTCGTTCACCGCGTTCTCCGGAGCTCCCGGCGCCACCTGGGCCCAAAGTCGGCCGGGCCGTGGCCGTGGTGGGGGCCCAGTGCCAGGCTGTCGAAGTCCCTGCACGTCCTGACACTTAGTCCCGACGGGAGCAACGGGAGAGCGTCCCCACGGGGAGACCGGGTCAACGGCCACGGCCCCCGCCCCCCGCCCCGCGCTCTGCCTCCGGGAAACGCTCGGGCCGGGCTCGGGCTGGACGGACCTGGCGCCGAGGGTGGCTCGGAGGAGGGCCCTGCCCGCCGCGGCCGGTGGGGGACACGGGCCCGACGAGCCCAGGCCTCCCGCCCGAGGCCCGGCCTTGAGCCCCAGCCGCGGTGCTGTCGCCGGCTGCTGCCGCCCGGCCTGAGGAGCTGCTTAAAAGGCACAACTACAAATCCGAGCCGGCGCCTGGGCGCTGGGCCGCAGGTGGCCTTCGGGGGTGGCCCGGTCCCGGGACCAGCCCGCGTCGCGCTCCCTGCTGGGGCCCCCCCGGCCCCGGCCTCCTCCCGCTCCGTCGCTCGCGGCCTCCGTCTCTAATCGAAGTAAAGCCCGCGGGGCGCGCGGCTGCCGAGGACACGGCGGATCTGGGGCGCGGGGACACGCGGAGCCTGACCCGGGAGGCCGCCCTTCAGCCGCGACCCGCTCGGCCAGAGAGAACACGACCTCGTTCGGGTCACGGGTCCACGACGCACCACGCGCTCCTCACGCTTTCAGGCCAGCGGAGGGGAAGCCCCCGCCTCCGCGACACCCCGTGCGAGGCCCGTGTCACCTTCTTCATCCCCTGATGCTTCGTCCTCCGACGCTCGAGTGTGCTGCCCTCCCGGAAGGAGACGAGGCTCAAGACACGATCATTGTCCCAGAGTCACACAGCAGCCTGGTGACCCGGTCCCCAGCTCCCAAAAGCTGATGCTCCTCAGCTCTCTGGAGACTTGCCAAGGCCCGGGAAGGCGGCAGCCGGGCCCCCCGCCCCCCACCAGACACCCCGAGTCCACCCGGTGCGGGCCGCGGCATCGGCTGACGGCAGGGAAACCTCGGGAAGGGACGCCGCGTCACCATTTCGCAGCTAAAGGCAGCACGTGGCGGCCTCAGTGGCCTTGGGGCGCTCGGCGGGTCCCAGGAGACGGCAGCTGGGCCTGTGGGCTCCCACCAGACACAGCCTCCGCGTGGGCCGGGCCGCGGGGTCGGGAGGTCGCACCCGTGGGAGGAGCCCCCCACGCACAGGCCTGCCCGCGCCACGCCGGGGCTTCTGTTGTCCCGAGCGGCCCCCCCGACCAGGGCCACCTCTTCCCACCTGCCCACAGGAGCTCCCTCCTCGTGGCTGTTCTCACTGGAGATGCGCTGCGTGGACGAGGAACTGAGTCAACAACCGCATCCTCCGGATCCACGCGGATGTAAGCACCTCCATCGCCCCCGAGCGGCCAGCGGTGCAGGGTCCCCTCCGCTCGAGACCGCCCCGCCTCGTGTCCCTACGGACGTGCCTCATGCACACTCCCCCGGACCAGGCGTCCCGTGGGCTACACCCCGGCTGGGCTTTCAGTTCCGTCCTCGGGGTCCAGGAGTGCAGCCGCCAGACGGCAGGTGCTTAGCAAGTGTCGGTCGGAGAATGAGTAGATCCCAGGTAACAGGCCATCCCCAGAGCTGCTCTCCCCACGTAACGCAAGGGCAAAAGGCCCCTCCCGGGGGACATGGAACCAAACCTGCCAGACGTCCCCGTCCCCCGGAGAGGCCGCCCCGGTCCGGCCTGGCCCAGGCCGCTCCGCACTCTCCGAGCCTGGGCTGCGGCCCGGATGTGCCCGCACCTCACCCCCCCCCCGCCCGGCCCCGTCTCCCCTGCGCCCAGGCCCACGGGGACCCCAAGAGCCGCCGCCGACCTCAGCCTCCGGACACCTTCCTGCCCCCCCCTCCCTCCCCCATGATGGAAACACAAAACCGGCTTGGATCCAACTCAGAGAAGTGCTGCTCCTTCCCTCCAGGTCCGACACCGGCGTGGCCGCGCACAGGCCCGTCCCTGGTGCCCCCTCCTGACGGGAGGAACGGCCTGCGCGGGGCCCTCGGGGTAAGCTCTTAGGAGCTCTTGGGGGCGGGGAGGCAGGGACTGTCCCCCACCAGAGACGCGGCCAGCGCGGGGCCGGCTGCACTCGCCGAACAGGCTGAATCTGACCTGGGTGCAGCTGTGAGGGCAGCACCGATCCCCTGACTGGGAGGGACCGGGCGGGACCGGGAGCCGCTCAGCGACGTCCCGAGGCCCCGTGCTGTGGGGCCCGCCCGGAATCCGGAGCCCTGCTCTCCGTGGCCGGGGACCCTCTTCCATGCCGTGGCGTCTGCCCCGCGGCTCCCGCGCATCCCGTGCCGGGGCCCAAGCTGCTGGCCGCTGGGACACGGGCGCAACCGGCGTGAGCGGCTGCCGTGGTGTCACCCGACTCTTGCCCACCTCCGTCGCACCCCGTGAGCGTGTCTGTGTTTTCAGACCTAAAGGTGAGCCGCAGACCAGACCGTGACGAAATGCCCGTCAGCCTTCGCCCAGGCCCGCACCTGCCGACGTCGCTACCTATTCATTGTAGTTGAGGAAATTCAAAGTGTAACTGTCCCCGGCTCTGGGCCTGGCTCAGGCCTCTCCATCTCCGCTGGAGCCCACGCAATTTGCTTCATTACCCCCCAAATTATTACCGCAACTAAAACAGAGGCTTAGTAGACAACCGTGAACGTCCTTGTCCTTGCCTGGAAGCACCTCACCTCCTGGCGAGACGGCGTCCCCTGATGAAGCCGGCTGACCCCAAGCCCTAGGTCCGAGCGCCGGAGAACGGGCAGGAGGGGAGCTTCCAAGGTCGGGCTGGGTTGGCTCCCCGCGCAGCAGGTGCCAGAAGGTCCCAGAAGGTCCCAGAAGGTCCCAGAAGGTCCGGGCCCACAGCCCAGGGTGGGGCGAGCTCTCCGCAGCCAGGAGCCAGCTGCACCCGCAGTGCCCCTCAGGGGAGCCTCGGGGCCGTTCATTCCCGGGGTCACCCCCCGGCGCTCCCCCTATTCCCGGGGTCACCCCCTGGCGCTCCTCCTTAAAAGCAACTTGCTGCTGCCCAGGTCACAGCCCCCGGGGTCTGCGCTTCGCCCACAGCCACCGCCGCCGGCCAGCTGGGGTCCGCTGTGTGCGCGGCAGGTGCAGCGGCCGGACAAGCGCAGCTCGGCGGACCCGCTGCCCGCTCCCCGCTCCCACCCCCCCACCCCCACCCCCGCTCCCCCGGGTCGGCCGAGCTCTCCCTGGTACCTGTGCTCCGCCCCGGGATCAAAGAGCTGAAGACAGTCCAGCCATCAAATCGAAAAGAGGACCTGATGGTGGACACAGCGCGTCACCTGTCCTCCTTCATCGTCATCTTTATCGTGGATCAGTGTTGCATTTGGCCCAGTGCTCTTCCTCTCGCCCCATAATTAAGGTTTCCATATATATACTAAGTGCATGAACATTTAGGAGGATCTGATTCTTTGACCCTTAGGAGATAAAATGGACCGTAGATTTGTCTCCTTTTATCTCTTTTGTCTGTCTGTCCTGACTGTAGGGACCTTCATACACACGTCAGGTCTCTAACACTTACTTTTGTTTAATCTTTTCAACCAAAAGAACATACACACTCCCCCATTTCTCCTACCCCCTCACCTCTTGTAACCACCATCTGTTCTCTCTTCCTATGACCTTGGGGTTTTTTTGTTTCTTTTTCTTTTTTATATTCCACATATAAGACAGGTGACCTGATACGTGTCTTTCTCTGCCGACTTAGTTCCCTGAGCATAATGCCCTTGAGGTCCGTCCGTGTCGTGGCAAATGGCAAGGTCTCGTTCTTCACGGCTGCGCGAGATCCCATTGCACACACGCACCGCGGTTTCCTTGTCCATTCACCCATCGACGGGCTCGGGTTGTCTCCCTGTCTTGGCCGTCGTCGGTCTGCCGCAGTGGGCGTGAGCGTGCACATGCCTTCCGGCCCAGGGTTTCCATCTCCCTCGGATGTACACCCAGAAGTGGGATCGCTGCATCACGTGGTAGCTCTACTTTTTTTTTTTTTTGAGGAAGCTCCACACTTTCCCCGAGCAGCTGCACCAATTTACCTTCCCACCGACAGAGCACAGGGTTCCCTCTGCTCCACACCCACACCCACACCCACGCCGACGCTGGTTATGTCTTGTCTTTTCGATACCGTAGCCGTTCTGACGGGTGTGAGGTGCTATCTCCTTGCGGTTTTTTTTTATTATTATTTTTTATTTATGATAGTCACAGAGAGAGAGAGAGAGGCAGAGACACAGGCAGAGGGAGAAGCAGGCCCCATGCAGGAGCCCAACGTGGGACTCGATCCCAGGACCCCAGGAACACACCCTGGGCCGAAGGTGGCGCTAAACCGCTGAGCCGCCCGGGCTGCCCTCATTTTTGTTCATGTGCAGGAACTTTTTAGGTTGTGTAGTTCTACGTGTTTATCTTTGGTTTTGTTGTCTTTGCTTTTAATGTCAGATTCAAAAAATCCTCACCAACACCTTCTTGCCAACATTTTTTCTAGTTTTACAGTTTCGGGTCTTACGCTCACGTCTTTCATGCATTTTGAGCTAATTTGTGTGTACGGCGTAAGACAGTGGCCCCATTTCATTCCTCTTGCACGTGGCCGTCCAATTTTGTCAGGGCCATTTATCGAAGAGACTGGCCTTTCCCCGTTGTATATCCTTGGCTCCTTTGTTGCCGCCAGTTACTTGACCACGTATGCGTGACTTTATTCCTGGACTTCCTATTTTGTTCCAGTGATCCGTGTGTCTGTTTTTAGGTAGATGCCATCCCATCTCATCACTGCAGCTTCGTGATATAGTTTGAAATCGAGAAGCATGGTGGCTCCGGCTTTGTTCTTCTTCCTCAAGATTGCTTTGGCTATTCAAGGTTTTTTTGATTCCATACAAATTTTAGGATTATTTGTTCTGTGAAAAATACCACTGGAATTTCCATAGCAATTACGTTGAATCTGTACATCGCTTGGGTAGTATGGACATTTTAATAATATTAACTCTTCCAATCCATAAGCATGAGATACTTTTTCATATATTTGTGTCTTCTTCAATTTCTTTTACTAATGCCTCATAGTTTTCAATACATAGGACTTTCACCTCCTTGGTTAAATTTATTCCTGGGTATTTTATTCTTTTTGATACAGTTGCTTCCTTAATTTATCTGATAACCCATTATTACTGTACAAAAATGCCACAGATTTCTGTGTATTGATTTTGTATCCTGCAGTTTTACTGAATTCATTTATTCGTTTTAACAGCTTTTTTTAATGGAGTCCCCAGGGTTTTCTATATATAATGTGATGCCATCTGCAAATAGTGACTTTTATTTTTGTTTCCAATTTGGATGACTTTTATTTTTCTTTCCTGTTTGCTATGCCTCGGACTTCCAATACTGTGTTACATAAAAGTGGCGGGAGGAGACATCCTTGTCCTATTCCTGATCTTAGAGAAAAAGCTTTCAGCTTCTCACCATTGAGTGTGATGTTAGATGTGGACCTGCCATATATGGTCCTAATTGTGTAAAGGTCCTTTTCCTCTATATCCACTTTGTTGAGATTTTTAATCATAAATTGATGTTGAATTTTGTCAAATGCTTCCTCTGCATCTATTGAGATCATCATATGACTTTTTAAAAATATTTTTTAGGGATCCCTGGGTGGCGCAGCGGTTTGGCGCCTGCCTTTGGCCCAGGGCGCGATCCTGGAGACCTGGGATCGAATCCCACGTCGGGCTCCCGGTGCATGGAGCCTGCTTCTCCCTCTGCCTGGGTCTCTGCCTCTCTCTCTCTCTCTCTCTCTATCATAAATAAATAAATAAAAAATTTAAAAAAAAATTTAAAAATATTTTTTAAAGTAATCTCTACATCCAACATGGGCCTGGAACTCACGACCCCAAGATTAAGAGTTGCATGCTCTACTGACTGAGCCAGGCAGGTGCCCCATTGATCACATGATTTTTATCCTTCATTTTGTTAATATGGTCTATCCCATTGTCTGATTAATGAATGTTGAACCATCCTTGCATCCCTGGAATAAATCGCATTCAATCATGGTGTATCATTCTTTTAATATATCGTTGAATTCCATTTGCTAACATTTGGTTGAGAATGTTTGTATCTATCTTCATCAGGGGTTTAGCCTGTAATTTTCTCTTCTTATGGAATCCTTGTCTAGTTTTGGTATCAAGATAATGCTGGCCTCATAATATGTGTTGAGAAGAGCACCCCAGCCCCTGCCCCTACTTTTTTTTTTTTTTTTTTGAAAGAACTTGAGAAGGGTTGGTATTAATTCTTCTTCGAAAGTTTGGCAAATTCACCCAGACTTTTGTTTGTTGGGAGGTTTGTGATTACTGATTCGACCTCCTTGCTAGTAATCGGGCTGAACAGGTTTCCTGTCGCATCGGGATTCTGGCTCGGTAGACTGGATGTTTCTAGGAATGTATCCGTTTCTTCCAGTTGGCTCATTTGTTGGCATGTAATTGATCATAGAGCCTCTTAGAATCTTTTGCATTTCTGTGCGGTCAGTGGTATAGATATCACACATTGTGGGATTTCCTCCCAAACATTTTCTGTATTGTTTTTCAACATAGTTGAAATCATGTTGTATCCACCAGTTTATATCCTACTGAAGATTTTCACTGTGACGTGTAACACATATACACGAGTGTGCATGTGTGCTTGTGTATGGATCTACACACACAGTATTTAAAAAGGACACATAAAAAGCCCATGTTCGCACACGTCTCTTAAGAATATTACTAGTACCTTTGAGGTCACCTCTGCATCCCCTTCTCTTTTCCAAAGGTATCTTCACTTTTGTATTAATCACTCTTGTTTTTCTTTATAGTTTTCTCATATATGTATGTTTTTTAAAACAATATATTTCCTATTTTTGGTCAGTAGGTAAAAGAAATTATATTGTATACGTTCTCTATGGCTTTTTTTTTTTTTTTGGCTTGGTGTTATGTTTTTGAGACTCATCCATATTGATACATACAGACATTCATACAATCCATTCGTTTTTGACCACTGCATAGAATTCTGTTCAGGTATTTGGAACATCAAAACGTATTCATTCTTCTACTGACAGACAATTGGGGTGTTTCCAATTATTTTGCTACAACAAATGATGCTGCAGTGAAGAATTTGAAGTGTGCGTCCTAATGCACATTCAGAAGAGTTTCTCTAAACTGTACACCAGCAGTGGAACTGCACGCACATCTGCAAAATACCGTTTGTCTTCACTGAATCTTGATTCTGTTTTTAGTCATTCTTCCTAATTCTTTTTAATGATCATATTTTATCTTGACAAGGGCACGCACTAAACCACATCTCTATTGTTGACCATCTAGAGTTTGTCCCCATTTTTTAAATTTTATACACATTCTGGGGAAAAAAATTTTTTTGCCCAGAATTCTCTGCTTTCTAGGTCATTTCCTTATGAGGAATTCCCAGAAGTGAATTTCTTAAAGTTGTACCGATTACCATTCAGTGGGTTTTTACTACTGAAGTGCACACGGTAATCACCATGCAACCAGTTGTTAATCCTTTGGGATCACAGGTCCTTTAGAGACTATGACTTAGGGTATGGACCTTTCCTCCAGAACACACGCGCCCGCCTGCACGTGCACACGCACACACGCATACTATTTGCACTCACAAAGCAGAACGCCAGTTCAGGAGCTTCTCAGACCCTCCGAAGTGCATATGCTGACGTCTCTAGTAAGTGAGATACCCTCTCCTACCGGCTGAATGTTTCTTAAATTTCACCAGTTACGTTCACGCGCCAAATCCTAGATCTGTCCAATAACTTTTGTTTTATTTTTTTTAAAGATTTTATTTATTTATTCATGAGAGACACACAGAGAGAGGCAGAGACACAGGCAGAGGGAGAAGCAGGCTCCATGCAGGGAGCCCGATGTGGGACTCGATCCCGGGTCTCCAGGATCATGCCCTGGGCCAAAGGCAGATGCTCAACCACTGAGCCACCCAGGCATCCCATAACTTTTGTTTTAAACCACAGTTTTTGAGCATCCACGATGTGCCGGCACTTTGCCACATACTAGAGATAAAAGAATAAAGGGTCCCGGCTCCAAGGAATGGAGAGTCCACTGGGGAAGACGTACGACAACAAGTGTTTCCAATAAAACATGTGCAATAAGGGGTGTTCATTAGGCAAAACAGAGATACAGATTCAGGATGCTCGGCTCTCCTTCACCAAGGGGTCGCAAAGGCTGAATACCCGTTCCCAGGGACGTCACAGGGCAGGGGAAAGAGTACCAGCAAAGGGAGGGAGGCGCCGTGTGGCCTGCACCTGTACGAAGTCCTACGCGGGTCAAGCATCGTTGGGGTAGAATGGGAACGAACTGCGGGAGGGTTGAGACTCTTCTTATCTGAGACCGAGATTAAGAAGACAGAACGGACAGAGCAGACTCTAGCGGCTGGTCCGACAACGCAAAGGAAACCGCAAAATAAGATCTGCTCCCAAGCACTTCCTCTATTACCCCAAGGCCACTCTTATTAAACACAAAGGAAAACTTTTTGCCTGTTTTTTTGTGCAACTGTCAGAAAGTTGAGGCTCAACATCCAAGGCTTAAAACCTACTTGTTAATACATATAAAGAACACATTAACACGTGTGATGCGTTCATCTTGTACGTGGAAACGCTAGAAAGCCAGCACTTCAAGCACTACGATGATTTCTTCATAGAATTGCCTTGAAAAGGGCGGCCCGGGATGCTCAGCGGTTAGCGCCGCCTTCAGCCCAGGGTGTGATCCTGGAGTCCCGGGATCGAGTCCCCCGTCGGGCTCCCTGCGTGGAGCCTGCTTCTCCCTCTGCCTGTGTCTCCGCCTCTGTCTCTGTGTGTCATGAATAAATAAAATCTTAAAAAAAAATTGCCTCGAAAAGCTGACTTACATGGAAAACCTTTTTAACATTCACTGAAAATATCTCTTTTCAGCCTAATACTATCTCATCTCACTATCACTCTGTTTTGAATTTAAGCCTAACTTTTAAAACGCAACTAAACATAATTGCTACTTTGAAGTCACTGGTTTAATTAAAATGCAACATGTGGATTTTTTGTAGAACATATGCATCTTCTACTCCGATGGAAAATGAGTACACCTGGTTTTGATAATCTAATAAATATCTTGGATAAACTTTCATCCAACGTACGAATACGATACTATCAAAGTAATATTTGGGGCAATATTTCTTCTTGATGTGCTAAGATTATACTCACATTTCCTTTCTTTTGAAATTTTAATTAGATTTCTGTCATGCATGACACCCAATCACATACATTACGCACCCACATGTATGAAAGTATAAGGTGGGATCATACAGCAATACAACGTGCTTTCTTGTGTGACAAGAAGGAAAAAAAAGGGTTTTGAAGTTTAAATATCAATTGACTGAAGTTGAACAAACCCACTGAAGTTTATAAAGCTCTCAGCACCAAGAAAGGTCTTTTTTTTTTCAAAGTACCCGTTGGATCTCTAGATGGCATCCCATTAAACACCTCTGAGCTTTGTCAAAATACAGAATCTTCAAGGGTACTTCAAAATAATAAAAAGATGTACTCTCGCTGCAGGTTGTCTAATAAACACAGAACGGAATCCTTCAGATTCATACTGAGGAAATAATTTTTTATATGTACGAAAAAGAAATTCAAAAGGAGCAAATTTTTTCCTTAGAATTTTCATGGAAATCCCAATGACTCTCATGGCGGGCAGGCAAAAGCACAAACAAGGATATATGTTAATATACGCTTTTTACCGCCCTCTACCCCGGAGCATTTGTTTTGTCCTAAGAAGGGGAATCTTATGGCTTTTTTTTTTCGTAAATGGTTTAAAACATTATTTAAAGGCAGTTAAAACAAAAAGCACGGTCAATAAATGGAGGATTCAAAGATTTTCATGAAGTGGTTTGAAAATAAATGCTTTGTGACATATATTAAAACCCTGACCACGTAATAAAAAGTAAAACAAATCTACAATAGGTACAAATTATATACATTTATTTTTTAATAATTTTAAATAACACTCTTGTATAAATTCTTTTCATATATTCAAATCATACACAAATTTAGAAATGCATCATGAAGCCTAGTACAGCATATGCAGGAGACACGTTTTTAAAATTTGTGTTAGAATCTTAGTGACCTACAGACGAGCGTAGTTTTGGAAACTCCCCCGACGGCTGGGGCTGACGTGTAACCACGAGCGCTTGTGCCCACGTGGCTCCTGCCCTGCTGAGGACCCATGACCCCGATGCACCCGCCGTCACCGATGGGCCGTGTGTCCCTCCCGCCTCCCCTCGGGGCGCCGACCTCGGCCACCCCCAGCACGGGGCTCCCGTCCGCGCCCACCGCAGGCCGCCCGAGGCCAGAGCGGCCCGTGAGGAGTCCCCCGCGGCCGGGGCCACAAGTGCTTCCCGTGTCCTAACGGGGCACGCGGCCGCTTCTTACTCCTCTGAACGTTTGTCGCAGAGCTTTCCTGGAGGCCTGGGCTCAACTCCCACCCGCGTGCGCCGGGGGTGAGAAGCAGGGGATGTGCGTGCAAGCGGCCTGGCATCCCAGAGGGCAGGGCCTCGCGAAAGCCCCGGGAGCCCGCCCCTCCTGGGCTCGGCCACCAGAACCGCGCGGCGACGGCTCAGCGTCCGGAGGGCACTCGCGGGCCGCGACGACGCGGGGGCGAGGCTCTGACGACCAGCTCTCCGGGCCATGTGGGCTAAAGAGTAGCCATATGGTGTGACCCCTGTACAAATCCTCTCCTCCCATCACACCTGCTCTGCCCGCCCCTAAAATGCAGGTGCCCGGAGAGGAGACACAGCAAACCCGCGGGCCCTCGGTGTAAGTGAGCTTAGTTTCCATCACCGTCTCTCTGTGACCCGAGAGTCCATTAATAAGAGGCATCTGGGAGCTGATGGTGTGGGGGGAGGGAAGGGGGAGGACAGAGCCAACACGACCTGGGGCATCCGCCGAAATGCATCGGGGCTTACGCGAAGGAAGGACCGCGCGGTTATCACTTAGTAGCAGTATCTGTCACTTGTCAGCAGGATTCACGCTCGCCTTGCCTGAAAACAAACACGTTTCTAATCCTTATTCAAAAATTCTTCCAATAGGATCTACCTAAGGGACTGATGGGGTCCTACCTTTACAGGAATCAGTATCGGGTAATGCATTCCCTGCTAGTTTCCTACTCCGATTTTGCTGGCAGATCACTTCATGATTGAGTTAAATTTTAGAACAAAATTATTTCCACCAGCAAAAAGCAAGGGACACTAAAGAATATTGTTTAAAACACATTTTAAGACATTATTTTTTTTTCCACTGGGAAGAATCAATGCTCCTTGTGATTCAGCGTCTGCAATACCACGTGAGGCCTGTTGAAGAAATGTCCATATGGCCGGAGTCTGGACTATTTGGCTTCGGCTCCTAGAACCCAGCAAACACTCCTGCTGTCTCTACTGGGTCAACCTGTACGTCTCCCCGCCGTCCACCCCCAGGCTGAGGGGGGCCAGTCTAGGAGAGAGGCAGGTGTTCCGTTCGCACACCTCCTTGGGGCTGTGCAGTGCTCGGGCTGAGCGTGCGTAGGAGGCAGCTGCTGGGGAAGCCGACTTTCCCTCCCTGCTCGGGAGGATTAGTTCACTGTAACGAAGCACAAACTGGTAGTTTCCTTATCCTCGATTGCAGCTTCAGATAGTCCTCCGCGTCCTTCCCGCAGGGTCCCCTACGGCCGTGGGGCCCCGGACCTGCCTCGTACTTACAGAAGGGAGAAGCGTTCCGTTCCCCGCAGGACTCTCCTCCCACGGTCTTGGTCTGCGGCTCTGGGCAGCTTCTGATGAGCACACAGTTGGAAGAACATGCGCTTCACAGTGAGGAGGCCCGATTCCAAGCCCCCCGAGGACGTGCTGGAGAGCCTCGAACAACACATTTAGCCTCATCTGTAAAACGGTGACAACAGCTGCCTCCTCAGGGCACTACGAGGAGGAGCGGGGGACACAGGGATGGAAAGGTGCTTGCCAACTGCAAAGGGCCACAGAGGTACTCACTGATTTTATTATGATGTGATGTACCGTGACCTGTCCTCTCATGAGCAATGGCCAGACACCGGGGCACCTCAGGTGCTGGAAGCAGAGGATCCATCTGTCCATCCTCCAGAACATCATCCCTAAAACCTCAGAAAACTTAGGGCTCTCCTGCAGAGGGACGACCAAATTCCAGGTTTTTCTCTGGGGAAGGCGGTCAACTTGGATTTCTTAGGGCTAATCTAATAAATCCTCCCCCTTTTTTCCTAGCCACTTGACAGTGAGCCGTCCCTCCTATAAATATCTATATTTGACTTCTGGCTGCTTTTCCTGGCTTGCTGAACCCACCATCTGTCAGTATCAAGACAGATGAGAGCAAGAGTAGGTGGCCTCTAGGGGAGACCCGTGTCTGAAAGCAAGGACTGACCGAACCCACCCAAGTCCAGAGCTACTCCCCAAGCAGGAGAGAGCGGAACCGCAGCTCCGCAGGAAGATGGGACACACGCCTGGAGGATGGGTGAGAAGCTATGTTCAAAAGCAGAAGGTATTTTTTTGAGGTGGGTGGAGGAGGAATAGAAATATTTCCCAGGCATGAAAACGGGATCCCAAGTCACATGATGGCTTTTCTTTTGGAACTAAAATATTTCTAATTCCTTTGGAAGACTATCTTTTGTATTTAAAGACGTGTGTGTGTGTGTGTGGACATGATCTGCACTGATCTATGTAAAATATGTAGAGCGGCTAATGTCTCATCGGGGGAGTATTTTGGAGAGTGTGGCCCGTGTCCCAGCTGAACCATCAATGACTTAAAAATCTATTGCTTGAAAAAAAAAAAAAAAAAAAATCTATTGCTTGAATCTGTAGTCAGTCCAAGAACACACAGCTCTACTTTGAGACTGAGAAAGGGAGAGAAGGGTCAGAAACATCCGACCTCTTATAAATTTCAACAGTGTTCAAAGAGGGACTAAAAATGATTGATGGTCACCAGAGTCCCAGCTCTAGCAATATTGCCATCTATGTTATTTTAACCAATCCCCGTATTTTCTTTTTACAACACCATTAACTGCTGTACAAATAAATTCTAGATGATAAAATATGACATGATTTTTTTTTTACAAATAGATACAAATACAATGTTGACCAGATATGCTACATTAACTATATACACCTTATTTCTCTAGAGGCAGGAAGAGTCCTTATTTTTAGGCAATTTACCATTTACACTGAGACCCTAAGGAGGACCGTCAGCTTCCCGCTCCCAGATGTTGCCTTCTTCTTTCCACCATTAGCTTATCCTGTGCTTCAGCCTATCATTGAGCAAGACTTAGGGAAGGAAAAAAAAAATCACACTAAAGATCTTGAGACTTTTCTGCCCCTATTTTAGAAACAATCGAGATTGTTTATTGTGATACAGCCCCGACGTTAAGCTTTCTTCGGCGATGTCTTTTAGCACAGTAGAAGGAACATCATCCCGGACTCTCCTTTTAAAAGAGGCGTTTCAGGAATGGAGACGAAGCCTTCCAGCAGTCCTCCTCCCTCCGCTTCCATCAAGCTTCCGCTGGTTTGGTGAACACTTCCCCAGGAGTCTGTTAGGAGGTCAAAGTAGGTGTGGGCTGCACTGTGGGATTCAGCCTTCCTATACTCCCCTGTAGTCTGGTACAAAAATATACTTTACTACAAGTCCTTATTGACAGTGACCGCTTCAGATCTTCACGGGGAAACTAAGAGCAACAGGCTAAGTGCATTACAGCTTTGTACCCGAACATCTCAGGTGCACCCCACGCCCTGGCGTTCTCAGCAAGCACTACCCAGGCCTTGTCCGGCCCAGGAGCCGATGCAGTCTTACTGAGCACTGTGGTCTAACGACCCAGGACGACGGTTCTTGCTCCTCAGGCCTTGTAGTTGTGTATGGGTGTCGTCAGGGTCAGCTGCCCATTGGGAGCCACTTCATTACCGTCATCTTCCAAGAGTCCTGACACATCTGCATTGGGAATGCTGTCATGGTAGCTGCTGAAACTGATATTGTCTTCTTTCAGCTCGATGGTCCAAAAGGGGGCATTGAGTTTCCGGTTCTGGTACTCCCGGTACATATAGACAGCCCCCACAAAACCCATCAGCAGCACCACCACGATGATGATGACTGTCAAAATGATGATGTTAAACTGGGTCCATGAAACATCAGCTAAAGCTGACGTGCTGTTTTCAGCAGAGCTTACTGAAAAGATAGTCTGCAGGGTTGTGGGGGTAAATGTACTATTTATAACAGGGGTGGGCACTGATGTGGTCAAAGAGGCATTGGAAACCAAAATGGTAGAACCTTCAGGTGTTGGAACAATAACTTCTGAAAATAAAAACAGAGAATGAAATGTAAAAGACAAAATTATCTAGTTTTAAGAAACAATAAAAGAAATACACGTGGGAGTGGAAGTTGATATGGGATGTTGACATGATACTCTGCTCTAAGGTAACACAAGCTAAAAATAATTTTTAGAGAAGCATAGTGAAAGGAATCAAGGCCTAGAAGCTAGATTATTACATCCATGGCTGTTCTCCAAAATGTGAATATTAAAATCTTTGGGAAAATTCCAAAGTTGGAGTTTCCTATCCTTCTTGGCTCTCGGATAGATTCACACAGATTCCTGCAAAGGCAGTAAATATGTCACCACGGACTCCTGAATCACTCGGTTAAAAGTGACAGGGATAAAAATGCAATCATTTGAACTAAAATAAGTTCAACATGTCTGATGGCATCTCATGAAGGTGAAATTCTCTTCAAAGGTGGCAAAAACAGAATAAGAAAAATCGTATTTCTAGTTACTTTTGAAAAACACAATTTCAAAGTCCAATATTGATGTCAGCCAGGAGAAAACACGGCCCTCCTTTAGCCCTGTGGGATCCTATCCTCCTTTACACAGATCATAGATGGTTTCATAATTAAAGTGCTAAGACCACACAGCTCAGGAGAGGTACCGAAGCCCTTGGGATCCAGTAGACCTGTGCGGCTACAGGCAAGTGAGTGAATCTTGTTAACACTGAGGCTCCTCATCTGTAAAATGGGAGTGACAACGCCTACTTTGCGGAGTTCCCGGGGAGCCTCGTGTGAGACAGTGCGCCACGGCGCGTTACCACACGTAGTGCTCCCAGGGCTTGGCGCGTCAGAGGCGCTCGACACGGTGGCTGCTGTTGTCACTATAACTCGTCACCACAGTCAGACACATTAATCTATCCCCCAAAGAGGCATGTTCTATGTTATCTAGTAACTGATAAGAAAACTCATCACAGTCCTGTCAGCCAAGTAGGGGTGAAGCATGCCTCCAGATAGGAAAGGGAACCGAGTGAAAGGATCCCCAGCCTAGTGACAGGGTCAGTCTGTCTGTTAGCCTTGATCACAACAGAATAAGGATATCAAGAAAATGGCAGAGGAACGGCACGTGCCACAGACCAATGGTCCATCAGCCCAGGATTCAGCATCGGTCAGAATGTCAGAGTGGTTTCTAGAAGAGCATGGTCTCATCACTTTGTGACCCAATAAAGCCTGAATATCCCTAACTCATGCTGAATTTCTAATCATTAATTTTTATCTAAACCTTTACTGACCTTTCCGGCAAGAAACATTTTGCTACATTAATAACCTTTTCTTTTAAAAATCAAAAGGACTATTATCGCTCTTTCCTCCACTGCACATGGAGGAAACTCGGCCCCAAAGTTAGGTAGGACAGATGCTACAGTGCAGTCTCGTTTCTCAGCTGGAACTTCTAACCAGATTACACGTCCCTAACTTCCAAAGACCTTTGGTGGTCACTGGAAGTGATGAGAATATAGGAACCAAAGGATAAAAGAAATGATAGGACTTTTAAATTATTAACATAAAAATGAAAATAGATGAAGAGAAAATGTGGGAACCCTGCAATGACTTTGTCGTGGGCCTCAGATTTCTGGAGTTGACTTTGGAGCAGCAGGAGAGCAGCAGGAATAGAAGGAGATCCCTTTAGGCAAATAGCTATCAAAATCTATTTCCAGAAAACTCCTCTGGTTTTCCAGAAAACTCCCTCTGGTGGGATCGGAAGGTTTTATAAACCTAATGGTAGCTGTTCTGAAATTTTCACTGCTAGGCTTAGATATTAAATGTACCACCTTAGGTGAAGCTTTACCTTTCTTGATGCAGTTTCCCTCGAGGTCTCCGACATAGCCTTCTAGGCAGTTCTCACACCAAAACCCAGTGGTGTTATGGAGGCAGTTGATGCATTCACCACTCTCAGGCTTGCAGATCTTTGGAGTTGTAATTGGGTCCACGTGGCCATGACATTGGCACTTGGTACAGATGCTGTCAGAATTGTAATAGCCGTTTTCACACTTGTTGCAGTTCCGGCCTGTGTAGCCTTCTTTACACTGGACACATCTAGGCTCCAATTCACCTGATTCTAAAAGTGAGAGAATACCAAAGGAATTCAGTACAGTCTCAAGCTACAGTTAAAGATGCAAAACAGGGCAGCCCCGGTGGCCCAGCGGTTTAGCACCGCCTTCAGCCCAGGGCCTGATCCTGGAGTCCCGGGATCGAGTCCCACGTCGGGCTCCCTGCATGGAGCCTGCTTCTCCCTCTGCCTGTGTCTCTGCCTCTCTCTCTCTCTCTCTCTCTCTCTGTCTCTCATGAATAAATAAATAAAATCTTAAAAAAAAAAAAGATCCAAAACAAAACAACTACTGGTCCTCAAAATGGTTTTTAACCCCCCCCCCACTATCTCCTCTCAAAGCAATTAATGATCTACACCTTATTTCTTAATTCATAATTGTCCAGTTCATTGTAACAATGATGGGGCCCTCCAGAGACTCTCTGTAGGTAGAGAACAAAAGAAATAAATAGGCGGCTTACATGAGGAATACGAATAATTGTAATGATGAGACACTCTTACAACATTTTTATTACTTCTTTAGTCCTGAAAGATGGAATAAAATATGATTTTAACAAAAACTTCTTCATCTCTCCCTCCAGTCACTTCATATACATGTATTTGGATTTGGTTGCAAATCCCGAGAAAGAAAAACCTTTGCTGTTTTTCTAGCTCCCTTTCACCTGCTCTCACCGTACTCTCACTCCTCTTTGCCCAGAACTTCATTTATCAACACACTTGATAACAATGATAACTGATGCCCTGGTTTCCCCCTCCGATGGAAGATTTAGAGAAAGGCCTCACCTATGACACAGCTGCCTGTAGACGTCACTGCTGAACAAGGACAGCGAAGGCATTCTTTCGTGGCATCAGGACTCTGATAAAATCCTTCTTTGCAGTCTTCACAGTGATCCCCTTTGCTATTCTCCTGGCAGTTTAAACAAGCACCTAAAAGAAGCAAATTATTTTAAGGAGTTAAAGATGCGCTCTAAAAGCACAATAACTTCAAGTAAATCATACCATATTAACCAAAAGACCTTACGAGTTCACCAGGAGAAGTGAGCTGGCAGGAGTTCACTTTCCAGCCCATCTTATGTCTACGTTGGCCACGCCTGTGAGTCCTGTGTCCCCTGCTAGATTGTAAACTCTAGGGAAAGGCTGGGTACGTGAATAAAGTAGCAATAAGCCTGGGTTGATGCCTGACTACATATGGAAAGCAGGGCGACTATTTTCAAATTAAAAATAAAAACAATCTAAGACCTATTTGAAAAAGTATAAATTATATACTACCTTCACAGTTGGGATACTATAGGTAAAGAAGTGAACTACACCTACATATATGAATATCCATAAATCTTGACAACAACATTGGGTGAAAAAAGCAAACTGCAGAATGATACAAAACAGATGGAGAAAACTTAATTATCTTGTAAAATTTTAAAAACATACTAAACAATACTAAGCAAATGGATACATACATAGGATATACAGTAAAAATCAACGTGGACTGGGGGCATCAGAGAATTTTATGCTCTGCTTATCTCTGTGGAGGGAAGGAGAAAAAAACAAGACTATGGAAAAAAGAGAGGATTCCAACTGTATTTGAAATTTTCTATTTCAAATATTTAACTATATGTAATATGTTTAAGTATTAAGCAAAATGCCAAAATGTTAGTATTTATTAAATCTAGGTGTAGCTCCATTAGTATGTGTTATCTTATTCTGTGTACATTTTCATATTTAAAAAACCCAAGATAAGGCAGCCCGGGTGGCTCTGCGGTTTAGCACCTGCCTTTGGCCCAGGGCGTGATTCTGGGGTCCCAGGATCGAGTCCAGCATCGGGCTCCCTGCACGGAGCCTGCTTCTCCCTCTGCCTGTGTCTCTGCCTCTCTCTCTTTCTCTCTCTGTGACTATCATAAATAAATAAAAATTAAAAAAAAATACTTTGCTTCTACAATGCTATTGGGCCTACATGCTTATTGTCTGGGTTTTTTTTTTAAGGTTTTATTTATTTATTCATAAGAGACACACAGAGAGAGGGGCAGAGACACAGGCAGAGGGAGAGGCAGGCTCCACGCAGGGAGCCCGACGTGGGACTCGATCCCAGGACCCTGGGGTCATGATTTGAGCTGAAGGCAGATGCTCAACTGCTGAGCCACCCAGGTACCCCATGTTTGGGGGCTTTTCACTATTTTAGATAAGATCTCAAGCCTTGGTGCTTATCACGCTATAACTCCATTCTCTTAAACTGTTTATATTAAAATGTGAATTTTTAAGAGAAATTATAAAATTCTTAATAAACATTCTTTCCAGAGTAATTTATTTCTATCCATTTTATGCCATACCTACAATGAGAAGTCAATGAGAAAAAAATGTAACCCTATGTAGTAAATATGTTATCTCAAAAGGAAAGATGAAAACAAGTCTAATAATAAGACTCATTACACTGCTTCAAAAATAGCATGCATCTGGAAAACAGCCACAGAGAAAGAAAATTAATAAATTACAGACAGACATAAATACAGCAGAGTGATAACAATAGATGTGAGGCCAACAGACCTTTTGGTGTTTCTCCCCTCTCATTTTCACGTGTCTCCAGTAGGTACGTATCCTTTTTATTTTTATTGTCTTGATTTTTTTTCCTGATTGTAAAACTAATACATTATAAACTCTATCACACGTGTATTATAAATATTTCCTGAACTCAAGCAAGTTTAAAACATTTCATGAGGGGGGATCCCTGGGTGGCTCAGCGGTTTCGCGCCTGCCTTTGGCCCAGGGTGCGATCCTGGAGTCCCGGGATCGAGTCCCGCGTCGGGCTCCCAGCATGGAGCCTGCTTCTCCCTCTCCTCTGCCTGTGTCTCTGCCCCTCTCTCCCTCTCTCTCTATCATAAATAAATAAAAATAAGTTTAAAAAAAAACATTTCATGAGAAACTCGGTGAAAATATTTTTATAACAGCAGTAACGATCATAACCTTGCAAACGCACACGCAGGAGGAAGCGACGGCGTGCACCTGCCGTCCTCACAGCTGATAGCTCCCCTCCGGGAGGCAAGAGGGCGTAAGCAAACTGGCACAGTATTAATGTCGGAGCTGAGCTCCACGCCCAGCTGAACCTCTTACCAGTGATGTGACCTTTGGGAGATGGCCTCTCTGAGTCTCACTTCTCTATCTGTAAAGTAGGATCGTTCTTGGCCTAATGATTTAATGTCAGTATTTCAAAGGGTGAAAAAGTATTCCGTAAGACAAATGTTTTCTCTTTATGTTCCAATTTCCTCATCTGTAAATTAAGAAGGCTGCATTAGATGAAATCTAAGTTCCCTTAAAATGTAAAAGTTGAGGGGCAGCCCTGGTGGTGCAGAGGTTTAGCGCCGCCTTCAGCCCAGGGCGTGATCCTGGAGACCCTGGATCGAGTCCCACGTCGGGCTCCCTGCATGGGGCCTGCTTCTCCCTCTGCCTGTGTCTCTGCCCCCTGACTCCCTGTGTCTCTATGAATAAATAAAATCTTAAAAAAAAAATCTAAAAGTTGAGGGTCTTTCTTTTATGATAAATATATGTAAAAATTAGCGCCTGTTTAACTTTATATATTGTGTCTGGAACCGCCCAAAATACAACAATTCCGCCTTAAAATTTACATTCTCTTTGCTGAAAGATGACCAAAGGAGTGGATTAAAAAAAAACAAAGAAAGAAAGAAAAAGGGGGACACCTGGGTGGCTCAGCAGTTGAGTGTGTGGTTTTGGCTCAGGTCATGACCCTGGGGTCCTGGGATCGAGTCCTGCCTTGGGCTCCCTGCATGGAGCCTGCTTCTCCCTCTGCCTGTGTCTCTGCCTCTCTCTCTGTGTGTCTCTCATGAGTAAATAAATAAAATCTTAAAAAAAAAAAAAAAAAAAAAAAAAGGAATGAGTGTTTCCTGAAGATGATGTCATGCTCGCTGGCGAGGCAGCAGACCGATGTGGAAGGGTAACCAAGAACGCAACCAGGCAAAGAAAGGACTGTGGGGCTCCTTTCCAACCAAATTCACTGACAACGCTTTGAAAACATAAATCGCCACCTGTAAAAGGCCTTGTCCTTATTTGTTTTTCCATTTCATGGCTTACATATAAACGTTTCAGAAATAGAGCATGTGCTCTGTTGTGGGAAGAAACGCCTGATCCTCTCTGCAGAGCAAACTTGAACCTGCCGAAACGTGACAAGGGAGAGTAAGGGCGGAGAAGGGCGGAGAAGGGCGGAGAAGGGCGGAGAAGGGCAGGGGCCAAAAACTTCAAGTTCACGGAGACAGGAGACCGGAGGGAGCAGCGGGAGACTCCTTCCAAGGGGCGCGGGAAGCCGGTCAAGGGTTTCAGGACAAGACAGTCGCGACCTGGTTTTACATTTTGAGAAGATCAGTCCGGCCCCCGCGGCGACTGGACGGTGGGCGGCCGCGGGTGAGAGGCGAGGAGGAGCCCGAGAGGGCAGGGGCCCAGAGGTCGCGGTGGCTCCGGGGACGGCAGGGCGCGCGCTGGGTGCTGGGTGCTGGGCCCAGGGAGCCGGCGGCGGGCGTGGTCAGGCTCCGGGGACAGGTGCGCAGGCTGGCGAGCGGCCCGGGGCCAGCCGAGGCCTGCAGGCGAAGGCGTCCCACGCGCCGCTGGACCTTTGGACGTGAGGATCAAGGCAGGAGTGGCAATCTGGCAGCACAGACCGAGGTGGCATTTTAAATCAAGTCCAGGGGACTGAATGCCATCACTTCGGGACAGTACGAATGGAGAAGACAAACGTGAGATTTATTTATTCGTTTGAGAGGGAGCGAGCGCACACACGCACGGTGGGGGGAGGGGGAGGGGCAAGAATCCTCAAGGTTCCCTGCTGAGCGTGGAGTACTGCCCGGGAGTCCATCCCAGGATCCTAAGATCATGACCTGAGCAAAAACCGAGAGTGGGACACTTAACTAACTGAGCCACCCAGGCGCCCAAGAGGAGCAAAAATAAATAAATCTCCTCAAAAAAAAAAAAAGTGCACCATGTGAATATAAAGTTTCAGTTTAAAAAAACAACAGTCCCCAACCTCCACTTTAACATAAATATATACTCAATAAAGAAAATCTAGGTAATAAGGAGAGTAGAAAGAAGAAACAAGTCACAAGAAATAGGTCATTATGATTTTGAATATATTTTTCCTTGAAATCTTTCCATATATATATATATATATATATATATATATATATATATATTTCAGTTTTGGTTTTCAAATAGTCTAAATATGTAGCCAAGTCATTTCACGCCCTGCTTGTTTCACTCTCTCATGTTGTTACGTACCGCTTTTTAAAACATTTTAATGACAACTTTAGCTGTAGTTGCCATTTATTGATTATTTATAATGAGCCAGGCACTGTAATTAAGGCTTTATAAATATATTGGGCTGAATCACCACAACAACCCATTAGACAGTTACTGTCATTATCTGCATTTCTAGATGAAGAAATAGGCTACGTAATTTGGTCAAGGTAAAGTCAAGATTGCACTTGCCATGCTCTTGATCATGTGCTGCCTAGGTAACATAATTTGCTTCATTCTCTGTTGATAGAAATAGGGTTGTCTAATTTTTAGAATTACAACTACCACTTTAATAAGCCTCTTGGAACACAAAGCTTTTTATGAATTTAGAATTATTTCCTCAGAATAGATTTCTGGAAACAGAATTGCTGGATCCAGGAGGTATTTTTAAGACTCTGATACACACTGTGAAACTGTTTTCCAAAAATTTTCCCCCAATACATTTTATCACAAAAAGATTACTTTAAAATCTGCTCCCCCTAAAACACCAGGTACAGAAAAAGACCAGAAAAGGGAAACACAGGAACTGTGAAAATATAGTGAGTGGCCACCAGAGGGCAGCCGTATCACAGCGCTGTAGGAAAAATCTCCTTGGAGACAAAAGGAGAGGCTGAGTATACATTAAGCTTCCAGTTTAAATTAAGCATTTGCATCCCTTCGCGTTGAATTCCACTTTTCTTATATTTCCAGAGAAACCATTTATTTCTCTTATTACTAGCTGCTTTAGAAATTTTAACCACGGAAAGGTCTTTTGCCTTAAACTATCTCAAGCGAGGACAGGTTGGGATTTACTTGACATTAAAGACAAACCACCTCATTGCTACAAGGAAAACTAGCAGTGAGAGCCCGCAGTGCAGACTGCTTTCTCACTGTACAAGATCTGGGGAGAAAAAAAAATAAAAAATAAAAAATAAAATAAAAGATTTGGGGAGAAATGAAACTCAACTCAGTATGATGAAGCCTTCCTGTCCTTCACCAGGATTGAAATTTCTCTCTCCTCCGTGTGTTTTTCCATTCACTTGTTCATTTACCTAACAAACATTTCGTGAGTACTGACTGGGTGCCAAGCTCCATGCTAGGGGCTGTGTACGATGATGAACAATGATATCGCCCCTACCCTCATGAGCAAGCCACACATGACTCATAATCACAAATAAATATATAAACTATGCTACGTGCTGTGACACAAATACAACTGCATATGACAGTGTATAATTGGGGACCGACATTCAGTTTGGAGGATCAGGAACTGCTTTCTAATGTAATAAACTTTAATTGAAGGCCTGAAGGAAAAATAATGATTGAATAAGGCAAAGGGACTAGCGTGGGGTAGAGGTATATGAAAGGTCATGTGTGTGGACCTTAGGACAAGGGAACACAGCTTGTCTCAGGAACAGAAGCCAGTATGACTTCATCACAGGCAGTAGAGAAAAAGAAGAGCATGAGAGAGAACCAGTAAGTAGCCAGGGACCAGATGCCATAACAGAAAAAAACCCACAATCTTTCCTAAATCAATCTGTTTCACCATGGACTAGAGGAGTAAAACAAAGAATTTCCAATTCTTTTCAAGGTACTTTGAATTTCAAATATTCTGCTACTCTGCTTTCATAAAAACACTTGCACTTGTCAGACTAGTTTGTCCTGATGTTTCTGTTGGGGAGAAAAAAAAGATTCCCAAGGAAGGATTTCTAATCCGTACATTTAAGAAAACCGACCATCGGCCGAGGTCATTGTCTTTAGTTTTTAATAGTTTGCTTCAATATAGTTTTCTTTGTTGTAAACCGCCTGGGGTATGCTGAGTTTTCAGAATCGGTGGGCTGATGTCTTTCACCAGTTTAGAAAATTCGTGGCCATTTTCTCTTCAAATTTTGCTTCTTTTTTTTTTTTTTTTTAAGATTTTATTTATTTATTCATGAGAGACAAACAGAGGTGGGGAGTGGCAGAGACACAGGCAGAGGGAGAAGCAGGCTCCATGGAGGGAGCCCGACGTGGGACTTGATCCTGGGACTCCAGGATCAGGCCCTGGGCTGAAGATAGCGCTAAACTGCTGAGCCCCCCGGGCTGCCCTCAAATTTTGCTTCTGCCTCAATCTCTTTCCCCTCCTTTCTTTCTGAGTCTCCGATATCATTTATGTTCATCTTCTTGGCTCTGTGTCCCACATGTCTTTCCTGCTCTCTTCTTTCCATTGCATTTTTTTCTCTGTGCTTCAGTTGGAGATTTTTAACTGAACTGTATTCAAGTCTACTCACCTTGTCTTCGTTGTGAATAATCTTTTGTTAAATCTATGCAATGAGTTATTCATTTCAGATATTGTATTTTTCAGTTCTAGGCTGACCTTTAGATTTTTTCTAAATTCCAATTCTCTTGAAATTTGCCTCTTTTTTACCTATTTTCTGGGTTTTCCTCTATCTTCTTAAAGCATCAATTTTAGTCATTTTAAAGGCATTGTTTGCTAACTAACATCTGGATCATCTGTGGGTCTGCTTTCATTGTTTCTTTTTTCTCTTTATTATTGGTCACATTTCCGCTCTTCAGCATTGTCTAGTGTTTCTGATCGTATGCCAGACACAGTGTATAAAAGAACCAGAGATGATTTCTCCTTTCTCTGTTGGCAGATACAATGAGAGAATCACCCCAATCCAATTCAAAATTGAGATGGGTTGAAGATGGACTGCAATTTTAGCATGAGCCAGTCCATCTACGGTTCATCACTATTTCTTGGTCATGGCCCTCTAACGCTTCTGACTGAGAGCCTAGCATCCCTGAGACTCCTCAGCCCTGAGAGACTACAACAGATTCAGTACTGCCCTTAGGTGGTTTCAGCCCAGATCCCACTCCACACCCTTCAGAACGTGGCAGTATCTCGAGAGAGATGGTGGCATAGGGTAGCAGAGCTCCTCTTTCTGAGGTTTTGTCTCCTAAGCACCAGAAGACTGAGAGACTTCTTTATTCCTTTGGGGCCGCTCTCATTTCTTACATAATCAGCTAATGTCCTGTGAGAAAACTGGCCTTGTGTTTAGGGCTCCCCTAGTTTCCATCCATCATACAAGTCCCAAACAACTGCCAAAAACTCTTCTTGTATCTCTTTCCTCCAGACAAATTCCTTTGTTTGGGCCAAATCTGTTCCTTAGCCTATGACTAGAATCAGCAAATGTCCCGTGGAAATAAAATGTCTAGTGATCATTCACTTACTTAGGAAGAGTTCTAGCCTTTCTGGAGGGTATTTTAGTTCATATAGGCTTCTTTGCTTCCATAGCTCTCCAACGAAAAAACATAATTTTTGAAATGTATGAAAAGAACTATGGCCTAATTACATAACAAAGTTAAGGAAAGTGTGTACCTGTGAGGACATCACAACTGGCAGACCGATTATTACACTGGCAGGGCAAGCAGCTGCTCTCACTAAAGCCATAATATCCATCTTGGCATCGATCACATGGAGAGCCGGTGACACCCGCTTTGCACTGGCATTTCCCAGAACTGCAAATAAAAGCAAAGACAACAAACAAAAGTAAATGAGTCTGAAAGTTTTGTTGCTTCATATCCCATCATAGATGATCTTAATGTGGAAATAGTTTCAACTAGATTCTAATCACTAAAATCATTTTGAGTTTTTTTAAATTAGGAGTTGAATAACTTCATGACTATATACATTCAATTGACATACTAACATGAATCATTTGTGACAATTTAATCCGCTGCATTTAGGTGGTTTAAAATGATTAATAAAGGAGCCATGGAGAACCTAAGTCCCCAGTGCTTAGAAATCTTTGTTTACTGAGCAGTGGGGCATAGAACTAACAGCACTGCTACAGCTCATTCCTGGATTGTTCCACAGTTCCATCAGCACCCACTCTACCCAGCATGAAGAAAAGAAGAAACTCCTAGTCTTCACCCAACCTAGCTTCTGGCTGAAGAATATGAAGGCCAAGATTTTTTTTTCAAGATTTTATTTATTTGAGAGTGAGAGAGAGTGCAAGCAAGTGAGCACGAGTGCAGAAGCAGGGAGAGGGGCAGAGGGAGAGGCCCCTGTTGAGCCTGAGGCGGGGGCTCTAGCCCAGGACCCCAGGAATACAACCCCAGCTGAAAGCAGAGCCATCCAGGTCCCCAAAAACCAAGATCTTAATGAATGTGTCAATTAATATCCATTTACATGCTGAAAATGACATACTTTTCTACTTTAGGTTTGGTTATATTAAAATCCTATTTCTGGCAATTAAACTGGAATTCACAGTTAAGTAAATATGATTGTAAGGGGGACCTCTATTGTTTTCTGGATTAAATCAATATAAAATTCTAGATTGTCAACCCAAAATGAAATCTAAAATCTAATGTAAGAAAAATAGGGGTGCCTGGCTGGCTCCGTCAGTAGAGCGTGTGATCTCAGGGTTGTAGGTTCGAGTCCATGTTGAGTATAGAGATTACTTAAAAATAAAATCTTTAAAAAGAAAGAAACAGAGAAAAATGCTTTATTTAACAATGTGACTCTTCTTTATATATTCATCCTGAACCTGAAATTTTTAGACTTTATCTGAGCATTTCTCGGCACCAGCATATTGGATGGGAGACGATTTAAGGTAAAACTGCTTTTCGATATAATATTTTTAGAGATTTAGCTCCTGATAATGAGCCCTCATGGGATTGTTAATTTCAGTTCAAGAACCCAAGCTCAAATTATTAATACTTACAGAGTTCTTACACATAGCAGTTAAAGTAATCCCCTACTAATTCCCATATTCCCATTTCTATATTAAAAACACAAGTTCCAAATTTGAGAGTTACTGGACTTTTCAACTGAACTCTGCAGAACAGAAATAAAGCAACTTTCAACCATGTGCATTCTACTTGGTAGTATACAAACCTAAGGGTTTTTTTTTTTAATTTAAGATTTGCCTTTATTTTTTATGAGCATCCCCTGGGGTAAATAATGAGGCTTTCATCCTCCATCCCTAAAAACTCTTTTGAGCAGCTAGAGTCAAAGTTTACTTTTTCTCCCACTTACAGTTCTCTGTGCTATCCCAGGCTATGCCAAAAAGGAGTAGAAAAGTAGAAAAACAGTTCTACATGGAATATTTTTAGGGCTTTACTCAAATAAAACCAGTCCAGAAGGGAAAGGAAGCCAGGCTTATGTAAATAATATATACTTTACATATTTCAAAGTCTTGTATCCTGAGATACAAGTTCTATGTATTCATAGAACTCTCTATTCCTATCTTAAAGTTGTCTAGTGTATTAGGTTATGCAGTTGCTTGATTAACAAGTAGTTTTAGAGAAAATGTAAAACAGAGTCATCTGAAAGCAGGAGTGCTGCTGCAGACGACAATGATAAAAATAATGAGCCATCACTGATTGAGGGCCTATGTCATATAGGCCTAGAATATAGATATGTTCTCTAATCCTCAGAATAAACCCTACTAGGTAAAGTCCTGATCCTTGTTTTACTATTGAGGGAAATCAGAGAGGCTAGTTATTGTCCACACCTAGTAAGTCAGGCTGATTTATACAAAGCAAGACTTTTCCTGCTGTATCATGGTACCTACCACTCCCTAAGTCTGAATCTAAATTTGCACAAGAAATTTGCACACCAAACAACTTGATACCTACTTGGGTATCGAGCTTCATTCTGTAGATTCCAATCACCACAATTCACCATTTAGTTAGGTTTTTCACCCCAGTAAGCTGTTTCTGCCTTGCCCAAAATAAACTCCACCTAAGAAAAGTGCTCTCTTTTCTTACTGCCAGTAAATTTCAGGTCTTCCTTAACAAAAGCTAAGAGTTCTCATTGCTTGAAGAGAAACTGCAGCCTAGCAAGTCCGAGGTTCCTAGAGATGCAAGCCCAAACATTGTGATGCTTTTTAAAGCTTAGTTACAATTTGTACTGATCATAGTGAAGAAGATGAGCCTTGATTTTAAAATGCAACAGAAATACACATTACCAAATGTGTCTCTTAAGTAATTTCCCCCCCAAAAAAAGAAAAGAAAGGAAAAGAAAAAGAAAAAGAAAAAGAAAAGAAAAGAAACCCAACACACATGTGTTTACACAAGAACATCCCAAGGTACTCAAAGATCTAGCAAAGTAAATCTGTATTCATCAAATATGAAGTTCAAGAATATGTTATTACTCAACAAGAAGGAACGAGTCAATCCAAGTCCACTATTTATAAAGGATATAACTGCCTTCCAAAGAACTGATAACATTTTATTAGCTGACTTCCAAGGCTTTTAAAATATTAATCAAAATATGCTTGCTCCTCATTTCTCTATAGACAAATTATTCGGTAAACAGAAGAATAAATAGTCACTTTAAATGACAGTGACTATTTATTTGAGAGTGAGAACTCTGAACTTGAGAGTGAGTTGACTGAACTCACCAACCTATAAGAAAATGATATTATCTTGGAATACCTAATCACTTCATAATATCCCATAATCATAATATAGTAAGTGTTCTCAAAGTACTTGCTATCCCTGTAAGTGGACTTTCCCTTCATAATTCTGCTCTGAATATTCAAAAGACTGATTTAAGCAGGCGTCTTTCTCCCTGGAGAATATGTTCCTTAGTTGTTGATGTTAAAAAAAAAAAACAACAAAAACACAACAAAGAAAACCCCATGAGTGGCTTTATGAATCCTGATAAAGTGATTGACTAGTCTAGATACCGTGCTTCACTTTTCCTGGGTAGATTTTAAAACAAGAAAGGAGGTGCTTTCTCTCTCTCTCTCTCTTTTTTAAATATAGAAGAGAGTGGGAAAGTCTGTTGTGAGACTGCGCTGGTAGTGCTTTCCATGTTACTCATGGCCCAGCGCCAATTTCTGCATGTATAAGAATTAAATCACTCAGCAAATATAAAGCTCTCCCTGTGTGACTTCTTTTACAAAATAAAGTCTCTACAACACCCCCTTTCATAGTCTCCCCTCTGTTAAAGACTATTGAATGCTTTTTGAAGCAAAGGTCAACGATATAAATGCAATGAAATCAAAGAAGGGGTGGGGGTGGTGGGGTGGTGGGGAAAGTCCTGTTAACAGACCACTCATGCTTATCCATAGATTTGAAATGAAAGAACCCATAGCTTTGTATCTGGAAAATAATGGCATAGAACTAGATTTTGAACAGAAGTCAGAAATCTATACTACTGAGTTAAACTAACAAGGAATTTAAGATAGAAATTGCTCATCTGGTGTCACTCTTTATAGACATGAGTTAGCTACTAGTAAAGTACTAATATAGTGTGGAGAATCATATCAGAAAGAAGAATACAGAGTTATTTATAAAGGAAGCACAAGCATTGTGCAACTAAGCCATACTAAGTATAACTAAGTATATACTATACATTTTTTAATTTTCCCAAATAGGATTCTCAGATTTTCTTAGGGTGTCAGGTGCTTAGTTATAGAATTTATCACACTCATAAGTGTGTAAGCCACTATTACACGGTTTGAACACTTAAAAATAATCCTTAAAGGGCACTTGGCTGGCTCGGTCAGAAGAGCATGCGACTCTTGATCCTGAGGTCAAGAGTCCAAGCCCCATGTTGGATGTAGAGATTACTTAAATAAATAAAACTTTTTAAAAACTCTCTCTTAAAACATGAATAATATATTTTCTGACATGAATTCATTAATTTTTCAAAAGGGAATTCAGTAGCATATCACATTTCAAGATTTGGTATGTATTTGTGTCGTGCAAGTACTAACCAAAATGTCTTCTTAAAGGTTCTGTTCTGTTTAAGATGAGTAGATGGAGCATCTCCAGAATTTCCATTATTTTATAACAGTATTGACTAGGGTGGGAAGGGTGGAACACAGGGAGGAAGGTATCAGGGTCTATGGAAAATTCATAGCCTACGGAGACGGGGAGCTTGGTTCATGTTCCAGCTCTGCTAGTAACGAGCTGGGACCACGGGCTTATTCTGTCTTAGACTCAGTATTCTCATTTGTAAAATGAAGACGATTATACCAAACTTTGTAGGGTTATTGTGAGAATTAAAGATGACATACCCAGGGTACTCAGCATAGCATCCGGCATGTAATCAATGCTCAAGAATAAAAGAATTATGAAGATGATGACAGTAATCCTAGATCCTGAATTTTTTCTGAAAATTATAGGAAAATGGTCTGGACTCTCTAACAGACAAAGGCAGACGAGGCTGTTATTTACTTTTAAAATTCCGTTAACAAACCTAGAAAAATTGCAATAATTTATGGGGTAATTGTTAGTTTGGAGCAAAAAGGTGGCTAGGAAAAGAGAGTACATTATGAAAACCTGGTAGAAATGATTTGGGGAAAGAAAATTCTAAATTTGAGAAGGGAGGGGTACCTGGGTGGCTCAGTCGGTTAAGGCATCGGATTTTGGCTGGGGTCATGATCCCTGTGTTGGGCGCCCTGCTCAGTGGGGACTCTGCTGGTACCCCCTCCCTTTGCCCTTCCCCCCACTCATGCTCCTGAGGGCGCGCTCTCTCTCTCTCTCTCAAATGAATGAATAAAATCTTTTTAAACATTTTTTAAAAATAATAAAATTGAGAGGGGAAAAGGATTTCAAAAGCCTATATAAGGTGGGACCTGAACCAATGAGATCTGATGTGTTTTTGTACAAACTAGCTAATTGATTAAATTTTTTAAGATTTTATTTATTCATTCACTAGAGACACAGAGAGAGACACAGGCAGAGGGATAAGCAGGCTCCCTGCAGGGAGCCCGATGTGGGACTCGATCCCGAGACCCTGGGGTCACGCCCTCAGCCCGAAAGCAGATGCTCAACCGCTGGGCCACCCGGGCGTCCCTAATGACGTAATTTTTTCTAAATTGTCAAATGTCTTAGTATGTTTTATGTTATCAAAAACATTGTTTTCTTCCTAAGAGTTGTAAGTGACATGTGCATGGCATATCCTTAGATACTGTTATCAACATGAACTTAAGAAGTCATAGAGTAACTAAAAAGATACAGTTCTAATTAGAGGAAACTCATTTATTTATGGTTATTCAGAAGCCTTGCTTTTTCCTCCTTCTTCCTCACACAGTTCACATATTGGCACTCTGACATGGAAAGAATAAGAAACAGAAAAAATGGATAATTAGAGGTATCAGTTTTCTTCTTCTATCTTTTAATAGCAAAAAACAATTTAGTGTAGGGGCGCCTGGGTGGCTCAGTCGGTTAAGCCTCTGCCTTCTGCTCAGGTCATGATCGCAGGGTCCTGGGATCCAGCCCCCAAGGCCCCCCTGCTCAGTGGGGAGCCTACTTCTCTCCCTCTCCCTCTGCTGCTATTTCCCTCTCTCTCTCTCAAATAAATGAAAATCTTCTTAAACAATAAAAAATAAAAACAATTTAGTGCAGAAACAGAACTACTAGTTAAAACACTATGAAATTAACAGAAAATTTCTGATTATAAGTTCTCTCAATATAGTAAAAATAATATTAAGAGGAAGCTGGAAAAAGGTTTTCTAACTAGAAAAAAGTTTTACATGGGAAAACAAAGAAAATGAAAAGTTATTTGCAATACTTCATGTTTGTGTCATGGCTGTGAAAGGTAATAAAAATAGTTTCTCCTTTTGGTTATGAAAGAAACTCAATAATTAGACATTTTGGCAAAAGATCATCTGCATTAAGCATTCCTCTGTCTTTCTACCATGGAAAAAGACCATTATGCAATGAGCAAAGCTCCTTTGCTGGAGGAAAAAAAAAAGATAGCTTTATTGTTGAAAACATTGGGCTATTATACTAAGCATTCCTTGTATTTTTGCGGACAAATAGTCTAAAATATTCTTAGAGAAAATCCATATTCAGACAGAAATTCTTAACACTCAGAAAGGGTATTGCCTAAGTGCAAAAATATTCTCTGATAGCCGATCTTACCAAAATCAAATTTAAAAGCTAATTTGAAAAGTCAGAAATAAAACTTAATGGCAAAAAAAAAAAGTGTCATGTTTCCAGAGCCATAACTTGAGAAGGTTTAACTCAATTCAATTAGGAAAATTATTTCTTATTTCCTTCACTTTTTGTAATGGAATAAATACAGCTCTAAGAATACTCAAACCCACACAATTACTCCATTATTTGATAGAGATTTCTTCTTTTTAAAAGTCATTTTGAAGAGAGAAAAAAGAAAAAGCATCATCTTCCTGAAAAGACGATGCTTCTCAAATACATTAACACTGTATTCTTTTGTAACCATTTGTAAAAGGTTTGCTTCATGAAAGGGTAATTTTTAAAAATTCTTTTTTAATTGGAGTTCCAGTTAGTTACCATACAGTGTAATATTAGTTTCAGGTACAGAATTTAGTGATTCAACACTGCATACAACACCCCGTGCTCCTCACAAGTGCCCTCCTTACTACTCATCGCCCGTTCCACTCCCTCCCCTCCGGCAACCATCAGTTTGTTCTCTATAGTTAAGAGTCTGAGTCTTGGTTTGCCTCTCTCTTTTTTTCTCCCTTGGCTCATTTGTTTTGTTTCTTAAATTCCACACATGAGTGAAATCATATGGTATTTGTCTTTCTCCGACGGACTCACCTCACTTAGCATTATACTCTAGCTCCATCTATGTCGTTACAAATGGCAAGATTTCATTCTTTATGATGGCTGAGCAATATCCCATACATTGTGTGTGTGTGTGTGTGTGTGTGTGTGTAAATGTGTGTACACCACACACATCTCCTTTATCCATTCTCAATCAATGGATACTTGGGCTGTTTCCATAATTTGGCTGTTGTGGATAATGCTGCTGCAAACATCAGGATGCATGCATCCCTTTGAATTAGTATTTTTGTATTCTCTGGGTAAATACCAGAGTAATTACTGGATTATAAGGTAGTTCTATTTTTAATTTTTTTGAGGGAACTCCATGTTGTTTTCCAGAGTGGCTACTCTAGTGCACATTCTTTCTCCACATCCTTGCCAATACCTGTTATTTCTTGTGTTGTTGATTTTAGCCATTCTGACAGGTAAGAGGTGATAACTTATTGTAGTTTTGATGTGTACTTCCCTAATGATGAGTGATGTTGAGCATCTTTTCATGTGTCTGGTGGCCATCTGTATGTCTTCCTTGGAAAAAGGTCTATTCATGCCTTCTGCCCATTCTTAAATTGGATTTGTCTTTTGGGTGTTGAGTTTTATACATTCTTTATATATTTTGGATACTAACCTGAAAGGGCAATCATTAGTACTTGGTCTGTGTACATGCCGTGTTCCAAAAATTAACTTAACTTGTAGTACCTAGAGTTTAGGATTCATTTTCTCACAGAAATGACAGCATAAATGGTGCCTTGGTTTCCAGATGAGTAAACAAAAACCTGTTTAATTCAAAATATTGATACTAACAGTGCTAAGGACCAAGTCTTTATACACAAGTCCTAAGCTTTTGATTTCTAAACCTTGTAGGGAATGAAGTAGTCAGGGGGCAATGCTAAAATTACTGAGTCCCAACTGTGAGATTATAGAGTGCATGGCACAAGGTTTATATATGCATGAGTTATGTTCATTCTTATCATAATTCTATGACACCCGTAAGTATCAACTGTGCCACTATCTAATTTGTTGAACAAATTAAGTTCCCACATCTGAAAGATAAGAATCTCTTATCAAATGATTGTGAAAACTAGTTAAAACTATATATTTAAGTGCCAAATATTAGTAGCTCTCTATATGGTCAAATTGGGGATAGTCAACATCTCCAAGCAATGGAGCTTCCATGACATGAGCTGACTCCATTTTCAAGGTCACACACCTAGAGGGAGATCAGAATTAGAACCCAGGTTTTCTGCCAACTAATACCTGTTCTTTTTCTCTCTCTCTCCTCTATGTTATAGATTAACTCTGTGTACTTAATGAAAGACAGAAGAAAAGTCTGTTTTGTTTAACCCCAATTTTCTATTATGACCTTGCTAAAAAAGCCTCTTTAGCTTAAAAAATCCTCACATAAACAAAGAACAGAGACTGGAATGCCTCAGATAAGCCTACTTGTTATTACTTCTGGTTTTCTTCTGCATATAAGCTGACCTTAGATTTTTCGGGGCAACATACTGTTCACTAGATCAGTGGTTCGGATTGCTAGGCCTTATCTCAGAATTTCTGATTCAGTTGGTCTGGGATTGGGCACAAGAATTTGCATTTCTAACCAATTCTTAGGTTATGCTGATATTGGTCTGGGGGTGGGTCTTGAAGAATCACTGTACTAGATTAACTGTAAAAAATGTCACTATACTGACTTCACTCTACTTTTCATGTTCCTAGACCTGACTGGTAAAGTTACTTCATACCCAACTCTGAGCTTAGTGCTTACCCCTTAATTGGTATCAATTCTGACCTAAGAAGAGGGCACTCAAAGCAATCACCCTTAGTGAACTGTCATTAAGTTTCATTCGCTACTAGTTGTTTTTTTTTTTTTTTTTTTTTTAACCTTAGTCCCCCGTATTCTCAATGGCTGGATTACAACTATTGTCCCTAATTTCTTGATGCCTCCCTCCTGGTCCTAGTGGTCCTGCATCCCCAATTTCCACCCCAATGAGTAGGTTCATAACACTTGCTTTCAGATCTCCCATATGTCAAATATCTGCCATTTAAGCCCCAGAAAGTCAAGTAGACTCAACTTTGATATTTATAATGTCCTAATTCCTGCCTTTCAAATGATTCTCTATGGATGCTCTCAATACTTCATGCTGCCTTTTTCTATACAATACTTAACTTCTTTGTACCCCAGATCTGACTTCTAGATCTATGTCTCCATGGGCCACTCCTTATGTCGATGAATCATGCTCACCCATACCTAGACCTATACTTGCACTGAGACTCACACTGCCATATCTTATCTTGCCCATTCTATTTTAGGGTACAGTGGGGAGAGCCTTGGAGTCAGAGAGACCCGGGCTCAAATATAAGCTCTGCCACTTATTAATTACACTATATTGCTAAGTAACTCAGCTTCTAAGAGCAAGATAGCCAAGTTGCTCTGAGAAGTCAGAGGTTATATGTGTAAAACATCAAGAATAGAGGTTTAGGGCAGCCCGGGTGGCTCAGCAGTTTAGCACTGCCTTCAGTCCAGGGCGTGATCCTGGAGACCCAGGATCGAGTCCCACGTCGGGCTCCCTGCATGGAGCCTGCTTCTCCCTCTGCCTGGGTCTCTGCCTCTCTGTGTGTGTGTGTCTCATGAGTAAATAAATAAAATCTTAAAAAAAAAAAAACACATGGACTATATCATACCACAGAATTCATTTAATATGTAAAAACCCATAATAATGGAATTGACAATTTTTTAATTAACCCTATATACTTCGAATATCAAAATAATCATGGCTAAAGCTCTTATAGCCTTTTTATAGGAAATCTAGAGAAACTTCAAGATCTCTCTCTGGGATTGCAAATTTAGATATTTTGAGTGGAAGTCAAATCCAAGGAGAAAAAAGATGAATAGTCCCATATTTCCTCTACCCTCTAGAAACATATTTCTAGCTATAAAAAAAAAAAAAAAAACCCTCTGAGATGGAACAAGTCATGCTGATTTAATTTTCTTTCAGGGGACACAGGGGAAGACAAAGCCTTCTCTGTGGGAACAAGCATCCTTCTATTTCAGCCTAAGTCTTCTAGCATAAGGTTTAGAAGCTCTTCTTTTAAAACTTTAGAGAAAAAATATATTTAAAACATTAAAACGGGCTATGAATTTGATTATATATTCTAACCTCAATGTCATACATCTAAAGTGGCAGATCTTCATGCAAGCAAAGTTGATTTCCTTACTCTGATTCCTCTTCTGGACCTAAGGTTAAGAATTATCACTACGACCAACTAACTATGCCTTTATCACAAGACAATTATACTATCCGATTCCTTTGACTGCTCTAAATAACAATTCTATTAACTTTTTACTTGTATATAATATTAGATCTTTTTTTTAAAGTGTAAAGATGGTACAGAGGGTTCTTGTTATATTATTTACCCAACTTCCCCTAAGGTTAATTTCTTATATAACCAAGGTATATTCATCAAAACTGAAAATTAATATTGCTATAATACTGTTAACTGTACTCTAACATTATCAGATTCCCTAATTTTTATATTAATGTCCCTTTTCTGTGCCAGGAACCAATGTGAACTATCGCCTTATATTTGTTTACTGGTCATGTCTCTTCAGCCTCCTCCAATCTGACAGTTTCTTGGTTTTTCCTTGTCTTTTATAACCTTGAAGCTTTTGAAGAGTACTGGTTATTTTCTAAAATGTTCTTCAATTTGGGTTTGTCTGATGTCTTGTCATAATTTGACTGAGATTATGAATTTTAGTGAAGACTATCACAGAGGTAACACGCCTTTCTCATTCACTGCATCATATTAGGGGGTACATGACTTCTTGCTGATGGATGTTATCTTGGGCACTCAAATGACAAGCTTCCGTGCTAGGAATCTATACGGTAGCTAAACTTAGGATGGTTATCAGGCTTATTTATAAAACAAGCAGAGGTTCAGCCACTCAATAAACTCTCAAATAATAAAAGAAAGGAAGTATAGTCAGAGGGGTATTGGTTTGAGCCTATTTCTGCCACTACTAGTTGTCTATTTTGGAGCAAATTACTCAAGTCTGTTTCTTCTTCTGTAAAATGAGACTCCTAGCACTTCAGTCAGTTGTTATTTTATCCTTACAAGTTAGCACATATAAAGCACTTAGCCGGGCACAGAGCAAACATTCAATAAATGTTAACGCTGTTCATTCCGGGGTTCATGGTGGTAGTAATAATGTTACTATTATTTGCCAACCTGTGAGGTATTTTCATCTGAGAAAGAAGTCAATTTTTAGAACAGAAAAACACGATGTGTTTACAAGATTTTTACACTTCTTATGTGTAGTGAAATCTCCTATCCAAGAGATGCTTAACTGGAGATTAAATTGTGGTTTCTTTCTTCTTCAGCAAGAGAAGTTTCCAATTGCTTTGCCCTTTGGACAGGGGCAGAAAATAATCTTGAAGCAGATTCTCCCGGCTGGGCGAAGAATCTCTTGTTTAGGCTTCTCTTAGTTGTGTTAAGTACGGAGTGAATAGGCCCCACTGTCCTAAGAGAAAGGCTTAGCAAGAACTTTTTTAAAGATTTGTATTTATTTATTTATTTGAGAGAGAGGGCATGAGCAAGGGGAGCAGCAGAGGAGAGGGGAAGTAGGCTCCCCACTGAGCAGGGAGCCCAATGCAGGACAAGAGATCATGCCCTGAGCCAAAGGCAGATGCTTAAGCAGACTGAGCCACTCAGGCATCCCTAGCAACAACTTTTTTTTATCGGGGAAAGAGGGGGATTTGGGGTTAAGTGAAACATTCTACAAAATGTCCTCAACTGGAACTCTTGGAGCCGGCCTGCACACTAGGACACAGCTGCATGTATAAACTGAAGGAGCTGATTGTTAAGACCTAGAACTCTGGAACCCTAATTAAGAGCATCCTTGAAAGAACTTGGCACTGAGGAGTGGGTTCATCCTCCCTCAAAGAATCACTGCTGCCTCTTCAAGGATCTGGACCAGTGAAAGCATCACTATGGTAGTGAGCAAGCCTCATCGGTCAGGCTGTTCAACCTGGCCATGCCCTACAGGAGTGAGAGACAGTAACGGCAGTGAACTGTTCAGAATCATGTTCCCTTGACACTCAGCATCAGAGGACTAACTCCTAGTGTCACTGGAAAATGAGTAATTAATTGTTGGAGAATGGGTTGCCTCAAAGGGAAACAGGTTGCTATTGAGGCATGAGTGCTAGGGTAAGTAACTGGAAAAATAAAAGAGGTTTATGCCTATATCTGAACCTTGTTTGTGGAAAAGTCTGTCATTTATATAACCATTCAACTTCCCCCATATCTATTATATTCGCTACCCCCACAGGCCTCTCTACAAAGATTAATAGTTTTTTAAAGTCTCAAAAGGTAAAGGGCCCTTGGATTTATTTTTGGCAACACAGAAAGAACATGCATGTGGGGACCCTGCTTGACACTCAGCAGCAAGGCTCAGCGGGGAATCTAAATTCCATGCAATGCAGCGGGTGGCAGCAACCACTGAAGCATGTAGGGAAGCAGATTCGGTCTCTGCGGCCTGCAACAAAGGCAGAAGGGGAACACAGGCATTGAGTGTGGGCCTGAGAAGAAACCCTGGGACTGAGCGAGTCCTTAAATTCAACAGAGAAATACAAACCACGTTTAGATCTGTGTAGTTGTGCAAAAGTCAGAGCTTGGTAGAGAATTATGCACAGAAACCCTGCTATCACGGGGCATATCACCATTTTCACTATCGTCCACTCTCATTATTCTCTCTGTTGTCCCAAATTATTACCCTAAATTTGGCCCTCACCGGTTATCATTCTGCCTCTAATCCCCCCCCTACTTATATCCATCCATTCTACTACTGCTAGGACGCAGTGCCGATATTATTTCTGCTTAAAGACTGCTTCATGAATAAAAGCCAAATCATTTGTCTGGCCCTGGAGGCCCTCTGTGACCTGACCCCAACAGGACTTGCCAGATTTATCTCTTCTGCCCCCACCTCCCTTCCACCTTACATCCTGTGTAAGCACATCTCTGGGACATTAATCTTGCTCTTTCCTGTTCTATAACATCCTTTCCCACCTTGTTCACTTCTGTAAGCCTAATCCTTTCCTATCTTCGAAACTGAGGTCAAAACCTATTTCTTCAATGAAATCATTTCAATGAGATCTCCCAGATTCTTCATCCCCTTAACATTTTATCTTTATAGTTTATGATGTCAGCGAATTTGTACTTCACATTATAAATATTTATATACATTTTTTTTAGTGTCCTTACCAGACCAGATGCTCCTTTGGGATAAGACCCATTGTCTTATTAATCTTCTATTCCCCACAAGGTCTATTCAAATATCCTGCACATACTTTGTTAACTAAATAAATACCTTGATACCAAATACCACAATTTATATGAACATGATTATTTGTATTATTGGCATATATACAACTACATATTTGGAGGAGTCTCTCAGCAGAAGCAAAATAAATGACCTTTTAATATCATCATTAACAAAAATTTAACTTTAAAATATTTCTTTAAAAACCCCAAACTGGCATAAAAGTGGCTTAATAAAATAAACAAGTAGAAGAACCTGCAACATGGCTTAGGGAAAGGACCATGTTTGATCAACAGCAACTATATCAATTCACTGTGACATGTTAATGTTCTCAAAGGTCACCAATAACTAGAAGAAAGATGTGGGTTTTTTTTTTTTCATTCATTTGACTACAGCTGTTATCTAGTTAATAATTAGAAGACCAGGAGGACAGAGCATGTCCTGTATTGAATGGAGGATTTAAGATTGAAGTGTACTGAAAAACACAGAGCCGTCTAAACATACATTATTTATACTTAATGCACTTGGTGCCTTTTTCTGAATAAGTCCTTGTCTGGCCATTTATTAATGTTCAAATTATAGTCTAATTTATTTTACATGAACTTAACATGATACTTGGTGTAATGTGCTTAAAGTATCTTCTAACACAAACCATAGGTACTGTACGAACATTTATTGAAACAAAGTAATCACACTAGGATAAAGGCTGAGATCAATTACTTGCTTTTGACTAAGATGGCTACCTTTTAAAATTCTACCTTCACAGAAAAACTATAGAAGTAAATAAAAATAATAATTTAAACTAGAGACTGGTACAAATGCAAGAATGATAACTGGGGCATAGAATAAAATTATTTTTAAATAAAGCCAAAGCTATAAGGCTTTGTTTTACTTTCCTAAGAAATAGCATAAGAATATGCTAGAAGATTTCTTGAGTTTGGCACACAATGTGTATGCAACTATCAGACATTTCTATTTGAATATTTCACAATCACTTCAAAATGAACATGTTTGAAACCTAACATCATCATCTCCCTCCAACTTGCTTATTTACCTGTATTCTTTTACTAGTTAATGGACTATCTCCTTACTCCTGTGCCCAAGCCAGAAAGAAACACAGGAGTCATCTCTGTCTCTCCCCCTTACTTCATACATACAAACAACCACTTAGCCCCGTACATTTTATTCTACAAAAACCTCTTATATCGGTTCCCTCTTCTCTTGCACCATTGCCAATGCCCATGCCAGTGTCTCAGGTCAGGCCTTTAACGTGTCTTGAATGGATTGTTGCAATAAGCCTTCTCACCACTGATCTTCCCTGAGCACACTCTCTCCATCTACCAGACTTCTGACAGAGTGATTTTTCTTAAAAGCAAATCCAATATCACTCCTTATTCTGTATTCTCCAATGGATAAAATTTGCATCCCTTCAATGGACAAAATTAGGCCCTTTATAGTCGGGCTCTGTTTATTCTTCATTCATTCATTCTATTCATTCATCAAGGATTTACTGACTCTATTTTGTGCCAGGCACTGTTTTAGGTGTTAGAGATACAACAGTAAACAGAAAAAAGTCTCATCTCTTATCATTGCCCACTCTCCTTCAACCCTTCCTCTCCATCACTAACAGGCATTCTTGCCTTTGAGAAATAATGAGGCACTTGCATTCTACTGAAGATGGCTTGTTCTTTCCTATGAATTTCTACTCATCTTTCGGGTCTCAATTTAGATGCAACTTTGGCTCTTAAGACTTCCCTGAATCTCCTGTGCACTTTGTGAATACTCATATTTTGTTTACATTTCTAGCCTCCACTGATAATGTCTTCGGACACATAGCTGGCAGATGCAATGCCTTTATTAAATGAGATGAGTGAATAAAAATGACACAGCTTTTCTCAATTGTTAATTATTTCTCGTAATCAAATAACTTTTTCTTGATCTCCCAGAATTATATGCAGAGTAATAAAGAAGAGTTTACACAAGCAGCTGTTACTCCCAATTATGACACAAGTGATGATTTTCTGAGCCCCATGTGAATGTGAGCCTCAGAGGATTGCCATCTTTCTATTTGACATTTATTTCATTATAATTTGACTTCATGAGTAAAATTCTGCCCTCTGTCCTGGGGCATATTCCCATAATTAAAATGCAAAATAATAAATATTTCAACATACACTCACTGTACAGCAGCAACCACAGATTTTACGTAAAAGGACATTACACCACTATAGAACTTGTTTGTTATCTTATAGAGTCTAAAATGATGCACCTTGCATACTAACGTACTATGAATGCATTAAAAAAACTCAAATCGGTATATAATTGCCTAAATATAAAACCAGTCCTGACAATATTTTAAGGGCTGTAGTAAGAGCTTCAGGCTCTCACTAAGCAAGCTGATTTCTGAGATAAAATGTTATCTGATTTCTCCATCCACTTATTAAACATATGTCCAAATATAAATCAGGAAAACATTAAAAATGCATTGCAAAAGCAAAAAATGAAAAGTTAAAACATTATAGACCAACTCTTTCCCAATTAAACAGGTTGGAACACCAATGGTGCTGTGAGGGGGTGGCCATCTGTCAGTACATAAAGGACTCTGTGTTTGCACATAAAGACATTGCTCAACCCACATCTGGCTCCCGTAGCCAAGTTCTACCCTCATTAGGGCAACTCCCACTGAAAATATAGGAGCATAAAGAATAGGGAGATGAATTTTTTAAAAGCCAGATGTTTGTTCCATGACCATTAGATGTCCAAGAGAATCAGGATAGAATTGAGTCCACTTTTCTACTTCTATTTATACCTAAAAAGAGAACAGGGAAGTGGAAACAGAAAAAGAATTTAAAGAGGTGTTAGATCAGATTTCTTACCTCCTTGTATAATCTTAGGAAATGCACTTGAATTTGCATGTTTTTCTTCCTTCCGATAAGGTCTTCTTCTCAGCCCTTCCCAAATCATAACTGAGAAGCTCATCTCAGTTCCCACCTCCTCTGAAAAGCCTTTTTCCTTATTACTTCAGTTTATTATTTTCCCACTCTAAACTATTCTACTTAGAAATTCAGCATATATCTATTTTTTAAAGAAGTTTTTTTAAAAGACTTTATTTATTCATGAGAGACAGAGAGAGAGAGAGAGAGAGAGAGAGAGAGGCAGGGTCACAGGCAGAGGGAGAAGCAGGTTCCATGCAGGGAGCCCGGTGTGGGACTTGATTCCAGGACCTCGGGGTCATGCCCGGAGCCGAAGGCAGATGCCCAACCACTGAGCCACCAGGCATCCCTAAGCATATATTTAAAAACTGTTTTTGGAAAAAAAAAAAAAAACTGTTTTGTATTGGCTTCTAATAGTTTTATGCCCTTTAGTCCAGTGTAGATTATAGGTTTCTAGATAAGAGCAAAAGCAATATTGTTTTACTCCAAAATTTTTGCTCCTCTTTGTGAGTCACCAATTCTATAATCTAATATATCCCAAACTCTAGATCCAAGTTGCAAATGTTTCAATCCCAATGCTTTTACTTACTGGTCATTACATCGTAAGTTAGGCAATTTGCCTAACTTCCAATTTTTTTCTTGTGCAAATGAGAATTATTATAATAGTGCCTACCTGATATGGCTGATGTAGGGATTAAATCAAGTACTACATGCAAAGAAAGGGCTTAGGATAGTGCCCAGTGTGTATTTGATTAACTTTAACTATCATTATTATTATTAAAAAATATACATCATTGGGGCATCTGGGTGGCTCAGTTGGTTAAGCAATCAACTCTGATTTCAGCTCAAGTCACGATTTCAGGTTGTAAGATCGAGCCCTCATTTGGGCTCCAAGCTTGACATGGAGCCTATTTAAGATTCTTTCTCTTCCTCTCCCTCTGTCCTTCCCCACTCATGCTCTCTCTCTTAAAAAAAAAAAAAAACTCTATATATATATAGATATATATATGTATAGATATATATATATGTAGATTGTCCAATTTTAAGAGGTTTAATATGTGAAAATGGAAGAAAATAAACTTTTTTTCCTGTTAAAACGAACAATTTCTTCTTTAGCCTACCAACAAAAACAAACACCCAATCCCTCCTCATGCACAAGACAGGTGGACTTGATCCTCCTCTCTGGTGAGTCACCAATTCTAGTCTTCACATTAAAAAAAAAAAAAAAAAAAAGATTCAACCTCTAGGGAGTTTTGAGGTGAATCTATGTGCCAGGCACAATGTAAGTGGACACATAGACACAAAGTAAGTCTCACAAAAATCCTTCATGTCGCATATATTATTTTACAGATGAAAACACTGAGGCTCAGAGAAGTCAGATATCTTTTTTTTTTTTTTTTGAGGTCAGATATCTCAATGAAGGTCATGTAGTTAGTGAATGCCTAAACCAAGAATAGAATCAAAGTCACTAATTTCAGATTTTACTTCCTTTCTACTGCACATACACTACTTGCCTACAATTTCCTTTTTTCTTAACTCATATATAATTTATAGCAGAGCAGAACACAGAGGTGTTTCCTCATATTTTACCCACATGTTCTTGCCAAAGTACATAGTCCTGCAACTTCCCATTTCTGTTCTTCTGGGCTTATGTCAATTTAACTTCCTTTCTGGTAGCAAGAAATGCAATGTTTACAGCTAGGTTTAGAGCTCCTGAGCTTTCCTTCTAAAGACTTCCTTTGAGTACAGGTTTTTAAAGGACTTCAATGATGTGCTGTTTGTTCTGAAAAATTGCCTGACATTCTGAAAAACATTGTTAAAATTTTTTAAATTAAAATATTACTCTGCAGTAACTCTTAGGAAAGGATAATGGACTTACCTCAAAAAATTAACATACCTATCTTTAAGGCCATAGGCAATCAAGAAATAGGGCAAGTAAAACAAATAAAGCTTCGTGGAAGCAAGGAGGAATGCTAATTGGAAGAGAGGTGGAAAAATGGAAAGGCCAAACATTGTTGAGATCATCTAGAGACACCTCAATCAACCAGGATTTTGACAGATGTGGTGGCAGAAAGACAACAGTGAGCCATGTGCGAGACATTAGGGGTAGTACCCCGTAGGGGGACAGCAACACAGAGGGTGAACAGCATGCTCTGTTGCTATGAGCTTCGGAGGCAACGTGTTTAGAAAGGGAGAAAGGAGAGCACTCTGGAAGTGGCAATGAGGAGCAAGGAAGGTCATCTATTCCGACTCCAGGTCCAGAAATAAGAGGAGTGAGAGAGAGGAAACAGGCATGACTTTTAAGGGCTGCAGGGAAGCAAGGTCCTTTCAGATGTCAGTTGGAAGATGATGGTAAAGATGTGAGAAATCAACATACTTTGACTGTATGCAGGTATTCTAAAATTACGTTACTCATCCAAAAAAAAAAAAAAAAAAAGACCTACTAAGGACAATAGAACCAACCCATCAGGTACACAGAAAAAACAGTCCATACAGATTAAGTAATAATAACACAGGTATCTTCCACCTCCTGCTTAACATCAATCATCCATTACTGAAAATCATATATTCTTACAAGAAATGCCAAAAAACACCTACTTTCCAATATTTCAAGTGAAAATTATTATAAATTGTAATTGTAAATTTTAATTCATTACATATCAACCCAAAACTACTAACCAACTTCTTAAAATGTAACTAAAACACAGTAAAGCACCTATAAATAAGTAGCAAACTCCCCTGTAAGGATGCAAAATGCTTACAAAATCACTTCCTGATCAACAGCAATTCCCAAGCTTGTTACCAGTTGCCTAATACGCAGTAACATGCTGCACATCCTCTTTGTTGACATGTGGTACACTTTACAAATTGTTTACTTGTGATTGTGACATTACACTCATTACAATTGGAATTTAACACAAGACTTCCCACATGTTACTTTAAAATGCTGTATATGGTATTACTGAGTTTCCGGAATATAAATACAAATTTTTCTTATATAACCATTGGCCAAAACACATTGAACTGAGAGATAAGAACATCCTAAGGTATTTGGGTTAAATACTAAGAGGCTTTCTACTAAGAAAAACAATTGTGTAATTGTGAAGTCATTCTGCTTCACAGAGTTAAGCACTGGCTTATTACATTTGTTCAACTGGGTTGATGGTAGCTTTAGTGTGTAAAGTTACGCAGGTTTACTATTCCCTCGAAACATCAAAATTCTCATGTTCAAAGTAGGAAAATAACAGGGCTCTCCTCAAGGGAGTTTTTTTAAGACTTACATGAGATAATGCATATAAAGCAGTTAACACAGTGACCTAGCATATAGTACATGCTCAAAAAATGGTTTCTAGAATTATTTTTATTGTTTATCTAGAAAGTATAGATTGTAAAAATTTACACATGCATTTTCTTGTTTGATCATTAAGACAAAACAACTCTATACAGGAGAGAAACAGGATATGGATTATTACTGCCACTTCACAAATTAAAAGACAAGTGCTTAAAAAAAAGTAAAGTGACTTTCCCAAAGCTACATGGTTGCCCTGCAAGATCTACCAGGACTGGAACCCCAAACCAGGAGCTGGCAAACTTTTTCTTAAAGAGCCAGACAGTATTTTAGGTTTGCAGGCCATAGGGTCTCTGTTGCAACTAATCAACTCTGTTACTATAGCACAAAAGCAGTCATAGGTAATATGTAAATAGATGAGTGCACCTGTGTTCCAAGGATACCTTATTTACAAAAACAGGCAGTGGGTTAGATTTGGTTCAGGGCTGTAGTTTACAGACCCCTGCCCTGGATCTTTGAGTTACTAGTCCAATGCCTTTTCCACTACTCTCTAGTTGCGACCTATTTTCAGAACAGTGTTTAAGCCTGTGTCACTTAACGACGTTAACTGTTGGGGGGGGGGGGGCGGGAATCAGAAATAATTTCTAGGGGTGCCTGGGTGGCTCAGTTGCTTAAGTGTCTGACTCTTGGTTTCAGCTCAGGTCAAGATCTCATGGGTCATGGGATGGAGCCCCCCCCCTTGAGCTCAGCACTCAGCAGGGAGTCTGCTCAAAGATGTTCTCCCTCTGCTCTTCTCCCCACTCACATGCATGCTCTCCCTCTCTTTCTCTTTTAAATAAATAAATCTTTAAAAAAAGAAATAATTTATAAAAGATCATTGGAAACACTAAGGTATTACATGAATTTTATAATTAATGTTTTTCCCTTTTCTCCAGCTTTTAAAACTCTCTCTCTCTCAGTGCTCCCCTTATTTCTTTCTCCTCTAATAAAGCAGTTTGGCCCAGAAGTAAACACTGTTTTATCTCTCCAAAGTGCTCAAGAAAAAATGTGTTTGCAGAATCTTATTCTAAAGCAGTAGTCATGCCATTAGATATTAGAATGAACAAACTTCTCCAAATCTCATCTTTGAAAATGGTAAGAAAGTCGAGCCTTCTCAGGACGTCTTGTGCAAGCATGTTTTTAGGGGAGCAGGGGAGCAAAGGGAGCAATGATAAGTAACTACTATATTCTCAGCCTCAAATAACAGAATGATTATCAGTTTTCTCATTATAGAAGCTCTACGGCATGATGATAAGGACACTGGGCTTGGAATTCTAATTAGGAATTCTTCCTCGGCCACTAAGTATCCCTGTGATTTAAAAACCCATGTAAAAAGAGTTGGAAAGATTACAACACATAGCTATTTTGAAATACCAACCATCATAAGCATTATTGTTGCATCTGAAATCATAAACTTATTAATCAAGTTCATATCCATATTTTTAATAGAGGTACAATATCATACAATACTGTGTATCATGAGTACAGTATGATTTATAAAGCATCCAAGGTAACTACTGCTGAGCATGAAGAAATTTTTCTGCCAAGGAGCTAAAAGTTCTTTAAAAATAGGGAACCCTGGGTGGCACAGCAGTTTGGCGCCTGCCTTTGGCCCAGGGCGCGATCCTGGAGACCCGGGATCGAGTCCCGCGTCGGGCTCCCGGTGCATGGAGCCTGCTTCTCCCTCTGCCTGTGTCTCTGCCTCTCTCTGTGTGTGACTATCATAAATAAATAAATAATTTTTTTAAATTAAAAAAAAAATAATCCCTCATTTAAGCTAATAGTGTTCCTTCGAAATTAAAAGAAACCAGAATGTGTGCTAGGCATTTTACATGCATCTATTCATTTCACCTTCACAACAACCTAGAGGAGAAACTGAGACTCAGGGAAATGAAGTAACTTGCTGAAAGCACAAATTTCCTAAGTGGCAACAGATCTTGGATCTACATCCAGGCTAGCCTGATTGTAAAGCTTGTGTTCATTACATAACACTGTCTCTTCAGCTTTTTGATTTGGGGTCCATAAAGAGCTAGCTGCCTCATACGAGGTTAAAGAATAATTACTTTCAATGTAGTAGAAGGGAAATCCTCAGATGGTGGGACACTGTTTGGCTATATTAAATCGCCTCCAAATAACATACTAATTTAAAGATAATTTCCAGACAATTCCTATTTAATCAAACCAGTCTTTTCCCCACTAGTTAGAGAAATTAGGATATTACTGACTTTAAGCCTGAGATATGCAAAGAAACAGTTCCGGCATTTGGATAAGAGAAAAAATAAAGCAAAGGGTAAGTTTCCCGAAACTCCAATGGCATGTGAATAAACATAACAAGAACATTTCCACTGGAAATGCCAGAAGTTATCACTTCCAGAAAGGAGACTGCTTTCTCAATAATTTTTTTCCATGAAATTAGAGAAATTATCACAAAACAAAAATGGTGACCCAGGAGCTTTTATAGAACCAAATTAGTAAATTAGAGGCTTTTTCATTTTGACATTAAATATAATATACAAAAGGAGAAAAATAAAAGTATATGAAATATTTTATAAATCTATGCCCCTTTTCCCATTTATTTATTTAAACCACTCTGGTCCTTGAGAACAAGAGTCTTTTTTTTTTTCCTTGATAAAATAACATCCGCTCCGCCCTCTGCTGCTTACCTGCTGCAGATCGTGCTGAGGGCTCCGTATGGATTACAGTCACATGGTAGACAGAGCCCAGAAGTGAGATTCAGGTAAAAGCCCTCCCTGCAGCTGTCACAGCGAAGCCCTTGATAATGCGGCTGACACTCACATTGCCCTGTGGTCTGGTTGCAGCGATTCACATCCAGGCTTCCCACCACAGAGCAGTTACATGCATATTCTAGGAAGGCAAGAAGGAAAGAGACATTATTAACCAAGATTTAATGTTTTCTTAATAAAATGAACCCTATTGTATTTTTCCTAATAAGTGTTGATGACAATTTTGTAAGGATGGATAAAATTAATTCTGGTTCAAATTCACTTTCCGTCCCGTTTATTTTATTTAAGATGGGAAATGTATAAAGTAGGTAAAACTATACATCATTCATAAATATAAAGCTAACATTCTCAATGCCCTTGCCAGTACTCTTTATATTCTCGCCCTACCCTACACTTCAATATTCAGTTTTTCAGGACTGGAAACCTCTAAAGGCAGGGCCTGTGCTTACCTGCACGGCAGGGAGAGCAGAGGTTGGCAATGGCAACGTGTTAAATAATAAATAGTCCCACTGTAGAGCAGCAAAAGCCTAAGGCTCCAATGGTTTACTGTGGTAACTCACACTAGTCAGAAAAAATTGTGCTACAGCTGGAATCAGAAGCTAATATGCTCTTCCCAGGAAGGAATTCATGGAGACTTGAATCTTTAAGGTAAGGAAAGGATGAACAATAAATCCTAGATGAGAAAGTTTACACAGTCATCCTGATCGGTGGGCTAAAACCAATCACAGTTTGAATCTATCCCCTAGGTTACAAGATCTAGAAAATAAACTTTCCTTTAGCTACATTTCAAAGAGTTCTTTGGATGAAAATACTTTAAAGTCCTTGGCTTTAGCCTTTAAGTGTAGATATATTTAAAGGTCAACTCAAATTTGGTTTTTGCTATTGTTTACATTCATTTTACCAAGAAGGCATTTTCAACATGGTTGGACATAGTATCAACACAGGATTTTGTGAGCATGTCAAAAATGAGCAAAGTCAACTGCAGATAAAATAAAATCTTGTACACAGTTTAGGAATAGCCCTAATTCCAAAACAGCTACAAACCTAGGTTTAATAAGCTCCCCCTCCCAAAAAAAAAGAATCAATGGTACAAATTACACTTCTGAGTAGGTAAGGAACTATATGAAACGGCGTTACATGGATTACTATTTAGCTTGGAAAAAATTATCTTTAATGTCATTTTTGATGATTTTTTAAAAGTTACTGAATAACTGCAAATCCAGGGTCTTAAGAGAAAGTTATAAAGGCTTCTGCTCCTCTAGTCTGGAAAAGGAAATGAAAATCTAATGTCATCACAAGCAGCTTATCCACACCAGTCAAAGTAAAGGATTCCACAGAGAATTCCCACGTGGCCGCACCCATACCAACGCCGTACCTCCCACTCTTCATCAGTTCCTAAACTTTGGGGTCGGCTTCTCTCCTTGCTCTCTCCATCTCTTCTAATACGTAAGACAGATGAATGAATATACATATGCTGGTGAGTGATTTGCTTTATGCCTAATCCAAGAGTGGGTGGTGAATTAGTTAAAAATCCCAGAGAAGAATTTAAGATTTCTTCAGCCCCAAACTTAGGAAAGGTATCAGTTTCCCCTCCCAGGCAACTGTCTTGTTTTACTAGGCTATGTAACCGTGACATTTCTTTCAGAGTTACTTGTTTTCACTTTATTTCTAGTGTCTGGTGTGTATCTGTGTGTGTATGTGTAGTTTTTGTAAATAAGGAAGCCACGTTTAGTGGCCTGCAAATCTGCCAATGACAACTTCATGGTAAGACCTTCACTCCACCAAAAACGACCAGAACACTTAAAATAACATTTTCCTTCCAAATCTGGAAGAATTTCAACATACATCCAATTCCTCCTGCCGGACCAGTTTCATCACAAGTTAAACTAACCGACTATGCTAGTGTGGGCAGACCCAGCTCAAAAAAGTGAATAGGTTAAGAAAAAAGTCTAAGGCCGAGAATTTTATTCTATTACTTCCTTGCTAATGTACTTCTATCTGAAACCTGAATCAGTGTTCCCAATCAATGAGATGGGTATTTTTTTTTTTTTAAAGAAAATAATCAGGGGATCCCTGGGTGGCTCAGTGGTTTAGTGCCTGCCTTCAGCCCAGGGCGTGATCCCAGAGTCCCGGGATCAAGTCCCACGTCGGGCTCCCTGCATGGAGCCTGCTTCTCCCTCTGCCTGTGTCTCTGCCAGTCTCTCTCTCATGAATAAACAAATAAAATCTTTTTTAAAAAAGAAAATAATCTAAAAATTTTGAGGAAAAACCTTTTTTTTTTTTTTTCCAGTAAAGTTCTAATGGGGAAACTTCAGTACTAATCAAGTTCACTAGCTATTTATTACTGTTATGGAGCCAAGCTAATCTTTTCAATATCCTCTGAACATATTTTTAGCCTAATCTTTGGACCTTTGCTCATTGTGTCTTCCTTGAAATGCTCTCCACTCTCCACATATTCAAACCTATTCCCTATTTCAGGGAGCAGCTGAAACTTACTCCTCCACAAACTCTTATTACCCCTGGTGTGAATCTAAAAAGAACATCTCCTACCTATAACTCTTATATGCCAATAATTTGAAGAGGCAGTAAAGTGAAGCAGTTATGAGTACAGACTACAGAGGCAGACAACTATAGGTTTAAATCTAGCTCTCTCATTTACGAACTTTATGGACTTAGACAAGTTAACTAACCTTGTGCCTTCCTTTTCTTGCCTATAAACAGGGCATAATACAGTACCTATTATACTCAGCCCCAACACCTGAGCTAGAGGTAGGTCAGAGTGCTGCAATATATAATACAATAGCTGGAAGGAGATGCTAGATAAAATAACAGAAACACAAGTCAGATGTCAGATTCATAGGACACAGCTTTGTTGTACCCTGTGGACAAGAAAGCCTACGATTGGGCTTATTACTATGGCAGTTTTTGACAATATTTAGGAAATAAAATTAGTGTCCCAACATTCAAAAATCCAAGTTGTAGTTATCTAGGAAGAAAATGAGAGGTATCCTATGTATCCTGGGCTCCACATATTACCGCTATAGGTACCTACGAATACAATGATGAACACAAAAGGGTTGAGTATGTGGTTTTAGAGAGGACAAAAAAGAGCATTTATTTGATTATATGTCCCTTATATGAATCGTCCTAACAGTAGTGGAATACCTGGCAAAAAATTCACCAAGAGAGACGGCCCCAGAAAGGGGGTTGATTTATGAAGACAAAATGCACTAACACATTAACATTCTTCCTCAAATTAACCAAAGGAAAAGAAGTTAAAGCAAAGCATACCAAATGCCAGGGAACACGTGCATTTCTTCTGTTTGGAGCTCAGAATCTGAGGCCCTATCCCAGGGATTGACCTCAAATGAAATGATCCAAGTTAAATGAATAGTATGAGAAACAGTAATAAACGTAAAGCACCACGAATCTGCAATACATTGTGTCAGGATAACTTGTTAGCTTGTAAATAGAGTAAAAGCTCAGAGTCTTCACGGTTCTTGACATTCATATAGAGCCAGACAGGAGTTAATGCAGAAACAATGCAGTTTACTAGGAGGTGGGCAATATGAGAAAGAAGAAAGGAATTTCGATTGACAGAAGCAGTGCGAAGGACCCATAGCCAAGAACAAGAGACGAAGGGCGGACTTCTTAATGAGGTAGACTCTTAGACAACAAAGCAGCACAAAGGAGTCAGTGACATGACAGATGGTAAGTCACCAGGATGGATGTTGATGGGAATGGAACAGTACGAAGAGGACACAAAAACTAATCACGGACAAGTCTGGATGAAATGCCAGAAATCTCCTTTGGTTGCCTAAGAGTACATATGAAGTAAATTCTCCGTCATTGGAGCTGTGGGTTTTTTCTCAATGTCCTGTGACTCTTGGGAAAGCTCTATAGAGAAATAATTAGAGAAAAGTATCATAAATGTTAGGAGAGAGATGGCAGTCTTTGGCAATATTTTTTCTTTTTTGTTTGGCTTCTGAAGAGCAATGAAATACTTTGAACAGCACTGAGTTGATGCCTAAAGAAGAAAAAGAAACTAAAATCTGGTGCCAAACTGTTTGAAAATAGAAATATAGAGGCCCGGAGGAGAGACAGTAACTCGGGATTTTTCTCTGAGAACTTGAACTTACGTGATGATTTTGTGGTAAAAGTACCCAAAGCAATCATTGCATTTAAATCAAATATTGAACTTTTTCAAACATTCCTCACCAAGGGGTCAAGAGATGAACATTTTCAGCAATGAAAAACAAATATAGAGTAACTTTGCTTAGAAGTCCCATAGCTCCCTGACTCTCTGTGCACAAACACCTGTACTGGTAAGAGACTGTCTCCTTGCACATACTAAAGTTCAGCTTTGAACCACTTCAGTAAAACATCCATCATATCCTCTAGAGAATTTTCATTGTGTTTTGGTAACTGCAACTACTTTGATGGTAGTTTTTAGAAAAATATTAACTGTGATCTCTGTCTCTCTGCCTCTTTTTGAAGTCCTTTCTGAGTACTGTAATTAACTATGATGTCTGGAAACTCAAGCAATTTGGTACAATAGTGTGTTGGCCTTTTGCAGATAAAAAAAGAACTATAAAAGCAGTAAATGAAAGATGTGAAATAAGAAAATGAAAAAATTATGTCCCCTGTCAATTCATGATGCAAATGTCATAGAACAAAGACTGTTAATTGATAAGAGCATTATTGCTGAACTAAATTGATTACAAAATAAGTATTGCATTTATGTATAGATACTGGAAAAATACTTGTAAATATAACTAACACAGAGCACTCACAGGAATCTGGTTCAGGAATATAGACTGGAATTCGGTTTATAGCCTCTTGCAAAATTGTGAAAATACCTTTGCAAAACTAAATTTCTGACTCCTTTTTGTTCCTTCAACAATGATTTCACTCTTGCTTTCAGTATCTTCAGATTTCAAAAGAATAAAAAAATTAAGAATATTTTTTTAAAACTGCTCTAGGCTATTCCAAAGCTTTTCATTCTTCCCCATATTCAGAAGACATACAAAAATGTACTATAATATTTGTTAACGCATCTTCTGTTCAATGTCAAAGAAGCAAAAAGCTAGGAGACATGTATTTAAAATCTATCAAGGCTTAGTACTCAATCTTATAACCAAAATTTAAAACATTAATAGAATTGAATACAATATGAGTAAATTATATTGGATATAAATTTTAAAATAAACAAAATATTAAAAGAAAAAAGCAATGAGGTTTTGCTAGACCATGTTCCTTTTTTTTTTTTTTTTTTTTTCTTAAACTATATCCTTAGATTTTGCAAGAAGAGAGCTTTGGTGTCCTACAAGCAATTACTCTAGCTGGACTGTGTGACACTAAAGTCACAGGGGACCCACCTAATAACTGAAGTCTTTTGCAAAGCTAGTGTTACAATTAAAATAGCAAGAATTGATGAATACTTCAGTTGGTTACTGCACAAAAATCTGTGGGACATTTTAGGGTTTAAAACACTATTTAACTGGGGATACCTGGGTGGCTCAGTTGGTTAAGCAACCAACTCTTGATTTGGGCTCAAGTTGTGATCTCAGGGTCGGCAATGGAGCTACAGTGTAGCCTGCTTGAGATTCACTCCCTCCCTCTCCTTCTTTCCCTTCCCCTTGCCCCCCTCTTCCCCAGTTCCTGAACATGGGAGTGTGCTTTCTCTCTTAAAAAAACAATAAAATAAATAAATGAAATGTTATTTAACTAAAAGAAGTAGAATCTTTTCTTTTTTCCTTTGGCTCCAACTTAAGTTGTAATTGCTTTTGGCTCCAACTTGGTTGTAATTGCTCTTATGTAGAATGAAGGAGAAGAAGAAAAAAATAAAAGTATATAGGATTCCCATCCCTTTGCATACACAACTGTTTCTGTTCCATTGAGATCCATCATTAAAAACTGTACTCTATTTAAACAAACACCAGGGAAGTAACGTATGTGTAACCATTTTGAATGTGTCTGGTCTGTCTTTTCCACAAATCTAAGATAATATCTACAAAAATAATATCTCTCGATTTTCAAATTGAAAAGAAATTTTAAAAATGACTGTCAGAATCAACCGTAGGAATATTTAATTCAAACTTCTGCCTATACATCAAAAGAATACAGCAACAACAACATATAATAATACTGTCTTGACTCCAGGCCTGATTTCCTAAGTATATGGTATACCTATTTCAAAATGTACTTTTTATTAGGCCCATATCCATCTTTGTAGGTTTAGAGTAAAGGAATCTTGGAAAGGGCTTCATTCTAGAGAAAAGGAACTGTCAACACAGAATTTTTATTTTTATAAAAGGTCTTACTCTAGCATAACACTGATACTCAAATTACATTTCACATTTATGTTATGCCAGGGTAGGGTCACAAATCTTTGCAAAACCGGGAAACCCAGTATGAAAGCTGATGAGTTTCTTGCATTAAAGCAGACTTCACAGAAATGTGGAAAGTTTTAAAGCCACTACTTTTATTTTTTTTAAGATTTTATTTATTTGACACAGAGAGAGAAAGCATAAGCAGGGGGAGAAGGCAGAGGGAGAAGGAGAAGCAGACTCCCCGCTGAGCAGGATGTGGGGCTGGATCCCAGGACCCTGAGATCACGACCCGAGCTGAAGGCAGATGCTTAACTGACTGAGCCACCCAGGCTCCCGTAAAGCCACTGCTTTTAAAGAAAAGCGTTAAGCTTTACCTTTTAAAATAAAAATGTATCCATTAAAACTCCCAGTCACAATTCACTGTCCCCAAACATTTCTTCTACTTTACGGTAGATGCATGAAAAAAAAAAAAAAGTGGGTAACAAAGACATGGGTGTCGTAGAAATTTTTCTGCCTCACACTTAAGGGCCATGTTCTTGTTGCTTGTCCCTGGCTCGCTGCCAATTTTCCACAATTCAAAGACAATTCATCTAATTAATGAGACAAAATGACAAGTTCTGGGAAAAACTGTAACAACCAGCTTTCACTACTAATAATAACCAAGATGATAGGACCGGTTACTGAGCATACACCACGTGTATCTCCAACATCGCACTGAAAACGTCACAGGTACACACCCCTCAGTCTTCACCACAGTCCTGTGAGGTAGGTGCCTTGAAGGACAAACGGACATCTCAGAGAATTGCAACAACCATACAACTAACCGGTACAGGAGGACAGATTGCAACTCAAACTGAAGAACTCCAAAATCCATGGTCTTTTCACTATAAGAAACTTCTGACTATAAAAGTAGAAGAAGAAAAAAAAAAAAAACCAAAACACTAGACAGACCCACGACATCTTTTTTTTTTTTTTTTTTTTGAAGATTATATTTATTCATTCATGAGAGACACAGAGAGAGGCAGAGACACAGGCAGAGGGAAAAGCTGGCTCCGTGCAGGGAGCCCGAGGCGGGACTCGATCCCAGGACCCAGGATCACGACCTGAGCCAAAGGGAGATGCTCAACCACTGAGCCCCCCGGGCGCCCCAAGGCCCAGGACATCTTACAACCAGAGTTTGCTGATCATTTACCAGCTCTGTAACCTTCAATAAGTCTCACTGCTCTGAGGTTCAGGGTGTCAATCTATAAAATGTGGATAGTTCTTGTCACCTGTCTATATGAAATATAGATAAAGCTACCATAATATATACATGATCTTTATGCTAAAACTATAAGATAAAAAAAAAATAAAAAATAAAAAAACTATAAGACACTGGAAAAAAAATATTCAAAAAAGACCTGAATAAATAGACACAACATATCAACTAAATCTGCAGATTCAGTGAACCCCAGTCAAAATCCCATCAGGATCTTTTGGTAGGTATTCACAGGCTGACTCTAAGATAAATAAGAAAAAGTAAAGAAACTTGAATGAAGAATAAAGTTGGAAGACTTTCAGTAACTCATTCCAAAACTTAACTTTAAAGCTGCAATGATCAAGACAATGTGTTGTTGTTGAAAGAAAAGATGCAAAGGTCAATGGAACTAAACAGCCCAGGAATTGATCCTCATAAATATTATCAACTAATTTTTGGCAAGGTATAAAAGGAATTCACGGGAAAAGGATATTTTTTTTTTCAATAAATGGTGTTGGAACAGTTGTGTGTCCCCATGCAAAAAACCTGAATTTTGGCCTAACCTCACACCTTGTTAAAAAACCTAATTCAAAATAGTTCATGGCCTCAAATGTAAAATGTAAAGCTACAAATACCTCTAGAGGAAAACATGGGAGAAAATGTGACTGGCCTTGGACTGGGCAAAGGACTTCTAGATACAACACCTAAAGCAAAATCCATAAAAGGAAAATTTATAAAATGGACTTTATTCCAATTTAAAACTTTTGCACTTTACAAAACTACTAAGAGAATGAAAACACAGCCATGAACTAGGAGAATATTTGCAAATCACATTTCTGCCAAAGGACTTGTGTCAAGAATATACAAAGAACTCTCAGCACTTAACAGTAAAAAAAAACTACAATTTTATTTTTTATTTTTTTTAAGATTTATTTATTTATTTATTTATTTATTTATTTATTTATTTATTTATCATAGACAGAGAGAGAGAGAGAGGCAGAGACACAGGAGGAGGGAGAAGCAGGCTCCATGCTGGGAGCCTGATGTGGGGCTCGATCCCGGGACTCCAGGATCGCGCCCTGGGCCAAAGGCAGGCGCTAAACCGCTGAGCCACCCAGGGATCCCCAAAACTACAATTTTAAAACAAGGGAAAGGTCTGGACAGATACTTCACCAAAGAATGTGTATGTATGACAAATAGACACTTGAAAAGATGCTCAACATCTTTTATTAGGAAAATGCAAACTGATGGGCAGCCCCGGTGGCTCGGCAGTTTAGTGCTGCCTTCAGCCCGGGGCCTGATCCTGGAGACCCGGGATCCAGTCCCGCGTCGGGCTCCCTGCATGGAGCCTGCTTCTCCCTCTGCCTGTGTCTCTACCTCTCTGTCTCTCTGTCTCTCATGAATAAATAAAATCTTTAAAAAAAAAAAAAAAGGAAAATGCAAACTGAAACCATAATGATATACTACTACACCGTTAACAGAATGGTTAAATTTTAAATAACTGGTGCTGTTAACAGTGCTGAGCAACTAGAACTCTTCTGAGTTCCTAACAGGAATGCTTAGAAAACAATCTGGTGGTTTCTTATGAATTTAAATTTATACCTACCATATGACCCAGCATTTCTAATCCCAGACATTTACCCAAGAAAAATGAGAACTTCTGTTCGCAGGTAAGTATAACTGAATGTTTACAACAGTTTTATTCATAATCACTAACAACTAAAAATTACCTAAATGTCAACTGGTGAATTGTTAAATAAACTGTGGCCCTTTTTATATGGCATACTAACATTTTTTTCACATCACAATCTGTTTCTGATTTATTAACTTGATCTGTCTATTCTTGTACCAGTATAGCAAGAAAAAAAAAGTTTTAGTGACTGCATCTTTATAACATGTTTCACTAATGGATTGCTGCTCGTTACATTTTCTTCTAGTTCTTGTTAGTTATGTTTCTATCTGAACTCTACTGCCACATTTCCTCCAAAAAAGATGTTGTATTTTTCCCATTAATTCCACTTATTCTACAAATTAGTGTATCAAGAACTGGTCGCTTTACAATATTCCATTTTTCTACCTGTGAACATGGGTGTGCCTCTCCATGTATTCAGTCTTCCTGTATATCCCTCAGCAAAATTTCATGATGTAAAAATAGATCTACAGGAGTTTCATATATACCTTGATTAGGTTATTCCTAAACCTTTTATCATTTGTGGTAGTAGAGGCAGTAGTGGTTAGTGTGATTTTTTTCTCATTATCTCCTCTAATTAGTATTAGCTAGAAATACTTAGTTCTTTGGAGATATATACACAGTTCTTTTGATGAACTCTCATTATTTCTAATTTTTTACCTTGATTCTTTGAGTAAGACTTCTATTTTACATTACAGGGAGGTCTTCTACTGAAGGTCATATCTTACCTGACTATCAATAGATATAATTCTCAGTTTTCTCAACTGCAAATGTTTGTCGGTAAAATAGAGCAACGTGTTTTTCACGCAACTGCTTATCTTAATCCCTAGGTCAGCCTTATTATTAATTATAATAAAAGTAATTATCGCTTGCTATTTCCTACAGTGCCTCTGCCTTTATCAGTCACACATTTTAGTTGAGTGAACACTTCGCTTCACGACTGCCCTGCAAGGGGTGTTTATCAATAAGGAAACTAGAACTTAAAGGCTGGAAGTCGCTGCTCAGGACCACAGAGTTACTGTACGTGGTGAGACAGCATCAGACCCAGGTTTCTCTTACTCAAGTGCTCTTCCTCATTCCACCTCACCACAGAGCTTTCTTCCTTTAAGAAAAAAGGAAGGAGACAGGGGAAACACAAGAAAAAGAAACAGAAATTCCAGCTACTAAATACTAAATAACATTGGGTGGTTTTTGTTTATTTTGTTTTCAGTCTGTTTTCTCTGTAAGCAGGTGACATCAAGTCAAATGACTACCAAACAGTAGGGTGGGGGGAAACAGCTGCTCGAGCTACAAAAATAATACTCAACGGGAGACTTAGAACACCTTGCACTTGCTTTTGGTCACTTAGTCTTAATATACTGTTCAGAACCAAAAAACATACACTCATGATTTAATATTTGGGACCAGTTTGTTTTATTTAAATGCAATCTCATTGCTAAAAAAAAATACTATTAGTATCTCCAGTGTCTTTCTATATCCTGGATACAGACTATGCTGAACTATAGACTATGCTACCTGAACATAGGCAAAAATATATATATATATATTTTTTTTTTGTGCCACTGTTTTTCTATTTGTTTGCATTTTTCAAGGCTTTTTTAAAAAAACAATTTTGCCATTTAGTAAGAGTTATTGCTTACGTTTTAGAAGGATATTTTATTATTTCTGGCTATTATCAAATTGGGAATGTCCTCCAAGAATTGACCAAACACCGCCCATATGGCTTGAAAGAACTCTATCAAACTGAATTTATATGAACTTTTTTACTTATAAAATGTTCACAATATCCTTCAGTTTAAGGGTAGGTGGGAAGGAGGGAAGAGCAAATACAGAAAATGAATTTGTACAACTTAAAATCTGACTCCAGACTATAATAGAAAGAGAGCAGTCGATGAGGTCAAGGGACCTGGGTTCAAATTCTGACCACTGTTTATGATTTTAAATCTATTGTCCTCTTTGTAAAGATTTTTTTATAAAATTGGGATAATGATACCTAACTTATCAGGATATCCTAAGAATTATAGGAGAAAAGGCAAAGAAAACACCTACGACGGGGCCTTCTCTTTCCCCACCCTACATTTTTTATTAGAAGCAATCTTTTTAGCAAAGTAGCAATCCTTAGATGTTACTACAGACTGCAAGAATTGAGAACAGTGACCATCAGAGATCTCTGAATACACTCAAATTACCCTAAATAATGTCATTAATGCCTTAATTTTGTAGTAGTAGAACAGAAAGGATGGGAAAAAGAGAAGAGCTTCAATTTCAAGTGCTGCCAATTGCTTCTGAGGTTGGGATTAGATTTGCCTTAGTGTGTCTATTTACAGAGCACAGCTGAGCAACTTAAAGGCTACCACTATTTGCTCATTGTAATACCTGGAAAATTAGTTTGGAGAAAAGGAGCACAGAGAGAGTAAGAGAAAAGGTCAACTGAATAAGACTATCCTAAGGTATCCAGTGATTTAACCTAGGAATTGTTCCTAATTTCTAATAAAAGAAGTTTGGCCTTACATATTATAATTTAACATCCATCCCAGCCAATTTTTAAACATATTATTAAATGGATGGCTTATGGATTATTAGGAATAAATATGTATTTGATTATAAAATTATGCTATACCACTTGGGAAAATACATGGGGCATATAGGGACACATACCACTCACCATGACTGAAACAAAGACTGACAGGAACAGGAGAAGAAACTACATATTAGAAAGGCATACTTGGGCCCTTTATCCTGGAACAATTCTCCAAGTCAGTGCCACCTGCTTGGTGAATCACCTAGGGAGCACAGTGAAACAATGGTTGCTGGGTCCCCTCCTATACCTATTGAATAGAAATCTCTGTGGGGGTGGCAGGTAGGTCCTCAGGAATATGCATTTTTTTACAAACTTCAAAAATGATTCTGATATGCCTAAAAAGTTTGCTATAAGCAAAGGGGAAATATGAAAAATTCTTTGAGCAGAGTAATGACATGGCCAGAGGTGGGATTCAGAAGTAGAAACAGTAACAAACACAAAAATAACAACAACAATGACAACAGTAATGATCTCCACTCCACTATTCAGTGCTTATTTATTTACTCATTACATGCCAGGCACTGTTTTATGTACTTTACGTGCACAAACATTTAAAACTTCCAAAGGACCTATCTATAAGGTAGGTCAGGTGACACAGGGGATAAAATAAGGAAATGGAGGCAGAGAGAAAGTAAGGAATTTCCCCAAAGTCAGAAGGCCACAGATGTCCGACTGAGATTAGATTACCTTAAGCAGCAGTGTGAAGAAGAGACCAGAAGGGAGGACACTGGAGGTGGGAGATTTACTGATAATCAACTGCAGCTGTCCCAACAGGAAACTCTAAATGTGGGCAGGGTCACTAGTCAAGATTGCTTCCACACACATACAGATACCTGTCTGTATATTCCACAGTGAAATTAAATCTGTTTGCTTTTTAAATAAATAGACACTGCAAGGCAGAAAATATATCTGTCTGCAGTTGTCTGCGGTGCTAAAAGTTTAATAAATTTGGAGTTAAGAGCCAAGTGAATAGCTGAGCCTTGAGTTATTCCAAAGGACGTTCCAAAGAAGTACTTTTTCCTGTTGGAACTGGAAGTGGGCTATCTAAGGTGTCCGCCCTATCTAATCCTCTTACTCCTCAAAACATGTTGACAAATTCTTCCCACTCTCCTGCCACCCTTGCTATTATCAAACACTTATACAGTATAAACATTGTTCTACATTGCAAGCTGTGAGGTTCTTTGCTTTATCATCATGACTAAGCATTTGGGTAACACTTCAAATTCAAAAATCTTAAGGGCATCAGAGTGGAGAAACCCCTTTTCCAACTCCACAGCTCACTCCTGCTCTTGTACAAGCTGTTAGAGGAAACTAATCACACCTCCTTTACACATACACACACACTCACAGGATGCTCAAAAGAAAACTGAAATGGTCAGAAGTCAATGCTAAAATAGTTTGGGAGCTCCCCCCCCCCCTTTTTTTAGTGAGAATTTGGGAGCACCAAGATGTTAAACTCACAAACAATACAAAGCACAATCCTCAAACTTCCCCTTATCATTGAAAGGCACTAATTAATGGAAGGTAACAATCTCAGAAGGTCTCAAGGACCAGCAGTTAATAATAAATCAAAAAAGAGATAATCTGACTCCCTCCACTCCTAAAGTCATAGTCTGGGAGACAGTCAAAATATCTAGGAGAAACAGAGGCTAAGTGAAACTTACCTCCACTCTAGTGGAATTTGCCTATTCTTCCTCCTTCACTTCTGATTTCAGGCATCCCATTCACTACCTTCTGTACCTTTATAAGCTATCACTACACCACTGGCAGGATTATAAAATGGTGCGATCACTGTGGGAAACAGTATAGGGTTTCCTATAGAAGTGGAACCACCCTGTGATCCAGTGATCCCACTTCTGGGTATACATCCAAAAGAACTGAAAGCAGAGCCTTGAAGAGACATTTGTGCATCTCTGTTCAGAGCATTGTTCATAACAGCCAACACATGGAAGCAACGGAAAGGTCCCCTGATGGATGAATGGATAAACAAAATGTAGGCTATATATACAATGAAACATTATTCAGCCTTAAAAAGCAAGGGTATCCTGTCCTGAGCTACAATATGGATGAACCTCCAAGTCATAAAATCAACCAGTCACAAAAAAAGGCAAACACTGCATGATTCCATTTATATGAGGCATCTAAAGTAGTCAAATCCAGAAAAACAGAGAGCAAAATGGTGCTTACCAGGGATTAGGAAGCAACAAGGGCTAAGGAAGAATTCTACTTAATTGATAGAGTTTTAAATTTGCAAAATGAAACAATTCTGGAGATGTGTTTCACAACAATGTAAATATACTCAACACTACTGAACTTACACAGTGGTGAATTTTATGTGTTTTTTAATCATAATAGAAAATAGGTGGGGTAGAAGCTATCATCATATAGCAGGTTTGTTTGCATTTCTTACTTTACCAAAGGAGCTAGGAAATTTTAAGTGCTGAGACTTAGGAATCTGATTATCTGGTCTACTCCCTTTGTACAAATAACTGAAGCTAAGAGTAGTGAGCAGTAATTTCCCATATAAGCTTTGAAGCCAGACAGACCAGACAACAAACACAGGCTCTACACTGAGCTGTGAGCATGTTCAACTGCAGAGATTACATGAAATAATGTAGCACAGGGCCTGACACACAGGTCTCCTTCCCTTTCAGCAATCTGGCATGGTTCATTCTAGAGTCAGGGCCCCATCTGGGTTGACAAGGATAGAGTGATCATTTAAAAAGAGACAGGTGGGGGATCCTGGGTGGCTCAGCAGTTTAGCGCCTGCCTTTGGCTCAGGGCACGATCCTGGAGTCCCAGGATCGAGTCCCACGTCGGACTCCCGACATGGAGCCTGCTTCTCCCTCTGCCCGTGTCTCTGCCTCTTTCTCTCTCTCTATCATAAATAAACAAATAAATAAATCTTTTTTAAAAATCCTATAAAAAGAGACAAGTGAATTTTCATAAAATATTTTAATTAAAAATTTTTTAATTTAAAAACATATATGTAATTTAGATCAGTTCCTAAGAAATGTTGAAATAAAGCTAACTACCTACTGAAGTAATTTTGCTTCATTTTTTAATGTTTCCCTTCCCAAAAATCTGTCTAATTTTAGGGAGAGAATGATTACAGGTTAAATTTAGGCGGTCATCTAAAAGAGGCAACTCCTAGAACCACCAAACCTCTCATACAGTCCTGATGGAAATATAAACTTATATAAGGTCTTCACAGAACAATGCGGCAATATCTGGAAAGATAACGATGTGCTACAACCTAGCAGTGCCTAGGAACTCAGTGTGTGTCCATAAATCTGCATTACCTGAGAACTTATGAGAAATGCAGATTCTCAGGGCCACCTCAGACCAACTGAATCAGAATTTACCTTTTAACAATGTACTCGGGTGACTCCTACGCCCATTAATTGAGGAGCACTGCCCTAGACTAACTCTCCCATATGTGAAGAGACATGCAAGGATGTTCACTGTAACATTATTTGAAGTGACTACCAATAAAAAGTGAACACAGTGTGGTACATTCATACAGTGGGCAACTATAGGCAAACTTAGTCATTGAGAGTTACCTGAACCAACAAAGATAAATCTCAAAAAAATGCTGAGTGAAAAAAGCTGATAAGGTGCCATTATGCAAAGTTTAAAACATTGAAACACACTATATTTGTGTGTGTGTGTACACGTGTGCATAAACGTTCTTAAATGCATAGGACCACATTCAGAATAGTGGTTACATCTCAGTAGGAAGGAAGAAAATGGGATAAAGGAGAAACACTTGAGGCTTTAATCCTATCTTGTATTTTATTTCAAGTGTACTTTTTTTTATGATAGTCATACAGAGAGAGAGAGAGAGGCAGAGACATAGGCAGAGGGAGAAGCAGGCTCCATGCACCGGGGAGCCTGCCGTGGGATTCGATCCTGGGTCTCCAGGATCACGCCGTGGGCCAAAGGCAGGCGCCAAACCACTGCGCCACCCAGGGATCCCTTGTATTTTATTTCAAAATGAAAAAACAACAACAACAAACCCAAAGCAAATGTAGGAGAAAGTTCAGATATTATAAAGCGGGGAGGTAGGTATACAGAGGGTGTTGACTATAGTACTTTCTCTACTTTTATGGAAGCTTGACTTATTTCACAATTTTTTATGAGACATAATTTTTCCCCATTAATTAACATTTCTCATTAGTAAATATTATCCTAGGCAACCTTGTACTATGGTTATTTATCTACTTGTCCTATCTAGGTTCTAGAAGAACAGGTTTTATATCTGACTTATACCTGAATGCATCCTCACCCTTTCCCAACATACACACACACGGCTCTCGGGCTTCAGATGCCAGGTTATGAGATGGAGAGGTCAGATGTAAGTGGAGTGATGGTTACCTAAGGGCGATAAAATGGACACACAGAATCTTCGCCTGGGGCAGCCAAAATTACGTCCTCAAAATGAGACAAATAGCACAGCACTGCAAGCAGGACTGTATCAGGTACATTGAAAAGGTAAAAAAGAAAAAAAATGCATATCCATGGGCATGAATTTATTCATTCACTCCGCAAATATATATATATCGGCTTACTATGTGCCAAACATTATATGAGGTGCTGGGCACAGAGCAGGAAATAGATAGACCAAAATTCATGCCCTCGTGGACCTTATATCTTAGCAAGGGGGAGACATATAAACAAGTTAAATATCTAGTATGTTAAAAGCTAGTTAAATGGTAAGGAGAAAAACTCAATGTAGGGAAGGGAAACATGGCAGGGGTAGGGAAAAGGAGGAGGAACTGCAGGTATGTGTGTTGGGAAAAACAGTTTTAGGTAGAATGGACAAAGGAAGCATATGGTAAGTATATGCATTAGTTTTTCTTTTACATGCTCTTGACACATGCTTCTGGGCAAGGTCAGGAGGTTTAAAAGGTTCAAAGCAATGTTCTGTTGAGCACTGAATGAATAAATGAATGTGAGGCGCCTGGGCGGCTCAGTCCGTTAAATGTCCGACGCTTGATTTCATCTCAGGTCATGATCTCAGGGTCATGGGATCGAGCCCTGTGTCAGACTCTGCACTGGGTGTGAAGCCTGCTTAAGATTCTCTCTCTCCCTCTGCCCCTCCTCGCCCCCCACCACCACTCTCTCCTTAAAAAATAAGTGAATGAATGACTAAATGAATGAAGAGACTAAAAGATGAGAAGAAAAATACCAAGAACATGAAAACAGAGAACCCTAATGCTTCTCTGAGGTTGCTAGAGAGAAGATTCTTGGCAGATCACATAATGACTAATTCATTCGTTCAACAAATTAGTATGGTACCAGAAATGGGGAATAGAATTTCTAGATGCCAGAGACCCAACAATGTAGAAGAAAGCGATGGCCCCTGACCTTACACAGCTTACAGTGTTACAGCAGAGAGAAAAACAAAGGAGTAATATGGTGTGATAAGTAGGAAAATGGAAATACGCACACAACATGGTGGGAAAACGTGGTATGTGTGTTTGCACAGGGAAAGACACCTAATTAAGACTTTCCGAAGGAAGAAATCTAAACAGGGACACAATGAGGAGTAGAGCTAAGAGTAGAGGGGAGGAATATCCCAAATTCAAGGAGGAGCACATGTAATGACGTAAGAGGTTAAGGCAGACTGTAGTGCCACGGAGAACTAAGAAGAAGTCATTGTGGCGTGGGCACAGAACACGAGGCCGTGGTATTGACAGGCCAGCGGCATTCGAGCAGTCATGGAAGAATTTTCTACAAGATAGAATGACATGGAAGATCTACATTTTATTTTTTTTAAGATTTATTTATTTATTTGAGAGAGAGAGCACGTGGGGAAGGAGCAGGGGAGGGGCAAGAGGAACACAGAGGATCCCAAGTGGACTCCCCGCTGAGTGCAGAGCCCACACAGGGCTCGATCTCATAACCCTGAGATCACGACCTGGGTTGAAATCAAGAGTCCCCAACACTCAACCGACTGAGCCAGCAGGTGCCCCCAGATGTACATTCTGGAAACATAACTTGGTCTACAGTGTAAAGAATGGACTGGGAAAGAACGAAGGCAAAGAGACCTTTTAGTAGGCTGCTAAAATAATCCAGTTGAGAGATAAACACAGCCAGAGAAATAAATGCCAAGAGCATGTGCACGTTATTATGACCACAGGAAATTTATCACTACCTGGGCTCAGTGGTACACGGATGTCCTAAAAACCTAGTTTCCTATTGTGGCAAAATCAAATCATGTTTGCTGATGAATTATCAAATGTCTCTTTCCCAAAAGGTAGGAGAAATCACAGGAAATCAAAGATCCTATAAAACAGGCCCATAAAAACGTTCTCAGAGTTGGACTTTATAACCACCTAACATCATGCTCTTCCCTGAGACGCGTCTTCGCCGCGCGGTATGTCAGTATCTGATAACCATTTCCATTCTTTCCCTTCCCCAGTTTTTCTGCCCATTTTAACAGCGTCTGAGACCTTGAGATTCATGCCTGGCTGTGTGAGAGACAAGTACAGCTTTTCAGCTGAATAAACAAAGACAGACAATGAGGGCAATGTGGCAAATGAGTCTGCCCACTCAGATATTTTCCAAAGTAGGAGTTCATGCCGGGCTCCCTCAGCTGGAAAGCCCAGGGGAATAAACATTCCAGATCTATAACTGACCACTATCGAGGGCAGATTTCATCAGCACTACCGCTTCTGCTCATTGTGGAGTGGACAGTATATGCAACTTTGGGGGAAATTATGAGATCCAAGGGCTTAAAAATTAAAGAAGGGGAACAAAAGAAGGTAGGTACGCTGCCGTATTCTGTTGATTTGACAACAACTGGCACCAAATTTGACACATTAAAGCAAATTTTCTCACCCACAGAGACCAGGAAAGCAATGAGCTTTCACCAATGCCCATTTTAATGTACATTAAAAGAATTGTGGCTATAGTCAAGGATGGCACCGCTCAAAATGAAAATCATTTGTATGCTAGGGTATATCCTAAAAGACTAATACTCTGTATCAACTATATGTCACCTATAGAATGTTTGAGTTAGGTGGTGCAATGTTTTAGGCGGCTTCTCTATCCCTTTTCTTCTCATTCAAAATGAGCAGTGCATTCCTCACCAGGTCTGCTCAGACACCCAGGGTGCTAGTGAATGGTAGGACAGACTCTTCAGTGACCAAGCAACCAATATTCTGGAATTTGAAAGGAACTTTTTATAATGAAAAGTTCTACTATCAATAGACCATTTGCCTGAGTTGTTTTCATAGTTGCAACTGACCCTCTGCTGGAGACCAAAATTTCCCCTCTGTTACCCTGAAGTCATGCCATCAGCTAAAAACTAGGGTAGGACAGAGGAGGGGGAAAGGGCTTTAAAATTCTAAGACAACAAAAGATAGAAGAAATTGGGTAATCAAAGAGAAGAATGTCCTTGCTATAAAAATAATGTGGGTCATAGGCATTTATAAAGAAATATAAATAGCAAGTTTCTTGAACTCAATAAATATTTATGGAATGAGCATGATTCAAATGACAGATTTCAGCACAAGGTGTTTGCAGTTTATATGACGGTTGACAAATCATTTCTTTGAGTCAGTTTACTGACATGTAAAAACTAGATAATAATCTGTACCCAATTCTACCCAAACAATTCGAGGAGTCCTTATATTGTTAGTTTTCATCTTCATATGGGTTATATGAAGTATTTAGTAGTGTCAAGAAACAACAAAAAAAGGCTACCAATTTTCATTACTTCTCCCCCAAAAAATGATCAATCAAGTCTCTAGATTTAGTTTCAAAAGAAAAAAGGATTTTCCCTCAATCATAAAGAAAACACTTTGCTGACTATATTTGATATTAGGAAATTGTTGTTTGTTGTTGTTTAGGTATGGTGACAGCACTGTGTAAGTATTTTGTGATACATACGTATATCAAACCACACTGCACACTTCAAAGACACACGATGTTATATTCAATTCTCTCTCGATGAAGTTAGGAAAAAAGAATACCTCTCTCACCCTTGGTTTCCTCATCCATACTGTAAAGCTATGAGGTCAGATGGCAAGTGAAGAGGTATGTAAAGGAACCTAGTACATAAGCATTCACATACAACTCTGTCCCTCCACCAGACTGTAGATGCCCAAGTCATTCTACCGTCAGCTCCTAGAACAGTGCCTGGCCTACAGGAGGCACTCAGGTTTGTTCAACCTCACACCAGATCCCTTAAGAGGCCCAGCACCAATTGCTGGCTTTAATTTTAGTCTCTAATTTTAGTCATCTAAGTCAGTGTGTTATACCAACATGCAAAATGTTTTCTTAATAAGAGAGGATAGAGAAACTAATTCATGTCACCCTTCTATTATTACATTACCTTAGCATGTAAACCCTTTAATTCAAAATTAATGCTGGGAAAGATTTAGAGAGATAGTCAGTGGCCTCTAATTATCTTTGCTGGGGATCACTTAGTCTTTTAGGAATACATTGCAGTTTCTACGCTGATCCAAAACACAGACCTTACCGTGTCACCTTGGGGCTTACATTTCTTTGTTACTTTTAGCATAAATGTCTGAGCATAACATACAAAGCACTTTTTTTATTCAATGGCTGCCAACCACCCAGCCTCAAATCTCACCAGTCCCTCTTCCTCCCTCACATATCCTATCCTTCCCTAATCAAGCCACTCAGGACTATAGTTCCCTAAACAGGCCACACGTGTGCTTTCTTACCTTTTTCACACACTGCTCCCTTTTCCCAGAAAGCCCTCCTCCTCCTCCACCACCTTGTAATTCCTATTTCAGCTCAGACAAAAATTCCTCCAGAAAGGCTGCTCTGACAACATCCTCTGCCCCTACTCCCATCAAAAATCCGGGCGAGGAGTCCCTCTTTGCTCCTGTAGTATGTGCACACCACCACTGTGATGGAACTCGTCACACTGCAGTCTGATCTTCTGTATTCTCCACTAGGTTCTCAAGGGCAGAAACCACATGGTAGGTATCTGTCTATCTAGCCCAGCACTAGGTGCACAGCAGGTGATTAACAACCATCTGATAAATGAATAAAAGAATCTTATTTTGTTAACATGGGAAGCCCAACACAAACTTATTGTCAAAAGCATACCCTATTCCCTATTACCTAAGTAAAAATGAATGCAAATGAATGCACCGTCCTAGTAAAATACAGTTGAAGGCCAGTTTGGGCACTGAGACCAAAATACATATATATATATATATATATTTGGTGGAGGTGCTTGGCTGACTCTGTAGGAAGAACATGCAACTCTTGATCTCAGGGTCATAAGTTCAAGTCCCACACTGGGTATAGAGATTACTTAAATAAACTTTAAAAAACCAGGTGAAAAGAGAACCTGAAATCTTTTCTGGTTAAAAAAAGGGGGGGGGAGGAGGACGAGGAAAAAGGAGAAAAGGGAAAACAAGAAGGTATCACTGCAGATTGGTTAGACTGGTTAACCAATAAGGAAATAGAAAGTAATTGCTTCTTGATACTTGTGGCTTTAGTCCCTGAAGACTACTTCATCACTGATTTTAAGTGTATTTCTAAACGATCATATAAAATTATCAACTGAAATAAATTTAGCAAGAGAAGTTCTTCCAATAAACTGTTAAAAGACTTGTTGTTAACAAGAAAGATCACATACTAATCAAAATAACACTCTAGAACAATCAATTTAAGTAATCAATCATACTTTTCTTGCCCAGAATGTCTGGAGTCCATTTGGGATTTCTCAACAGAAGTTTCACGCACAAGTTACACAATGATTAACTCACATAAAAGTAATTAACTAGGTGGCAAAATTTTGTAGCAACTCAATATCACTATTTGATATTGTCTCTATATCTGACAAACTCTTACACTGGCTGAAATGGCTCTCAGCTTTTGGATGTTTGCCGTTTGCCCTACAATGCTACCCCTAGCTGATGTATAAAAGTACTTACCTGACTCATAAGAGATATCTAAAGCATTCTCTTCTGGAAACCAGTCCACTGAACTGATCAACTAGGCTAACAAAAAAAAGTAAAAGTGAAATTTACACAGTCACAGTACGTGAGGAAATGCTTTGGTCTTTCCAGGTACAGAGCACAGTTTCTACTAAAAGTCCTCAGAATCAAAAGGAAAACCAGTGAGGGTGGTAAACAGATCTATGGTACGGACAGAAAGACAATAACTACAAATCAGAACACACTGAAGGCAGCAGGGGAAAAATGCATTATAACTAAAAAGAGTGGTTGGAAGAATATAATAGAGCACATGAAACTCAATCTACTTTCAGATTGTTATTTTGCTCCAATAGAAAGAGCTCGGAAAAAAAAAAAAAAAAAAAAAAAAAGAGAGAGAGAGAGACAGATTTGGGTTTAAATCCCAACTAGCCAGTACTTCCCAGCTAGTGACTATTGGGCAAACAACTTAACCTCGTTTCAGACATAGGTTCTCTGTAAAACAGGGTAATCCTACTAATTCAGAATTGAAAGGATTAGAGGTAGTGAAAAAATAAAGAGACTGAAAGTAGTAAAAGTAAATAGGATTTCAAAGTATAATAATAATAAGAGCTAACATGTAGAAGGCCGACTTATGCAGGCATTCTAAGTATTTCACATATGTTATCACTTAATCCTTATGAGAACCTGATGAAGTAGGTGCTATTCTTAGGCCCATTTTACAGATGGGGGAATTGAAGCATAGTCCAAGGTCACACAGTAAGTGATAGAATGATTCAAAGCTAGGCGGTCTGGCTCCAGATGATAGTTACCATTAATAATAATAATAATTCTTAGCTTGAACACAAGTTCTCTTTCAGCTTGACTCAGTTGTCCTTTTGTTCCTTCCAAAAAGCTACCCTCTAAAAGCCACAGAACACTGGTCTGCAGTACCTTTCTGCTTTTCCACCTGCCCTTGTACAAATAATTCCACAATTACAGGACTTCATTTCCTCATTTTTTCAAAGTGAAATACTAACTACCCTAGGTTATTATACTTTATAATACAAGATACAAGACTGTTTGCCCAACAACCCTTTTTTTCCCTAGAATAGATGCAATCTCAGGATATAACTGGTTATACAAAAGGGGACCAAAAAAAGGTTTCATGTCAAGCAGGTATGGTACTTTAGGCCTTTTTTGTGGCTAGTGACTATTGTGGTAGGTCTGGGAAAGAATTCCAAATTGCCTCCTTCAGGTTATGCTTGTAAATGGGAGGAAGAGGTAACCAGAGATGAACAAGGCCATTTCTGGCCTCACATTGTAAGTGGTCCAGTTGGAAAATATGCCAGAGTGCTTTGACTCTGCCATCGACATTCAAAGGCCTTTCTGACAGTGTCATTCCCAGAAATAAATAATTTACTATTTAGGATTCTTAAGTTATTGTATAAATATTTACTGAGGACCTACCACATACTAGGACTTAGCCTAGGTTCTAGGGACACAGTGGTTAAAAAAGAGAGAGAGAGAGAGTCAAAGACGAAAACCTCTGCCCTTGTGGAACCTACTACATTCTGGTGGTAGTGGGCAGGAGGATTACACTTGAGTTCAGATATTTATTGAGCATTTACTGTGTGCTGAACACTATCCTAAGTAGATGCTAGAGAGTACAGACATCAACAAGACAGCCTATAAGCTACCTGAGGACAAGCAATAGAGTCGTTTACATAAACAAGTAATACTTAAAACAAGAATGTTTAAAAAGCAAGCAATCAAAAGCTATGATATACATAGTAACACTAAATGTATAAGGTACAACAGCATAGCAGGCTGCCTGGATGATGTTTTTCAAGTACAAATAAATTTCTCAGGTGACATCTGTCACTGTTTTTGGCAGCCTAGTATCACTGTATAATTTCCCCACTATTTTAGAATCTGTTCCCATCTGGGGAAAGAATCCTGGCTATCCTACCAGGCTACCAAGGTTCATAATGCCAGATTATTGTTTTCCCTGCCCCCCACCCCCACCTGCATCAGGGCTGGAGCAAGTGTTTGAAGCTCCAACAATCATACCCACCCGCCACTTGGAGTTAGCAACTAAAGATTCAAAGGAATGAGCAAGACGTCCTTTCTCTAGTAGCAGATGAGATGGTTACAGTACCTCACGTTAGTGTCAATGCTGTAAACTCCAGCATCTGACTCAGTGATGGGGTCAGTGGCATATTCAGTGGACCTCTCTGGGGCACGATGGAGCATTATCTTTAGTTCCATATCCTGAATTTGGTTCCCCTGGAGGTTCTGTGAAACCTTCCATATCCTTTTAATAAATTCCACTTCTGTTTAAATCAGCAAGCATTGGCTTGTGTTCCTTACAATTAAGGCCTTTATTAAAACTGAAGGAGATTCCAGGCAGAGGGAACAGTATAAGTAAAATAACAAGAGGCCAGTTAGTTAGCTTACTGATTCAGAAAGGAGGCTCCGAGGCTAGACAGATCAGAATCTGAATCAAGGTTCTATATTTTTTTTTAATTTTCATTTATTTATGATAGTCATACAGAGAGAGAGAGAGAGAGAGAGAGAGAGAGAGAGGCAGAGACACAGGCAGAGGGAGAAGCAGGCTCCATGCACCGGGAGCCCGATGTGGGATTCGATCCCGGGTCTCCAGGATCGCGCCCTGGGCCAAAGCAGGCGCTAAACCGCTGCGCCACCCAGGGATCCCTCAAGGTTCTATATTTTACTAGCTATGAGACTGCTCAGTGTGTTTAAACTCTCAAAGCCTTGATTCCCACTTAGTAAAGTGGGGATAATAGTGCATATTTCTCATTAGGTTCTTTTGAGAAACAAGGCCATGATAACTCATTTAAAGCTCCTATTATATGACACAGAACAAGACCTCCACAGATGATTGCTTTATTAATATTGACGATGATAAGCATGGTATTTGGGAGGAAATATAAGCAATTTGATTCTGCTGGCATTTAAAGTATAAGAAGGGTGGTAGGAAATGAGGACAAAGATTATGGAGAAGTTACAAGTCATATTAGGAAACTTGAGCTATGGGCTGGGATCACTTATGGTGATTAAATAGGAGAATTATATTGAAGTATAAATGTATTAAACTAGAAGAATAATATAACCGGGTTTTGCACTGGATATATTTCTTCCACACTAGCTCTGTAGTTCAGCCTGACCTCTGTACTTGCACACTGCAGGATGTAGTAAGATACACTGCTATTACTGAGTCTTGCCATACAAACTGAAGCAATTTCTTTCTAATAAATACAAACTGTCAGGGCACCTGGGTGGCTTAGTGCTGGAGCGTCTGCCTCCGACTCAGGTCGTGATCCCGGGGTCCCTAGATCGAGTCTCGCATTGGACTCCCTGCATGGAGCCTCCTTCTCCCTCTCCCTGTGTCTCTGCCTCTGTCTCTCATGAATAAATAAATAAAATATTTTTAAAAAATACAAACTTCCCAAAAGTCTGCATTTGTCAATATGTCTTGCAACTGGATCAGAAGGGGCTGGGTCTATACTTGAAATAACAGCTTCTCCTTTGTCTGATGTGTCTCTCAGATCCTCCTTTGCGTAAGGAGGGAAGTCTGTAACGTGGGGAAGGGGAATGCACCCTCAGGTGATTGGTGAACTATGAACCACATTTGCAATTCTGAGATTCTTCTGACTCTTACATAATCAAATATTACCTCGTACTTTTTACAACATATTGTTTTGCACCAGCATCTTGACCTAGAGTCCATATTAAGTTAAAGATGAAAGACTTTATTGTCAAGTCAAGAACCATCAATACTACCATTTTGCAGTGTGTGGTATTTCTTGCCAAATGCTAATAAGCATTGCATTGCCTCTCTGTTAGCACTAAGCCTTCTGGTGCTGATTTGACAGTCTTTTTTTTTTTTTTTTTTTTTTTTAAATTTATGATAGTCACACAGAGAGAGAGAGAGAGAGAGAGAGAGGCAGAGACACAGGCAGAGGGAGAAGCAGGCTCCATGCACCGGGAGCCCGACATGGAATTCGATCCCGGGTCTCCAGGATCGCGCCCTGGGTCAAAGGCAGGCGCCAAACCGCTGCGCCACCCAGGGATCCCTGATTTGACAGTCTTACAGTTAGTTCTGCTTTACATTTATCATGGGTGTCTACCTGTTTAGTCTCATCCAATTTCCACCGTTATTTCCTCTCCCCACCCTTACCCCACATCCATATCTACCTCTGAGAAACACTCTTTGATCTAATTTTGATTTTCCCAGTAGCTACTGAAATCAAACCAGAGTCACTGTGCAATTCAGAATGAGTGCTGAAAAGGACAATATAAGGGCTTCCTGGGGGATGCTAGGGAAGGTGACAAAAACAGAACCTAAAAAGTGTTCTGTATCCACTGAATGCTTTATTTCATTTCTGCTACTGCTATCTGCTTTGACAGTGCAGCATAGTTTAGTTAAAAGAGAAAAAGAACACAGACTTTTAAGTCAGACAGAGGTGGGTTTGAATTCTAGGTCAACACTCAAGCACCCTATTAGGCTGGCACTGTTATACTCATGTTACAGATGACCATATAGAAGCCCAGGGAGATTATGTGACTTGGGCTGTGTATGTGCATGTTATATTTGGCATGCTTTCAAAAATGTCAATGTGCAACCAATGTAAAATTGAGTGGTCATGTCTTTCTATAGGCCCCAGTCTTATTTTCACTTTACTGGTCATTTGTGGCTAGAGCTCAATACCTACAAAAGACCCAGAGGATTACATACCTGCTAGAACTGGACAATGGCTGCTTCAGGGAATCCCCAGAGTCACCATCTTTGCATTTGCTTTTTGAAAATAGCTTCCATTCAGCTCAGTTCCGAGCAGTACCATTACTGTGTATCTGGCAATACGGCACAGAGTAATTCTGGCTTGGCCTCGGCCACTCTTGACAGGACAGGAGGTAGACTTTTGCATCAAGCATATTGGTCCTACCTGTACCTTAGAATCACCTGTTAGAAAAGGTTGATCTGTGACAACGTGCAAGTCTTCTGATTACCAGTGGGTTGCCAGTCCCCAGATCACGGCAGGGAAGCTGACGTGTATTAATCTAGAATTGACAGAGTTCACTCTGCTGTTTTTTAAACATGGTGAATGTAATAAAGCAATATTAATAATAACGATAGCCAACTCTGAAGGTTTACTACGTGCTGATTATTAAGCACAACTAAGTTTTTTATGTGCATTAATTTAATCCTCTCTCAATAACACTATAGTTCATTACCTCTTTGATTTAAAAGTTATAGCCTTTTCTTCACAAAACTCAGAGAACAGAGATTATTATGTGAGGTAGATATCAGTTTCCTGGAGGCCAGAGTCAATTTTTTGGCATGTTCTTTAGCACAGAATCCAGGCCTTTTTTGGCAATATCTGAGCCAGGCAGATGGACACTTTGACTTTCCTCAACATAGATTTGAAAATATCAAATGCCTGGCTTGGTTCCAGACTGCTTTGGGCTTTTGAGGACCACTTGAACCCAAGAAAAATCGTGCTTGTGCTAGAACAGACACATGAGAAACAGTCGCTAGTTTGGTTCTGACAAGGAGTACCAAGTCTCAAGTAAAGCATTATATGGAATCTGAGATCTCCATTCAAAATGGATTCACATTCTTTTTGGTGATATAACAAATAATTTAAATGTGGTGAATTATTTCCCATTTTGATCTGTCATATACTTGACTTCAGAAGAGTGCTAAATCCAACTCACGTGTCTGTTTTTTATTTAAAAAAAAAAGGGATTTTGTGAGAAACAGAGCAATGTATGTAGTAATTAAATATTAAACTCAATGATTAGCTGTGGGCTTTTCATAGATTAAAAAAACTTTATCGTTTAGTTATTTTTTTCTGTAATTATCAGGAAGCATCTAATACAGTTACTTAGCATTCAGATTTTGATCATTCAGATTACAGTAATATCACTAATACTACTACTTTCAACTTCAATTTGAAAGATTTCCCATTTTAAAACGTTAAAAATACTTGAAATATATTATGTTTAAGGGGTGCCTGTGTGGCTCAGTCAGCTAAGTGTCTGCCTTCAGCTCAGGTCATGATCTCAGGGCCCTGGGATCCAGCCCCACAGCTGCTTCTCCCCCTGCCTACTGCTCACGCTCTCTTTCGCACCTCTCTCTCAAATAAACAAATAAATAAAATCGTCATATAAATATATATATGTATATATACACACACACACACACACACACATACACAATGTTTAAGAGCAGTATCAGAGCAATAATACATCCATATAGAATTATCTCAATGACAGAGAAGGGAATAAAGTAAATATAGATGTAAAAAAATTCTCTAGTTTTCACTAAAATGTTAACTTTATAGTTATCTGAGTTCATTTTTTGTCTTTACACTTCTTTGCATTTTCTAAAATGAACACATTATTTTTATAATCGTAAAAAAAGGTTAAGGGAATCCCTTTCTACACAGCTCAGCCAAAAGTAATATTAAACATGTACAAAAGAGCAACTTATTTATAAGTTTAATATAAGATAAAGATTATTTTATTTTCTCAAGGTAGTATATGAAGAAAAATAATACTGAAGCATCCCAAACTTTAAAAAAATACCATTACTGTCTATAAATTATACAAATATATAATTACAAAACAGTATAAAATTATACTTTGCGTAAAGAAGCCACATTATAAATGCATCTGCTTCTTTGTTGCGTTTAGTCAAAAGCTATCAGGAAAGAATACCAGAAAACAGTTCTAATTCTATAAAGCCATTGCATTTGAGAAAAGCCCACAGAAATCTGCACGTGAGACTTCTCAAAAAATCTTGGAAGACTGAGCGTAAGGAACAGGCTTCATCTTCTAGTCAGAGAAGCTAAGTCCCAGAGCCATTTAAAAAATATATGTTCAGGGACCTACAAAGTGAATAGAAAGGCAGACTGGAATTCAGTTCTGACTGCTCTACTGATTAGCTAAACCATTCGGCTCTGCTTCTGTGGACAAGTTGAAGCAACAAACTAACTTAGAAACTAAAACCAGTTGAACAGGATAGGTTTGCATGCAATACACCAACAATTCAACATAATAACACCCAACAGCTAGATTGCTTTGTATTTTTGGTACGCTTTACAACTATTCATTAACCCACACAACATCAATGGATGGTGGGGCTATATTGTTAATGCATTTCATACACAATGAATAAGTAAAAACATACTGAAGGATTACAATGACTATAAAATCAAATGAGAAACCTACAGCAGAAAAAGTCCAATGCCTTCCTCTAATCAAACTTCAATCCACAAATAAAAACAGGGTAAGTTTGTTGAAATACTTTTTTCCTTATTTTTTTCATTAATACTTCCCAAACTGAACATAACATCCTAAAAATGATAGATGAGACTGAAGAGGACCCAAAAGCAACAGTCCATTCAATTTCCTTCAGAGATGACAACATGTAAACTTTCCCCAGAACAATTTTTTTATTTATCTATTCATGAGAGACACACAGAGAGCGAGCAAGAGAGGCAGAGACACAGGCAGAGGGAGAAGCAGGCTCCCTGCAGGGAGCCCGACATGCGGGACTCGATCCCGGACCCCAGGATCATGCCCTGAGCGGAAGGCAGACGCTCACGGGTCTGTTGAACAGTCACTGAACCCCTCAGGCATCCCTCCCTAGAATATTTTTTAAGGATTACACCTTTAAAAATCATTTCCAAAATTAAAAGGAATTAGAAAATATTATGTTCTCCCTATAATTAACAATGATACTCATAATCTCTTCTTTTTGCTCACATACATCAAATTAAAAGCACTAGATTTTTTTAAACAAATAATAAAAATATAGTAAGATGCCTGGTAATATGCCAGTTTCTAGGAAGCATCTAAGACTGAAACTAAAGTCACAAAAATGAGTTATCTACAGAGTCTACAATTTACTAAGTAGGATCATTTAATATTCTCTAGTCAGGTTGAAAATATTCCTACTCTTTATCATTTTCCCTATGACCACACAGAAATACATTGCTTTTTCCAACCGAATGAATTTCCCCTCCTTTCAGAGCTGAGCTGTCTCCCTGGCAAGCATATCATATAGAACAGCTGTTATATTACCAGTATAAAAGCAATTTTATCTCATCTAATTGCAAAACATATGGGCAGAATGAAACCGAACTTTTGGGGGCTCTGTATCTTTAAAGGAAGAAATAATCAAAGTTCTTCTATTGGTAAAAGCTGCGAACAATGCTATGAATTCTGATTTTGCACAATTTAAGCAAGATATATTTCACTAAACTTCTTTAATTAATTTTAAGTGCATGTTTTACATCCCCAAACAGAATGACATGGATAAAGAACCAGCTCCATTTTCAGCCTCTGCTAAGATCTCAGCTAAACCTGCCCTGGAGATAATAGATATGTCGATCCTACTCTGTGTTTAAGATTTATCAGGCCTCAAAAAAAAAAAAAAAGATTTATCAGGCCTCAAGAATAGTTTCCTTTCTTGAGTATTGTCTTCAGTAATCTATTTTCTTCAGAACCACAACTCAATGAGACTAAGCAAATATCTCGGATGCAGATCACAATTGCTGAGTCAATGTCAAGAATTAAAAATTAAACTAGCTCTGATATCACATGACTTGATCTCACATAAATAAAAGTTTACCAAGCTTATCACAACTTTTTATCCATTTTTTCCATTTTATTCATTTATTTTATTACTGTGAAGTGAAAATTGGAAAATTCACAAAAACACAGAGGGGTAATTTAAATGACCCATAATCCCATTAGTTAGCTTTAGCCACTTCACATTTTGGTATATTTCTCTTTTCCTAATGTATATTGCTACAAAATATAATAACATATTATATTTAGGCTGCATAATAGTTTAGAGATTACCCTAATTTCTTTATCACAGAAGTTTAGAGTAGAAGAATTTCCATTTCAAAAATCTTTACTGAAAGAACAAAGCCAGTATGTAAACCAAATGAGAGTGGAGCTGATTCTGGGGCACCTGGGGGGCTCAGTCAGTTAAGTGTCTGCCTTTGGCTCAGGTCATGATCCCAGGGTCCTGGGATGGAGCCCCACATCAGGATCCCTGTTCAGCAGGGAGTCTGCCTCTCCAACTCTTTTACCCCTCTGCTCCTGCTCTCTCTCTCTCAAATAAAACGTTTTTAAAAAGAGAGAGTGGAGCTGATTCAAGTGTGGGCAATGATGTAGAGGTGCGAGGTGAGGGTTGGGAGGGCAATGATGTAGGGGTAGGGGTGAGAGGTGAGGATTGGGAGAAGGGCCCAGAAGTAGACCCACTTGGCCTCCTCAGTCTCTATACTTGCTCTAAGTAAGGTTCATACTAGTCCTGTAAGTGAACAGTGAAAGGAGAAGAGTTCACTTCTAAAATAAGGGGAAAGGCCATGAGGTTACGTTATTTTCCCCAAGAATATACTGCAAGTAGAGTACAGCAACAAGCATGCCCTCTTCCTCACTCATTCAATCATTAAATATTTATTGAGAATCTGTTTTGGGCTGGACACTAGGGACACAACTGTAAAGAAAATGAATAGAAGTCCCTGCCCTCATGGACTTTATAAGCCTGATGTGCCTAAAGAAGCTACTTTTCCTTTCTGAGTCTCTATATTTGCCATCCATAAAGCACGGATAATAAGATCAACTGCATTGTTGAAGAGTGAAGTGACATGACGTATGGGGGAAAAGAATCCCAATAGGTAACTAGACATATAATAATATGTGCTCAGTTAACAGCAGTTACTATTCCAGCCAAAGTGTCAAATGTTAGGTTGGATTTGCTTCAATGTGGATGGGACTGGAGGGTATGATGCTGAGTGAAGTAAGTCAATCGGAGAAGGACAAACATATGGTCTCACTCATATGGGGAATATAAGAAATAGTGAAAGGAGAGGAACTGAGTGGGAAAAATTAGTGAGGGCGACAGAACATGAGAGACTCCTAACTCTGGGAAACAAACACAGGGTTGCGGAAGGGGAGGCGGGCAGGGGGATGGGGTGACGGGGTGACGGGCACGGAGGGGGGCACTTGACGGGATGAGCACTGGGTGTTAGAGTGTATGTTGTCAAATCGAACTCCAATAAAAAAACAATACACAAAAAAAATATTAGGTTGGAAATGAGAAGTGAGAGCGTCAAATCTCTTTGCAACTAACGTACTGATTTGAGGCAATACACCTGAAATTGTATATTAAGATAATCCCAAACAGATTTCTACACCAGAAAATAAGTAAATAATATATCAATCTGGAAAAAAAAAAAAAGGAAATTTACATGAGCCCGCCCAATCAAGTGCCATAGTCCACCTGGTCATCTCCATCACACTTACTTTCAAGGACTAGTAGGCTCTTTAATTACCCAGAGTGCCTGGCAAAGAAAATATAAAGAAATCCTCATCCTCAAATACCGTCTTTCCATCCCTTAATTATGGGCGGCAAAATCAGTCAAAGATTTATATTTAACAAAGTAAACCTAAAAGACAACAGTTTGAAATACAAAATACCAAATGTGAACCCACCAAATACCTGTAAAGGTTGGTCAATATTCGCCAATTAAAGTACTAACAGAGGAAAAGAAGTTAAGTCTTTATTCACTCATGTACTACCCAGAACTCAACTAAATATGGATGTCAAAGTCTTGGAGACTCCAAGAACACCTTGTAAACTGTAAAGTACTGCACACTTGTTAATATTGGAAGCACTCTGTTCACTATTAACCTTAATTAGATTTCTACAAAGGAAATTCTGTCATTCAAAAGATCAAACATTTATTTCTCAACCAAATTAAACCTTCCATATTGGTATGCAGCCCAAATCCACCTACCCAGCAAAAACATTTTATTTATAAGTAGAAAAATAAATTTGCTACTTATTCAAAGTACTTAATTTTTTTTTTGAAGCAGATAACTTCTGTGATGACAGTTTTTTCTGTAGTGTTCCTCAGTTGAAGAAAGAAAAACAAAATCTAGGCAATAAAAAAAAAAACAGCCCAGAGCAAAAAGAAAAACTTTTCTCTCATTATTTTCATAAAGAGAGAGTTAATATCATGTCCTGAATACTATACAAATTATGACACTTTCTTCTCAAATAGGCTTAATGATCTAAATTAAATAGACTAAAAACAAATCCATAGGAAAAAAGTCAAAGTCACAGAGAAAGACAGACAGGTTTTGTTCAGAGTGCAAAGTGTTCAACCCTGTGCACCCTGTTACCAGGACATCTTCAAGGACGTCTTTTGTTCCTCCAGAAAGACTTCTTGGAAGAATTGGGCTTTGAGGAGGCACTGAAGGAGGACAAAGTGGTAAATTGTTAAATAGAGAGGATAATTTGATTCCTTAAAGAACATGAAAGAATGGATGGGGCTAAGAATAAAAGACAACAATGAGAGGGACATATAGAGGAATTTAAAGTGAAAAAATGAGCAAGGAAAACAGAGGAGAGTTTTTTTTTCCCCTTAATGAAGGAAAAATAATGGGGAGAGATTTCTTGTGACAATAATACTTATCTGTGAAACAGCAGCATTACCACAAGGATTATGTTGACACAAATTTATCACATGTACTTAGAAGCGACATCTACAAGGATAATTTTTCAGATAATCTTTTACTGTGTTCCAAACACATATGTGTCCAAACATTATCTTTTTCATCACAATTTTTAAAAATATCCCTTCAAAGTTACTAATGTAGTCTGGGTGTTGTTTCCAGTGAAAAGCAGAAAAACCAAAATGTATACTTTAAAAGAGACTAAGTGACCACAGAAAAGGTGCCTGTAACATAATCTCAACGTTAGAAATAAAGATTTTTATACCACATACATCTACAGTAAATAAACAAAAAATCAAGATCAAGGCAAAAGCATGAATTAAAGCTATTTATAACTAAAAATATCATCTAACACTGTCTTTCAGCTAAACGAGATCTTATATTTCTATTCTCTTCTGATCTATTAAGTGCCCTAGAGCAGTAATCTCTCTACCCATAATTTACCCATCGGTAAAAACAGTACTGTGATACTCTTCTTCCATTCTTTTTATAAGGGTGCCAGGACGTCTGGAAGTTAATATATACATGTTTTGAAACGCTGAGATGAAATGTAATGCACACTTTAATTTTATGGGTTTAAAAAAAAAAAAAAAAAAACGAGATAAAAAGACCTAGTCAGATTATTTCAATGTGTAAATTTTCAATTAGCCAGAAGGCTTCCTGGGGTCATAATTCAGAAGATTTGAAACTAACATTATGGTGCTTAACTATGCTGTTCCAAAAACAAATCAGACTAAGGAATTTCTACAGAAATCTAGGCACTTAGGCCAAGAATAAGATACAGTAAATTTGAGAAGTCCCTGGGCCTGGTCCTAAAAAGACTACAGACAAACATCTCTATCACAGACCATATTAAAATCTAATCAAAGGAAGAACTAGAACTACAATTTAAAACCACAGTTGTAAAACACTGTAGAATGAAATCCAAAGAGGTGAATGAATAGATACAATGGAGTGAAGGGAGTAAATGCTAGTAGAACAGTAGGAATTTTCTCAGATTAGTATCCAAGAACCAATAATTTTTAGCAAAATAGTTTCCTTCTCTTCTCTTCTTTGTAACTATATCCTTAAATGCCAATAATACGGATTCTGGAGCCAGTGTGACTAAGTTTGAATCTACGATCTGCTGTAACTGGGCTTCTGTGAGCCCCAGTTTCCTTATCTACAAGACGAGGATAATAATAGTATCTGACTCAACTGTACCTAACTGTTGTAAGGATTAAATAAATTGATGTAAGTAAGGCACTCAGAACACTGCCTGCCTGGACCAAAAGTATGTACGTGTTTGCAATTACTGGTCCATAAGCCCTCCGACCTGATGCCAACTACCAGAAAATCCAAAACCCCCAATTTTTCAACCCTGGCAGCAAAACCTGACCCAAACAAATGCAGGGCTATTTACAGTCTTTAGTTATCCCACTCACTGTAAATGTACAGGCATTTCTGCTACAAATATCTTCACGTATTAGATCACAGGATGCTGCCCCAGACTTCACTTAATTAAGCTCACACAATATTTATTAACTTCCTAAAATCCAGGAAAAAAAAAAAAAGATCTAAATTCTGAAACACATCCAGCCCACAGGTTTTGGATAAAAGATCGTGGACCTACATTACCTTTGGAGCCTGAACAATTTCTATGTCCCTAAAATGAACGGCATCTTCTTAAAGAACCACAAGCAAATAACGCTCTGTACCTAGAGCAGAGAATTGTAGGATGAAGAAAACTGTACTGAGTACAGTTAGGAGGGCCCTGTACACCCAGTTTGTTCCTTTCAAACAAAATCCATTCATGATATTTTACTTACATGTCATATTAGTCAGAATTTTCCAGCTCTAAATTCTAAGGCTTGCTTAAACAAAGCCTATTCTCTTAACTTAGATCATAAATAAGTGATTAATGCTCTTTGTGGGCATTAATGTGGTCCTGAATCATGCATACCAAATCATCACAGAACTTTGAGCTAGAAGAGACTCTTGAGAACTAAACTATTACTCTTTCCCTTCCAAACTATTTTATCATCCATAAATTTACTCTCCCCAATGAGGTAAGAACAACCTGCTCTAACTTGTCCTTAGACTCTGTCTATAGGAACACCCTGTAGGCGAATGTGAATAAACTGGGTGGGGTACACTGACAGACTTGGGATCTAAAAGGATGGCTTGAATCTCACACAATAAATCTACACGCCTGGCAAACGTCTCCGTTCATACTTTAGAAAATAACAAGAATTTCCCAGTCCGGAATGAAGAAACACTCATCTAGTACATGTTTTGTTTTGTTTTGTTTTGTTTTAAAAAAAAAGGCCTAGTTATCTTAATGGACTCAATGAGTCAACATCATAATGCGGCTGCCAAAAACGCTACTGTGATTAGGAACCCACTACATCAACAGCAGTACAGCATCCAGAAGGAACGAGGTAACTGCCCTCCCCACCGCAAGCTAGTCAGGACACATCTGCAGTATTACGTTCAGCTCCACACTTTGAGAGAGATGCGGGAAGACTGAAAAAGTCCATAAGAGGGGTGACCAGGACAGTGGCGAAATCCAACACCATGTCACGTAAAGAACAGTTGAAGGAGCTGAAGCTAGGTGCTCCAGACTCGGAGAGCACGGGATCACATCCCAAAGTCCTGAAGAACAGTCATGGCACAGAGAGAGCGGACTTGTGCATGGCCCCACAGGGCACAGCCACGGCCAGTCGGTGTCAACAACAGAGAGAGAGATTTCAGCTAACTCTTGGAAGTACTTCTTAACACGTGGGGCCACGCTAGGAGGTAGTGGTGTCTAGCCCTAAAGGCCCGTAGCTTTAAGAATCAAACATTTGTCATCACCTTAGTCTCTTACTTCTGGTAACTACCGTTTTCTGGCATCACAGCCCCTCCCTCAACTCTTCTTAAATGCCTACCCAGCCAACCAATCAGCCAAATGTTTTGCCAAGCCTGTGGGAGGAAAGTGCCTGTTTGCTGGGCAATTAGTTTCAGTTTGCAGATCAGGTCCTTATAAACAAAAGAGGGCCCTAATTGAGGGGCAGGAAAGAGCTCTCAGATAGGCCTCTATGAAAGAAATTCTTCTTAAGTCAAAGAGCGTCTAGAAGACCCATCTAGTCCATAATGTATCGTCAAGGGCATTCGGTCCTCACAGAACACTAAAATAAACACCCAGCACAAGCCCATCTTCCCAAATGCCAGGGAAGCCAACTCTGCAAGTCAAACGAGGTCTCTCAAGATCAGCTAGACGCGTGTTCTGTTCGAAGCAGACTGGACCCCGTGCTCAGATCAAAAGGCCATCCTCGATCGTGTCACACCCTAAAGCTAAAGCCACCTGTCAACAGGCCCACAAAGCTCAGGTCAGCCGCTGAGGACCAGACACAGGCAGCCCACCGAGAATTCACGCACACGGCAAGTATGGGCTATGTTAGAGCTAAGACACAGAAGAGCTACCAAAGTTGGACAGCCTTCGAAAACTGTCATCACCCAAAGACCACGACAGACATAGGTACCCGCTAGTCCACGGAGCTCGACTAAAGCCTGAACAGTTCAGATGGCACGTATCAGTCAATCCAGCTTTACTTCACGTGCAGCTGGGTCCTTCAAAACTTCAGCTGAAGAACTGGAGAATATGTCCATGATGGACTTAACAAGAACACATTCTTCTCTGGGTTTGTTTGGTTTTTTTTTTAAAGATTTTATTTATTTATTCATAGAGAGAGAGAGAGAGGCAGACGGAGAAGCAGGCTCCATGCAGGGAGCCTGATGTGGGACTCGATCCCGGGACCCCAGGATCACACCCCAGGCTGCAGGCGGCGCCAAACCGCTGCGCCACCAGGGCTGCCCTTCTCTGGGCTTTTTAAAACAAATCCCAGAAGCGATCTAAGTGTCTGTACATAAGGGATTGGTTTTTAAAAATCACATTATTTTTATGCCAAAAAATGTGACTGTCAAGACGAATAAGGTAGATCTTAAGTACGGACGTGGGGGGAAAAAAAGTTCACAATATATAGGTAAGCGAATACAGCAAGCTGTAAAACAGTACGTGTAGAATTATTTTGAGCTTTCACAACTATTTTTAAAAACCCTCTGTGTACATATGTTCATATACGCCCAGAAAAATGTCTGAAAAGAGATCAAACTGTTAACAGTAGTAACCTCCAGGGACTGACAGGAATTAGGAAGCGGTAAAGGAGTGACTTTCCCTTTTTCCTTTGTAGACTTCTGGTTGTTTGTATTTTTTGGAAGTAAAGGTCTGTGATTTAAAAACAACAATGCAGGGGATCCCTGGGTGGCTCAGCGGTTTGGCGCCTGCCTTTGGCCCAGGGCGCGATCCTGGAGACCCGGGATTGAGTCCCATGTCGGGCTCCCGGTGCATGGAGCCTGCTTCTCCCTCTGCCTGTGTCTCTGCCTCTCTCTCTATCATAAATAAATAAATAAATCTTTAAAAATAAATAAATAAATAAATAAATAAATAAATAAATAAATAAATAAATAAATAAACAATGCAAAAATCATAAAGGTAAAACACCATCAACTACGAAGACTTACTAATCATTCAAAATAAGTGATCTTGCTACTAACTGCTACTGTGTGCTTCAAACTAAAAAATCTAATTCTTCCTTTTTCCATTATATTTTACTGCTACAACAACAAGATTATCACATTACTACTAGGTCTCAAAAAAAAAAAAAAAAACAAAGAACAACAAAAACTGTAGTCTTTAGAATAACACACACGTGGTGCTTGCTCTGCACCGGGAACTGTTCTAAGCACCATAAATGTATTAACTTAGTTAATCTTCGCAGCAATCCTATGAAGTAAGTACTATTATTATCTTCGTTTCGCGGCTGAAGAGGGGTTAGGTGACCTGCCCAAGATTACATGGTTAATAACGGGCAGAGCCCGGACTCAAACCAGAGTCCACACTCGGAGCCACTGCGCTTCCTGTCTCTTAGGAAGATGTCAATCTCTCTATACCAAAGCCAAAAAAGGTCACAGTCAAAATCCAGCTAGTTAATATACTCCTTCAAGCTAGAAGAGACGCAAACTTAGCTTTTTATGGTCGAATAATCTACATTCCTACCGATGTCAACGCCAAGCTCCGACCCAAGACTCGAGACGGTATTAAGACTCATAATCATGTGGGCAAACTCTCTACAAATTCGAGTATAGTCCAAAGTCCACGCCTGACTCTGCAAGCAAAGCACCGAGTCTGGGAGTCAGGTCAGAGACCCGTTAACCTGAGTCCAGCCTGGCCCACAGTGTGGGCCCCTCTGCACACCCTGACTTCGGCAAAGGAGTCCAGAAGCTCCTGCCTGACGTCTTGACAGGGTGGCTTTGATTTGCTGGGTTCCAGGCCCACTTTCGGTTAAAAGGAGGCGAGAACACGAGTTGTCCGGGGCTTTGCTTCCATCAGCAGGAAGAGGAGCCTGTCTTCTCTGTGGATCCGAGACAGACACAGGCGTCCCTCGCCATCCTCGGGGCTGAGCACTGTGGCTGGGGCGGGGGGACGGGCACCCCCGCTCGCACTGTGACGTGTCCCAACACACTGACCTGGTAATTGAGGAAGAAAATCGCGGTGCAGGGAGGGGAGTTAACCTAATTCCCAGGCGTGCGCAACCTAGATACACACCTGTCCCACAGGACCCGCTGAATCCGCTAATTTGCAGGGAAAACCCGGATTACAACGGCTTTTTTTTCCTTCTTCCCTTTTCCCGGCCTCGAGCGGCCCTCCCGGCGGCGCACGCCCCAGCCCCAGCCCCAGCCGCAGCCGCAGCCCCAGCCCCAGCCCCAGCCCCAGCCCGTGGCCGCCTGCGGGGGCGCCTGCACAGGTGCGCAGGACGCCGGGGCGCGGGGCGGAGGCTGGGGAGGCGGCGCGGACCTGGGCCCGGAGCCGCAGCCTCTCCAACTTCCCGGAGCGGCCGGGCCAGTGTGCGGCCGCCGGGGGCTCGGCGGGGGGCGGGAGCGCCGTCTCCGCGGGCGCCCGGGGAGGCCCAGCTGGGGGCGGGGGGGGGGGCTCACCTGGGGGCGCGGCGGCAGGTGCGGCGGGGGCGGCGGGCGGGAGGTCGGTCGGGGTCGGGGTCGGGGTCGGAGCCGGGGTCGCGGCCGAGGTCGGGGTCGCAGCCGAAGTCGGGGTCGCGGCCGGGGCTGGAGTCGGGGTCGCGGCCGAGGTCGGGGCTGGAGCCGGGGTCGGAGCCGAGGTCGGAGCCGGGGTCGCGGCCGAGGTCGGAGCCGGGGTCGCGGCCGGGGTCGGGGTCGCGGTCGGGGTCGCGGTCGGGGTCGCGGCCGGGGTCGGGGCCGGGGCGCGGGGCGGCGGCCGGGGCGTGGGCGGCGCGGCGCCGGGGTCCGGGTCGGGGTCCGCGGGGTCCGTGGGGGCCGCGGCGGCGCGCGGGGCGTGCGGCGAGGGCGAGGGCGAGGGCGAGGGGGGCGGGGGCGGGGGCGGCGGGGAGGCGGGGCGGCCGAGCGGGCTCCCCGGCCCCGGGCCCCGCGCCGCGTCCACCTGCCCCGCGGCCCCGCCGGCCGGGACGGTCCCCGCCGAGACGGAGGCGGCGGCGGCGGCGGCGGCGGCGGCGCAGCAGAGCAGGGCGACGGCGCGCAGGCTCGGCAGGCTCCTCATGGCGCGCGGGGCTCCGCCGTGCGTTCACGCGGTCGTGGCGTCGGCCGCTCGGGCATCCCGCCGTCCCCGCGCCCGCACCCGCACCCGCGCCCGCGCCCGCGCCCGCTCCCGCTCCCGCACCCGGGCCGCCGCCGCCGCGCGCATCGCCTCCTCCCTCTGACAGGCGCCCGGCCCCGCGGGCGGCCCCAGCGCGCAGGCAGCGCCCGGCCCCGCGCGCACGGCCCGCCCTCCGCGACGGGCGGCCGCGCCGGCCAATGGGCGCCCGCGCCGGCCCACGTGACGCGCCCGGGCCCCGCCCCCGAGCGGCCCCGCGGGCCAATGGGCGGGCGTGCGGCGGGGGGCGGGGCCGGGCGGGCGGGGGGCGGCGCGGGCGCGTCTGCGGCCCCGGCTCGGGCGGCCGCGGCTTTGTCTGCCCGGGGAGCGGGGCGCGGGGCGCGGGGCGCGGGCGGCGGCGGCGGCGGCGGAGCAGACAAAGGACGCGCCCCGCGCGGCGGCCCGAGCTGCTGCTGCCCCGGGGCGGGGGTCGGCTCCGGGAGCCCCCGCCCTGCCGACAGTGGGGCGCCGCGGCGGGGAAACTGAGGCGGCGGCCGACACCTGCTGCGGGGGGCCCGCCCCGGTCCGCGAGCGCAGCCCCCCGGCCCCGCCCCCCCCAGGACGCCCCGGGGCTCCGGCGGCCCGAGCGCAGCGGCTGCCGGGGGCGGCCTCGGGCATGTGTCGGGCGGTCCTGGGGCGCGGGGGCGCGGGGCGTTGGGGTCGGGGTCGGGGTCGGCTCCCGCCATCCTCGGAGGAGCCCGGGACGGCGGGCGGGGCGGGGCGGGGGGTCCTCGTCCGCTCGACTTCCCCGGGGCCGCGGGTGGACAGGCCCGTCGGCGGCCCGCGCCCTCCCGCGCACCTTCCCGGCCCCGAACCCCCGAGACGTCCCTGGGTCCTGGGGAGTAACGGCCCCGCCCGTCCGCCCGCGGCCCTTTGTTAATCCGCGGACTCTGGTCCCGGTGGATCCTCCCCCCCGGGCCTCTTCCTAAAAGCCCGAGAAAGGTTTTCGGAAACAAACACGGTCCACAGCTGCCCTCCGCCCCTTCACCCCGCGGGCGCGCAGGTGCCTCGGCCCCGCCCCAGCACCGGCCGAGTAGGGTCGCGCCCCCCCCAGGGCTGTGCCCCCCGCTCTCGGGGCCCCCGGGGCTGACACTGAGCTGACCCGTGATGGTCAAATGGAACCAAATTGAAAAGAGCCTGTGGCGCCCTGGAAAGAGCTCATCGTCGAACATTAGAGTCCGGCAGATCCGGCTCATGATCAGCCCAGGTGGGTGGCCTCGGAGGAGACCTTTGACCTTTCTGAGTCTCGGTTTTCTCATCTACAAAGTGGGGTCAATAAATTGTCTCACTGGGGCTCCCTGGGCGGCGCAGCGGTTTGGCGCCTGCCTTTGGCCCGGGGCGCGATCCTGGAGACCCGGGATCGAATCCCACGTCGGGCTCCCGGTGCATGGAGCCTGCTTCTCCCTCTGCCTGTGTCTCTGCCCCTCTCTCTCTCTCTCTCTCTCTCTCTGACTATCATAAATTCTTAAAAAAAAGGAAAAAATAAATAAATTGTCTCACTGGGTTAAACTGAATTGGAGAGATGTTTTCACAGAGCCCGGTAGACAGAAGGCGCCCCTCCCGAGGGCGGGTTGATGTTTCCTTTATCCCAGTGCTAACTTTGAGCCTTGTTGGCTGAAGGACCACAACAAAAAACCTCTGCGTCACAGCTTCCCCATCAGGTGACAGGGCCTGACAGCCGCCCTACCAGCGATCTGCAGTGATAGCCGAGAAATGCTGGGCTGGTCCTAAGATGCGCTACATCAGAGACTCCCGGGCAGCAGGGGGAAGAGCTGATGCAGCTTCTTTGCCTGGAGATTCACAGAAAGAGACGACAAGTCCTTAACCAGAGTGATCCCGGCCAGCGCTCTGCCTCGGACAGGGATTGGCCCAGGAAGTTGAATTATTTTGAAAGACAATTTAAGTGTATGACTGACCGTTCTTTCAACATTTAATTCTTTAAATTGTTTGCTCTGCCTCTAAATCACAAGATAACTTGTTTTTTTTTAATCTCTTAGGAATAAAGGATGCCTGGGGGGGCCCAGTCGGTTAAGCATCTGCCTTTGGCTCAGGTCATGATCCTGGAGTGGGTCCCACAATCGAGTCCCATGTCTGGCTCCCTGCTTGGCAGGGAGTCTGCTTCTTACTCTGCCTCTCTCTCTCTCTCAAATAAATAAATAAAATCTTTTAGAAAAAATTAACATCTTATTAATAATATTTTATGTTTAACAATCAGAAACACTAGGGGCACCTGGATGGCTCAGTCGGTTAAGCGGCTGCCCTCAGCTCAGATCATGATCGCAGGGTCCTCGGACGAAGCCCCACGTCATCATTGGGCTCCCTGCTCAGCAGAGTCTGCTTCTTCCTCTCCCTCTGCCCACCTCCCCTTTCGTGCTCTCTCCTACTCTCTCTCTCTCTCTCTCTCAAATAAAATTTAAAAATCAGAAACACCTTACATACCCACTATCAAAGGTATTATTACGTCTGTTCAATTTCATCACATAAAGTCATTACAAGGGCGGCTCTGAAGACAATATAGTAAATAGTCATAAGAGCTCATTGAGCTCTTGCTGTGTGCTAGACATTACACCAAGAGCTACAGGTGAAATGTTTTGTTTAATCCTAAAAAGAACCCCAGGAAGAAGGCACTATTATTATCCTTATTTTACAGATAAAGAAACTAGGGCACAGACAGGTTAAGCCACTTGCCCAAAGATACTTAGTAAGAGATAGAGCCTCAGAAATCAAACTGAGGCTGGCCAGCTACCGTAGCTCCCTTAACAACTGTGCTGTAAAGGGAAAATGATCATGATCTAATGTTAAGAAGAAAAGAGGGGGGGAAATTATAGCTCTGACTCTGTGTGTAATAGAACGTTGGCTGGCACTTCCCCTGCTGCTCCAGAACTGTGGCTAAGACCCAGGGCTCTCAGGAGAGCTGTCAACCCACCCATGACCTATGGGGCCACTAGACTTGATAATGAGGGGGCCGCGGAACGGCAGGGGTCAGAGAGGACTCCTCAGAGCAGAGGGGCAGCGTGAGCTTTCTCCTGTAGGCAATGCGGACGCTATAAAGTGCCCTATCGGATTCCTTTTGTGTACTCAGTACTTAGCACCACGTCACATACACAGGAGTGGCTCAGGAAGTGTTTGTGGAGGGGCGCCTGGGTGGTGCAGTGGGTTGGGCGACTCGACTCTTGGTTTCAGCTCAGGTTGTGGTCTCGGGGTCATGGGATCGAACCCTAGGTCCGGCTCTGCACTCAGCACAGACTCTGCTTGAGACTCTCTCCCTCTTCCCCCTCCCCAAAGAAATAAATAAATCTTAAAATAAATAAATAAATAAATTGTTTGTTGAACTAAATGGAGCCTCACCAAATGGCAAACGCTGTATGAATGCAGTTTTGCGTTCATAACGTATTTATTCTCAAAAGGTAGGGCTGTCCCCACACTGCCGACCTCTGAAAGGTGAAGGGATTTGCCCAAGCTCCAGCCAGTTCCAAAGCCCAGGCTCTCCTCAAGACTCCACAATCCATTCACGCGGCCACTATGTGTTGCACACAGTAGGAGGTCGGTGGACATATGCTGAAAAAAAAAGGACACATACGCACCACATTTTACCCCCTTATACAAGCAGAATTTAAGAAAAGAGCAGCTTTGAAGAGTATGAAAAGAAGAGAAAGAATAATAAAAAAAAAGAGATGCGGCTCAGCAAAATAACTTCATCTCCCAGATTCCAATAAAACATGGAAACTTTCCCCTTTCTGTTTCATTGAAACAGCAATGCTGACACGGACAATTTCTAATCCTGCCGGAGCCTGGCCTCCTATCAGATGTGGCCAAATGCAAGCTCTGGCATCATCTGCAGACAACTTTAGGATTATTGGGGCCGCTATTAACAAGTCTGCCCAGCAAAGGGCACTAACAGAACACTCACACTGGGAGAGGTACAAATGTCTAAAAAACACGAAATGCTGTATATTCAACCTAAGTAATCAAAGATTTGCAAATTGAAACAATGAGTTACTTTTTTTTTTTTTTTAACCTGAATTTCAGGCAAGAATTTTTAGAAATTGGTAATACTTGCTGGTGAGGAAGTGCCTTAAGAGTGTAAAGTGAGGGCACCTGGGCGGTCGAGCCTCTGCCTTCGGCTCAGGCCGTGACCCTGGGGTCCTGGGATCCGGCCCCGCGTCGCTCCCTGCCTGCTGCTCCCTCTCCCTCTGCCGCTTCCTGGGCTCGTGCCGTCTGTCTCTCTCTCCCTCAAACAAATAAATAAACCTGAAAAAAAAATAATAATTGCCCAAACTTGGAAGCAGCCACGATGTCCGCCGGTAGGTGAGTGGATAAATAAACTGGGGTGCATCCAGACAATAAAATATTATTCAGTGCTAGGAAAAAAATGAGCTCTCAATCCATGAAAAGATATGACGGAATAGTAAATGCAAAGCAAATCACATTCTATATGATTCCAGGTATGGGATGTTCTGAAAAAGGGAAAACTATGGAGACAGTACGATATATTATAATGATGGATACGTATCATTACACATTTGTCCAAACCCATAAAATATAACACTGAGAGTGAACCACCGTGTAAGGTACGGACCTGGGGTGACTACGACGTGTCACTGTAGGTTCATCACTCGTAACAGATGGACCAGTCTGGTGGGGGATGTTGAAAGCCGGGGAGGCTGTGCTTGTGCGGAGACAGAGCGTATATGGGAAATCTCTGTCTCTTCCTCTCAATTTTTCCCTGAACCTAAAACTGCTCTAAAAATAGTCCTATGAGGGACGCCCGGGGGGCTCAGCAGTTGAGCGTCTGCCTTTGGCCCAGGGGATGACCCCGGGGTCCTGAGATTGAGTCCCGATCGGGCTCCCTGCATGGAGCCTGCTTCTCCCTCTGCCTGTGTCTCTGCCTCTCTCTCTGTCTCTCATGAATGAATAAACAAATAAAATATTTTTAAAAAATAGAGGATAGGGCGACGCAGTGGCTCAGTCAGGTAAGCATCTGACTCCATCTCAGCTCAGATCTTAATCTCAGGGTCTGGAGTTCAAGCCCTGCACTGGGCTCCACACTGGGTGTGGAGTCTACTTTTTAAAAAATGTAAAAAAGGGGGGTGGGGAGACTTTATATTATGATCTCAATTATGTAGGATATATGTAAAAAAGACCAAAAGGAAAAACACCAATATAGGAATAATCTTTGCCTCTGAATGTTTGCGTTGTGGGTAAAGGTCTCTTCTCATATTTTCTTGCATTTTCCAAAATTTTTTTAAGATTTTATTTTTCTTAATATTTATTTATTTATTTGAGGTGGGGAGGGGCAGAGGGAGGGATGATCCCAAGCAGACTCCACGCTCAGTGCGGAGCTGATATGGGGCTCAATCTCATGACCTTGAGATCATCACCTGAGCCAGAGTCAAGAGCCCAACATTGAACTGACTGCGCCACCCAAGAGCCCCTTAAGATTTTATTTTTAAGTAATCTCTATGTCCAAAGTGGGGCTCAGTCCTGACCGCGAGGTCCAGAATCGCCTGCTTTACTGACTGAGCCAGCCAGGTGCCCCTGTGTTTTCCAAATATCCGTTTACAACAAACACATGGCCCTTCAATGGGGAACCACCACCAAGAGAATTCACCCGGCTCTGGGCGTAGGTCGGCCGGCCACATCCCTGACCCGCCTCCGCGGTATCTCAGGATGATGAGAGAAAGTCCTTAGTCATAAACTCACATTAAGTGCAAAGCACCTTCCCCAAACAACGAAGCCAAATGTTGAAGTCCCGCTTCAAAGTCCTTCTAGAAGATGCTAAAAATAAGCTCAGAAATGCATTTGCTGCAGTTCTCGCAGACCTACTGAAGGACGTCATTCAGAGTGGGCACCAAGTCAAACCCTCGCTCGTCATCAGTGTTGGCCGTAGAGCAAAGAATGTGAGCCATTTGGGGGACGAATGGGGCCAAAGCTTCGAAAGTCACTCTTGCCCTTAGATTGCTGGAATCGTAATAAAGGGGATCGCTGATAGGTGCAGAACACAAGCTTTCACTATCATTATCTCACTTGAACTTTGCAGTCGCTCTGGAGGGAGGATGGACCAACGGCAGTAGTGATAATATTAGATATGTTGCCGACCAACACTTACCAGCGCAGGCGGCGGTGCTGGCCACTGCGTGTACGTTAGCCCTTTTTTAGTCCTTATACTGCAAAGTAGGAGTGATCATCTCCACATCGGTCAGCACACCGTCACCTAAAGAAGTCAAGTGGCTTGCCCAAGGTCACCAGCCAATAAATGGAAGAACTAGGGTTTATGGCCATTTATTTAATCCTCAAGTCCAATGCTCACTGAACTTCCTCAACTTTGATTATCTTTTACTGCTATTATTAGGAAAGATATCGGTGTGGCATAGAGTTCTGTGTACAACGCGGGCCCTTCTAGCTGTATAACCTTGGACAAGTCACTTGGCGGCTCTGTGTCGCAACTGCCTCCTCTGTAGAATTAGGGCCACAATATCTACCTTATAGGGCTCAAGATCAAATAAGACCCTGTCTAGGAAGTTGAGCCAAAGCCTGCCCGGAGAAAACATGCAAACAGCACTGGAACACGTCTGATTTTCCTGAACCTTTTCTTCTTACATAGTGGATCGAGTGCAGGAGAGCACAGTGTCCTTGGGGTTCAATATCCAGAAATTCTAGACTCTCAGAGGAGTCTCTTTGACCCGCTTGCACAACCTCACCCTTCTTGAAGACCCCGCACCCCTTCATTAGAGTGCATACCTGTCATTGGAGTGGGTACCTCGTGTCCAGCACTGGCAGAGAGGCAGGAGTGGGCACTTGACTCCTTGCCCCCCCCCCCGAAAAGTCCAGGCCTTTAGAACTAAGATGCTCTTTGCTGAAGGGCCCTGGCTGGCTCAATCGGGAGAGCATGAGACTCTTGATCTCAGAGTCCTGTGCTTGAGCCCCACGTTGGGTGGAGAGGTTACTTTTGGAAAAAAAATAAATTATATATATACATATATATATATAATTTCAGAAAAGTTCAACAAAGAGCACCTTGATCATTTATAGATATTATTATATATATATATATATATATATATTTTTTTTTTTTTAGATGCTCTTTGTTGAACTTTTCTGAAACAGCTGTGCCGATTTCATGCTGGTTTCTGAGGCCTGGATGTAAGGAAGCTCGGTCCTGGAGGAGCAGACGTTTCACAGGAGCAGCAAGAGCAAATATGAGACGGGAAGGGGCTCAGGAATCAGGCCTGCAACCCTGGCATCGCACAGACAATAAGCCAAGATCTAGAGGAGGAAAAGGCCTTTGACGGGCCCTCCCTGCACGTTCGTTACAGAGCCGGGATCGGATCCGCACCCTCTGACCCTCGGGCCACCATCAGACCACGTCATTCCAGAGGGCAGCTGAGAGGCAGCAGGCACCCCGAGTGTCCTGGCCGGAACCCCAGGGCCCTCCCATCCACGGCACTGCCCTCTGACTCCCGGCCCAGGGCTCTTCATGTCCAGAGGGTCTCTGGCCGGGCGCTTTCCTCCTGGAGTCACTGAAATGATGCCCTCCTGCCGGCTTCTTATCAACGCTCCAGGCAATAACCGGAGTCTGCCCTCACGCAGCAGCCAGGACCTCAGGAAGGGCAAAGGCTTCCAAAGGAGGCCGCGTTGTAAGGGAGCTAGAAACAACGTCTTCCCCTCCTTCCCGTCCCCTAAGGTAGACGGGCTCTGGAGAGGGTCCTGGGGGATCCAGCCTGCGCTCAGGCCGGTGGGTCTGATTCCCTTTCTCAGTCACTGCACCTGCCTTACGATCGCTGGGTGTGTACTGGGTGTGTACTGGGTGTGTACTGGGTGTGTGCGACGCCTCCGGTGCGGCCCCAAGTTTGGAACTGGATGGAACCCGTAGCCACGCGCGGGCCGTGCTGCCTTCCAGTCCCGTGTCAGTGTCTATGACTCAGCCCGGCTGGGCTCCGGGGCTGCGTCTGTCTCCCCTCACGGCGAAATGGTCCAGCGGGAAAAGTCCTGCGGGCTTGGCCTCACCGCTTCCAGGCCCCGGTGAGAATCAACCTGTCTGCGCGTCTGTCATTGCAAAGCGCGGGTTCCTTCCTGCACTCACCAGAAATGTAGTAAACACTGATCTAGAGACACCCTAGTGAACAAGACACACCCGACAGTACCCGGTGCTCACGAAGCTTACACGACAGCACGTGGGGGGCGCCCGGGGGCTCCGACGGTGACGCGTCTGCCTTGGGCTCGGGTCATGGTCTCAGGGTCCTGGGGTCGAGCCCCGCGTGGGCTCCCTGCTCAGCGGGGAGCCTGCCTCTCCCCCCGCGCTCGCTCGCTCTCTCTCTCCCTCTCAGATATATAAATAAGATCTTTAACCAACAAGATAGCAAGTGAGATAGCGAATAAATGGGAAAATAAGCAAGATATTCACAGATGAGTAACAAGCGGCACAAAGGGGATCAACAGGTGCTGGGACACAGAATACGTGGATGCGGCCCCTCGGGGTGGGCAGGGCGGGGCGGGCCTCTCCGAGGATGGACCTTCCACCTGAAACCAAAGGAAGCCGCTGGCTGTGCAGAAAACAGACGGAGCAGCAAGTGCGGGCCTCGGAGGCCAGAAGGAGCTGGAAGGAGAGCTGAGCAGCGCGGCCGCCGGGGAGAAGGAGCTGGATGAGGCAGGACCCGCTCTGCAGAGCTGCCCTGGCGGCCGTGGGGTCTTCTACGAGCAACAGGAGGTCCGGGGAGAGCGCGGGGGGGGGGGGGGGCACCCTGGGCGGGGGGCAGGAGCACGGGCCGTGAGAAGGCTGTGCGACCGGCGGCCGACGGACTGGCCCAGAGGCACAGCCAGGGTGGACCTTACACACGGCCGGTCAGGACTTGCTCTGGGCTTGGGTGTGGGGCGAGGGGGAGGGAGACACAAGACTGATTCCCCGGTGGTGACGACGGGTATCAAGGGGTCACTGAGGCTGGCCGTCGGGAACACCAAGGACGGGAGAGTCGCCTGCCCCCCCTCCCTGGGGCCTGTGGCCACTCCCTGTGAGCACAGGGAGGAGGAGGGCTCGGGGTCATAGGTCACCGTTGTGAAATAACTAATGCCAGCCGTGCTAACCTAACCACGGTGGTGGAAGGTTCTGGTCTGTGAAGCCCCGATGAGGCGCCGGGGACGCTCCCTGCAGAAATAGGCTCCCGGGTCCTCCCAGAAGACGGAGGTGCCGTCAGGCTCCCCACCTGGGCCTCGGGAAGGCCACACTCCGCGGCCACACTCGGGCTCCTGCACCTGGACCTCCCCGCCACCCCCACGGCCTGCCCGGGACCTGCTGTAGGCCAGGTGGCCGCGCGGGCAGCAGATGGTGGAGGGACGTCAAAGTCAGGGAGGGCGACGTAAAGGACACCGAGGCGCCGAGCACACTGGAGAGAACCGGGAAGCACGGCGGCCGGGCCGAGTAGCATCGTGATGACTGGAGGCTGGTGCGACTGTGCAGGCCCCGGAGCCGGTGCAGGCCCTGGAGCTGGTGAGGGCTTCGGAGCTGGTGTGGGCCGCGGAGCTGGTGAGGGCCGCGGAGCTGGTGTGGGCCGCGGAGCTGGTGTGGGCCGCGGAGCTCCCAGGCGTACCTCCGGGCTGGAGGACGGGTGGCCTGCACCGTGGGGAGTGGAGGGCCCGGCCAGCCCTTGCCCTGCCCTGAGCCCCGCGTGGCCTTGGGCCCAGCCACCCCGGACGGGAGCGGGCAGCAGCGGGCCGCCAGCACCCCAGCCCTTCCGGGGGAGCCCAAGTGGCTCAGGCAGGACGGCAGACGTGGCCAGAAACCGCGGGGCTCACCGCAGCCGCCGGGGCCTGTCTGGACTCTCCTGTAGCTCCAGACCCTCGGGGCTTTGTCGCACCTGCTCTGTCCTGTTGGTTTGGGATTCACTGCCCTGGATTCAAAGTGTTGGTCCGGGCCGCAGCAGCGGGGCGCCCCTGGTGTGCTGGAGCTCCACGGGGAGCAGAGACCCGCAGGCCCGCGAGAGACCCTTTCCCGTCCAAGCACTGCGATCCGAGCCCTCCTTGCTGACACAGAACTTTGTATCAGCTGTAAAGCACTTTCATACATTATTTTTTTTAAAGTATTTTGTTTGTTTGTTTGTTTGTTTTTAAATTTTTATTTATTTATGATAGTTACAGAGAGAGAGAGAGGCAGAGACACAGGCAGAGGGAAAAGCAGGCTCCATGCACCGGGAGCCCGATGTGGGATTCGATCCCGGGTCTCCAGGATCGCGCCCTGGGCCAAAGGCAGGCGCCAAACCGCTGTGCCACCCAGGGATCCCACTTTCATACATTATTAATTCACATATTATTCCTTCTGTCCCTAAACAATTCCTGGACTACTCTGCACAGGGTAGGGTTGCTGGATAAAATACAAGACGCAGGTTAAATTCAAATTTAAATAATGAATAATATTAGTATGTGCCAAGTATTGCACGGGACACACTTATGCTAAAATACTACTCACTATTTATCTGAAATTCAAATCCAACGAGGTATCCCCTCACTTCCTAACTCTAGCAAGCTTCCACAGGGACCGCCGACCCCACTGTGCAGAAGTGAGCTCAGAGGAGTGAAAGGGTTTATCTAAAGTCCTTGGGAGCTGGGACCACGTGTGATTCACTTTTTTAAAATTTTAGTTTTTTTTTTTTTTTTGAAACCTGCAGATGGCATTCCCCTAAGCCAGTGTCAGTCCCTTCGGCCGTGATCTGAGAGATTTATGCCTCCTGCAAAGCCTGCTCCGCTGACAGTCTCTGCCCTGTGCGTGGGGGACACGTCCGATCCTACGGCATTAAGGAGTTAATGTTTGACCCCCGTATGCAACGTGGGGTTGGCTCAGAGAAGAATCTAGGGGCGTGCTCACCCAGCTGCCGGGGCCTCTGAGCCTACAGGAACCCCCAGAGCCAAGCGGGGAGCTGGCTCAGGACAGAGTGGTCGGCGGGACTCCGACTGAGGCTTCAGGCTCGTCCTGGGTGGTTGCACCGGAGACAAATTCAGATGCTTTCCCGGAAAGCAGAGACACCCGTGGAAGGTCGCGGAACTCGGGAGGCCGGCCCGGCCGCTGCCCTGCCCTCTGGAGCGCTGGAGCTGGCGGGGCCTGGGTCGCAGTCCGAGGCCCAAGGGCAGAGGCTCGGGGGTCGGGGAGGGAGGAGGTGTCTTGGCGGGGCGCACACAGCCCCCTCTGTCCCCGAGAGCACAGGGCCCAGTGGGGTGCCCACGGAGCCTTGGCCGCACACCCAGCCGGGAGCCCCCCACCCGGCGGCCACCCTGAGTGCAGAGCCCGCGGCCAGGCGGATGCGGCCCCTGAGCTGCGGCCTGGGCGGCGGGGGACCTTGACCCAGGGTGCCACGGCCCTGCCCCCAGGCCCCCGCCATCCACAGGCCGAGGCCTGGAACAGCCCGACATGCCGGGCCTGGGCCCGGGTGGAGAGAACGCCGAGCCCAGTGCGCTCCCGGGGCTGCGGGGGAGCCAGCGGGTGGCGGTGGCCTCCCATCAGCCCTCTCCAAGCCTCAGCTCCCGGACCTAGAGGCCCTCCAGGAGCTCCCACCCTCCGTCCGGGGCTCCCCGCAGAGCCGGGCAGGGCGGGCCAGAACCACGGGGCACACAGGCCAGGGCGTCCCCCACTGCTGGGTGTGGAGCAGCCCCCGTGGGATGAAAGATGACGAGAGGCCTGCAGGAGGCCCCACCGGGGCAGCTCCGCCGGGGATCCTGGAGGGGCCCCTCCACGTGCCTCACGGTCCTCCGCCCCCAGCGCCCCTGGTGCGACCCCTGAGAACGAAGCCTCTTTTCTTTTCTTTTCTTTTTTTTCTTTTCTTTGTTTCTTTCTAGATTTATTTATTTTTTTATTTTTTATTTATTCATTCATTCATGAGAGACACAGAGAGAGAGAGAGAGAGAGAGAGGGGCAGAGACACAGGCAGAGGGAGCAGCAGGCTCCACACCGGGAGCCCGATGTGGGACTCGATCCCGGGACCCCAGGATCACGTCCTGGGTCCAAGGCAGGCGCTAAACCGCTGAGCCACCAGGGATCATCCTTCTTTCTTTTTTTAAAGATTTTATTTATTTATTCATGAGACCCAGCAAGAGAGAGAGACACACACAGGCAGAGGGAGAAGTCGGGCTCCCTCAATCCCGGGATCTGGGGTCACAGCCTGGGCCCAAGGCAGGCGCTCAGCCGCTAAGCCCCGGCGCCCCTGGAGCCTACTTGCTGGTGAGGGGGTCAGGAGGGGAGGATCTCAGGAAATGGCACTGCTAAGAAGAAAACACGCCAGCGACAGGATAGACTGGGCGGGGGGGGGGGGGTCATGCGACGTGAGGCCTGAAAGGGGGCAAGGAGGCAGCAAGGGAGAGCCCAGGAGGGAGGGCGCCCTGCTGGCGGTGCCCGGGTGATGGGGGAGGAGGAGGGGTGCAGGAGAGAGAGAGAGGCAGAGGGGGCAGGACGGGGCGCCTGGGGCTGTCGCTGAGCTGCCACCTGGGGCTCGGGTCAGGGTCTCAGGGCCCGGGACAGAGGGATGCGGGCTCTGCTTGGAGGGGACTCTGCTTCTCTCCCCCTCCGTCGCTCTCCTTCCCCCTTCCTCTCCCCTTCTCTCTGTCTCTCTCTCTAATAAATAAATAAATCTTTAAAAACCAGTCCGAGAGGAGGTCCTGATCTGCCCCCCAACCCACTGGCCCCCGCCTGGCCAAACAGTGCCCACGGTGCGACCCCTCCCCGCTCCCTGCTCCCCTACCCGCAGCGGCCGGGACGTGTGGGGCCGGTGCTCCCGGTGCTCCTAGTGCTCCCGGTGCTCCCGCGCCGAGGATGAGGACCGTCGGCCGCTCCCGCTCCTGGGCCTCAGGCTCCCATGGCCGCGTTCACCCGGGGTCTGGGCCCCACCGCCACCCTGGGGGCCCCGGGCCGCTCCCCACAGGGAACTCGGGCCCCAGGGAAGCCCCCGTCAGTCTCGGGAGGGCCAGCCCTCGTGGGGCTCCTTCCGGGGTCCTTGTCGGGGCCCCTCGCCTGTCGAGTCCCAGTTCTCAGGCTCAGCGACAACCTGAGGGTCAGCGGCTCACCCCGGGGCAGCAACGGGGCGCCCACCTGTGCCCCGAGTCCTGTATTTTATCAAGTCCTGAGTCCAAGGAATACGTCAGACCTTGCCTGCTTTCGGGGACCCGCCCCCAGGAGACACGGGGTGCGGTGCTGTGGAGCCGGGGGGGACAGCAGGCCGCGTGGCATTGGGCCGCGGGAGTCCACAGCGGTGGACGCCGGGGAGGCAGCCGGAGGAAGCGGTCGGAAGACTGGGGCATCAGCTGGCGACGTTGTCATGGAAAAGTCTAGCCCCTTCCAGAAAATTCTATGCCTGGCTCAGCAAACTGTCCTGTGTCCCGTCGGCACAGCGTCTGTCCCTCCCATTCCGGAGCAGGAGACGCCGCCTGGGCTCGAGATCCGTGTGCTCTTTCCCAAGACCTCGGGGCCCAGGGGACCTACCCACCTCCGGTCCCTCTAGGAATTCGTCGTCACGACGCACTTCCAAAAGTTGTTTTAAAAGTCTGTCCTACGGGTCGGCAGCATCATAGACAACAGCCGAACGAGGGGCAACCCCCGCGCCGACGACGGTAGGAGGACACCCCGCCCGCCACCTGCAGGAATCCATGACAGGCTCACGGGCGACAGGCGCGGATGTCGCCAAGGCAGGGAAGGCAGAGAAATCAGGCCCCGGGGCCACGCGCCCCCCGCCCCCCCGGGGGACCTGTGCCTGGAAACTGCAAGGGCTCGAGGGAATTCCAGCTGAGGCCCATCCTCCGCCGCGGGCACTGGTGCGCTCAGCCGCGGGGCTCATCCCGGGAAAGGCTTTCTGACCTGTAGATGCGGCTCGTTGGCTGCGGGGACCCAGGGGGCGGGAGGCAGCCTGTCCTGGCCGCTCCGCCCGGGGCCCTGGGGGCTGGGGCCGGGCCCACCTGCGCTCACCCGGAGGACGGGACGGGACCGGACGGGGACAGGGACGGGACGCCTGGGCCGGCCCTGCCCACCAGGGAAGCCACCGCTCCCGCCTGGGCTTCAGGAGAACTTCCTCCGCCCCCCGTGACAGCATCGGTGACAGCATCGGCGTCAGGCAGGACCCCTGCGCAGGCCGCCAGCGTCTAGTACGCTTTTTCCAGTACCGGCCACTGCTCGCGGTTAGCGTCGCGCATGGGGCGCAGGCCCGGGGCGGGGCGGGGCGGGGGTTGCATCGTCTCTTTCTGTCCCTGTAACGAGGCGGCGCCCGCTCGGGACAACGGAGGCGCCGAGCTTCACAGCAGTTCAGAAACTGGCCCCAAGGCCGCAGAGTCAGTAAGTGGCGGCGACGGAGGTCAGAGCCGGTAAGTGCCAGGCTGGCCTCCCGACCACCCGGTCCTGCTGCCGCTACGACGAAGCCTCCTCTGGGCTTTACCAAAATCCGGCTAGCTGGCACGTGCCTCCATCCCCCCCACCCCCCCACCGCGGTGCCTCCACCCCCCCCACGGTGCCTCCACACCCCCACGGTGCCTCCACCCCCCCCACGGTGCCTCCATCCCCCCCCACCGCGGTGCCTCCACACCCCCACGGTGCCTCCACCCCCCACGGTGCCTCCACCCCCCCCACGGTGCCTCCACCCCCCCACTGCGGTGCCTCCACCCCCCAGGCCCAGCGGCCTCGGTACTGCCAGAGCGCCGGTTGCAGGCGGTCCACGGGGCGGCCTTCCGAGGGGCTCTCTCGAGCTGGCAGGCAGCAGCCCGGGCTCTCGTGGCCTCAGGACACACCGCAGGTCCCCGAGGAGGCACGACCTGCCCCTTGCCGCCCTCCCGGGAGAGACGGCCAGCGTCCCATCCACAGGGCGAGGACACAGCCGGCGTGTGCGTTCCCGGGTCCAGGCCGGGTCCCCGCGGCCTGGTCGGGTCCCAGGAGGGGCCGGGTGCGAGCGGACCCCACACGGGCAGCAGGGTCACCACCCCGACGTCTGGGCGACGACTTGCCGTCTAGGGCCCACAGGCCAAGGCTGAGGACAGTAGTAAACGGCACGTGTGACCCGAGGTGACCCGAGGCGCCGGCGGAGGGAGGCCCGGAGAGGGCAAGCCACGAGCCGCGCCGCCGGCAAGGCCTGTTTCTTCTCACCGGGTTGAGGGACTCTGGGCGAATTTCCCGACCTCGCCAGGCGGTTCCTCCGCGTGAAGGAGACGTACCGTCCGGCTTTCATGGCACGATTCCCGCGAGCATTAAAAGGGACGAGCGTGTGGACAGTCACCGGGCCAGCACACGCGGGGCTCTTCGGGGCAGCTCCTGCGGGTCGGCAGGACCACGGCGCGGACGCCAGCGAGGACGCCTGGAGCCACCAGGGGACAGCGCTGGGTGCGGAGCGGCTGCCGGGCAGGGGCTGCGAGGGGGACGGCAGCAGGGCGCCGTGGGGAGCGCGAGTGGCCCGCGAGGAGCGGCTGCAACACTGCCGCCCGCTACAAGGCACTGGCCCGGGCCGGACGGGCCTCGGAGACCCCGTCCACGGGCGGCCTGTCCACGCGTGCACAGGCTGCGTCCTCCGCGGCCAGGCGCCCGGCCCGGCCACAGGGAACGCACGAGCCCGCCTCCCGACACCCGCGATGCCCGGCGGGCCTGCGTGGACTGGGGGGAGCCCCGGCCCTCTGACCCCCAGCCCCGCCCTCACCCCACGCACCGCGATCAGCCCCCAGCTCCACCCATCGAGCCGCCCACCCTCCCGGGGCCCCGGCGCCTGCAACCCCAGGGCAACCCCACAGCGGGAGGCAGCACGTCCACCGAGATGCCGCGTGCTACGTGTCGCCCGGCACTCCGCGTGTCCCAAGCAGTAAGGGATCCCGTGGGCGCAGAGGCTCCTCCTCCTTCTTCTACGGAAATGTGACCCACAGACCGTAACGGTCACTCCCCCTAACGGGCGGTTCGGGGGCGCCTGGGGCTGTCGCTGAGGCGTCCGGCCCGGCTCGGGTCGTGGCCCTGGGCCCGCAATGGAGCCCTGGGTCCGGGTGGGCTCCCTGCTCCAGGGGCGCCTGCTGCCCCCCGGGCCCTCGCCCCGCTCACGCTCTCTCTCACTCTTTCACTCTCTCAAATAAATCAATAAATGAAATATTCCTAAAAATCCCATAAAGCGTACGATCCGCTGGGCTCTGTGGGTTCGCAAGGCCGCACGCCCACCAGCCCGGTCTAGCTCCAAGTCCATCGGCCCGCGGCCACCTCGCTCCCGTCGCCCCCCACCCGGTGCCACGAACTGTGTCGCCTCCACGGATTTGCCTGATCCCACCCTCCCCGTCCACGGAGCCGTGCGGTGCGCCCCCCGAGTCCGACCCCGCGCTCGGCCTGACGCTCGCGGTTCACGCGTGCTCCCTGCTTGCCACAGCTCACGGGGCTCGTCCCTGGCGGTCACGCCACCCCTGGCTGGGTCACCAGCTGACGTCTGGCTTCTTTCCACTTTTTGGCCACAAGGAATCGTCCTTGTTTCTGTTTTTCCACGTAGGCTCCAGCCGGGGGCCCAACACGGGGCTTGACCTCACGACCCGGAGTCACGGCGGGGACCCCAACACTGGGCCCGTAAGCTTAGCTCCGCAATCCCTGCTCTGCTTAACGGTGGCATCGCCTTCTACGCGGCGGTGGGCACGTGGCCGGCGGTTCCGGCCTTCCCCGTCTCTGGCCCACGCAGGACGCCAACGCGGGCCGGGCCACGCTCCTTCCCGTCGCCCACAGGACGCGGTCGGAACCACCCCGTTTCCTGAGGAAATTCTCCAACGAAGCGAAGAGTCGTGTCGACAAAGATGTTAATTGCAGCAGTTTTCACAGGGACCTGCGACTGGAACGGCTCAAGGTCACCGTGCAGATGTTCAGGTCACTCTGTTCTATGACAGAACAATGTACGGTCAGTAACGACCACGGCCGCGACGGCAGCATGACGACGAGTGACTGGCGCGCTCCTGGGTCCCAGGCGTGCAGGGTCCTAACACATCAGCGCAGATCCGTGCTGGGGAACAGCTCCCTCGTGTCCCAAACGGGGAAACCGAGGCTCCGAGGGGATGAGCGGCCTCCCGAAGCAGGCCCGGCCAGGTCTGGGTTTGAACCGAGGCCCCCAGGGTGGTGCTCCTGGCCCGGGCGCCGCGGCGGAGCACTCCCGGGAGCACGGGAGCCGCGGCAGCAGAGTCAGGGCTGCTGGGCGGGGAGCGACACGTGTCTGGGACCCTTAGAGGACGTAGGACGACACACTCGTGTGCACACGGGCGCCCCCGAACCGGCACAACCAGCCAACAGTCCCATCCGCGGGACCGGACGGGAGGGCGTCACTCCTCCGTCGAGAACCATTTGCTGGGCACCTGCCGTGACACCTTTCTGACGCCCTCGCTGGGGTGCCACAGCGTCCCACTGGGCTGATGGCAGGGGACGCCCTCGCGCCCTGGGTCTGTGGCGTCCCGGCAGCAGCACGACCCGCCTGCCGACTGAGGCTGCGACACGCACTGTAACCAGCGCCACCTGACCTCGGGCCGGCGCCACGAGAGAGTGCCACTGGCCCCATCTTACAGGTCGGGGAACTGAGAGCCCGAGAGCCCGGCGACCTCCCGGGCGACGCGGACAGTCAGGGCCACGGCTGCCCTTCCCGACACGTCCCCGCGCTGCTTCCTCCGGGGCAGCCTCACCCGACACCCACTCGCCGCAAAGCCCAGAGGCAAGCGGAGGGCGCCCCGCGTTTGCACCTTCCCCGGCTTCCCCGACTCACGGGGAGGGCGCCCACGAATCTCTGTTCTTCTTCTTCTTTTTTTTTTTTTTTAAAGAATTTATCTATTCATGAGAGACACAGAGAGAGAGAGAGAGAGAGAGAGGCAGAGACACAGGCAGAGGGAGAAGCAGGCTCCATGCAGGGAGCCCATGTGGGACTCGATCCCGATCCCGGGTCTCCAGGGTCACACCCTGAGCCAAAGGCGGGGGCTAAACTGCTGAGCCACCCGGGCTGCCCTCTTTTTTTTTTTTTTAATTGGTTGTCTGGGCATCCCTGGAGACCTGGGATCGCGTCCCATGTTGGGCTCCCAGCGTGGAGCCTGCTTCTCCCTCTGCCTGTGTCTCTGCCCGCCCCCCCACCCCGTGTCTATCATGAATAAACAGATAAAAATCTAAAAAAAAAATTAAAAATAAGTAAATCGGTTGTCAGATTCATTCTGAAATTGGCTCCGACCCTTCTGTTCCTGATAAGATCTCTGTCCAGCCGCACGATGCTGGGTTTTAGGAGCCACCGCCCCAGCCTGGAGCCTGGACTCCGGTGGTTCCAGCTTCCAGGGCAGGAACTGGGCACCCGGGCCCCGCGGCGAGCCTCAGCTCCCACCAGGGGGCAGTACAGGCCCGCGTGTCGGGGAGGCGGGCGTCCTGGGGGGGGCCGCTGGGAGTGCGACCTTGGCTCATTCACTGGACCCACCCGAGGGCCTGCAGGGGCCAGGCCGCCAGCGGCCCAATGACCAATGCGGATGACGCCGGTGACTCTCCCGCCCTCTACAAACTAGGGGAGCTGCCGCGGAGCCGTGTGGCAGCCAGAAAAGCGAGGTCATAGTACCTGGCGGCCTGCAACCGCGGCCTGCGGTCCTTCCCTCACCCTCCACGCGGGCCGACCCCGCCACTCACAACCGGGGACTGCCAGCCGCTCACGCTCAGGAAGGGCTGACTCAGTGGACACAGTTCCAAAGCGTTCGACTGAGCGCCTGGTGGCTCAGCGGGTGAGCATCTGCCCTCTGCCCAGGGCGTGACCCCGGGGTCCTGGGATCGAGTCCCGCATCGGGCTCCCCGCTGGGAGCCTGCTTCCCCCTTGGCCTGGGTCTCGGCCTCCCTCTCAGAGGCGGGGAGCCCAATGCGAGGCTCGATCCCGGGACCCCTGGGTCACGCCCCGGGCCGAAGGCAGGCGCTCACCTGCTGAGCCACCAGGCATCTCCCCAAAAAAACCCCAAACCATTCAGAACCGGATTTTCAGACCTAGACGACTCTTCAAAGACTATTAAGGGTTTTGAAGCAGACGCATTAGGATGGGGACGTCTCCTCCTTTAACGAAATGGAAGGACACAGTTGAGCTTGCAAGAGGACACACCAGCAGAGGCCTGAAGTCTGCACCCGGGAGGGGGGAAGGGGAGGGGAGGGGAGGGCGTACCTGCGGGGGGGGGGGGCTGCTGCTGGAGGAGCAGGGGGCTCAGGCTGCGAGGCTGCCTACTGCGGCCGTGTTGTCCTGGGGTGACCACTGCCGCCTTTTCCCGTGAGAACGCAGCCGCGCGGGCAGGCCACGCGGGGCCGGGGGTCGGGGAGCCAGGAGCCCCAACGAGAGGAAAAAGGAAATGGAGCCAGAGAGACCGGCTCCTCCCACGCTGCCACTTGCTGTGACTTTAAGGACAAACCGGGACTGGGACAAAGCCCACGCAGGAAGGTGGAGTTGAAGCCGGGAGATCAGGGGCGCCCTGGACAGTCGCGGGCTCAGCGCACCCCACTCCCCAGAGCAGCGCCTGCCCTCGGCCCTGGTCTGGGCAGCCCCGTGGGGCTCAGAGGCCACACTGAGTAGCCACCTGAGCACCTCGCCATGGAGATGGAGGAGGAGGAGGAGGAGGAGGAGGAGGAGGAGCAGCAGCAGCAGCACAAGGCAAGGCCCGGGGCCACGGCCGCCCTGGAGCCCAAGGCCCAGCGCGTGCTGCTGACACGCGGGACGGCCAAGGCACTGGGGACGAATAAAATTTAAATAAAAAGCAAGCAGGGCACAGAGAACTACAGCGCAAACAGGGATGTTTTCACGCCCCTCGTGACGGGGGCGAACCTGTTGGCGGCCGCACCGGGGAACAGACACCTCCGGGCCCGCCAGCCCGTCCGCAGGCCCAGCAGCGGGGCCGTGAGCCCGGGATGCCGCGTCCCCACACCCCCGCTGCGTTCCCTCGCTCGGGCCCACGGGCCCACGGCTTCCTCCTCTGCCCACCCCCGCGGTCCGCCCACGGGGGCGCCTCCGCTTGCTGGCCCCCTTGCCACGGCCACGACACCCGGGCAGCGTCCTCCCAAGACTCTCGCCCACCCGGGCCCATTCTCCTGGATCGCTTTTCAGAGCACCACGGCCGGCGTCCGTGCCTTTGCACGTCGACTCTTCCCCTGTGCTCCCAAGTGCCCCGATTACGCAGCTTGTCTTTACAAAAAAAGAAAGTTAAAAAAAGAACTAAATGCCTTTCCTGCCGGTTTTGCCCTTACTTGCAATGACCCAGTCTCGCACTATGGCTCCTGTGGTTAGGTACAGAGGGAAAACCTGCCGCTCTAACCGTTCCAGGGCGCTGGGAGGCGTTGATCACACCCACGTACTTGTGCAACCGTCACCACGACCTATTTCTCACATCCTTCATCACCGAGCGGAAAGCCCCCCGTGGCGCAGGAACCCCCCCCATTCTGCTCACCCCAAGCCCCGAGGACCTCCACCCCACTTCCTGCGCCTGTGGCACGAGGGGGACCACCCAGCGCGTGCTCCCCAGGTTCACACGAGCCACGGCACGCGGGAGGACCTCACGTCCACGGCGATCTATGCTCCGCTGACTGTCCGTCCCCGTCTGTCCATCCGTCCGTCTGCCGGTGCCCGCTCGGGCTGTCCCCCCCGGCCGGCGACGGTGAGCAGCGCGGCTCTGGCCGCCGTCACCCCAGCGGGCGTGCCTTGTTTGGGGGGCCTTGGGGCGCTGAGCTGGGGCGCAGTTGCCGGGTCCCACGCTGGGGCGAGGCCGTCGGGCAGAAGGCCGGCTTGTGAAGGACTCTGCAGCCGAGGCCCAAGGTCGGGCGCAGCGACACAGGGCATGGAGCTCGAGAGGCTCCATCTACTTCACACACCCCGGGCGCCCCAGTCTCCACTTCTCAAAGAATTTCTCATTCTTTTCTGAAATCTTCCTCTCGTTTTCAATGTATGCAATTCTCTCATCTTATTTTTTTTTAATTTTATTTATTCATGAGAGACCCAGAGAGAGGCAGAGACCCAGGCAGAGGGAGCAGCAGGCTCTATGCGGGGAGCCCAACGTGGGACGCGATCCCGGGACCCGGGGTCACGGCCTGAGCCGACAGCAGATGCTCGATCGCTGAGCCCCCCCAGGCGTCCCTCTCTCGTCTTATTTCATGTGCTTGATGTATTTTCGTTTTTAAATCTGTTGTCAGGGTGGCCCTGATGGCCCAGTGGTTTAGTGCCGCCTTCAGCCCAGGGCATGATCCTGGAGTCCCGGGATCGAGTCCCACGTCAGACACCCTGCATGGAGTCTGTTTCTGCCTGTGTCTGTGCCTCTCTCTCTGTTTCTAATAAATGAAATATAAATAAATAAATAAATAAATAGATAGATAGATAGATAGATAGATAGATAAATAAAATCTGTTATCATTTTGGTCTCTGTCTCCCGGTTGCTTCCATTGTCTATTGGGACGTTACTCTGCTTCCTCTGGGTCCCTTTTCTGTTCATGACTTCAGGTGGAATTTGGCCTTGATCCTTTTCTATGGTTTCTTTGATTGTGAAATGATCCTTCCCGGCTTTTTGGATTAAGGTACGCTCAGGAAAGATTTTCAGCCTTCACAGAGCCCCCTCTTCCGTTGCTTTTGTGTGGAGCTTGCCTTCTGGTGCTTCCTGCCTCTGCCCTTATTCTTTCTTGGGTCCTGGCCATCTCTTTCTTTCCTTGTCTCCAAATTCTGGTAGCGTCTTGCACGTTCCCACATTGCCGACAAAGACTCAAGAGGAACGCAGTCTCTTTGGTCTCTGTCCTGCTCAATTCTGCTTTTAGTGTGGGGTCCTGTCCTAGAAGAAAGCAGGCAGTCTCATGAGCCTACAGGGCTGCCCTGCTCCAGCCCTTTCAGGTGCTCTTCCTGCAGGCCCTCACACGAACCCGCTGTTGGGAGAGGACAAAACTTCTACTTCTCCCGGCTTCGGCTGACGTTTTTAGATCAGCTGCCCTTCTTCAGTCATCACCCGTTGCCTGTCTTGGGCTCATCATAAACTAGCCTGTTCCTTCCTTTTCCTCCTATGAAAATGCTAATCTCGTGGAAGTGTTTGGTTTGCTCCACCCGCTTGGATTCTGGGGCTCATTTGTGATCTGCTTCTGTTTCAAGTATCCTCTGGGTTTTTGGTTCTGCTACCGAGGGGTGGTTTTTACAGGTAATTTGGAGAGACTGAAAAACTATGCCTCCGCCAACAACCACCTGCTCTTCTTGTGTTGAATTTCAATTTTTAATGATTTTGTCTTCAAATTCTAGCACCGTCTTACATGGTCCTACAGAGACCCCCTAGGACTAACACAATCCAGCCCAGTACGCGTATCCCAGAACCAGCTGACAACTGGTAATTCACGGGGAACCTGGATCTAGAATTCTCTTGTGAGCTGTAGGGAGAGTTCCTTCCCCTGGGAAACCGGGGTTATGACCCCTGAGTAGAGCTTCTCCCTGATGTGTGTTCCCTTCGTCACACCTCTGGGGTTTTGTGTGGATGCCACCCGGGAACCGTGAGCTCCAGGAAGCAGGGACCATACACACTTCAGCTCTGTATCCGCAGGCCCCAGCACCACGCCTGGGATGGGGACCTCATACACATCTCTCAAAAGAAGGCATTTGAGCTAAATGAGGTTTGCAGCTGTATTACATAACCAAAAGGATTCAAAATATCATTCTTAAAACCAATTCATACTCATGGTAGAAAACTTAGAAAATACAACAACAAAAAAAAAGGATATAGAAAATATTTACCCATAATCTCATCCCCAAAAGAGAACGACTCTTACCCTTTCGGCGTTATTTCATTTTCTGGTTCTGCGTGTTTAAACCACACAGTTTGAAGAACATTGTAGACCGTTTTAGCTGTTTCTCCATGTACACGTCTGCGTTTCCCCCTGTATTATTCTTCCTAGCGCTATCTGCTAGCTGTTCATTATTCCAGTGTGTGATAAAAGCAATTTCGGCGCAAAATTAAAGGCATCCCTGAAACAACGAAGGCAGGTGTCCACAGACTGCCTGCTGGTTTCCTGACAGGACACGCCCTACAGTAACTGGAAACAGCACAAGGGGACTGGGACAGGCTCAGAGCGGCGTAAGGGCAAAACCCTTCTTACTAGAATGAGCATCCGGACTCGGCTTGTTGCCAGATGCCAGCCCCACAAATCCCAGTAGGTGGCAGAACAGGCCAGCTGGCGGCGGTTCTCCAGCTCCAGGGGCCGCACCGTCACCGCCAGGGGGCCTGAGCTGGAGCCGCTCGCCTCGGGGTGGGGCCCAGTCATTTGCATTTCCAACAAGTCCCAGGTAATCCTGATGCTGGAAGGCGCGCAGGTTGAGAGCTTTCAGCGAGAGGAAGTCCCTGCAGACCAACCCAAAGCCCCAAGCGCACTCACCCATGGGCCCAGGCACCCCGCGTGCAGCTTACTTTGCACCAGTCTTAAGAGCACAGTGAATGACAGACTTCCTGTTCTCCAGACAGAGTCTCGTAGGGGGTGGCAGGAAGGAGAAATGAAAATAATGCTCCGTTTGTTACTCCTACCTCTCCATTTTTTTCTTCCTGACATGCGGCCTTCATGAGTGTTTGTTTTTCTGATCCTGCCTCAGAGTTCGAGCGTTGGGCCCTTAAAGCCTGATGATCAAATAGCTCAAGAGTTGCCTTATGCGGCTAAATCTGCTGAACTACCAAACTCAGGAATGTCTGCTTTCCTAAAACTCTCAGAGGAAAAATCGACTCTGAACCCAAGGCTTGAGATACAGAAGCACACCAGACCACCACCTCCCGGGCTCTGCAGGAGCAAAAATAAAACACTAGTATCTGCACTTGGTTGCCTCTTGGGTTTAAACATGGTTAATTCTGGAAGAAAAACTTGGTTCAGGATTGTCCATATTTTCCTCGAAATACTACTGATCACTTGTGATACACCTGCATTAGGAAAATATTAAATTAAAAACACAGCTCTACTTTATATCCAGCACTGATCAGCTCTCTTCAGCAGGTCTGGGTCTTACCACACCTACTTTAAGAGAGAATGTCTATTTGTGGCCTATCACATTAACCACTGGGATGTTAATAGTAATTGTTGATAGGTTTGCTTTAATTATTATTTCTAAGTTAGTTATGCCTAGATTAATGAAATTTTATTTCTGACCTTAATTCATCTCAAATGTTTCCCAAGTAAATATTTGAAAGTATAATAAAAGGGTGAAAGATGCAGACAGAATTCAAATACAATCACACGTAAAAAAATCTGTTTCCTGTCTTCATATAAAGACAAAAAATGTCAATTAAAGCAACCTTATGATGCCCTTATACCTACTAAATTGGTAAACATAATTAAAGTAACCAACCTTCCCATTAAACTAATTGCTACAAAAATGACTCTATAAAATCCTACAAACTACGTAGGTTACGTCAATATAAAATATAATTATGGCAATACCTCTGTGATGCTTTCCAGTTAACGTAGGAATTAGCAGATAAATACTGTTAAATTCTTTGTCCAACAAGAGTTGATTCACATGGACAGTATGATTTATTGCTTATTTTTTAACCAAATACCTAAGTAATTTCTAATGGCTTTGCAGTAATGTGTATCAAATAAGCAGCTCTGGAAAACTGATAAGCATGTTTCAAGTGGTATTAAAAAGCCACACTGATGGATATATAATAATAAATGTATCTCATAGTTAATTAAAAAAAACACTCAAAGCTGATGATGTGAAACATTGTTATTTAATCCAGCAAGGTGACAACATAAATCCCTTTAACTCATTTGGAAGGCCGTAGGAGAAATATGATGCAAAAGTCATGAAATGTTCCTTCCTTGACACAGAGGAGGTCTCTGGGGAGCCAGAAATGATCTTTCTTGATTTTGACAGTCCTTAGACGGGTGTTCACTCTAACTGTTCAATGAACTGGGTGCTTTATGCACTCTTCCCCATGACAAAAAATGTTCAGAAAGAATTCTTTGCTTTTACCGATGCGTCTTCTACCAGGAGTTTGTTCTAAGAAAATATGCACAGAGAAGTTCTCTGTAGCATTGTCTAGAAGCAAAACTGGAAGCTACCTAATTATCCACCAAAAGAGGAATGGGTTATCAAATCATAATAATAAAAGAATACTACAAAGTACTAAGGTAACTGAAAATACTTAAAGCACATTTTTTACAATAAAATGCAATGATTTGTAATCATATAAATCTATACTTATGTGCCTAAGGATTAGAAGAGACCATTAAAAATTATGATATAGGAGCTCTGGGGAATTTTCTCCATAAATGTCTTACTGTTATATTATCTTTACCACAATGAGAGCAGAACATGTGGTTCAAATGCAAAGGACAGGAACATCCCACTGGCAAGGACTACCCATGTCTAATCACGGAATGATCATCAAACATTCCGCCCAAATGTTCTCAGAACAACTTAGATGTTTATAGGCTCTGGCACAACAGGGCAGTCTAAGAGCAAGGGCTGTGTGTCACTGGCCTTTCTTTTGCTTCCATGCACCGATACTCTCAAAAGTTATGTTTCTTCCAGTTAATGTAGCCCCTAAGATCCGCGGAGCTTATTAAAATATCTTCCCAAGCACCGAGTCTCATGTAATAATTCAACCTTATAAACAGTGTTGCTGGGCAGAATTTTGAAAAATGTTATGGATCAAGGGTGAAAGTTAATGGCTTGCCAACTGCAAAAGGTACAACATGTGATGAACTGCCAACAAGATTGCCCAACTCACTACCCTAGGCAAAAAGGTGGAGTCAGGCTGAGTCAGGGAGGGTGGCCAGCTGAGGCTCTGAAGACAGTGGGAGGCCAGTGGGATCCTAAAGGCTGACTCTGGGAGTGGGAGAAAAGGATCACGGGGGCTTTTCCAGGCGGATGGGAGAAGACCAAAGTGCAGTCAGGAAAAGAGCAAGAACCGTTTGGAGAGATGATTGGGACTCCATTATGGATAGCTTAATAAATCTAGGCTAAAAAAAAAAAAAAAAAATCTAGGCTAGACACACCCTGCTGGTAATAGAAAGTCAGCGAGGTTGTTTCAACAGGGAAGCCATGTGCTCAAAGAAGTGGTTGGCGAGATGCCCCGGACGCAGAGTGCCAACAGCTTCGGAGGCCCACACAAGGGCAAAGGGGGAGGGAAAAGGGGGGAATCTAGGATCTGGGTCTGTGAAGGCTAACACTCTGGGCCCCAGCCTCCTCCCCACCACTCACTACTGCTCCAAGCAATCAGCCACTTACCCAGCCTCGATTCACTCCTGTGTAACAGAAGTGACATTCTGCCCTAGGACAGTGTTGCTGGGGATCAAAGGTACAGGACCACGTTTGGTGAACGACAAGGAGTCCTACGCTTTCAAGTTAAAAAGAATGAACCAACTAGGGGATGGGCTGAGTAGCGGAGGAAGGAAGACAATCCCAAGATCTGGAAGCTGCATTAATGGTACAACACACACCCCCCCAATCTACTCATGAAGGTCGCCCAAATTCCTTCCTTGCATTTGACTTTTCAATGTACTGTTTTCCTCTTGGATCTCATTCAAAAACCGCTGCAATGTTGGGGTTACAATCTAGAACATGCAAAAACAGTAAACGCACAAGCCACTTCAGATGACACAAGAGGCAGTTTCATTTCTAAAAACACATTTTAAAATGCAATTGCTCTCGCAAAGATCCATCCGAATTTGTTGGGGGAAAGAAGGTGAGAAGTTACTACAAAAGTTATTTTTAAGGAAATGCAGCTTTATTACTTTCAAGTACAAACAATAACTTGGACTTGACTAACCAAATGTTGCCTAATTGAGAGAACCTGCCTTAATGTATAGATACCGATGATTTATAGTTAGCACAATCACCCGTGGTAGAAGAATGCTTCCATGATGCATGAAAATACCTTCTCGTCTTAGAGACTTCTTGTCCCACGTTCGCTGCACTATCTGCTTAAGCAATCCCTTCCCCCCCACCCCACAAGCCCTTCAGATAGACTTCATCTCTTTTCCTTAGATCACAACATACATCAAATTAGTGAAACAAGAGTTTATACATTTTTTTTTTTACCACACTGCCATAGATGTTGGTGAGACCAGTCTTTTTCAAACCTGAGCGTTCTCATCAAGAGTACTAAACCTCAATTAGTAAAATGTCTGTTCACAATGTGAATACAAGGACACAATATGTGAGCATCAGTCATCTGAATTAATAATTTTCCCGGTTTAAATATGCAAAGACATTTTTATCTGAGCACATTCATGAAGAGCAGTAGTAGCTGGGTTCTTTCAACTGCAATAATCCAGTGGGGTTACACTCCTCAGGACTGTGATACTAAGCAACTACAGCTCCCCGATAGGGAAGACGGGAAACACATCGAAACAACTTGACAGCAAACATTCATCGGCACTGAGCATGAGCATTGAGCGTGATTAGGGAGTGGTGCAAAGACTATCCAGGACTCTGCTGGAGGATGTATTCTGGAAAAACCCCTCACTTTCCTAGAGTAGTCACAAAGGAACCTCTGATGAGACAATATCAAAGATGGCTAGTGGGCAGTTCTATAAAAAATGCTAACTGCTCTTTCCATCAGACGCTCTAGCCGGGGACTGCATAATTCTCAAGGGGGTCTTGGTTGTCTTAAAAATACCTTAGCAAGCACCAGCATAACCAGGTAGGAAGTCTGTGTCAAAGGGCCAGACCTAAAGAACTTCCCCACCCCGAAAGACTGTGTCCCTAAAGGCAAGGGTGACCATGTGCCCTGCCACGGCCTGCATCCTAGAGCATTGATCTGATTCTGCACACTTCCTGCTGAGAAAGGCACTTGCAGGCCACCTCGGCCTGCAAGAGGCGCAGAGGAGGAGGCCCAGAGACTGGTAGTTATAGCGAAGATTCACCTCCAGGTTCCCAAGAAGCCAGGGCACACAGCTTCAGGGGGCTGGCTGGGTTTGGCCAAAGCAATGTTGTAAATAAAGCCCTGCTCCATCATCCTTAGCTACTTCTATTACATTAAAATGCCTAACCTAACAAACTTCTTCGTGTCTAAAATAATACTGTTTTCAAAAATATTTTTCTCCCTAAGATGTTTTATAAATGCAGAGCAGTAATCACTCTCCTGAGTGATTCTAGTGATTACACACTAGAATGATTACATAATCCTCACTCATGCTTTACTATGTGTCTGCAATGGCCAGAATGATCTTTTTTTTTTTTTAAACTATGAAAAATGAAGTACAATCCTTAAAATTTAATAGCAATATTCCCCTACCTTCCACTAATGAGAAGCTATCCAAACCTGGGTACCTCTCCTGTGCAACTTTTCAGTTTAGCCTCAACCCTTCAAGTCTTTCTTCCTATTTCTCCGATTGGTCTAAAGGTCAGTTTAGGGCCAGTTTTGACAAATTTGACTTACTACTTCAAGTAATGGGGCTGGAGGAAATTAGCTCCCTTTGGAATGTTACAACCTCCTACTACTCAGCTTTCCCAGACCCCCCATCCTCACCCTGGAGCCTGAAGTTGTTTCTGTGCCCCTTACGAGCCTAAGCAGAGAGGAGCCAGCCCTTTACCTCCACCACATATCCTCACTCAAGAAATCCAATGCTCATTAAAAAAGAAAAAAAAAAAAAAAAGATAAGGAGTTATCTGCTCATGACTTTATGAATTTTTTGAGAATGAGAATGTTCACCAAAAAAAAAAAAAAAAAAAAGGAAGAAAAGGCAATTTCCTCCTGTCTGAGCTAAAGAAGCAGAAGTCAGCGGGCATGGCCCCTGAGCGTGGAAGGGGACTACATCACTCAGCTTAGCTATCCCCTAACTACTTCTCTCACTGACCCTCCACTTCATTTTTTTAAGGATGTGTTAGTGTTTCATTTTTTAAAAAGCTGGCACTTGGGATCCCTGGGTGGTGCAGCGGTTTAGCGCCTGCCTTTGGCCCAGGGCGCGATCCTGGAGACCCGGGATCGAATCCCACGTCGGGCTCCCGGTGCATGGAGCCTGCTTCTCCCGCTGCCTGTGTCTCTGCCTCTCTCTCTCTCTCTCTCTCTCTCTGTGACTATCATAAATAAATAAAAATTTAAAAAAAAAATTTAAAAAGCTGGCACTTGTATGAATAAACTCAGCATCTATAAAGCAATTAAATAAAATGCCCGGGCGAAACGAAGGCCTCTGTGAGAAGACTCACTGCAACCACGGCCTCACTGCTGTCAAATTGGGTGCAGGAAGCCACCACCCGGAGGTAACTTCGGTACCCAGTGAAAACTGAAATAGGACGTGCCATACAAGTTCCAGGTTTGTCATTTTCAAAAATACCTTTTCCACAAACAACTATAACGACTTTCCCTGTGAAAACTGCTGGATGTATCTGGAAGTGAGGTGGGAGTAGGGATGGTCATCAGATCAGTGACCTCAGGTATCTGTTCAGGTCAGAGGAAGAGGAGGAGGCATCCACCTTCATCACTGCCCATGTCTCCTGAGGCTCCTGCAAAACAGACTCCAGCTGCAGTTCTGGTTCCATTTCTTAGAAGACCAAGCGGAGCTCACGCACACAACTTAGCATGAGATGGACTGGGGACGGAGAAGACAGTATTCTTGCCTATTCCCCTAGGAGCCCCCTACACCTATCCTGAAAACTAACCACCAATCCCCTAGAGTATTAACTTCATGGCATTCAGAGGTCCCCCATCAGGCTTGGTGCTCCTGTGGATTCTGGACAGCTGGGTCCCCACCAGGGTTGGCTTCCTCCTCAGCTCTGCCAGCAAGCCCTCTGCCCACCTGCGAAGTGGGTATGCTTTATATTCACACCAGCGAGAATGAGTCACTCATACTCCCAGGCAGAGGCTACAACTGGGTTTCAGTTTGTGTGTTCATCTTCAACTACTTTTCTGTTGTGTGCAGATGAAATATGCCCCCTCATTTCCTGTAAATAGCTGAAGTGTCCTGGGGCTAGCTCCCTCTAGTCTCTCCCTAATGTTTATGACAATTAATGTTCAAATATCCCCATTGCCGATCTCAGAAATACATAACTTCACAAGAATGAGAGGGTGGAGGATACAAACTGGCAGCTCATAGACCAACTTTGCTTAGCTCACTGTATTTTAAACTATCCTCAATTAGCTGTCAACATTTTAAAAATCAGGAGATTTCAAGCAAAAATCTGATTTCCACTTCCTCCTGAAAAAATCCTAAGACGTGCCACCACTGGGCTCACCTCTACCTAACACTTAGAGCTGAGTAACTGCCCCATTAGATAGGCCTTTCATGATTCAGCACAACCCTGCCCAACACGCTTCAATCATTTATGTCATGTGCATGGCTGCCTTGGGCATCTGAGCTTGTGAACCCTAATCTAGGGCAATTCCTCCATTTTAATATGGAGAAAATGAGGGTCCAGGGATAGAAAGTTAATCTGCCTGAAGCCACACATCAGGCTAGAGGCAAAGGAGCAAGAAAAATCAAGTTCAGGTGTCTCTCTTTGTAAGACCGCCCTTTCTGCCTAAAGAACCATGATTCCCCTTAGCATTTCATCCACTCGCTAACATTTTTCTAGGTGGAATCTGTTATATTTTCTACATTCCCCCTTTATCTATCCTTTTCATGTATCTGGTTTGCTTATAGATACTAACTTTGTACCAATGATTTCATTTCAATATTTTCTTCAACTCAAAAGAAATAATGAATTGGGACAAAATTGAATTATCAACTTTTGCCCACCTGTCAGCAGACGCAGGACCCAAAGTTTAGAAAACACTTAGCTTAACACCTGACTATACAGACAGGGAAAAAGGGGCCCAGGGAAGTGATAAACCGAGGCTGCAGGGACCCTGGGTAACAGAGCTGGTCTTCAATCTTCAGGCTCCGTGCTCTTTCTACTACATCACATCCCCCTTGTGCACTCACCCCGGCAGCAGGGACCGAGGCCCAGCTCGCTCCGTGCAGAAACAAAAACTACAGAAATCCCTTATATCTCAGACATGGCCAACCTTGACTCTGCCAAGTACTAGGGTTTAGACTGTGTTGTGAACAATCAATTTATAGAACTTGCTTTGTCCTGGAAGACAGACCTTCTTTAGAACTGGTATTTGGTGGAGAGTTTATGAATGTCACGGGACTCCGTGGTCTTTGTAACACTGACTGTTATAAAAGCTAAGCCCCATGTGAGAGAAGTTGCTGGAACATCATAGCACCTTTGCTTCAACTTCAAAAGAAAAAAAGGCGATGGTAAAAGCTTTAATAATAGACTGATGTGTTTTTATATATAGGCAACCAATTAGCAGGTTAATGAACCATTTAACTTTCTTTACTGAAAACCAATATTCAAGAAAGATGAACCCTCAATGCACCCTCTTATACTGACCAACGTAACTAAGTACAAATGAAGTCAATGGTGTACCCCGTTAGCATGCTGTGCTGTGTGTCAAGAAAACAAGCCCTCCCCCGCCCCGAGCCCTGGCCCCCTGGCAAACACAGATAAATGATTGTGCACTGCGCGACGATACCGTTAGGTGAGAGCTTTGGTTCATGCAGTCGGCTGCCAGAGGTCGCACTGAAACCCCGCAGCCCCGGCACCCACAGTCGGCGGCGGCCAGCGCGTGGCGTCAGCCGTGCTCCTTCCACAACACCAGATGAATACTGTGGTCGGGCATGCTGGTGGCGAAGACCAGGCCCGTGTCATTGTGCCCATCCAGTCCATTGAGCCAGGACGCTTCGCCCGCCAGGAAGCTCGAGCCTCTCTTTGATTTCCGGTACTCTGGCAGGGGCCAGCGGCTAATCAGGCTCTCGGTCCGCAAGTCCATGATGTACAGGTAGCGGTTGTCAAACAGCAGGGCAAAGATATCTCCAAAGCCAAGCAAGGCCAAGTTTGCTATCTCAGGAGTCTTGATGACCCTACAAAGACGAGAGTTTCGAAACATGAACCAGAAGGCCGCCTTACTTCTGATTCCACTACCGCAATCTTTTCTGGAGACATATAAAAACCAATACAAAATCCAAGACAATGAAAGTTTTCAATAAAATGAAACAGACAAAAAGCTGTACCTCCTTAAGGGGAGGGGAAGGAATCCTTCACATTGACATGGTAACACAGGCACGTAAGGAGAAAGGCAGCATATGATGGACATTTATGAAAGCACAAAATGCCTACCCGGGCTGAAAAGGATCTTATAGATTATCTCATGTAATATCTCATTTCCAAAATATGAAAACAAAAGCCTTGCTGGGATACATACTTTGGCTAAGGATTCACGACTGGTCAGTTACCTGTAAGAACTGGGATGCAATCACTTTACTACTAGGTAAAAAGATGGATTCATCAAATCCTAAAATGCTGGTCTAGGGGAGCCTCCTCAAGCCCAGAATGAAGACTAGAAACCAAGTGATTTACATGCTATTCTATTCAGCAGGTAGCAAACTCTAAAAACAGTAGAAGGCTGAAGGATGAGAAATAACCAGAAAATAACCCAGAAACAATAATAAATGTGTCAGAAGTTGTGAGAGAAAACTGGGGGCGTGGGAGGATAGCCTTCACCTTCCCCAAAGGCTGATGACAAAAGCACAGAATGGGAGAGATCCAGCCAAACAGCATAGATAAAAAACAAAAACAAAAAAACACAGTCTGTTGTCTGCACACTTAATGAGGCAAGAACAGTTGATGTCCTCTTTGGAGGCACTAGGAAAAGAGCTACAAGAGAAGGATAAACCAATTCTGCTCCGTGACAGTATGTCTGAGCCCTGTGAGAGGTCAATAAACCCACATTTCAACAAGGACACTACCAATTAGTGTGTGTCCAAGAGGTCAACCAGGAAGGGCAGGGCCTGGTAACCAGGACAAATAAGGAACAGGTAAAGGAGATCAGCTGGGGGCGGGGAATCCGAGGTGAAAGAGTTACAGCAAGCCAGATTCCACCTGACAGTGGAAGGCAGAGGATTTAGTCCTGAAGACCTGTTCCACACTCAACCCGTCCTTAACTGAACTTGCTGGCCAAACCTGTTTCTCTTCCTTGTTTCCTGGCTTGCTCTTTCACCCAACTGCTCACCGTTAGGAAACATGGCAACCATCCAACTCTCCTCCTTAATCAAGCCGCAGATTCAATCACCACAATCTATTGATTTTACCTCTTGAATTTTCTCCTACTTTTTTTTACTATTATCCAAATTGCCACGGCTCTGATCCAAGATAGTATCTTCAGCCTGCACTGGTCTCCCCCCACCTACTCTTGGCCCCTTTCAATCAGCTAATCTCACCCCCATGTCTAATCCTATTACCACCTCATTTAACTTTAAACCCTCTGAGGGCTCTCTACTGCACTTCACATCTCCAGCACTGGGACCCTTCAGTCTCCGGGCCTTTGAACGGACTGGTCTCTCAGCCTCCACTGCTCCTTACTGCACACCCACTGCTGGCATTTAGTTAATGCAGATACTCCTCCTTCAGGGCTTAGCCCACACCTCTTCTTCAAGGAAGCTTTTCCTTACTCCTCAACTGCTAGGTGGGGTCTCCAAATGCTCCACAGTGTGGCCTTTAACCCACCCATGAAAACAACTGTAGGCAATTAGCTATTTAACGTCAGTCTTGCCTCTTGCTGGTTAGTAACTTCCACCAGTGTGGTATTTCTGCAGGTTACCAGCATAGATCCCAGTGCCTAAAACACAGGTATGCCCCATAACTATCTGCTCACAAATACAGCAGTGGAGCAATGAACATGGGAAAATAAGAACTCCTACAAAGCACATCCAAAGGAAACTGGGAAAACAACAAGAAAGTCCGGTAAGTCCCATATCACCAATGCAAGCAGGAAATAACCAGAAACTTAGATAACTGGGTGGCTGGAAATAGGACTAAAGCCTGGTGAAGATGAGTCGACTCCAAAGACTGAAGCACAAATATGTTTTGGAGGAGAATACAAGTCTTGACAGGCTGGCCTGGCCGCCTCTTTAACTTTGATTACTTTAAAACTGTAAACAGACATCCCTGCTGTGCAGTCTGGGCCCTTGAACCTAAATAACCTTGCCTGCTTGCTGTACGAAGATAACTCAGCTCAAGAGATTGCATCATACCTTAGATTTATTGAGCAACATGCTACCATCTGTGCTTTGCTTCTTTTTAGTTAGCTTCAAAGCATAAGTAGCCCTATCTGATCTTAGCAACAGAGCCCAAAGGAGTTGCATTAGGATTTCAAAAGAGGCTTTTGTGCTGCGGGAGGTGGGGAGGAGGAAAGATAAAACAGCCCCCTTTCCAAGAGAAATCTGAACCTAACACTTCCTAGCAGAAAACAATCATGTAGATTTACTGCTTAAAGCTAGTGTATCCGAATCCCAAAAATTAACACAAGTTTCATCTGGACTTCTGGACTCCCTATACACACACTCAGGGTGAGAAAAATACATGAGAAAGGTAGATGCAGCATCACATTAAAACTTTTGGAAACTCAAAGTATTAAAAAGATGATGATACCTCTATTCCACCTTACTTCTGCATCCCTCCCATCCAAGTCTTAATTAAAAACAGAAACAATACTAAATTGTAAAAGGTCTGATTTTCCCATGTGACTACTTGGAATTTTTACAAAGTATCAAGTTCTTTCAAAAGTTCCTTCTCTCTGGTTTGCTGGTACCTTAAGCATAGGCCTGCTGGATGATGCCAGGATGGATGGATGGATGGATGGACGGACTAGGGTGAGCTACGGGATGCTGGGTGAGGCCCATACCTGCTCTTGGCTTCAGTTTCTCCATCTATAAAATGAAAAGCTTAGTCTAATGTTTTCTGGGATCTATTCCAGTCCTTTTTTCTCAAAGCATAATTATCAATCATTTCTAGAAATGATTCTGACAATTTTGAAACCTAACTGGTTAGAATTGTAGGTCTGATTACAGGAAGACATAAAAGGGGTTATTACTGTATGACCAGAGAGACAGGGCCCACCCAAGTCCTGCTGGCTAGTATGACAGGTGCTCTTCAAGCTGACCTCTAACAGTCATGCATAAAAACAATGGCAAGAACGTTCAATTTTCTGTACTACTCCAAGCCAGCATTTCCTGTCCTGAACCATGCCGCAGAACACTAATCCTGTGAGCTGTTAATAGGTGTTCCTCCAAAAAAAAAAAAAAAAAAAAGGCTTTCTGTATAAGGAGTGTGAGGTACAGAGAGTTAAACAAATTCAAACAGGCTTCTTTATGTAGGGCTTCTGAGAGCTGTTAGTAATAAGATCTGCCGGGTCCTGTGCTTGAACCTCATTACAGGTACTTCATTTGATCTTCACTTTCCAGGTCAGGAAACTAAGACACAGAAAAGCTAAGAAACCTACATAAAATCATCCAACTCATAGGAGGTGGCGCTGGATTTTAAAACCAAGGATTATCACCAAAGTAAGTTCCAACCTTTTTTTTTTTTTTAAAGATTTATTTATTTATGTGAGAGAGAGAGAGAGAGAGAGAGAGGCAGAGACACAGGAGGGAGAAGCAGGCTCCATGCCGGGAGCCCGACGTGGGACTCGATCCCGGGACTCCAGGATCACACCCTGGGCCAAAGGCAGGCGCTAAACCGCTGAGCCACCCAGGGATCCCCAGTTCTATCTTTTTTTTTTTTTTTTTTAAGACAGAAAGAGAGCAAGAGAGTGTGCGTGCCTAGGGCAGTGTGTAGGGGTGGTGTGGAGAGGCAGAGGCAAAGGGAGAGAGGAAATCCCAAACAGGCCCCACGCACAAGGCGGAGCCCAACACAGGACTCAATCTCACAACTCTGAGATCATGACTTGAGCCAAAATCAAGAGTTGGATGCTGAACCAACTGAGCCACCCAAGTACCCCACCAAAGTAAGTTCTCTTAGTCAACCATATAGCCCTGGCTTCCATCAGCCTCCAACATGCTTACAGATACCATCAGTCTCCAAGAAGGTCTAAGGTATGCAATGAATCACAAAATTATTTGTCCATGGACCTCTTATTTTCTTTAGAGAAACCCTGCAAGTTGTATTTTTTTTCTAAACACCTCTTTCTACTAGTCAATAGAAAGCCACTTGATCTCTCAATGCAGAATTTTACTACCAGGAAGCAGAACTCAAAATATCAGAACTAGACATATAGATGGCCAATGGACATATGAAAAGATGTACATCATCACTCATCGTCAGGGAAATGCAAATCAAAACTGATGAGAGGCCCCTGGGTGGCTAAGTTGGTTAAGCATCTGCCTTCGGCTCAGGTCAGATCTTGGGGTCCTGCAATCAAGCCCTGCACAGGGCTCCCCACTCAGCAGGGAGTCTGCTTCTCCCTTGTCCCTCTCTCTGCTCATGCTCTCTCTCTCAAATAAATAAATAAAATCTAAAACAAACACCACACCATGAGATACCACCTCACACCTGTCAAAATGACTAAAATCAAAATGTAAGAAATAACAAGTGTTGGCATGGACATGGAGAAAAAGGAACCCTCTTGCACCGTCAGTGGGAATGCAAACTGGTGCAGCCACTGTAGAAAACAGTATGGAGATTCCTCAAAAAGTTAAAATGAGAACTACTCTATAATCCAGTAACTGCACTACTGGGTATTTACCAAAAGAATACAAAACACTAATTTAAAGGGATATACACACCAATGCTACTGCAGCATTATTAACAATAGCCACGATATGGAAGCAGCCTGAGTGTTCATTAATAGATGAATGGACAAAGATGTGGGGGGGGAGTGTGTGTGTACATACATATATATGGAATATATATGGAATATTAATCAGCCATAAAAAAAAAATCTTGCCGTTCGTAACAACACGGATGGAGTTAGAGTATAATGCTAGGTGAAATAAGTCAGAGATATGTGATTTCACTCATGTGGAATTTAAGAAACAAATGAACAAAGGGGGAAAAAAAAAAAACAAGAGAAAGAGAGACAAACTAAGAAACAGACTCGTAAGTCTGAAAGATCTCTTCATCCAAGCTCCTCATTTCCCTACAAAGCATGTTTAATTATTTTTTTCGGGAGGGGGCAGCAAAGTTTATTGAGATAGTAAAAAGCTCCCAAAGAGGTAGGGGACCAAAGGGGGTTGCCCAGCATGTTTACTTCTGAAAGAGGAAGTGACACAGTAAGGGGAAGGATTAGAACTCAGATCTTCTATGCTGTAGTATAAACCTCTAATAATTGCTTCTCAAATATTTTTGTGTGTGATTTTCAGCTTTTAACTGTTTATAATTGATGTAGTAAATATTTCCTAGATATAACCTACTGACTCGTTTATCCAAATATTTAGTCTTGCTTTTACTACTAAACTGCAATAAAGAAATAAAAGGGAACAAACTGTGAAAGGCGAAGGCTCAAGGAAACATTACCTGAGAATATCATAACTGGCAAAGTCCCACTGGTAGAGACCCAGTGCCGAACTACAGACGATGTACTTGCCATCAAAATGAAGCCTTGGCTGCAGGCAGATACTCCTATCCTCAGAGACTGACAATGTCTTTAAACACTTGCAGTTGATTTCTCTCCCAATTGGCCAAATCTACAGATAAAAGAAAATCAGAGATGATGACAAATCTTATCACCATAGAAAAGCTAGTCCTTAAACAATGTGGCTTATGTTTGTCAGAGCCAGATATAAAGTGAAGTAAATCAGAAAGACCACAGGTTTTATAGTTGACAGGCATGGGTTCAAGCTCTAATGCTACATGATCTCGGGTAAAATATGTAACCTCTCTGAACCTCAGTTCCCACAATGAAGATGGCTACATGGAATGGTTTAAAAAATGCAATCAGAAAGTATATGCGTGCTCTGTAAAGTTTTTGCAAATTGGTTTATTATACAAGTAAATATTTATGTTTTCATAGGGTTTTTTTAATTTTTTTTTTATTTATTTATGATAGTCACACAGAGAGAGAGAGGCAGAGACACAGGCAGAGAGAGAAGCAGGCTCCATGCACCGGGAGCCTGACGTGGGATTTGATCCCGGGTCCCCAGGATCGCGCCCTGGGGCAAAGGCAGGCGCCAAACTGCTGCGCCACCCAGGGATCCCCTGTTTTCATAGTTTAGATCTAAGAACTAAAGAGGGTATGAGGGGATCTCTGGGTGGCTCAGCGGTTTGGCACCTGCCTTCGGCCCAGGGTGTGATCCTGGGGTCCCGGGATCAAGTCCCACATCGGGCTCCCGGTGTGAAGCCTGCTTCTCCCTCTGCTGGTGTCTCTGTTTCTCTCTCTATATATATATCTCTCATGAATAGATAAATAAAACCTAGATAGATGATAGATAGATAGATAGATAGATAGATAGATAGATAGATAGATAGAGTATGAGATACAGGTCTTAAGATACATTTTTATGGATCTTTCATTTACAAATCAGAGCTAGAAACTGACTCGTATGTAGAAATAATGAACAATTCTCTTCCCAAGAAGTTTAAGATGGCTTATACTATGGACATTCTTGCTTCCCTTGAAATATTCCCTGTGTAGCACCATTTTAATTTTCTTGTATTTGCCAGTTTTTCTCTGATGAGGCAAAGTAATGGAGAAGAAAACCTCACCTTGATCTCATATTTGTCTGCACTTAAGAGTATGTAGTCTCCAGGGCTGTGCAAAAGGGACTTGACTTTACACTTTTGCAAAACCACCTAGAAATATAAGCAATCCATGTTAAAATCCATGTTATAGAAAGATCCTTTTGAAACTATTTCTAGGGCACCTGGGGGGCTCAGTGGTGGGGCATCTCTCTTTGGCTCAGGTCATGACCCCAGGGTCCTGGGATCGAGTCCTGCATCGGGTTGCCTACAGGAAGTCTGCTTCTCCCTTTGCCTGTGTCTCTGCCTCTCTGTCTCTCATAAATAAATGAATCAAGCATTAAAAAAAAAAAAAAAAAAAAAAAAAACTATTTCTATATTGCTTTTTTAAATTAAAATATGAATAAGAGCCTGAAGTGAGATGGTATGCTAGAAGAGTTAAGCTGTAACTCTATGACCACATTAGCCTCTAGGTAGTACAACCAGAGTCTCTATATTGTCAGCAGGATCTGTCTCATGTTGGTAGCATTTAATTTCCACTTTTGTTTGAAAACAAACATTAGGAATGATTTTAAAAACTGTAAAACATGACTTTATAGAAAATGTGAGGGACAGGAAAGAAAACAGCCCGTAGACCCAGACGCAGATAACAACGATCTGCTTTCCTGAGCATGTTCATTATAAAGGAAAAAACACTGGACTTGGGACAAGAATCTGCCAAATATTGACTCTGCAACCTTATGATGATGATGTAATAAATAAAAGCACTTGGGATAGTCTATAAACATTTAGGGACTAGTTATTTTTGTAGTAAAGTCTGCACAAAGTGAGAGGGAGGCCAGGCTCACTTCTTCATTAGTCTGGGTTGCAGATTCAACTGAAACTGACAGACCTACTACACGTAGGTACGCCGCTGGCTCCTGTCCCATCATCTCATTCAGAATTCACAGGAACGTTTAACAGATGCAACTCAGGCCCTGAAGAGAGGACTCGTCTAAGACATCACAGTCGGTGTCCTGGCCACAAGTCCAATGTTTTTAACACGTCAGATTTTCTTATGTAACTTTTCCATTTAAATATCCAAATGTGACCCCTACAGAGCTGTGGTAAAACATACCTAACATAAAATGCACTATTCAACCCTTTCAAGCGTACAGTTCAGTGTTCTTGTTCTTCTCACAAACTGCTGTCCTTGTAGGTCTGCCTATTCCAGAAAAGCATATTCACCTACCTGACCTAAAGCCCAGTGGGTGGCTCTGATTCCCCCTCCTTTGTTTCCCAGGAGTCGGTAACTTCAGCTGGCTTTCCCTTAAAGAGATATCCTTCAGGCATGCTCTGCTCTTTCCTCACTGCTACCTGGGTCCAAGCCACAGGTATCTTTTGCTTAGATTACTGCAAAAGCCTACCTGGCCTCCCTAGGTCCATTTGTGCCCAGCTCCAATCCATTTTCAGTTGTTTTTTAAAAATATAAATCACACAGCTCCTTGCTCAGAACACTCAACTGCTTCCCACTACACGTACGACCCCCAAAATCCTTAACATGGCCAAGGAAGGGCTACATATGGCCACCTGCCTCACACTGCCAACCACAGCACAGCTCCACTGGCCTCGAGGCCATCAAATGTCCTAGCATCTCTCCTGCCCTAGGGCCTGGGCACATACTGCGCACTCTGAAACACTCCACTACTCTTTACCCAGCTAGCTCCAATTTCTTCTTCCTGTTCTGTCTCTTCTCAAGCAGCTCTCCCTGAAGGGATCAGACACCGTCTAGACTTTCTCACAGAACACTGCACTTTGCCTTCAGAGCACCTACCACCGTTTGTACTTGTACATTTACTTGTGAAATTACTGTTTAATATCTATTTCTCCCACAGAGCTAACATCTGGGTCAAGCCTGGGTCTGTTTTGCTCACGGCTGTATCTTCCATCCCGCACGCACAGAGAGGAAAAGGGTTTCTGCCGGACACTCCCATAAGTACTATCACATTCAGGTCTCAGAGCCACTTTTTGTTGAAAAATGACAAAACACCATAATATTCTTTTACAGATCCCATACGTTTTCCTTTGTCTCATTTCTTGCAATTATCATTTTTTTCCAGATAAAAATTGCTTTCCTGATTAAAAAAAGAAATATGCTTATTCTAAAGGGGAAAAAGCACCTATAATTTCATAAGTAATAACCAACTTTACCATTTTGGTACATAAACACATTTATTCAGAAACTGCTATTATACTCCACAATGCAGTTTTTTGTCTATGACTTGCTTTATTTGCTCCCTCTACGCACCGAATATATTGTGGGCATCTTTCCACATCCATAAGTCATTCATTGTTAACTATTTACCAAGTGTCTTTTATTTGGCTGGTCACTGTTGCAGGCCAACAGGCACTGTGGGTACACCTGTTGCATCTTATGGCTCCCCTACTACTTACAAGGGAGCACCTAGCATCGTCCACCCCACCCCCAGTTCCTTCACCCCTACAAAGCCTGATTGATGTCAAGATTTCTTCTGGAGGTCTTCCTACCTTGGTGACCCATTCCGTGTGCCCGGTGAGTGTGTTCAGGCACGTCCCAGCAGATAAAGCCCATACTTTCACAGTGAAGTCTGCAGAGCCACTCACCAAGATATCCAGTTCATCATTGTAGTCAACGCTAAACACTAGTATATACAACATACACAAAGTTAAAACATGCTCCTGTGAGGGTCTTGTATAATAGTGTTCAATCACGTGCATTCTCCCTAGCTGACCAACTGTATAATTTCTCAAAGGTACTCTAAGAGTGGTGCTACTCAGCTAAAAATTTTATGATAAAAAATATATATCCATTTCAAAATTCTTGTTATTATTATAACTTATCATTCTAAGTATGGAACATCCCTGGAATAATATAATCTCTTGTACTTGTGCTAGCTTCAAAGTGAGAGGTAAAACTAGTGCTGGAGATCATGGCATTTCCACTCAGGCCTGCTTGCCTGACACTACACAAAACTAATCCAGCTCATGCAGGGAAAACATAACATGGGTGGCCCTACTCAGATTTGCACTGTTTTATCACAATGAGACAAAATGTCAAGAATACTACCCATAGTCAAGAAAAGCCAAGGTAAGAGAAAAACAGAACTCACACAAGTATCTCAAAGGTCAGACTAAGCAGTTCTCTCCAACTATCTGAATGTCTTCACGGGTGTACCTCTAGCACTTAATAGTACCTGAGCACAGCAAGTGCTCAAACATTTGTTTTTAAATGTTGCCAAACTCTAAAGGAACACTGGGGACCCAGGGATGAAGACATTGGGCTTTTCCTTAAGGAACTCAGTCTAAGTGAAGGGAGAAGGAGGGGTCCAAAAAAATTAAATGTTTACCTCTTGCTAAGGAAACACCAAGGAGAATGACTAACTCTGCCCAGGGGTATCAGGGAGGACTTCAGGGAAGATGCGATATTGGAGATGGGCCCTGAAGGATGAGTAGAGTTTATCAAGAAAAGAAAGAGCATATTGCAGGTAGAGGGAACAGCAAAGGCACGGAATTAGGAAAAGCCATAGCAATGTCCAGGGAACAGCAGGAGGAAAACTTTTTAGAGCAGAGCTCTTGAAGTTGGTCAGGTATAAAATCACCTAGAAGTCCATGTACATCTTGACATGGAACAGCACACTCAATATGTAAGTACCATGCTAAATCATATACTTTCCAATATTAATGTCTATAACAAATAAGTGGTAACAAATATACTGAGGAAAAATGTGTAAGATGACAAACAAAATGGGGGAAAATGGTTTTCAGCAGTAAAACATCTAGGTTCACTTCACAGTATTACTGAGCACCAGACACAATACAAGGTACTCAGGACCTAAGGGTGAACAAGACAGGCAGGATCCCTGTCTCCTGGCATGCATACAGCCAGTGTAGTTACCACATTTATTTGTACGATGAGTGTTATGATAAAATACAGGTTATCGGGAAACTTATAGTAGCGGGGAATCCAAGATGGCTCATAAAACGTGATGCTTAAGATCACAGACTGTGACCCTCTGGGGCTGAGGCAGTGAGTAAATAGGGAAAAGGAAGAAGGGACCTGCTGCACAAGAGGCTCAATGTGATTTCTGTACAAGGCACCAAAATATAATGCAGCAGAGGTAGCAGCTCAGGTCACAAGGCTATATTCAAATATTCTGCATAGCAGAAAATTATTAGGAAATATTCAAGTATCTGTTCCCTTTATTTTATCTCTAGGCACTGGTTTAATCAATTGTCAACCAAGCTCCAATTCAATGTAATATGTGTAGATCACACAATCTGAGCACTCCTGTCACTCCAAAGGATTTTCAGCCCTGATTCTACAAATAAAGTAGACTGCGTTTACAAGGGAAGGACTTGCTGAATTTGGAGGTATGGAATCTGACAAAAGCAAAATGGACTGACTCTTCAACAGGGCATAAATGAAACAGGTAAGGAGAACTGCCCCCTCCCAGCATAAGGGTGTACAGAAGAGTTTTGAAATGCTCCAAGGGAAAGTGAAATTCAGGAAAAAATTCCAAATAGGAGTACCTTAAATAAAGGGATGAACTGCTGTGACTAAGAAAAAAGAGGGAGGGCAGCCCAGGTGGCTCAGCGGTTTAGCGCCGCCTTCGGCCCAGGGCGTGATCCTGGGGACCTGGGATGGAGTCCCTCATCAGGCTCCCTGCATGGAGCCTGCCTCTCCCTCTGCCTGTGTCTCTGCCTCTCTCTCTCTCTGTGTCTCTCAAGAATAAGTAAATAAAATCTTTATTAAAAAAAAAAAAAGAAAAAAGAAAAAAGAGGGAAAGGCAGGTTAAGTTAAAAAACAAGAATACAAAAAAGGAGTCACATTCTTGGCTCCTGGTTTTAAAGAATGCGATTAAAATAAATGCAGAAACCCTTGAAAAAGGGCAACCCACCCGCCCCTGTGTGCCCCCGGAAGTGCTGGGTCCTGGCTCCGGAACTCCATTCCCAGCAGGCCACAGTGTTGTCAAAGGAGCCTGTCACAAGCTTCTGCTCATCAAATTTCACTGCTGCACAAGTGTGGGTCTGGATGCCATACACGCACTGCCCTGTGCTCACATCCCACAGTTTTGCAGACAAGTCATCTGACCCTTCAAGAGAAAAACAGGGAGGTTAGTAAGAAAACAAACACTAAAGAAGGAAAGTCAATCCCTGAACCATGGTATTCTTCAAGGAGAACTTCATGGTCCCCTCTTATAGCATTCCCATTTCATAGCTGAGAAAAACAAAGCATGGAGAGGGTAACACAACCTATTCAGGGTCACCAAATGGTGTTAACAGCACGGGGACTGAATGCAACCTTTCTGGTTTAGTCCTTTTCCCTCACCTTTGCAGGCCACACAAGAGTACTAGACTAAAGCATCCCTTGGTGCTTCCACTTGTAAAATTTCATAATCTTTGATTATCATGAGCTTTCTGATTTGAGCTTGAAATGATGGGTATTTACCTTTGATTGCACATGTACATTTATCTGCCTATCCATGACCCACCAACCTTGAGCAAATAAAGAATGCTGAATAGTAAAACTGTCTGCTGGAATGTATTCTACACTAAGGTAAGTCAAAGATAAGCCTCAGGTCTTGGATTAACTTCTTCAAAGGCTAATTGCTAATTCCTTGAGCTATTCCGAAATGTGTAAAGGAACCTCTAAGAAAACCATGGATAAATTACTCCCAGATATTGACAACAACTCAACAATGAGCTTGTAAAGCCGCTTAAGATTCTGCAGAAAGGGATCCATGGGTGGCGCAGTGGTTTAGCGCCTGCCTTTGGCCCAGGGCGCGATCCTGGAGATCCGGGATCGAATCCCGCGTCGGGCTCCCGGTGCATGGAGCCTGCTTCTCCCTCTGCCTGTGTCTCTGCCTCTCTCTCTCTCTGTGTGTGACTATCATAAATTTAAAAAAAAACAAAACAAAACAAAAAAGATTCTGCAGAAAAAAGTGGGTTTTATTTCTGTGTCTGACAAAAATATTATACCGATTGTGCTGATAAGTCAGGATTAGCTTTAATCATGTTTAAAAATCTAAAGATTAAATCAGTCATGCAACTTACCTTTATAATAAAGTATAATAAGAATTGATAGAGATGTATAGAGAATACAAAAAATAAGTCACTATGACAAAGACACAGTATGCAGGAAAGCACCAAATGACCAGTTTGGGAAAAGATGAAATGACTATATGAAGCCGGCCACAATTCTACCTTTAAGAGCTGGTGAAAAGCCACTGTTTCAGACAAATAACTACCACTTATGAAAAGGGCAGAAAATGAATTTCAACCCGGACCAACACTAGAACACACAAATGAAGACTATGTTTGTTGTCACTCTATTTAGAGACTCAGTTTCTTCTTGATAAAACAAGGGACGGGACTTGGTTGGTGATTCTCAATGGTCATATGAGACATCAGAATCATCTGGGGAATGGCACTGGGCTGGCTTGGTAAAGCATGTGACTCTTGATCGTGGGGTTGTGAGTTCAAGCCCTATGTTAGGTTTAGAGATTATTTAAAAATAAATCTTTGGAAACAGCTCTGCCCAATAGAAACATAATACAAACTACAGAAGTAACTACATATATAACTGAAAATCGAAAATATAATTTACTATTTACTTTAAAAAGTAAAAAAAATTATTCTAATCTCATTAGCTCAATATATCAAAAATATTATAATTTCAACATGTCATTAATATAAAAAATTATTAATGAATTATTTTATATTCTAAGTCTTTAAAATCCATTGAGTATTTCCCATTTCACATCTCAGTTTGGACTAGTCACATCTCAAAGAGTTCAAAAGTCTTATGTTGCCTATGGCTACTATACTGGATGGTATGTCTAGATAATCTGAACTACACACTTAAAAGTAATTATTTAGGTGTTCTAGGAAGTGGCACAATTGGCTCTTCAATCTTGTGAGTACTTTACCACAATTTGATAAAAAACAAAATAAAGGGAAACGATCCTAATTAAAGTGGTTTACATAGGAAAATATTGTTAAAAATAGTAAAAAAATAAATAAAAAAATTTCAGTTTTACACCCTAAAGAAACATCAGAAAACAATTAGGTTGATTTCAGTTCCATTCTATTGTGGTGCTAGTCTACTCTTCACTGCCAGCCTCCAGGGGCCATTAGTCTCCCACTCCTGTTTAGCTTTATTTCAACTTTCCCCGTGGACTCCCGTTTGCTGCGCTGACTAGCAGCACGTCATTAATGATGCAGCCCAGAGATGAAAGGGGACTAAATAAATGTAGACTATTTTTCACTATATGAAAGAAAAAACAAGACCTCTCAATTCAGGAAAGAGGATGAAAACAATACTTGATACAAGTATTGACAAGGATGGGTATATAACAAAAAGGTAAGCAGAAAATAGAGTTATAACTTAAATGAAGTAAAGTATAGAATCAAGCGAAGTTTAAATAATTTAACTGGTAGAATCAGATCTCAGGTCTCAGCTGCCTCTCGCAGGCATCTGACTCTGACGACCAAATGAACAAACATTTGCCGCTCCCTCTTTGATACAGGCAATTTTCAATGTCCTTCTTGAAAGTCTTCGTCATCATTCTGCGTCTTTACCTCTTACCCTCTAAGTACGCTCTTCAAGTACCCATCCTAAGCTCTATTCTTCTTCCTTTCCATCTCCTTGTAAAACTTCACTGTTCCAGCCATAGCTATGGTGTGACTAACCCCTTAACCTTTTGCTCTAGCTCTGTGCTACTCCCCAAAGCTCTGATGTTACACTTCCAGACACCTGTGCTAATCTCCACTCATATCCAACTGCATTAAGTTCATCCCAAATTGAACTCCCTCTACCCTATAAAATTCATTCCTTCATTTCCTATTCTTGTTGCTAGTACCACTAACTTCTCAGGTGTATATATAGCTAGAAATCTCAGTCATTTTTGAAATCGATCCTTTCCTTGCCACATACTCAATCCATTGCCAAATCCTGTCAATTCCATTTCAATAGCTCCTCTTCCATTTAACTGCTCCTTTAAAAAAATCTCTGCCCTTGCTGTCCTAAATCTTGATCTATTTACTTTTACCTAAACTGTAACAGCTTAATACTTTTAGAAACTCTGGATTTGTGTATGTCAGAGGGTCTCAAATAGAATTAGTATCATCTCCTGAAGGAACACTTTAGAAATTTGTAGGGGTGATTTCAATTGTCACAATAATTTGGGGACAAGAGGGCATTACTAGCCTCTACTGGGCAAGGCTAGAAACACCAGACATCCTGCAATGCTCGGGGTAGTGCACAGAAAGAATGGGCTCGTATCCTGCACGGCCTCTTAAAGATTCTGCTCTATATCCCCAGTGAAGAGCTTATGCTTAGCTGTCTGAGCCTCGGGCCTATTTTACAAAGCATGGAGTTTATTCTAAATTTCCTGAGTGTGAGTACCAGGTAGATTGAGGGAAAATGTACTTTGCTCTGTTGGGGACTCTGCTAAGAGTTTTTCACCACTTGAGGTTCCATCACTGATGGTACATCATCTGGCATTTGTGTCTGATGTGTTCGTGACAACAGTACACACACAGGTGCCAACATCTGATTACACTTCTGTCTTCTGGCTCTGCTGTGCTTGAGTACATGTTCAATGCGTAGTATTTTAAGTTACTATCTTTTTATTTCTCCTCTGATCAGAGTTTAGGTATTATATTGATTTTCTGAAATATTTGTATATGCAGGTAAGTTATTTCTATGAATTTTACTTCACAGTAAGAGAACATTGTAAAATATGTAATAAAAAGAGGACCTGAGTTTGACAGAAATAAGAAACACTGGTCTACTTGGAACCTGATCCTAGCCCTTTTGCTGCCCTTTCATCGTTTTTTGTTTTGTTTTGTTTTACGGTACAGTTTTCTCTATTAAGGCTCAGTTAATCATCGTTTTTTTCTTACTGCTTACAGAAAACTGTCCAAACTCACACTCCCAATATGTAAGGTTTTTATAATACGCCTCAAGCCAATTCTTCAGCTTATATTCTAAGAATTTCTTGGGACACCTGGGTGGCTCTGGTTGAGCATCTGCCTTCGGCTCAGGGTGTGATCCTGCATCAGGCTCCCCATGGGGAGCCTGCTTCTCCCTCTGCCTGTATCTCTGCCTCCCTCTGTATCTATCATGAATAAATAAATAAAATCTTAAAAAAAAAAAAAAGAAGAAGATTCTAAGACTCTCTTCTAATAGGGTCTCTACTTATATCCTGAGTTCAGCTAAAATGAATTTTCTTTACTTTCCTATGTGCTCCACGCTTAGCCCTTTCCACACCTTTGCTAATGATGACCTTCCTACTGGAAAGTGCTTATTCTCATCTCTCTAAAATCTACCCATTCTCCAAGATTCAAACATAAACACTGCTCAATTTTTGCTAACGGAGGCACCTCTTTTATAGATATTATTTTCTTACTCAACTATAAGCCAAGGTCACAATGATACCTTGCAGACTGAATATGACCCAACCACAATATTTTAAAAATGCAAAAAATACTTAAAAATCAGCACACTAAAAAAATAAAAATAAAAAATCAGAATATTGCACAAAAATCTAGATTTGGGACTTCTCTTAACATAAGATCTGACCACTCTGAGCTTAAATCCCACATGACAATAATTCACTACAGTGGAGCAGCAGCTATACTCTCCAGAAGGGCAGGTGTTCTGGGCAAGTGTTGACTACATGGAGACTTTTACTGAATCAGGCTACCTTCCTGATACCAATGTGTACATTCTCTGAGCAGAGAACTGTTCTATTTATCCGTGTATGCACTCACATTGTCTTTCACAGAAGTCATTTTATAAACACCTACTGAATGGCACAGAGCAGAACAAGTTCTTCTCTTACCATGTCAGAATTAAGAAAGGATAACTACCTAATTCACTATACTATGTTAATTTTTAGCATCAGGCATCAATCTTTTTGGTAATATTTTATTGCTTGTTCAAGGGCCTAAAGATGTCACTGTAAGCTTATTGCCAAATTCAGAATTTCATAATTCAACCACAGAGAAAACACAAGCTCTTCAGTAAGAGCAAGAAACAAATACATGAATACTTTTGTAGCAAACACTTCTCTCATTGGTTACAGTCACAGGGATGCTGCTACTAGGAAAATTAAACTAATGCTTTGGATTATTTTCAGTAGATAGAGCATAGTTTTCAATATGCAAACCTGATGAATTTAATCAGAATAAAACATACAAAATATAGACCCACCTAGAGAATAACCTTAAAATGCAGACTTGGGTTCACAGTTATTGCAGATATTAACTTTCCACGCAGTTAAAGAATTCAGTGTATGTGTCCCATTCACTTCTATTCCAAGTAACTGAAGTTGTACTGCATTTCAAAAGTCAAGTTTAGGGGGAATCCCTGGGTGGCTCGGCGGTTTAGAGCCTGCCTTCGGCCCAGGGCGTGACTCCGGGGTCCCGGGATCGACCACATTGGGCTCCCTGAGTGGAGCCTGCTTCTCCCTCTGTCTACATCTCTGCCTCTCTCTCTGTGTGAGTGTCTCATGAATAAATAAATAAAATCTTAAAAAAAAAAAAAAAAAAAACTAAGTTTAATGAGAATTTTTTTTAAAAAAGCTCAATGTGGTTCTGAAAATAAGTCAACTGCCAGTATTTACCTAAGTGCAAATGAGCACAAATCTCAAAGGTAATACTATATCTTAGTCTTTAAAAATTACCTGCCATTGATCCTAAGACAAAAAGGACACAGAAAAGCCATCGCCCCAACTGGGAAAGTACATTAAACTATAAAAGAATGATGATGCTGTTCCAATAATCTGGCCTATAGGACAGGGACTAATGTAAGCATAGAGTAACTTTAGGATGACAAACAAAACCACAAAATGGCTTAAATTTAATGTTTATTTCATAAAATTGGCAAAGTGTCTGGTATTTCAGAGACTATATGACAACATGAGAAAAAATATATATCCTTGAGAAATCATTCTTCTCAAAAGTATTAAAATTGAGTCTGTCAGAGCTCTGAAGGAGAAGCAGGTTATTTAAAACTTGCTGTGGCCACAGCACCAATTCAATCTCTCTGAAAAGGACAGTAAGAGGTGCTTTAAAATCATTCATATTTCTGGATTTGTGATTCTACTTTGAGGCTTCTAAGTAAATAATTTAGGAGAAAAAATGCAAACCAAAATATTCATCAAAACAGAAAAAATCTGAATATGCATTAATATTGAATTGGGTAAATAATGATGATATATTTATACAAAGGAATAATGTACGCTATTAAAAAAGGCAACTATGTATTTTAGGTAATACTCAAACGTTTATTAGAAATTTTCTTGGGGGCACCTGGTGGCGCGGCTGGTTAAGCATCTGACTCTTGGTTTTTGGCTTAGGTTGTGGTCTCAGGGTTGTGAGATCAAACCCTGTGTCGGGCTCCACACTCAGCATAAAGTCCGCTTCAGATTCTCCTTCTCCCTTAACCCCTCTCGCTTGTGCTTCCCCTCTCTCATAAATAAATATTAAAAAAAAAAAAATTATCTTGAAGAAAGAACACCAAGTATCCCTAAATATTATACAGAGTGAAAGTGAATAGGCATTGGGATCATTGATTAGAACTGCCTGGAACCATTGTAGATGTTGCCTAAGAATTACTTACAATGCCTTTCAAAATGTATTGCCTAAAATGTGCACTGATTAAATGCAGAAACATGTACCTATTATAATTAGAAGATACGATTATTATGTTTGTTATATAGCTACTTAATTGCTTAGGGTTAAGATATGTCTTTGTTTCTATCCCCAAAGTCTACTAATTCCTCTTACTTAGAACCACAGGAATTTACAGCAAGAGAGAAATACTTCTCTTCCCATATTTTATAGACAAGGAAACAAACACAGAAAGGTTAAGTAATTTTTCCAAGATGATCTAACTACTTGCTAGGTCTAGACACCAATTTTTCCACTGGTTTTTCTCAAAAAACACTACTGATAGAAAAAAATTTTAACCAACATGAAGAACTGTACATTGAGGGGAAAAACACTGAAAAAAATAGTCACAGCTTTCTGATTTACATCACATTTAGAAGAATGCCTGGAGCTTTCTTCTCATAAAGTTTTATAAAAATGATTTGTTTTCTAGAGGGAAAGAGAATAAAGAGAGGTAAAACCACCCAGGAATGGGCGGGGGGGGGGGGGGGGGGTGGAATGCCCCTATAGATATCTCATATAATTAATACTCCTCAAGCCTAAGGAGTGGTTTGTCCTATTTCTAAGGTTATACCCTATGAAATGCAAACCAACAGAACAGCTCCAGGGTCTCTTACCTGTACAGAGAAGTCCATCTTTATAGTAAAGTGCATACACTCTGGCACTGTGTCCAATTAATGATGAGGTCTCAAAGGCTTCATGGTCCTCCAGTTGCTTCATTCTCAAAATAGCCTTCAAATAAACCTTCTTCCAGTGCAAAGCGTCCTGAACAGAATCATCTATCTGCCAGCCCAAATTTTTACACGCAGTCTGCCACACCTCTGTACAGGCACTTATCACCTTATTCCACTGTTTAGAGACGAGGCAGCAAGTGAGTAAAGTCTGAGGATCGAGCCATTTTAACAAATAAAAACTGAGCTCCAGGGGAAGGAGTTTGAGGAAGTCCCGCTTGAGGAGAGTCTCCAGGTTATTGGAGAGATGCCTGAGCTGGACTGCCCCACTCAGACTAATCAGGTGATCCAGAGTTTCATTTTTCTGCAAGTCCGTCAGAGAAAGAAATGTAACAGAAATGTTATCAAGCCATGTCTCAAAGTCCTTTCTCTCCATAAGGTTATGGAAAAATTTACCTGTGGCACATCAAAATATTGTATTAGTTCTGCTCAAAAAGACTGTTCAAGCAAGACTGCTAACAAATGAAAATTAGTGTAAAAAACTTAGCATTACAACTTTACAGTTAATACACTGCATTTGAAAATCTTCCATGCACACAAAGGAATATACATTTGAGAAAACATACTTTAATAAATCATGACCTCTGAAACAAGCCAGTGAGACTTATGTAGGTGTATGCGACTTGCTCCTTTTGAAGTCTAGCACATGCTAACATGCATCTTCACAGTAAAAGAGTCACAAAATATCCATTCATTATAAAATACTTTATTACACATAATATACTTCTCCCCACCCCACCCCATCAAAACCATCATAACACTATTTCCTTAATACATTCTATTTAGGTACTAAAAATCACAAAAATAAGCACCAGCAGGGAACAACCAGAAGGCAAGTCTCCTGAGCAGTTAACTGGAAACATTAGTTATCATGCCAGGCACAGCCTGACCTGTTACCAAAATCACAAAACCGGCTACTGGCTTTTCAAAAGATGTTCAGGCAAAAACGGTTTGGGGAAGAAAAATAACCAGATGTAATAAGTTATATGGCTCAGGTATTCTGGTTCTTCTACTTCTTTTATGGCACTGCCTGTTAGAACATGAATCACCAAACTCCTTACGTGGCCTTACATAGTTTTTATAAGCTACATGTGAGCTGGTGACAACTCTTAGCCATGTGCCATAGAGAGCAATAAGGGCCAAGGAAGCCTGCGCAAATAAGTCAATTTAGTAATCCTGATGCTTCCAAAAAAACCAGGTAGCATCATCTGCACTTTTGCAGAGGAGGATGTTAAAAGAGCAGGTAAGTGATTTGCCTCTAGTCAACAGAGCGATTAAAGTAGCACCCGAAGGGCCTCGAGGTCAGGAGGTCAGTGCTCTCACCATTAGTACTCTTCCAACGCGCTTCAAGCTGTCTCTCTAACAGCCATAACCAGGAGAATCACAGCCTGGGCATAAAAATCTGAAGGCATGGTGACTACCTGATTATACCATCTTCTCCTTTAGGAGAATGACAAATTGCTCCTGGACCAAATGGAACAACAACAAAAAAACCTTACAAATATACAGCATTACATACTGGGTCAAGGTGTCAACCCACCTTTAACAAGAGGGACTAATGAAAACAAAACAAAACAAAGCAAAACCCCAAATCAGTAAAAAACATCTTTCCCAAGGTTGGTTATATGTTGAAAGATGTTTGTGCTAGATGATCAGTACATGGGGGATTTTTTATTCTCTTTATTATCATATGTTTAAATATTTCCATAATTAAAAAAAAAACCTTTTCCTTCTAACCACTTAATTTCCAACAGACTATCATACTTATTAAAAAAAAAAAAATCCAACTTAATGTGGAAAAGGAAAATAAATTCCTTCTCATATATGTCACCTAGACCAGGTCTACAACAAAAGCCAGATCTCATTTTCCAACTTTGTTCATGTAAGATCAGTTAAAATCATTTTCATTAACTTCCCAATATCAAATTTGGCAGGAATGTCATCAGATATAAAACAGTAAAAGCAACCAAATCTTCCAATTATATCATCTGATAGTTTTGGTTTTGGAACAGCGAATGGACTTTAAAATAATCCTCTGGAATCCTCAGGGCTTGGGCTAGGCAGCATTTATTAGTTTAAGGATTTACACGGCAGCCAAAAAATAATCAGTTCACCAAAAGTTTTATCAACAACATGAGCTAACAAGCCTCCTCCTTCTGAATCCAAGTGACACTCTATCTGTAACAGTTCTGGAAATTTTTTACTTTAAAAAAAGCACGCACAGCAAAAGGCAAAGCAATCCTTTTCTGTGGACATTCACAAAATGTCTCAATGGCTAATTAATTAATACTGGCCAATTAAAAACACAGACCCAAACATCTACCCAAGAGTCAATGCTTTTTGCATTGAAAAAGCATGGAGGAGGGGAGCCCTCCTCTCTCACAACCTGCACACACCCAAGTACCCACACATCCATCACAGAATGCTCTGAAGGCTAAATTACTATGACTAGATGACTATAAGGAACTTTCTTAGGGTCACAGGTCTAAAGCGACCCCTTTCAGCGAGCCTCTAGGAACGTGGTGTTCTGGCAGCCCACAGGGGAAAACTTCAGGAAGCGGGATTTCAGTCTCACAGGAGCTTTCCAATGGTGTGAGAGCTGCGTCCAGAACGGTGGGAGATTCCCAGTGCTGGGGAAGTCGAGGGCAGGGGCAGAAGTGAGGTAAATGGAGGTGCTCGCAGTCGGTCAAATCTTTTAACTGGTTCAGCCACTTTCTGTGGGATCATGGGCGTCTCTGACCAACTTTCTTTTTTTTTCTTTTTGGCTAAGATTTTTAATTTATTTATTCATGAGCGACAGAGAGAGAGACACAGGGAGAGGCAGGCTCCACGCAGGGAGCCCGACTGGGACTGGATCCCGGGACCCGGGGCCGCCCTGGGCCTCCCCCGCTGAGCCCCCGCTGAGCCCCCGCTGAGCCCCGGGCGGGCGTCCCGCGACCAGCTTCTGAACGTCAGTTCCGTCTGTGAAGTGGAGGCTACCCCTCGCTTCGGGAGTCGTGAAAATCAGCGACACACCGAGGCCATCCCCAACGCGGCCCCGCCGTCTAAGGTAACTCGAGCGGTCCCTGGGTCCGCCTCGTCGCTAGGCGGCCTGCAGGAGCTGGGGGTGGCCCTGCGGCTGCGGCAGACGGGACCACCGACATCCCTTTCAATCCTGCGATCCTTACCCTAAAGCTTCCCTTAAAACGGCTTAAAACACGTGGAAGAAAAACTCAGGGGCCCAAACTTACTGGGGTTTAATCTCACGAGTGAGGGCAGGAGGCCGTGGGGCCCGAACGTCCCCCGAGGCGCACCCGGGCCTCCTGCCTCCTGCCGCCCCCCCCCCCTTCCAGCTTCAACCTTAAACCCGCCCCTCTGCCCGGGACCCGCCTCCGCGAGGCTCCGAGGGGCGCGGTGAGGGGAAGACCCCCTCGCGGGGAGAGGCGTGGGCCCTGCGGGCTCGCGGTCCGGCCCCACACCGGCTCCCGCGTCCCTGGGCAGCTCGCCCGCTCCCAGGGGCTCCAGGGCCTGCAGCGCCGCCCACAGACGCGACCTCACCCGGCGGCCAGGCCCTGCCGCCTCGGCCGGGAGCGCGGGAGCCTGCGGCGGGAGGCGGAGCGAGCGCCCCGGGACCCGCAGGCGCGGCCGCGGCCCCGAAGCAGGACCGCCCCCCCCCCCCCGGCTCGTCGGACGCGGGCGCCGGGAGGGAAGGTCGCGCGCGCGTGTCCCTCGGCTCCGCCGGCCCGGCCCGGCCCGGCCCGGGTGCACAGGGGCGCCGGGCGTGGCCGCGGGCTGCTGCGGGCGGGAGCCCCTCGGGTCGGCGCCGGGACGCGCGGGCGCCTGTCTCCCGCGCACTGGCGAGGCGGCGGCGGCGGCGGCCCCGGTGCGCCCGAGGCACGGGAGCGCCCTGCTGGTTCTCGGGCCGCCCGCAGCCCCCCGCGCGGCCCTGCAGCTCGTCGGGTAGGAGCCCGCCCGCCGCCCGCCCCCCGCCCCGGGCCCCGCGCACATCGCGGGCCGCGCAGCACTGACCTGAGCGAGCGCCCCGGGGCCCGGGACCTCGCGCCGGGCTCACAGCGACGACGCGCGCTCGGGCCGCCGGAGCCTCGCAGCGGCCGGGTCCGCTCCGCAGCCATGGCGCCTGCAGGGAGAGACAGACAACGGCCGGCGGCGCGGCGGGTCAGCGGCGGCGCGGGCGCCCGACAGCCCTCCGCGGCCCGGCCCGGCCCCGCCTCGCACACGGACCTGGACCTGCGGCCGCCGCTCGGGTCTGCAGCCTCACGGGGGAGCGGCTTCCGGCGCCGCCTGCGTCATCTCCGCGCGTCCCTCCGCCCGGGCGCCCCGCGGACGCGGCCGCACTTCCGGCTCGGGGCGGAGCATGCGCAGTGCGGCGGGGGCCGGCGGCGGCGCGGTCCGCCTGCTCCGCCCGACCTGCCCGCGGAGGGGACCCGGGGACGTGGGTGTCCCCGCTGCGCCCCCGTCATCGCCGGATGCCGTTCGGGGCCGCGGTCGCGGGGGGGGGGCCGGGCGCGCACACGCCTCCGCGCGGGGGGACGGGGGGGGCGGGGGGGGAGGGGCGGGGGCGGCCTCTCCCGCCCTCGGGCTGCGTCCCCCTGCGCGCGGGAGCCTCGGTACCTGCCCCGTGACCCGGCTGGGCCTGTGCGTGCGGGCACCGGCCTCGGCCCGCCCTCCCCTCCCTTCCTTCCTCCCTCCCTCCCTCCCTCCGTCCTCCCTTCCTTCCTTCCTCCTTCCTCCCCATCCATCCTCCCTCCCTCCCTCCATCCTCCCTTCCTTCCTTCTTCCTTTCCTCCCTCCCTCCCTCCCCTTCCATCCTCCCTCCCCCCCTCCCTCCCTCCCTCCCCATCCTTCCTCCCTCCTTCCCTCTGTCCTCCCTCCCTTCCTTCCTTCCTTCCCTCCCTCCTTCCTTCCGACACAGAGAGGCAGAGACCCAGGCAGAGGGAGAGGCAGGCTCCATGCAGGGAGCCCCACGTGGGACTCGATCCCGAGCCCCAGGTCAAGCTCTGAGCCCCAGGCCGCTTCACCGCTGACCCCCAGAGGCCCCCTAATCACTTTCTCTACATCCCTACATCCCTACATCCTACATCCCTGCAGCCCTACGCAGTTGTTAGTATTATTAGCTTCATTTGTAGAGATGGGGACACTGAGGCCAAAAGAGGTTTAAGGGGACGTCTGGGGGCTCAGTGGAGCGTCTGCCTTCGGCTCAGGGCGTGACCCCAGGGTCTCAGGATCGAGTCCCACGTCGGGCTCCTTGCAGGGAGCCTGCTTCTCCCGCTGCCTGTGTCTCTGCCTCTGTCTCTGTCTCGCGAACAAATAAATAAAATCTTTAGGAAAAAAAAAGGTTTAAGCATCTTGCCTAAAGTCCTAGTCACTGGCTGTCATAGCATTTCAACTGAAGCCCCTTCAGAGCATAAATTCTCTTTGTCTCTCTACAAAGGCTCACGAACCCCATTCATACACGTATCTCCCACCAGCACCGTCCGGTAGGACTTTGAGCAGTGACATTCTCTGTTTTGTCTATTGGTGTTGTCTAAGAAGGCAGCCAGCAGCCTTGGTGACTATTGAACACTTTGCAGATGCCTACTATGACCGAGGAAATACAATTTTCATGAATTTAAATTTAAATAGCCACATGTGGCTAATGGCTACCCTATTGAGCACACGGGTCCAAGAGATACAGCTCATGATACAGACAATAAGACCGTCACACGGGGCGCCCGGGCGGCTTAGCAGGTTCAGCATCTGCCTCAGGCTCCGGTGGTGACCCCGGGGTCCTGGGACCGAGCCTGCTGCTCCCCTTGCTTGTTGTGTCTCCGTCAGATCAATAAACTTCTATATATGTGTTCACATACGCAGCTGGCGGTAGAGCATGGCCAGGCCTCCAAGCATCCTGAGTCCGTATCGAGTATACTTGAAACATGGGAAATAAAAATCTGACAATGTGACGGAGAAACCAAGCATGATGCCTTGAAAGTCGGGTCTCGAGAGCAAATCTGGTTTGGTAGGCAATAGGCAGCCTCTGTAGCCAGAGCAACTGACGACATTATTAAAAAGTTTAGGAAGACATGAGCACGCAGACCAGATAACCTCGGGGAAAGAGAAGGCAGTACCAAGGTAATTAAGAAAAGCAAGCACCCTGTATGTCTCAACCCCAATGTGGGGGGAGTTTGATGAATTAAACTGAAAATCCCAGATGGAGCTGCCTGGAGACATGTTGTTTGACCTTCTCATGGACAAAGAAACCAAACCGTCTAAGTGGAAGCCAAGAGGTCTGGGAACAAACTTTATAGCTCTGAGAAATGGAAATTGCAAAATAGGATTTGTATTTAATTAAATACAAGACCTATTTAATTGCTAAACCAAGAATATTAAAATTGTTCCTTTCACTTGAATTTTTTTAGGTTAGATTTTCCCACACTGTAAAGCTTTCCAAGGTTGCATGACAGTGGTGGAGAAAACAGCGCTAAATGCAATGAGATTTTCCTAGCCAAACAATTACCAAAAAATGCCGTGAGTGGCAGCAGGAAGATCCACACGTAAAAAGGCAAAGATGAAACACAGCCCAGCCTGAAAACGGAAAGCTCGGCACAACTGCTTACGTGACAAGAACATGGAAATGTGTTGAATGTCGTTTCTTTTCTCAAACTTGCTGGTAGAAGCGGGGTTCGGAATAGTTCCCACACACTCCTGCCCTCGGAAAATGGCAAACGTCAAATGCTCAGTTTCTTTAATTCTGGCTAAAATGGACTACGTGTTGTTTGCCATTTTGAGATTAAAATGCGTGCAGAGAGAGTTCGGGTGACACGTGGCTGACTTCGTAAGGTTCTTGCATAAACCACAATAGGAATTCAAAACCCTTCCCAGTGAGACATAAGCCAGACGTCACTGTATGATGTTTCTCTGGGGAGAAAAAAATGCACCCACTGGGGGGTGACACGCATTCCCTGATGTTTAGCACACGTCTTGCACGTGCATGTGCCCGGGAGCGGGAACGATCCCAGGTGTCCGGGTTCTTGAGCACACTCCGGACCGTGTAGCGTCTCCCCTTGTGCGCTGCGGGGAGCCGTGACGTCGGTGAACTGCCCTTCACCCCCCCCCCCCCACCGCCACGTACTTCACCAGGAGTTGAGCATAAAGGCAAGGGGTCTGTTTCAGAAGGTACCCAAGGTGGGAAGCGGCTCAGCAGGCTCGAGTTCTCGACCTTTGTTCCGGGTTCACTGTGGCTGTAACGGGATCGGCAGGGCCTGCTGTGGAGCCAGCAGGTATTCCCGGGCCAAAGCTCAGGTTGACGAGGAGGACACCGAGTCCTCAACGTCTCAGGCACCAAGTACTTCACTTCAGTTGCTGTTAGAGTGGGATGACGCTGAGCGTCCTGCGGGCCTCACCTGGCATCTGGACTCCAGGATTTCCAGAGCCCCGAAGTTGCTCACAGGCGACATGCAGGCAAGTCTCTTACCTCTTGGGAGCATCTGATATCCAGGAAAATAGGCTCTGGGAGCGCTCAGGTCTCTTCCACGTGCCGGTCATCAGCCTTGAGACAATGGAAGCGAGTCCAGAGCATAATTGGAGGGCTTCGTTTCGATGTTCTTTTCCAGCTCAGTGGACCTCGAGAGGGAAGAGAGGAGAGTCAGGATTCCCAGTGGTTAGGGGTGAGCTTTAGGAATGTTGCAGAGGGGATCCCTGGGTGGCCCAGCGGTTTAGCGCCTGCCTTTGGCCCAGGGCGCGATCCTGGAGACCAGGGATCGAGTCCCACGTCGGGCTCCCGGTGCATGGAGCCTGCTTCTCCCTCCTCCTGTGTCTCTGCCTCTCTCTCTCTCTCTCTCTGTGCCTATCATAAATAAATAAATATTTAAAAAAAAAAAAAAAAAAGGAATGTTGCAGACCTGACTCCAAATTACAGCCCTACCCGCGTGTACTTACCGACTGAGGGGGCAGGTTAGGGATGCCTGGATGCTTGCCTTCGTGTCGGAGCTGACCTACGGAAAGGGCTCTCGCAAGGGCGAGGTGAACTAAGGCCGAGAGGTGCCTGGCGCGCTGCAGGTGCTCGGTGAGGGGTGACGGCTCCTGGGGGGCGTTGCCGCCGGAGCGCGGGGGCACCGGTAGAGATCGGCCTCCCCCACGGGCCCCTCGTCCTGTCAGCCCCCAGGACGGTGCACGCCCTCGGGACGGCGGTCTGCGTCTTCCCTGATGGTGGGGACCCCGCGGGCCGTCCTGCATCTCCCGGGGCCACTGCACGTGCCGCGAGGGCTCCCGGAGCAAGGCGGGCGGGGGGCGCAGTGTGCGGGCCGCGGCTTCCCCTGGTTCGGGCCCAGGCTGCAGCCCCCGCCTCCCCGGGAGCTTCGTGCTCTTTAAGCTCAGCCCACTTCGCGCCTCTGGAGCAAGACGGTCCTCGCGCTCTGCCTTATGCAGACGGGGACGCCCTGGAAATAAAGGACAAGGACGGAAGTGGCACGGGGACCCTTCATCCTTCCGAGCGTTACATCCGGGGCCAGTCGCGGGCGCGGAAAGGGAGAATGTGTCCTAGTGTCTGTGACCTCAGGGCCCGGCCCGGGCCGAGGCAGGCCCTCGGGAGGCCTGGGCAACGCGACCGTGGCCAAGGGCAGCACGTGCTCCGCTCTCTGCTCTGGGAGCGCCGCCCGGTGACCACCACGCGCGAGAGGGACAGAGCCCCGGGAGAACAGTGTCGTGCTGGAGGGGACCTCCTTGACGGGGTGGGACCCAGACCCGAAGACCAGGGCGCGGTGCCGGGGGCCGTGACCTTGTGCCCCAGCGCCCCGGGCATCCTCTCCTCGGGCCGACCAGGCGACGGCGTCAGCCGCCACGCGTGGACTGTCTGCTCAGTCTGGAGGAGCACCGAGGCCGGCCGTGGGGGAAGGGTCGGCCCCCAGGGCGCGCCCAACGGAGACCCTAATAGCCGGGCACTCGGCCCTCTTAGCAAGTACCCCGAGAAGTACCACCCGATTACTGCGGCGGCCGGGCCTTCGCCGTGTCCCAGGACGTGGCGCGGAAGAAGTGGCCGTCGGGCTCCTGCCCACGCGTCTGTGGGGATTTGTGCCAGGTCCACTGGCCTCGCCCCCATCCACACTTCAAGGCTTTCCGGGAAAAGGCACATCCGATGGAGCAGGTGTTGCCGTAAGCTCGTGTTCACGTCCTCCGAGACGACGGATGCCGCCCGCCCCGGCGTGGAAGGGGACGCGCGTGGCCCGAAGCCTGCTGCGGGCTGATTCCCTGCCGGCTGCTGACAGACCCGAGCCCTCGCGCGTCCGCGCCTGGGACCGTGGACGAGCACAGCGGCTGTCTTGGCCCCGAGGCGGCTTCTTGCAGTTTGGTTGGTTGGTTTCCTTTTTTGCTTTTTCTTATAAACGTGCTCTTTCCCAGTGACCTCGGACTTCGTCCCCACGCCCCCTCCGCCCTGGCGTGTGCCTAGTTTCTCCGGGCAGGTCGCACAGCGGTACTAGTGCCGCGAGCACGCATCGTGCGGAGGCTTGGTTTATGGGGCCGAAGGCGGTGAGGGCCGGCGCCCTTCAAAGCAAGACCTCGGGGGCGCGGCCGGCGGCTGAGGGGCCGGTGTCGGCGTCGGGCCAGGCGGACCTCGGGGCGCGGGCAGGAGCTGTCCCCCCGGCTCTGGCTCTCTCTCTCCGAAATAAATAAATAGCTTTAAAAAGCCACATGGAACGTTTTCTCCGGAAGCGAGAGAACGGCGAGTTTCATTAGGGCCAGAAGCCTCGCTCGTCGTCGCGGAGCGGCCTGGCCTGCGGCCTGGTGCGTGGAAGCGCCCGCCTCGCCCGGAGCCCGCAGCGCCCAAGGAGGAGAGAGCCGAGGGGGCTTTGAACCAAGCCTTCGTCTTGGACTAAGCGGGAAACGTGGCAGCAACTCGGGGGGCAGAAGGACACTCGATTTAAAACCCTTAGCCACGGGGCTCCCGGGGGGCTCAGCGGCAGAGCGACTGCCTTTGGCCCGGGTCGTGACCCCGGGGTCCCGGGATCGAGTCCCGCGTCGGGCTCCCCGCAGGGAGCCTGCTTGTCCCCGGCCTGTGCCTGCCTCTCTCTCTCTCTCTGGGTCTCATGAATAAATAAAATCTTAAAAAAAAAAAAAATCCAGGTGTCGGCAAGACCCTGCTCTCTAGAGCCTATGAGGGACAGTCCTTGTCTCCTCCAGCTTCTGGTGGTGGCCGGCCGTCCTTAGCATCTTTGGCTTGACTCCAGACCTCTTTAACCTCTGCCTCCACTTCACACACGGCCGTCTCCTGTGTGTCTGTGACTTCACGTAGTCTTCCTTCTGTGCTGTGTCCAAATGTCCCTGTCCTAAGGACACCAGTCATTAGATTAGCATCCGAATGACCCCATCCTAACTTGGTTACATCAGCAAAAACTATTTCAAAATAAGGTGGCATTAGGAGCCAGGGGTTAGGATTTCAACATTATCTTTTTGGGGGACACAATTCAACTTACGACATATGTTCTGATTTTTTTTTTTAATGATTTTATTTATTTACTCATGAGAGACACAGGCAGGAGGAGAAGCAGGCTCCCTGCGGGACTGGATCCCAGGACCCCGGGGTCACGCCCTGAGCTAAAGGCAGATGCTCACATGCTGAGCCCCCCAGATGCCCCTGTTCTGATTTCTCTCGTATAAAGACTAGGAGCTAGACCAATAGATCCCATCCCGGGGTTCTTGGGATTATAGGTGTCCCCAAAATAATACACTTTGAAAATCCCTGCCATGACACTTATCAGGTCATATTTTTTGAGATATTACTAAAATATACTGAGCCTCAGTTTATGTACAAAATAAACCCTATAGGACTTGTGGACTAAACGAGACACGTCAAACATGTAGCACTGGATTTGGCCCATAGCAAATGTCCAATAAGAGGAAGAGGCAGCATTTAAAAAAGTATGTTCTGAGTTAAACAGCTTAGGTTCAAATCTGGGCTCCATTTATTTGCTGTGCGATCTTGGGCAAGTTCCTAATTTTGCTGTGCCTCGGCCTCATGGGTAATCAGGGTAATAACAGTATTTTATTCCTGGGAGAGGGAAAATAGCAACATGAATTAATAGATGAAAAGCATTTATTTATTTATGTATTCATTCATTCATTATTTATTGGGGTGGGGGAGGAGCAGAGGGAGACAAGCCGACTCCCCTCTGAGCTTGGAGCAGGGAGCCTGCCCCAGAGCTTGACCTCCCAACCCTGAGATCATGACCTAGCCGAAATCAAGAGTGGGATGCTTACCCGACCGAGCCACCCAAGTGCCCCTGAAAAGCTTTTAGAACAATGTTTAACAAACATTTGTTTGCTATTATTTTCAAAATATAATAATCAAGTAACACATGTGACCAGCCACCAGGAAGCCAGGTTAACATTCTGGCTCTGGAGCGTGCAATCTGTTAAGAAATAGTAGCTACTATTAGTAATAATGATGAAGAATTTTGTGACTTTCCCCTTTTAAGTTCTAGGGCTTGGTCATTATTGCCTTGCAGTTCCCCCGAATGTTTCTTGTTTTCATGTCTGTGGCTCTGCTTGCCCTGCTACTTGCCATTACTCTCCTACTGGTTCTCCAAGATTCAGGGGTTTCCTTCTCTGGAAAACCTTCTTTCAGATCTAGGGTAGGTGTTTCCTGTTTTTCCTGTTGTTGTACTGACTATACACTAATGTTCTATTTCTAATAGAAATTCTCTTTCCCTCTACAATTAGTCACTTGCTACCTGTCTGATTTTGAGAGGTTACCTAATTTCTCTGAGCCTGGGTTTCTTTTTTTTTTTTTAAATCTTTATTTATTTATGATAGTCACACACAGAGAGAGAGAGAGAGAGAGAGAGAGAGAGAGAGAGAGAGAGAGAGAGAGAGAGGCAGAGAGGCAGAGACACAGGCAGAGAGAGAAGCAGGCTCCATGCACCGGGAGCCTGATGTGGGATTCGATCCCGGGTCTCCAGGATCACGCCCTGGGCCAAAGGCAGGCGCTAAACCGCTGCGCCACCCAGGGATCCCTGAGCCTGGGTTTCTTCATCAGTGAAATACAAATGTAAAAACGTAAACGAGGTGAACTTAGCACTTCGGACAATGGAAGGAAGACTTGGCTGTGGCCTAGTTAGTGATATTAGTTGCAGAGAAATCATCAGCATGAAACCAACAAAAACTCACATAGAAGGATTCAGGGATGGTAGGAACGAGGTCATCCATCTGGGACATGGAACTCCAGGCGCCTGAGAACCACCACGTTACAGAGCAGGGGTGGTTTCTCAACATCAACATCATGGTTTAAAAGAAACCTATCCCTGGATTCTGAACCGTCCTACCCCGATGGCACACTCCTGCAGAAACCCCTGACGGGTGATTGGTGTGCAGCGTGCTTTTCTGGTCAGAAAGCAGAACACTGGAAACAAGTGGAAACACTTTTTTTTTTTTGCGTGTGTGTCAATTAAAAGAAACTGCATCCTTTGTTACTCAATGTGATGGCCCCCTGGTTTTTACATACAGTGACCTGCCATCTGACTCTGGTTATTAGGAGTCACTGTCTCTCTCTCTCTCTGATCAATTCAATATTGACTTGATGGATCTGAAACAATGATGATCCACCAATAAGTAGAGTTTGGGGAATCTTTCTGCTTTAGCATGTCAGCACTCCTCCTTCTCCCAAACCACGACAGAGTAAAATTCAATGATAAAAAAACAAAAAAAGTAAAGAACGCCAGAACATTTTTAAAAGACTTTTTTATTGTCCATTTTCCAAAGAAATAATAGTAACAAAAAAAAAATCCAAAGACACCTTATTAAAAGTATTTATTCTTAGTGTGGAGAACATAATTTCAAGGTTCCACATTGTTTGAAAGAATATTTATATCCAAGACTTTGAGAGTGGAATCAGAAAGGCAGAAGGACCCAAAAGAAAAAAAATAGGTGGTAAAGAGAATTCCGAACAACTTGGTTCCATTCTATTTGAAGCAGAATTTTAAATAAGACAGTAAGTCCATGAACATTTCCTAAGCAAACAAAACCTCCATCTTCTTGGAAAGATTAAGGCAGTCAAGGGAATCTGAAAAACACCTGGTGCTATTATGACCAAGGTGCCTGCTTTCCTGGTTCCACGCTGTATTTCAATGTAGAAACACCACAAATGTAGGTAATGTAATTACATTAGACACTCCATGATAATTCTGGGGGAAGAGAAGCCTCTGTTGTGTAGCTTACAGATGAAGTCAAAGACCTTGGGAGGTGTTTTGGTCAAAAATGGTCTAGACTCTAGAAGAAATCATTCAGCTCCTTCCACGGCTGTTGTGGAAATAGGTTTCACATAGTATGGACCCTCACTCAGGTAAGTTCTGAGCCTCAAATAATTTGGATTCCCAAAGATTTCTGCAACTGTCTTTGAATTGGCAAGTGCTTTCACCAGTTCATACTTGGCATCCTTTGAAGCCTTGTCATGCTCCACAGACCGATCCATCACATATTCCACAAACCCCGGACTATTAAACATAAGTTTCTGAGCCCACGGTTGATTTGCGATGGCCTGAAATGGAAAGCAGAAAGAATAAAACTCCTCTGAGCCTTCAGAAGTGCAATGTGTTACTTGTAGCACAATCCTTAGAAACATGAACCTTAAAAATGTTACTTTTGGGGCCGTGTGGGTGGCTCAGTCCATTAAGGGTCTGACTCTTGATTTCAGCTGAGCTGCAAGAGGGAGGCCGTCTGCTTGAGACTCTCTTCTCCCTCTCCCTCTGCCCCTCCCCCAGCTCACATTTTCTAAAATAAATAAAAATAAATCTTTTAAAAAAATGTTACTTTTGTCTAAATAAATTTCCTCCTGAAAAGCTAACTTAAGAAAATAATCTAGGGGCGCCTGGGTGGCTCAGTCAGTTAAGCATCCGACTTTTGATTTCTGTTCAGGTCATGGTCTCAGGGTCATGGGATTGATCCCCACGTTGGTCTCTGTGCTCAGTGTAGAGTCTGCTTCTCTCTCTCCCTCTGCTCCTCCCCCAGCTTGTGTGCGCTCTCTCTCTCTCACTCTTAAAAAAAAAAAAAAAATCTAGATATTAAAAAGCTATACAAAGATGTTCATCATAGTGTGAAAGTTATAATATAAATGTCTAATTCTGGGGGGATCAGTAAGTAAATTATGGTATATGGTAAGAAAAACTTAAATAAACATTAAGAATAGTATTTATAAAGAATGTAAATCTATGGATATGAAAAAGTGGATCCAAATTATAGACATGGCATAATTATAACAGTGGAAAAATAAAAACAAAAACTAGAAAAGACTACCCTGAAAAAACTCTTATACACGTACACAAGATGATATTTTTGAGAATGTTCAATGTAATACCATTTGTAATGGAGAACTACTGAAATATGCACTGATAGGAGAATGATTCACTATAGCTCTACACTGAAATAATAACTTTATTTCTTTTAAAGATTTTATTTATTCATTCACGAGAGACAGAGACAAAGGCAGAGACACAGGCAGAGGGAGAAGCAGGCTGCATGCAGGGAGCCTAATGCAGGACTCGATCCTGGGTCTCCAGGATCACACCCTGGGCTGAAGGTGGTGCTAAACCACTGAGCTACCTGAGCTGCGTAGTTTTTTGTTTTTTAGAATTTTATTTATTTATTCATGAGACACAGAGAGAGTCAGAGACACGGCAGAGGGAGAAGCAGACTCCTGTGGGGAGCCTGATGGGGGACTCGATCCCAAGACCTGGGGTCACGACCTGAGCCAAAGGCAGATGCTAAACCGCTGAGCCCCCCAGGTGCCCCAGGGTCCTGGGTTTGACAAAGCCCAGACCAGAGTCAGGTTCCCTGCTCAGTGGGGAGTCTGCTTCTTCCTTTCCCCACCCCCTCCCCTGCTTGTGTGCATGCATTCTCTCAAATAAGTAAAATCTTCAAAAAAAAATTTCACAAAAAACTAAATAAACACTAACACTAAAAGGAAATACACAAAACAGGTCTGACTTTAAGTAATTTCAAAAATTTCTACTTTGGGGAACCCGGGTGGCTCAGCGGTTGAGCATCTTCCTTTGGCTCAGGGCGTGACCCCAGGGTCCGGGGATCGAGTCCTTCATCGGGCTCCCTGCATGGAGCCTGCTTCTCCCTCTGCCTGTGTCTCTGCCTCTTTGGGTCTCTCATGAATACATAAATAACGTCTTAAAAAACATTTTTTTTTTTTTTTTTTTTTACCTCACCAATGTTTTCCAAAGTTTAAAATAATCAGCAACTTTTATGAGAGCTGACACTGCTTAACTCAACCTCGTGGATTTGGAGAGATACCTGAGTTAGTCCCTCAAGGTGAGTAAGAGGTTATCAAGCAAAGTTGAGGAACAGTGTTGTAGGCAGAGGGCACATAAAGGTCCAGAGATATGAAGCAGTTTGGTATCACTAGTCCATTAAGGGCCAAAAGGGGACTGGCAGGCAATAAGGCTCAGGAAGGAGACTAGGGCAATAAGGAGCTTGCTTGATGACAGGTAAGGAATCTGGAATAAATTCTGTGATCCACAGAATCCTGTCCAAACCTCTGCCACAATACCTAACACCGTTGACTGAAACAATCTGCACATCGGTCTCCCTCACTGGTCTACACTAATAGCACAGGGCAGAGACTGCATACACTGTACACGCCCAGGATTCACATGCTGAACTAGCCTCGTCCCAAAAGGACCCGTGAAAAAGAAGAGGATGCCTACCGTGAACACTTTTAAGGCAGCGCAGTGCAGTTCAGGGAAGGGTTGGTTACTGATACCACGGAAGAGCTCCAGAGGATCCCGAGATAAAGCAGAGAACCAGGATTCCGTCATCCGCAGGAGGTCCTCAGTCTGCTGCTCAGGCTACAGGACAGAAAGGAAAAAATCTCAAGCCTTCAGAAGTCAGGAAGTCAGGAAGCCTGGGTTTGATGGCACGCCGTCCTTAGTCAGCTACGTGACCTCTAAGTCTGGGGCATCCGTTCCCAAACCTAGCTCAGACCTCCCCGGCTGCTGTTTCCTGATGGGGTTGATTAGACAAATTCTAGGGTCTTCTCTCTCCAGGTCTAATCCTGGATGACTCCACTTTAACTTAAAAAATGTCGCTAGTAATATAGTGAGGATCTTCTTTACTAAAAGTTGAGTAACACATTAAGTTAACCAGTGTTATGTAGACTTATATATATTTATTCTCCCAAACATATCCCACTGTCCTCCATTAATTTCCCAATCTACTCACCGGTATATAAAAAATAGAGGAAATTGCATCCAAACACCTAATTTTGAGCTCTGTTGAGGCATTCTTTGCTTGATAGCCTATTTTCATGAGCAAGCGTTCAAAGCGAGTTCCTTTGAAGGATAACAAAATATTTTTATTGTAGTAACATACACATAAAATTTATCATTTTAACCACTTTTAAGCATACTGTTCAGTGGTACTAAGTACCTTTTGATGTGCAACTGTCATCACTATCTGTCTCCTGAACTTTTTTCATCATCTCAAACCAAAACTCTGTATTCCTTAAGCAGTAACTCCCCATTTCCCCCAGCCCCATCCCCTGATAACCAGTATTTTACTTTCTGTCTCTGTGTATTTAACTAGTCTAAGTACCTCATGTAAATGGATATTTGTCCTTTGAGTCTGGCTTATTGCACTTAGCACAATGTTTTCAAGGTCCCTGCGTGTCACAGCATGTAAGAGACTTTCATTCCTTTTTTTCTTTTTTTTTTTTGGTCACATTGGTCCATGTCCAGTGTGGAGCCTAATGTGGGGCTTGAACTCACGATCCTGAGATCAAGACATGAGCTGAGATCAAGAGTTGGGACACTTAACCAACTGAGCCAGCCAGGCGCCCCTCATTCCAATGTATGACTGGATATCTCATCATATGTATATGCCACATTTTGTTTATCCACTTGTCCATCAACAAAATTTGGATTTTTTTCTCGTTTTGGCTATTGTGAATAATGTTGTAAATACAAGTGCACAAATATCTTTTGAGTTCCTACTGTCAATTCTTTTGGGTGTATATCTAGAAGTCTATTTGTTGGATCACATGGTAATTCAATGTATAATTTTTTGAGGAACCACCATAATGTCTTCCACAGCGGCTATACCGCTTTACAGGCCCACAAAATATGTACCAGGGTCCTAGTTTCTCTACATCCTTTGTTAGTGCTTGTTATTTTCTGTTTTTGTTCTCTCTCTCTCTCTTTTTTTTTGTCATAATAGCCATCCAAATGGGTATGAGGTGAACAATGAGATTTTTTAAATGTATGCTTTCAGGGACACCTGGGTGAGCATCTGCCTTCGGCTCAGGTAGTGATCCCGGGTTTGGGGATCGAGTCCCACATTGGGCTCCCTGCAGGGAACCTGTTTCTCCCTCTGCCTGTGTCTACTTCTCTCTCTGTGTCTCTCATGAATAAATGAATAAAATATTTTTTTAAAAAGTATGCTTTTATATTACTGACCTCTAGCAACCTACACAAAAAAAATTAAACATGTAGTCAGAGACCAAGTGATAGGCCTAAAACATGTTCATATGCAAAACAGCATGTATTTAGGATAAACTGCAGAGGATTTGAAATTAAAGGACCTAGATTTGAGTATGAGATGCCCCACAGTCTGTATCTTAAAAAATCTTCTTGACTTTTTTGAATTTCAGCTACCTTATCTATAAAATGAGAATGCCGTAGTATGTTCTTTGCAGGACTGAAAAGGATTATATCATAGGTAAAAGCACTTGGAAAAGTATATATAACAAGGATACCAGTTGTGATACACAATAGTATACTAATTTTCAATTCAAGATTAACTTCATAAGGGTTTTAATGGTGCCCATATTATTTTTTGTAAAGAATTCAGAGTCCTTTAAGACACTCATGGATGTGGGATCCCTGGGTGGCGCAGCGGTTTGGCGCCTGCCTTTGGCCCAGGGTGCGATCCTGGAGATCTGGGATCGAATCCCACATCGGGCTCCCGGTGCATGGAGCCTGCTTCTCCCTCTGCCTATGTCTCTGCCTCTCTCTCTCTCTCTCTCTCTGTCTCTCTGTGTGACTATCATAAATAAATAAAAATTTAAAAAAAAATTAAAAAAAAAAAAAAAAGACACTCATGGATGTGCCTTTAAGACACTCATGGATGTGCCATCATTCTGAACATAAAATTTGGAACAAATTTTTGGTTTTTTCTTCTAGGATATTACAAATATAAAACAAATGTATATTTTCAATTAAATATTCACAATCCTGGGGATCCCTGGGTGGCTCAGCGGTTTAGCGCCAGCCTTCAGCCCAGGGCGCGATCCTGGAGTCCTGGGATCGAGTCCCGCATCAGGCTCCCTACAGGGAGCCTGCTTCTCCTTCTGCCTGTGTCTCTGCCTCTCTCTATATATCTATCATGAATAAATAAACAAAATCTTTAAAAAATAAATAAATATTCACAATCCTGAGAAGCAATAATTTACCCTTTTTATGAATAAAGAAAACAAGCCTATAGTAATTAAGTGAGGCTATGATCAAAAAGCCAAGTCAGTGTTGGAACCAGGACATGAATCCAGTCTTTGTGACTCCAGCCCACAGTCTCTGGACCATGAATACTACCAAGGAAGGTGTAGAGGGGACACAGTGTTTGGTCTAGCCAGTAAAAAATAAACAAAAATTCAGTAATAATTATGAGGCTTTCTAGGAAAGAGTCCAAGGTCACAGTAAAACGACTAGCATCTGTAAAAGTACTTTCTACAATGTAGTTAATACACCAGCAAGTGAGCTTATATATTGAATCCTCGTCAAAAATGAAGATACCCCTAAACAAGGCCAAGGAACGCTAAGTCATACCAACCTGTTTTTTGTAAAACTTGTTTTCCTTCAATGTTGGATCCCAGGATTCCAACTGTGTCTACTGCTACACCAATCATGGTGGGGTCCTGACTTTCTGTCATTTCAAAGACTTTTTCCACAAAGACAGGATAACGCTCACAGATCTGTTGAGGACTATCCATGATAGCCAGGTTTCCAAAAAACTTCACAAATCCTAAAGATATTTACAAAAACGTATGTTAATAGAAGAGGAAGACCCCACAAATTGTGGGCTGTATGTCTTCACAGAGATGGTAATGAACTACAGGCCAGGAAGGGGAGAAGGGTTACAGTACTGTACTCCACTGCCTGGCAATCACACAGCCCATAGGAGGCACCGAGGGACCTGTGATGTGAGGGTGTCAACAGAGCTGGATTCAAATATTGAAACAGTGTCATATGCAAGAGGAAGAGCAAAGAACAAGGACCACTGGATATGAATTACAGGAAGGCAAGTTTGGAGAGGTTGTTAGGAAGAAATTTTTTTAAGTAAGCTCTATGCCTGATGTGGGGCTTGAACTCAAGACCTCGAGATCAAGAGTTGCATGCTCTACGGATTGAGTCAGCCAGGCAACCCAAGAAATTTTTAAACAGAGATGTTTATCGGTGAAGTAAACTAGGCTACCTAAGGAAGGAATACATTTCCGATTTCTGCAAGTGCTCAAGAAAAACTAATTAACCATGTTCTGGAACAGCATGGCTGGAGTGGATCCTATATTAGATAAAGATTCCAACAGAGATTTGCTCAATCTATGAAACATAGTATAAATGTCAGTAGTTTCTTTTTATTTATGTTGCTTTTGACTAAGGTTCAAGGGAAACTATCCTAATGCTCTGAACAGCAATGGTATTTCCAGAAAATCAGAACCAATAATATATAGCTCCCAGGGCAATAGATTCCACCTATGGGGCAAAGGGTATCATCTAAAGGGAATCTGCTCTAAAGGAAAGGAAATAATCCCTGGCCTCTCCTATCAGAGATAACTCAGAAAAAACATGCACCATCATTTTAAAAGAAATCAACATTTCTTACCTGGCAAATAGAAGCTAGAAAAAGGGTCTGAATCTGCCCCAACAATTATATTAGAAATCTGATCAATTACTCCTTCTTGAGCAAGGTACTGTCGTCCATGATGAGTATATGCCAGTGATGTCACCATTTCTATACAGGTGGCTCTGAAATGTCAAGATTTTGCATGTGATTAGCAGAATTTATAAATGCTTTCATAGGCTATCTTACTTAATTCTTTTAATCAGAAAGGTCAGTGATCCTGGCTCTACTTTTTTTTTTTTACAGATTTACTTATTCATGAGGGAAACAGAGAGAGGCAGAGACACAGGCAGAGGGAGAAGCAGACTCCATGCAGGGATCCCGATGTGGGACTCGATCCTAGGACCCTGGGATTTCGACCTGAGCCAAAGGCAGATGCCCAATCGCTGAGCCACCCAGGTATCACCTGGCTCTACTTTTCAGATGAAGAGACAAGGATGAGAAGATTGCAGTGATTTGTTCTGAATCACATAGTTATTACAAGGTAGAGTTTAGACTTAAATTTTAACTGATTAGAGCTGCTTCCTAAACAATTTTAATTTTGAAATGTCTCACACATACAAAAGTAAAGAGATCAGTGCAGTAAGCCTCCATGTACCCACATAGTTATCAAGATTTTGCCTTGTATGAGATTTTTGACAAGATTTTGCTTTTCATCTTTTTTTCCTCCATTTTTGCTGAATTATTTTAAAGCAAATTCTAGGTATCCAGCCATTTATCCCTGAATACTTCAGTATGCATTTCTAAAAAACATCAATTATAATGCCACTTCCACATATTTTAAAAATTGACAAAAATTCTTGGTATCAGGGCGACTGGGTGTTCTAGTCTGTTAAGCAGCCAACTCTTGATTCCAACTCAGGTCATGATCTCAGGGTTCTGGGATCAGGCTCCACATGTCAGGCTCTGCACTCAGCTTCAGGATTCTTTCCCTCTGCCCCTATCCCCGCTCTTGCTCTCTCTCTAAAATAAATAAATCTTTAAAAAAAATTCTTAGTGTTACCTAATGCCTACCCATGGTCAGATTTCCCCAAATAATTTTTTTTAAAGTATTTTTATAGTTGTCCCCAAGGTATTTTAACAGACTATTTGCAGGTTCTTCTCCTGTATATTATAAAATTTGTATAAGGCTAAAAATATTTAAGGCTAAAAAATTAGTTTAAAAAACTAATTTTGTTATTAGGAATGTTTTGAAACAATGTAACTCAAATGCTTTGAAACAGTGCAATTGGTGACTTATGTGCAAATGAGTTCAAGAAATTTAGTCACATTTAAAAAACATGACAATCAGAAAATCACTTAAGGAAAACAAAAATCTGTGTGTGCATGAAGGTGATTAACTGTAGTGCTAATCTAACAGCAAATTATTTGAAGCAAAGTCAAGTGTTCAACAGTTAGGATATATTAGTAAACTGGAATATCAACAAGGTAACATTTGTAAGATATTAAAGGTGACTCAGGAAGTAGAGGGCTGGGAGTGAAGAGAAAGAATCAACATTGCTTGGAGGACCTATGTCAGCCAATGTATGGGTCTCTATGGCCAATTCATTTAATCCTCATGTCTTCTTTACAGAGTTGTTACTGTTCCATTTGAGACATAAGGAAACTAAAGTACAGAAAGGTTATAATACATTGTTCAAGGTCAAATAGCTAATAAGTAGCAGAGAAGCATGGAAGCTCAAGTCTTGCCCATTTTCAAAGGCCACTATTTCTTCTATCATGCCATAGTGCTATTATTTAACAACGCCAAAAAAATGTGTAGAATAACCTATTAAGTAATACAAAATAACAGTTACCCAGTGATTGCAAAAGCACACATGCCTAAGGACAAGGAATATGGTTAATCTAAAGTAGCTGAATTGTCATGGGGCTCTGCTAAGTTCCAGCATACTGTGACAATGTAACTTGAATAATTTCTTTCTTTTTTTTTTTTTTTAACTTGAGTAATTTCTAAAGGCCCCTTCTTCAGATTTTATTTATTTATTTATGACAGACACAGAGACAGAGAGGCAGACACAGGCAGAGGAAGAAGCAGGCTCCATGCAGGGAGCCCAACGCAGGATTCAATCCTGGGTCTCCAGGATCACACCCCAGGCCAAAGACGGTGCTAAACCGCTGAGCCACTGGGGCTGCCCTAAAGGCCCCTTTCTTCAGGACAGTGGTCAAGAGAGTGCTACCTAGGCCCAGGCTCTACTAGGGAAGATCATTTGAAGCCCCAAGGCTGTTTTCCGGATCTCAAAAAAAAAAAAAAAAAAAAAGACATTTGGTTTTAGAGCTCTCTCAGCCAACATACCTGACCAGCACATCCTCCCCAGTCAACTCTCTGAGGAGCTGGGTTACCAATCCACTGGTGGTACAGTAGGTTAAAGATTCTGGTGACACAGAAGAAATCTCTACAATTAACTGAAAGAAGAAAAAAAAAAAAAAAAACAGAAAAAGCAAAAAGGTCTTAACAGCCGCAAATCTGTTAGAGTTCATTTTAAATTAAACACAAGATTAGGCACTTTTGTATAACTGAGTTTTTAAAAAAATCAATTTTTTGTCTCCATAAGTAGAAAAACTTCATTGAACCCATAAGAATTACTTCGGCACAGAAATACTCTATTATATCTGATTGTATCTGTGTTTTTTCTTTTTTAAGAAATCACCAATTCATTAAACAGAATACAAAAGCCTGAATCAGCAAAATGATTGTTAAAAATCATTCATTCATACATTCTATTAGTCATTCACTCATTCCACAAGCCTGAGGGCTTTCTGAGATATAGGACACTGAAGGATTTTAAGCAGAGGAATGATAGAATCAGATTTGAGTTTTTAAAAGATCATACTGACTGCATCTGAAAATAGACAAGTGGTATCAACATGAGAAGAGACCAGTCTGGATGCAAATGTAGTAGTCCAGGTGAGAGAAACTGGTAGCTTTTTTTTTTTTTTTTTTTTTGGTAAGATTTTATTTATTCATGAGAGACACAGAGAGTGAGTCAGAGACACAGTCAGAGGGAGAAGCAGGTTCCCTGCAGGGAGCCCGATATGGACTCGATCCCAGGTCTCCAGGATCAGGCCCTGGGCCGAAGGCGGCGCTAAACCGCTGAGCCACCTGGGCTGCCCAGAAACTGGTAGTTTAAACTAAAGCGGTGGTAGCTATATCAAGGAAGAGAAATGCATGGTTTATTATTTTATTTTATTTTATGATAGTCACACAGAGAGAGAGAGAGAGAGAGGGGCAGAGACACAGGCAGAGGGAGAAGCAGGCTCCATGCACCGGGAGCTCGATGTGGGACTCGATCCCGGTCCCCAGGATCGCGCTCTGGGCCAAAGGCAGGCACTAAACTGCTGCGCCACCCAGGGATCCCCTATTTTTATTTTTTAAGTGCATGGTTTATTTTTTTTTTTTTAATTTTTTTTTTATTTATTTATGATAGTCACAGAGAGAGAGAGAGAGAGAGGCAGAGACACAGGCAGAGGGAGAAGCAGGCTCCATGCACCGGGAGCCCGACATGGGACTCGATCCCGGGTCTCCAGGATCGCGCCCTGGGCCAAAGGCAGGCGCCAAACCACTGCGCCACCCAGGGATCCCATAAGTGCATGGTTTAATAAGTAAAACTGACAGTATGATGACCTAATGGATATGTGGTAGGGAGAGCAAGGCCTCATGCAGAGCCAGTCTGTTGCTATTTTTTATTAGAGCATGGGCTGGGTAAAGAAGCTTAGGAGTTTAGGGACGCCTGGGTGGCTCAGCGGTTGAGTGTCTGCCTTTGGCTCAGGGTGTGATCCTGGAGTCCTGGGATCAAGTCCTGCACTGGGCTCCCCTGCAGGGAGCCTGTTTCTCCCTCTGCCTGTGTCTCTGCCTCTCTCTCTGTGTCTCTCCTGAATAAATAAATAAAATTAAAAAAAAAAAAAAAAGAAGAAGCTTAGGAGTTTGGTTTGAGTATGAGTGTGAGGGGCCTAGAATACATAGGTCCAAAGGGGGAACAGTCAGTAGGCAGTTGGACATGAAGGTCTGAGTTCAGAAGAGAGGTCTGGGTTGGAGGTCTATGAAGTCATCCCATGTAGATGGGAACTGAAATCATAGGATGAATAAAATTGCCTAGAAATGAATGTATAATGAGAAGAGGGTTTGGGAATTTACCTTCATGAATTCCAAAAATTAAAAGTTCAACAGAGGATAATGAACCAGGAGACAGAGAAGAAACAGCTAGAGAGGCAGAAGGGAAACCAGGATAGCATGGTATTAAGATATGCCCAGTAAGAAAGTGTTTTAAATAGGGAATCAGACTGTCAAGGGTTCCATTTTGAATATGCAGCCTCTTAACTATATGGCTTGGGTCAGCTACTGTATTAATAGTGAAGTCAGTGATAATCATGTGTAGGGTTTACCATAAAAATGGACAATATATGTGGAGATTCAGCACAATGCTAAGTACAGAGTGGGTGCAAATGAGTCATTTCTTCATATTAGTACTATTTCAAAGTCCAGTTTTGACATTATCTCCTATTATAGTACTTTACGTAGTCTGCCATGATAATTTTTTAGATGACTGCCTGACACATTAGGCTGAGGGTTCACCTCCACGTACCCAGCTATTGAATATAGGGTCTTATAAAGACTAGATGCTCAATAGATGGATGTTAACAAGACATCTTGCCTTTCAGTGGTAGCTCTATTGCATTCTGAATGGCAGGCATGAGAAGGGGTGCCTGGGGGGCTCAGTCGGTGGAGTGTCCAACTCTTGATTTCGGCTCAGGTCACGATTTCAGGGTCGTGAGATCAAGCCCTGCGCTGGGCTCTATGCTGAGCTTGGAGGCTGCTTGCGATTCTCTATCTCTCTGCCCCTCCCCCTGCACTCACACTCTCTCTCTCAAAAACAAAACAAAACAAAATAAAACTGCCTGCTTTAGTCTTACCTCATATACTCTGTATCGAACGATGTCGTTTGTTTTCATTACCCTTTTCAGATCATCCAGCAGATTGCTTTCAAATAAAGCCTCCAGTCCAGCTTGGGTTAGTGATATTTTTGACAGGGATTTAATGGCCTTATAAGGAAAGAAAATACCTCTTAAGTCATAAAGATGCAGAATACTTAATACCTACTTCATGAGATGGATGTGAAATTAGTGTGTGGAATGCATCTTGCTCAACGAGCACTATGTTTTAGTTATCATTATTTTAAACTGAAAAAGATACACATAGTATTCCCTATAGAAAATGCATGATGTGGGCAGCCTGGGTGGCTCAGTGGTTTAGCGCTGCCTTCAGCTCAGGTCGTGATCCTGGAGACCTGGGACCGAGGCCCATATCAGGTTCCCTGCATGGAGCCTGCTTCTCCCTCTGCCTGTGTCTCTGCCTCTCTCTCTGTGCCTCTCATGAATAAATAAAATCTTAAAAAAAAAAAACAAAAACGGATGACGTAAATTTTCTTACCAAGCAACCTAATATAAGTTCCATGATGGATAATTTAGATATGTGTATTTTAGAAAACAGAAGGGGTTTACTGGTATTTATATGACACCATTTACTTATCTGACACCATCTATGTGAGGCTGCAAATTCAACTATACAAATCATCCATCCTAAACTTCCACCCCTCAATCCAGAAGGCCTTCCTTTGTTTTTTAGGATACTCTGTGTGCTTAGGCTGATGGTTCTAGGTGACTCACCGCTTTAGCTACAGACAGATTGTCTCCACCAATACAATAAACGATCTGTTTTAGTAATTCGCCATTATTTAGAATCTCAGTAACAGCATCAGAATTCTCAACAATTCTTCCGACCTGAAATAAAAATGCAATCAGAAATTCCCTTAGTGTGCATTTATCTTAGGGGTCGATGATTCAGCTCTAAGACAAGCCATTAAAAATTCCAAATGAAAAAAAAAAATTCCAAATGACCCAAATTCATTAAAGCTGAAGATACTCATGATATAGGCACAATACTGAAAAGAAAGACAAAAGTTAACAGTAGGTAAAAAATAGAGACACTCCAGTGAAAGAAGACAACACAAATTCTAGTTCTATCAATTTTTAGCTACAGACCCTGAGCAAATTAACTAACTTCTTTAGTTAATTCTTTACAGGTTTCTATCTGTAAAATGTGATCATAATACTTAACTGCAGGGTAGTTATGACGATGGAAGGAAACTAAATAGGATAAGTACCTACTATGGCGTCTAGCACATAAATGGTCAGAGAATCAATCAACACTTTCTCCTTTTTTGTTGAAATAATACCTCCAGGTGAGAAAAAGAAAAATAGTACTTGATGCCTCCTAGATAACTGCTTGGGTCCTAACATCTCAACAATATAATCCTTAGCAGCAACTCTTCACCCAAATAGTATTTTGGTTACTAGGGTTGTAAGAGTTACTGTCTCAATTTCTTGGTTTGGTGACCTTTACAATAGCACCTTTTTTATGCCCCTATAACAAGAGCTACTTTGGCAATTACTTCCTCTAGATTAGGAGCTCCCTGAGGGGAGGAAATAGGCTCTATTTATCTTGATAGCTCTAACAGTATATGGTACAATGTCTGGCATGTACAAGGAATTCAGTCAGCATTTGATGAAGGAGTATTTCAGACAATACTTACTAGAACCCCTTACTTTAGCCTGGATGCTCCTGCTTATAGTTAGCTACGCACACTAGAATAGACGAGACACCTCCTAGGGACACAGAGAGATCATGTTTTGTCTCTCTGTCTTTGGCACCCAACACAAGCCTGGTCCAGAGCAGGCGGTCACTAAATGTCAGTTTCCTTATTATGTGCTAGTAAAATTTCATACCTGGGATAGAGTCAGAATTTTTACGGAATCATCGGGGTGAGTCAGTCCCTTCTGAAGGTCAGCTCCGAGGTTCCGGGCTATGTGAACCGGCTCCATAGCTTGGAGCAATCTCTCCAGAATGGATACACACAAAGTGGTCTGTTCCCTAAAGGAAATGTCATAGGTCTCATTAGTTTGTGTCCGGCCAGGTACAAAGTAACAACCTGAAGCCTGGCTCAATGAAGGTCTCTTCCACACCAGACTTCCTTTAAAATACTAACTTCTACCAATTTATTAAACATTTACTAAGTACCTATTATGTGCCATGCCTGTACTGGTACTACCAAGAAGGATAATATATATTCTCTGGCCTCAACGAGCTTAGTCTAATGGAAAATACAGAAAAACAGAAGGGCAATTATAATTCAGGTGGGTAAATATTATAGGTTAGGGTTGGAAATTCTGGGAACTCAAAAAAGAACACAGGGATCAAGGAAGCCCTCCCAGAGGGGTAATAGCTGAACTAAATTTTTTTTTTTAAATATGGATTTTTTTTTAAATTTTTATTTACTTATGATAGTCACACAGAGAGAGAGAGGCAGAGACACAGGCAGAGAGAGAAACAGGCTCCATGCACCGGGAGCCCGATGTGGGATTCGATCCCGGGTCTCCAGGATCGTGCCCTGGGCCAAAGGCAGGCGCCAAACCGCTGTGCCACCCAGGGATCCCCTAACTGAACTAAATTTTAAGAAAAAGTGGGAATTATCTAGAAGAACAAAGGTGTTCCATGTAGAAGGACATGAAGGGGTAGAGGAATGAGGTAGTGTTATACATTCAAGGAAGTACAGGGAGCTCCATATAACTGGGGTAAGAATGGGAGAGAAGTGGGGAGAAGGTAAAAGGGGAGGTATGAACAGGGAGAAATGAAACAGGAAAGATGCACAGAAGCCAGACTCTGATGGGGTTTTTTATCATCTACAGAATTCAGACTTTTTCCAGAAAGCAATGGCAAGCCACTAAGTGGTTTTAAACAGAAAGTAACTGATGAGATCTGACTTGAGGAAATTATTCTGTATTAGTTAGAGAAATATTTTTTCCGTTAGAAGGCAGGTGATGAGGGATTGAAACAGTGTAGTAAGAGATAGAGAGGCGGGAAAAGATTCACGAGGAATTAAAGATGTGAATTAATCAGAACTTGATGACTACCAGTTGTGGATATAGAAAGTATTTCAAGAATCACTTTTTCTCCTAATGGGCAGTACGTGTAAATAGCTCAGGCGCTCATATACTATTAACAGGAATATACAATTAAAGTGATTTGACTTTTCTAAAAGTTGATTAAAGGACACCTGGGTGACTCAGCGGTTGAGTGTCTGCCCTTGGCTCAGGGTGTGAACCTGGGATCCTAGGACTGAGGCCCACATTGGGCTCCCCGCAGGGAGGCTGCTTCTCCCTCTCCTTGGGTCTCTGCCTCTGTGTGTCTCTCAGGAATAAATGAAATCTTTAAAAATATAAAAGTTGATTAAGCAATAGATGTAAAAAACCTTAAAAATGGACATAACTTTTTTAACTTTGGGATTCCACTTTGTATAACTGCACCTAAGGGAGTAATTAACAGTGTTTATACCCAAGATAACTGAAACCATATATCCACACAAGAATTTGTGTGTGGATATTCATAGCAATAGAAACAACCCAAATGTCCAGCAATTAATGAGTGGATGAACATAACCTAGTTTAATCATACAATGGGATATTATACAATACGGATGAAGTGTGGAAATATTACTCTAAAAGAAGCGGGACATAAAAAGCTTCTTTTTGATGGTGATTGCATTTATATGAATGTCCAGAACAGACAAATCCACAGAGACAGAACAGATTCTTGGTTGTCAGGGGCTGGGGGAGGGGCAGAGAGGAGGAAGGGGGAGGAGCGTCTGTTCATGGATATGGGCTTCTTTACTATTTTAACCATTTTTTTATTATACAGTTCTGTGTATCAAAGTTCATTCACATTGTTGGGCGAGCATCACCATCAACCACCTCTAGAACATTTTTATCTTCCCAAATGGAAAATGTGCTGCACTGTAGGAGGGATGCAGAGATGAACAGAATATGGCCCCTGCCTTCAAAGAATCATCCAACGAGAAGCAAACATGGAAAGAACCATACCATAATGCAACAGAGTCAAGCATTGTTAGCAGAAATAATGATAATGTGACAATGTCTCTCAGGAGATCTGAGGGCCAGTCACTTGAAACTAGAGTGGCCAAATGAGACTTTTTGGAGGTGACAGCACTTTACCTGAGCTTTAAAGAATGAAGGAATTTGGAGAGAGGGAGGGCGTTTCAGTTAGAAGGATTGGCATGCACAAAGTTAGGAAAAGTGCCAAGTCATGCACAAGGGAAAGTGTGCCACACGGTAGCTGAAGCAGACGAAATATTTATAGAGGATGGAGGGAAAAGAGAGGCTGGAAAAGTAGGATGGAAATATACTGTAAGGGCCCAAATGCCAGGAAAAGTCATGATTTTACACTGTAGACAATGGGAAACCATGGAAAATATTTGAGACAAATGACCTAAGAAGTTAACGGTGGTTGCTGTGTGGGAAAAACATGCTGGACAAGGAAGCTTCAAGGTAATGAGTCAGACTGATGCAAAGGCCTAGCAAGAGGGAGAAAATGAGGGCCTGAAATAAAGGACACAGAAAAGGGGGCACCTGGGCGGCTCAGTAATTGAGCATCAGCCTTTAGCTCAGGGTGTGACCCTGGGGTCTTGGGATCGAGTCCTGCATCAGGTCCCTGCATGGAGCCTGCTTCTCCCTCTGCCTGTGTCTCTGCCTCTCTCTCATGAGTAAACAAATAAAATCTTTTTTTTTTTTAAAAAGATCAAATACAAAGAGCTTTTTAATCAAACAGTACAGATGTGCATAAAATGAAAAAAGTCGCCACCGTAAGCCCGACCTCTATACTCAGAATTCTGCGGCACGTCCCACAGTCAGGGTTACACCAGCCTGTGTAGGGGGGTGGGGCGAGGGGGCCTGAAATATCAAAAAAAATTTTTAAAAAAATACGCCCCATTTCGGGATCATAAACTGCGGCAATGTTCCTTTTTCTCCAACAACACACGTTAAGAGATTTTTCCGTGTCCACGTAGAGAGATCTGCCGCGACTTTTCTCATAGCCGCACAGGGTCGGAAATCATGGGCTTCCTCCCCTTGCAACGGGTACTTCGGTTGTTTCTAGTTTCCCGCTGCCCCCTCCGTGGTGCGTTTCTCTCCCTAAACGGCACATTTTGGGAGCGGGCCGACCTGCGGCTTCGATGTCTAGGGGTCGGGAACAACGAACGTTTAAAATGTGGACGGGATCTTGCCAGACTGCAAGAAGATCACCCCCCCCGACTTTTTAAGAGACGTCATCCATCCATCCATCCATCCATCTGTTCCCGAGAGCCCGGCGGAGGGGGCACGGCGCCCTGCGGAGCCCGACGCGGCCTGGGTCGCGGGGTCGCGGGGTCGCGGCCGGGCCGCGGGCAGCCGCTACGCCGCCGAGCCCGGGCGCCTCCCCCCCCGGCGGGCAGCCCGCCCCGCTGCACGTCCCGCCTCCGGGGCTCCGGCCCGGGGCCCTCCCGCCGGCTCGCCGACTCCCGCGGCCTCCCCCAGGGGCACAGCCGGGCCGCTCCGCCGCGCGCCGGGGGCGGCTCACCGATGGTCCTCGTGGAGCAGGGAGAAGAGCGGGCCGAGGCGCAGCTCCGCCGCCGGCGCCCGCAGCTCGCCCAGCGGCACGGTCTGCAGCAGCGAGTGCAGCGCGCGCAGCTCCTCCAGCGGCGCCTCCAGCCGCGACAGCTCCCGCAGCAGCGCCAGCGCCTGGGCCGCCATGGCGCCCTCCCGCGGGGGTCCGGCTCCGCCTCCGCCTCCGGGTCCCGCCCCCGCTCCCGCCCCCGCCCCCGCTCCCGCCCCCGCCCCCGCTCTCGCGGCCGCCCCGAGCCTCGCGAGATCCGCCAGCGCGCAGCCCCGCCCCCCGCGTTCCGGCCGCACCAATAGCGATGTGGGGCCTGCGGGCCGCGCGCGCTCGGGGGCCGCCAAGCCTCGCGAGGCCCGCCGGGGCGCAGCCCCGCCCCCCGGGTTCCGGCCGAGCCCGCCGCCGCCCCCGCGGCCGCCAAGCCTCGCGAGACCCGCCGGGGCGCAGCCCCGCCCCCCGGGTTCCGGCCGGGCCCGCCGGCCGCGCCCGGCCGCGCCAATAGCGATGTGGGGCCGGCGGGCCGCGCGCGCTCGGGGGCCGCCAAGCCTCGCGAGACCGGGGCCGAGCGGGGTCGCGGCCGGGCGTCATCGGGGGCGTCACCGGGGGCGCCGGGCGGGAGGCGCGGGCCGGCTGTCGGGGCGGCGTGCGCGTCTCCCGCGGCGGGCGGAGGCCGCCAGATGCCCGGCAAGCGCCGCGGGGACGATGAGGACCCCCGCGGGCCCAAGCGGCGTCGCGGGCGGCCCCCGGGGCCCAAGGCCGGGCTGTCGGCGGCCGCGAGGGCGGCGGTGGTGGAGGCGGCGGCGGCCTGGGCGGCGGCCGAGGCCTCGCCGGGCGGCGCGGACGCCGTGGGCCTCCTGCTCCCGGGCCAGACGCGGGTGAAGCGGCGGCGGCGGGTCATGGCCCTGGAGGACAAGATGAAGATCCTGGAGAAGCTGGAGGAGGGCGCGAGCAACACGGACGTGGGGCGCCTGTTCGGCGTCCACGAGTCCACCGTGCGCACCATCAAGAGGAACGAGGCGGCCATCAGGGCGAGCATGGAGAGCGTGTCGCCCGTCTGCGCCAAGGTGCTGTGCGTGCCCCGCGACGCCAACATCGAGAAGATGGAGACCGCGCTGACCTTCTGGGTGGAGGACCAGACCATCGGGGGGCGGCCCCTGACGCTCAAGGCCATCTGCAGCCAGGCCAAGCGCATTTACAAGCAGCTGGTGGAGACCACCGGCAAGGGCAACCCCGACAAGTTCCATGCGAGCAAGGGGTGGTTTGAGAAGTTCAGACACCGCTACAGCCTGCGGAATTCGAGGCTGATGGGGGAGGAAGAGCCGCTGGATGCCCAGTCGGCGCCCAGGTATTCCAAGCAGGTCCAGAGACTGATCAGGGCCAGAGGCTACGAGCCGCAGCAGGTCTTCAACGCCGAGGAGACGAGCCTGTTCTGGAAGTGCATGCCCTCGCGTACCTTCAGGGAAAAGGACAAGAACCCCGAAAGCTTAGAGGAAGCCAAGGACAGGATCTCCCTCATTTTCTGTGCCAATGCCGCCGGCGACAAAATGATCAAACCCTTGCTGCTTTATAAAGACCCCAATCCCGCCTGTCTTCTGGAAAAAGACAAGAAGCGCCTTCCTGTGTTCTGGCGGTCACACCCCAAAGTGTCACTAACCGCGGCCCTCTTTTTGGACTGGTTTCATAACTGTTTCATCCACCAGGCCCGGAGTTATTTGATAGAAAAAAATCTCGAGTTCAGGGTGTTGCTGATTTTGGACAGGGGTCCCAACCACCCAGACTCCTTATTCTTTGCTCACCCTAATGTTGACATTGTGTTTCTCCCTCTGGAAGGCACTAGCTACCTTCAGCCGTTGGATCAGGGTATAATTGAAGCATTCAGGAGGTACTACACCAAGCATATGTTCGACCACTTTGCCGACTGTATTGAAAAAAACCCTTGTCTTACTTTGAAAGAAACGTGGCAACAGTACAACATTGCTGATGCTTTGGTGGTGATAAAAGAGGCAATGGATGACATAAAACCGGCTGCCCTTAATAAAGCCTGGTGGAAACTTTGGGATGATGTTGTGAACGATTATGCGTGTTTCCCCAGAGCTAATGAAGAAGTTGCAAAAATCATAGAGTCTGCAAAACGGATGGACTTTAAATTCCTTGACATCGAAGAGGGTGAAATTAACGAGCTGCTCAAGTTTCAGGCTTTGGCCATAACCGAGAGAGAGTCTGCATCAGTAAACACAGAAGAAGACAAGTCCCCGGAACCGGAGGTAAAGATGAATCTGAGGAAATTGAATGCTGTCTTACGCCAGGCCTCAGACCTCATTGATGCTGCAATTGATATGGATCCTTTCCTGGACCGAAGTTTGGCCTTTAAAAAAGACTTCAATAAATTGTTATATACTTACAAAGAGGTGCAAAAGAACCTACAAAATAAAGCAAAGGGGTTGAAGAAAGAAAATGAAGACCCGAGCAAAGAGGAGGAAATGTGGACAAAGGAGATGGATACAGAATCAGAGTCTGAAGGGGAGTCTGAATCTGAATCTGAGCCTGACTCTGAATCTCATAACGAGGAGAAGGTAGAGGGAAAGAGGGAGGATAAGAAGGCTCCAGAAGAAGATCCTGGACCCTCTGGCAGTGGCACTGAGACTCTTACTATATCTGAAGAATCTGCCAAAGTCATAAATGCAGAGTTGGACTTTTGGAATCTAACCCTGGAATTGAATCTGGAGAGAGTAGAAGTGCCTGAGTTAAAGGAAGAAGAGAATCCAGAGGCAGTTCCTTCCAAATGATAGCTCATGTCTTGCCATTCTTCCCTTGTTGCCCCAACATCCACCTTCATCATGACCATCCTTACCATCACCAGCCACACATCCGTATCATTTAGTCATTCAACAGACATTTATTGAGCATATGCTGTGTGGGGTCCTGTGCTAAACTTGGGGACATCATCTCAGGAAATCATCTCAGGATCTAAGGTAAATGGTCATTAACAGTGGCTGCATGTCTTACTAATGTAATAAGTATAAAAGGTTACAGTCTTGATTTTCCTGGACTTTGGATAGAAAGGTTTTCTTAGGACCACAGCCTCATTTTCTCTAACCCCGTTTTTCCACAGGTACCAAGTTCTTCAATCACAGATGGAGATTTTTCTGGGTTGACCATGGTAGTTTGAGATTACTTGCATTTATTTTTTTTGTTGGCTTGTCTTTTAGAAGGCTTTATTTTCAAGTAATCTCTACTCCCAACATGGGACTTGAACTCAAGACCCTGAGATCAAGAATCGCATGCACTGCCACTTAGCCAACCAGGAGTCCTGAAACTGCGTGCTTTTGAAAAGCTGACGCTCTTAGGTGAATTTTGTTAGTCCTCACTTTAGACCTGTGGAGGTGATATTAGCCCTTCCTTTACCAGCCCTCGCCCGCCAGAGCTCAGAGAGGTTACGGAATTGGCCCGAGTCTTCACAGCTAACCATGTAAATGATAAGACCAGGGCTGCAACTGATTACTGCTTTGTCAGACACTGCTGGAAGTGTGGGCCTTTAAGAAGTTTAGAGTCCCAAGGAATGAGACAGACAGTAAACGGACAATTAAAATAAACACAAAGGCTGTGAACTGGCAGCCTGCAAGCCAGATTTGGCTAACGGATGTGTTTTGTTTCGTCTCCCCAGCATACAACATTTCCCCGGCTCGTTAAGGTTCTGTTTACGTACAATACAATTCACCAATGTTAAGTGTATAGTTCAATTTTTTTTTAAACACTTGTGTAACCACTACCACCATCAAGAAATAGAATATTTTCCTTAAGTTAAAAAAGGTCACTTGTGTCCTTGTGTACTCAGTCCCTTACCCTGCCCCAGAAATATTTAAAAATTAAGATATTTTACATAAAAAAGCTGGATTAAAAAATTGCACACCCTGGCAACAGTGGTCTCTGCATTCCCGAAGGGCAACAGCCAGTCATTAGCTTGCTGCTTTTCTTGTTTGTTTGCAGCTCTCCATAGTTGCTCATGTTGAGTGCGGCAACAAGTGTGTACCAAGTGCCTTAGGGGAAATAGAGGACTGTGGGATTAACCCTGCAGAAAGCTGCTCAGAGCAGCTGGCCTAGAAAGATGAATGAGTTCACCGGGAGAGCAGGTGGGAACAAGAGTATTTTAAGCCAAGGAGAATTAGATGGGAGATCCTGGGAGGAGGAGGTGCTGTGGGGGATAGGAAGGCAGCTGTGTGTGTAGGTGTGGGTGTGCGCATGCGTGTGTGCATGTGTGCTTCACTTGTTTCTGTTGGCAGGATGGGCCCCTATGAAGTGGAAGAGTTTTGTGTATGTGTATTAGCATTTGTGTGCCGTGGTTTCTGGAAGTTTTACGTATCTAAGAAACGTAGATCTTTTTATCTGCACGTGTGGGGATCTTACCTTTTTTTTGTTGTTACAACGGGAAGGGAAAATTAGTATTTTTGCAGGGGTTGTAGGTCCGCCTGTGGTGTTTGGGTTTTTGTTTCTAGGAAGAGAACCGCCTAGTGAGAATTACTCCCTCCTTCCCTGCGCTCCCCCCACCCTCCTGGGCCAGCCTGGCTGGGGCCTGGCTGGGCAGTGGGGCAGGCAGCAGGTGGTGAGGGGAGAGGGCCGTGGAGGCCCCGGTGCCCGCCCATCAGCCTGCAGCCCAGCCCGAGTTTGCTAGGCTGTGCTACTAAATTCCCGGCGACGCCATGGACAGGCTGGGCTCACGGTGCCCTCTGCCAGGCAGCCTGCGGCCCTCCGTCCTTACGTGCCTCCTGGTGAGTGCCCCTGCTGACTCAGAACCCTCTTTCCCCTAAACCTCCAACCTGGATATTGAGGGAAGAAGGTGCATTTCTTTTTTCTACTTCTGGGATTTTGAGCTGGGAGCAGGCAGGGAGGCGGTGGCAGGGGCCATCCCCGGAGACACCTGTGTCCTGGAGAGCATAGTGTGCCTCTGAGGATGAGCAGCAACCCTTCCCTGCCCAGCTTGTGAGGAGGAGTGAGGGGCAGCCTCTCATTGCCTGGATGGTCCGGGGGCTGAAGGGTGCCTGCTGGCGAGTTCTCATCTAAGGGTCGCAGGGTAGAGTCTTCTCTTTCTCTTGCAGTCACCATCTCAGTTTTCTGCATTTGGGGAAGACTTTTGTTTTCTCATCTCTGAAATATCTTAAAATGTTAAAATTGGAAGTGGCCACAGAGTCCCGCCAGTGGTGGTGGAGGCGGCGGTGGTGGGGGTCGAGCGGGAGGTGGAAAGAACCAGAGGAGACGGTCAGAAGTCTTGCTGCCCACTTTTGGGTGATTTCTTCTCTGTGGCCCTTACCTTCCTCATCTGAAAAGTTGGCACAAATCAGTGGCTCTTAACCTTTTTGGAACTGTATAATCTATTTGTGTGTGTGTCTGAGTGTGTGAAAGTTCTGGATTTGTACCCAAGGAAAATGTATAAACACAGCATAGCCCTCAATTCCAGAGTATCACAGGTTCCTTAAAATTAGGTCAATTACAAGGTTAGAACCACTGGGTGGTTTCTGAGGCCCCTTCTGCCTTAACACAGATCATAAAGTCCATCGTAATCTCTTAAAAGCTATGTAAATATTGCAGCACCAAAGAAAAGACAATGAGATATGAACCAAAAGGATACACTAAATATTTTAAAAGAATGTAAAATTAGAAAAAGTGTATAGTGAAAGGTAAGTATGAAAATGTTATAAAGACTTCAAAAATTTTACTAAATATTTTTCTAAAATAAAATGTTTCTTTTGGGGAATATCGTGATATGTATATTTTCCATCAATTTTGTGCTCATAGAATGTCACAGAATATGTCCTAGAATATATTGTAGTGCACCCTTGGCTCCAGACCAGCCTCTCGTGCTTCTGGTACATTGTTGCTAGCTCCACAAACATCTCGAACCTGTACACTCCCTGTCAAGGGTGGGAAAGTCCTGGGTACGTGGAAATGACTGAGGCTGAAGAACTCATGCCTGATGGGGGAACGTGTAAACAGCTCTCTCTGCTTCACCGTGATCAGCGGCACAACGGAAGGGCGTGAGCAGCAGCCCTGGCCTCTACCTGCTAGATGCCAGGAGTATCTCCTCCCAGTGCAACAGTCAGAATTGTCTCCAGGTGTTGTCAGATGTCCCCCAGGGGGCAACCACTGGAGTATGTGAAGCTGAGTGATTCCCCTAAACCCATTCCTGGTCATGCTCACTGCAGTTCAGAGAATCCAGAACGGGATGCAGGAGCCTTGCAATCAAGTCTTGGTTCTGTCCAGAGTTTCTGTATGTTCTCAGTTAACCTTGTTTGTGAAGTGCGGGGTCATCTAGATACCTGAGGGCCCATTCACCTCTTAGCATTTTGACTCTGAGAGTTTCAGTACATCTTAGGTGAGTTGGTAGTTGGTCCTGTAAGCTCCGTTTTCCACTGATTCCTACTGGCCGAAATGTCCGAGGTCCTCCTTAGGAACGGCTTTTTGGTTGGGGGACGGGCCACTGCCCCTTTTGTCTGGAGTCTGTGCCAGACGCCACGTTAGAGTTGTTGGAGACTTACAGTGTTCCAGCACGTTCAGTTCTCTGCTCGAAGCCAACAGTGGGTGACTCCTTCACTGTTTAGTCTTAATAACCACACCTTGCTGGTGGATTAATTCACCGGTCTACAAGTATTTATGGTGAACCTGCTGTGTGCCATGAACTGCTCTGAGGATGCAGTGATGAGCACAGCACGGTCCTTTCTGTATTGGATTAGTGATTACAGAGTCTTTCTCCTACCTGCTTTGAACCCAGGGCAACTCTGAGGTAGGCAGCAGAAGCATCAGAATCCGCATTCTCTAGATAGCAGTTACAGAAGGGAGAGGAAATCCCCTAACCTTGTCAGAGGCCACAGGCAGTTAGCAGTGCCCGCACTAGGATCTAAATCCTGCTCTCTAGTGCTTTTATTTTTTTTCTTACAGTCAATTAAGTAGTCATTAAAAAACACGTGCAATAAAAGCTTCCTTGAAAAGTGTGGTTCTTTTGTTCTTGCACGGTCACCGGTTTAGTTCAGAGGACTGGTATTTTGACTTGGAGGTGTTGGTGGAGGTAGTAGGAGGGAATGAGCAACCCTGCCCAGACAGGCCTCTAGTCAAACTGAAGCTCCAAACATAAAAACGCTGCTCAGGCCCTGCCAAGAAGTAGGAGCCAGGCCCCAGGCAATAACGTGGGAGGAGTGGGAGGACAGAGGCTTATTTGAGTGAGGCCGGAGAGCCGCGGGCGGGGGTGGGGGGGTGGGGGGGTGGGGAGAAGCGCCCTTCTGTTCAGCCTGGCCTGAGTCACCGTGGGCCTCCTTGCAAGTTGTCTCTATCCTGCTACTGGCTCCAGGGTCTCCCGCCAGTAGACAGCCCTGGAATGGAAGCTGTTCTCCAGTTGTGTCTAGTTCCTCTTATTTTAAATGTTTATCATTAAAATACTAAGAACAATTGTATCTCGAGTGTCTTTTGCTCTCACGTTATCACTGCCATCTTCTTTGCTCGAGATCTTAAGGTCTGTTTCCTAGATCTCCCTCAGCTGCCTTCTGGTCACTCCTCTCTCTCTCCCGTTACTCTGCTCTCTGCTCAGCTCGACCATGTTTAATACTCCCCTCCTTAAAAAGCCTCTGAAAGCACCCTGTCTCATGAGTACAAACCTCTAACTCCTCTCTCTGCCCCTTTTCTGTGTAAGGCTAGCCCGGCTCATTCACTCCTGGCATATTCCTGCGGGTTAGGCTGGATAGCTCATCCGTCCTTAAACACCTCTTGAGTTAGTACACGTTACCGTTTACTAGGAGTACCTCCCTCTCCTCTTGTAAACCTACGTATTATTTCAAATCCAACTTAGATGGTACCTCTTCTCTGAAGCCTTTTCTGCTCCCTCAGGTACAGCCTTCCTGTAGGTCCCACCACCTCTCAGTTACAGCAGCACAGATTATGTTACCTCGAATTAGGCTCCCGTTACCCCTGGACTACCCACGGGGCCTGCACAGACACACGTGAGTGGAGGGCAAATTAACTCCCTACAGTGTCAATAGACGTAAGAGCCTATCATTCCTAATAATCCCCATAGGATGACAGCAGTTCAGTGGATTTCGGTTGGCATTACCTCCAACAGCGGTTTTGTCCAATAAGAATGGATTTCTGCTCATCCAGACTTGGTTCCTAATCGTGGCTTTGCCAGTTACAAGCTATGTGATCTTGATTTATCCATTTTTTTTTTTATCACCTGCAAAATGTAGAGGAAAATATTTAGGCACAAAAACTTTAAGTGCTAAAGCTCAGTAGAGATACCAGGAATTATTTTGTGGATGGGGAATGGGGCTGAAAAAGTGATGCTTAGCCCTGGTTCCAATTTGCTTGAGTGGGCAGACCGTGCATTGGCCATGTCGCTGCTGACCTGTGCTTTTCTTTCCCTGACATGTAGATCCTGACAGCTTCTTTCGTGTCATACCCCATGCTCAGGACCCTTAGCCTGCAGCTCCACTCAGCCGTCACCGGCAGCTATGTCTCCGGCACTTATTCCGTCGTCTTTGTGAACTGTCCCAACGAGCAAATTGCCAGAGAGATTGCCAGGTATGGTGAAGGGGCTTAGGTGCTGCCTAATGGCGACCACAGTAAAGTTAGGTAGCCGTCCATGACCTCCTGTCCTTACCGTGTGTGCGTGTGCGTGCGCGCGTGCGTGTGTGGTGAAAACTCGGAAGATTTGCTCCCGGCCACTTTAAGTACTCCTACTTATTTTGAAGTCTTGGTTTTGAATGTTTAATGAACTGCTTTTCTTGTGTAAATTCTTCTATTTGCTCTGGTTTTTGTCTCTCTTGGTTATTGACCTGCCCCAGTTACTATGTGATCGTGACCTCTCTCATCTTTGTAGTCGTGCTTGTGGGGAGGTGCAGAGCCGCTGCCAGGAACTGGCATCATGCAACACTGTTTTCAGTGTGGGTGAGGGCTGGGGACCCCTAGAAACTGCCATCCTGGCATCCTTAGCGCTCCTGCGTGGTGACAGACACCCCGTGACTGCTGCCTGGGCCCTAGGAGATTTCGGGGGCCTGCCTCCCGCTGCAGCATCGCCCCTACTCACCTTGACGGTTGCCTCCAGGTTGCTGCCTGCTGTGGCTCCCGCCGCCTCCAGACGGGGTCTGTTGCTCTCAGCTCCTGTGGCAGGTCCCCTGCACACTGCCCTTCATGCCTCAGGGCGCCCTTTTCTTCCTTGGGGCTTCCTTGTCGTCGCTGGTGCATAGTGTGTTCTTAGTGTGGGTGGGCACGGCTGAGTCGAGAGTATTTGCTGTGGTCTCTAGGTGAGGCTGCAGTGTCTGTGTGGCCCACCTGCCTGAGCTGCAAGTCTGAAGTGGGGCCATTACGGATCTGGCTGGTGAGCTCTCACTCAACCTGGTTTGTCTAGTATTTTTTTTTTTTATTAATGGCTTTGATAGAAAAGAGGCAGACAGGTTTAGTTTCCAGGATTTATAGAAAGAGAGTAAGCGGTACATAGTGGGGAGGCCCCCTCAACAGGAGCAGGCGGGAAGCCCAGCCTAGCTACAGACCCAGCATTGAGGCCGGGCTCTTTGCTCCGGACCAGTCTGTCTGCTCCGGGTGCTCTAGAGTTAGTCCGCTGGCTCCGAGTCCTGGGTCAGTTCAGTTCTGGTTCCTAGCAGGTTCTTACATCTCTTCATTGACAGATGCATTCTTTTTTTTTTTTTTTTTTTTTTTTTATAATAGTCACAGAGAGAGAGAGAGAGAGGGGCAGAGACATAGGCAGAGGGAGAAGCAGGCTCCATGCACCTGGAGCCCGATGTGGGATTCGATCCCGGGTCTCCAGGATCGCGCCCTGGGCCAAAGGCAGGCGCCAAACCGCTGCGCCACCCAGGGATCCCGACAGATGCATTCTTAAAGAATTAACTAGAAATAATCTCTTATTGGGGCCAGGGTGAAAATCCTGAATGTGGAGTCAGGAGACCTGGATTCCAGTGTCCTCTCTGGTGGCAGCTCCACCCGTGACCTTCTCTGGGCTTCGATCTCCTGTATGTTGAGGGAAGTGGATCACAGCGGGTATAAACACGTAAACCTACAGGCAGGCCCCTCAGTGAGCCAGGTGGGCTGGGGTGTCATGAGGGCGGGTGATGGTGGATAGCAGCCCTGGGTCTTCCTGTGTGTTGGAATGGAAGAGGGCAGCGGGAACTGTGTGGACCTGAGACGCGGGTGTCATGCCTCAGGGGAGTGGCCACTGCTCCGCTCTAGTTAAATGTGACCTTGGAGGACTGTGGTTCTCATGTCACAAGACTCATTTTCTAGTGAGAAGCTAGATAATCTTTATTTTTTGAGTGTGAAATATCCTGATAATAAATATTAGTAACAAAATAAAGACTTTTTATAAAAACGTTGTAGAGAGCATAACCATGTTATGTGGCCTGTGATTTACTAGTCTGAACCGTGCGGTTTCTCGAGGCCCTAGTAGCTCTACACGTCTCCATCCTGTGCTCTCCTCCGCTGAGCGTGAGGGCTCCGGCTCCCATCTGTGTCTGCGTGTGCGTGCGCGTGCTCGTGCTCTCAGTCAGCTGATGTGCTCTCTTCTGCCCTCGCGCTCTCTGGTTTTTTGTTTTTGTTTGGTTTCTTTGGTCATAGGGTCTTTTTGAATAACACAGTCCTCTATATTTCTAGTCTTTTACCTGTGGACAGGCTGCTGTGATTGCACCGGGGACTTCACATTCTGGGTCTTTGAGACAATGGGATTATTCTTTTTAAAGGTTTAACTCCCTCCCTGTGTTTCCTCACCACCTTCAGGAGCAATAAAGTGTAATTTCTCAGTGGACAATTGAGTAAGACTTGCCACAGTTGCTTAAACAGATTTGTGCCATGTGCCTCTCCTTACAGTCAGGGATTTCTTTAGCTCTGGAACTTTCCAGGGGAATGCCACATTAAGGTGGGGCCTTAAATAGAGCACTGTTGAGCCTGGAACTCATGGAAGAGAAAGTAGGTCAGTTCTCTTGGCAGCAGCTGAGGACAGGCGGGATGGGTGAGCAGGGCTCAGATGAGGTTTATCTGGCTGAGTCCAAGCATTTCAGAGAACAGAGACCTGAGAAAGGTTTGTCAGGGCCTGCCTGCTTCTGAGGGCGTCCAGTTTTGATGCTTGGGAATGTCCTTTGCGTGGGTGATTTGGTGGTGCTCCTGTTTCCGTGACACCTGCACTAATTCAGGCACGTCTGATGTTTTTGCTGGGGCTCTGCACAGGAATTGGAACATCACACCAGGAATTCCAACCCGTGTGTGGGGACTCTGTCCAGAGATATCCTAGAGGTCTGCAGAGTGGTGACTGTGCTCTTAGGACCATGGTAGAAACCTTTGCATGAAAAGAGATGAAAAGAGCCTATATTTGCCAAACACAAGATATGATGTGGGGTTTTTTGCTTCTCCTTGGCGTTACGGCTGTTCTGTGTGGTCACGTGGGTATCTGTAGATCAGAAGTAGGGGGTGTCAGCCTGATACATACCTGGGAGACAAAAGCAGAAGACGGTGGTAGGAAGGAATGACGGTGAAAGGTTGGAAACCGCTGACTGAACTGGCCCGTTACTGTGCAGCAGGACAGTCAGCTTGAGTGAGGGGGCAGGCCTGTCTCCGATATGTGCTCAAATACTTATTCTTGGGATGAAAGAAAGAACGTGGTTAGGGTCACACAGCCATGCACTGCAGGGTCGGGAGTGGAATCCAGGTCTGTGTCCTGTGTCCAGTGTTAATCAGTTCCCCTTCCCCAAGCAGACTGGGCCTGTCCTTAAAACCATCTTGCCATAGCCGCTTCCTTCCTTTTCTCCCCACCCAGAGAAGGACTAATGAGCAGCGCTGTCTTTAGGTGTCTGTGCATGGTGGTTATGGGATGAGTTGGTTTGAGGAGGGAGAGGCGCTCTAAATGGTTATCTGCGTAGACTATGGTTTCCTGGGTAATTCCCAGGAAGTCCTGTCCCTTGTTCCTTAAGATGTTGGGTACTTACCCCAGTGACGGTCCCTCTTTCTGTTGTAGGGCTATCTTGGATAAGAAGCTGGCTGCCTCTGTGAACATCCTGCCCAAGGCATCCTCGCTGTGAGTTTTGCTATCGCCTGTGGAAGGGTGTGGGGACTGCTGGGTCAGGCCCCGGCTGGTAGGAAGAGCACTGAACTAATGGGAGGTTGTCAAAGAGCAACTCAAAGGCATTTGCTTAATGAACAGTTCATTGTTAATTTATATTCGGAGGAAGTCAACTAGGGGATTTATAACAACCAACAAAAGCAAAAGTAGGCTGTGTATGGAGAAGGGAGGAAAAAGCTGTAGTTTAGAAATAGTGAATCTTGTCTGCACAGTCTTTGTTTAAATTAGTCGGCTTGCTATTAGCAAAAAAGTCCGACTGGGCATTCCATCCCTGAGTAAGCCTCCTAGGGATATCAAAGAAAATAATTCCCACTGCTTTTGAATTCTCTGGAAAACTTTGAGGGGTTGGCTGATGTGACAAGCTGTCTCTGTGTTTTCTCCCTTTCATTTCATTGACACCCTCACTGTCGTTACTTCTGGTCTATTCCATTTCCCTCATCAAAATACGTCAGCATCCCGGGACTAGCTGTGCAGGTAGATTGATGGACTTCTTTAAGAGACAGTGAGCCTCTCACCCCCAGGAACGTTCGGGCAGCTGCTAGAAGCATGCATTAGAGTGGTTGGACTAGATGACCTTTGGGGACCTGGCCAATGTAAACATGTTTGTGTGGGCTTGGAAAGATTGTAAAGTTTCCACCTTGGTAAGTCACTTGATTGGGCCAGGTTTATCATCTCAGCGAGCTCATCTTGTAAGCATAATAATATGGTTTTGTTCCCTTTTCCAGGTACTTCTGGAATGGAGAAATCGAAGAAGCCACTGAGATCCTGTTGGTGAGTGAGGATGGGGGTTGGGGCCTTGATATGGGAAGAGTGAGACCAAGGCCTTTTCCCAGGTTCCAATTAAAATTGAGCAAAGATCAGTCAACTGAGGTTCTTGCCCCAAAACAGATGCCCTAGGCTAATTTGCGAATGCATCAGTGCCCTGTCACCTGGAGGAGTGCTATTCCCGAGTGGCCAGGTGGACGAGTAGCTGCAGCACTGGGGCTGAGGTCTTTCTTAAAGCGGGACTTTTTTTCTTTTACAGCTAATAAAGACAAAGACTTCCAAGGTCCACGTGCTGTCCGGCTATATCAGGTAATGCTGGCCTCTCTTCTCAGCCAGGGGACGCACTGGGAACTAAGTGAATGAGCTTCAAAGGCAAGAGACCTGGAGCCTAGTCACCAGCCTCCCACATGACCCCAGGCATGTACCTGGCCCTCAGATTCTCTGTTTGTGCAATGAGAGGGTGGCATGGGTTAGTGGAGATAGTGGTTCTCCAAATTTTGGACTCAGGATCCTTTTACACGTTTAAATATTATCAAGGACCCAGAGGAGCTTTGTTTATGTGGGTTATATTTAAGTTTATTGTATTAGAAATTAAAACTGAGAAGCTAAAAGTTTTTAGTTCTTTTAAAGTAACAACAGTAAGGGTGCCTGGGTGGCTCAGTTGGTTAAGCATCCAGTTCTTGATTTCAGCACATGACCCATGATCTCAGGGTCCTGGGATTGAGCCCCTCATCAGGCTCTGCACTGGGCGTGGAGATTCTCTCCCTCCCTATCTCTCTGCACACCTACCCCAGAATAAACAAACATGTACACTAATGTGTGTCCCTAAAATAAGAAAATTCATTACCCTCAGTCACTGGATAAAATTATTCCAACTCCAAATGTTTAAGCACGTGCGTGTGTGTGGTGATTCACTAAGCATGCTGTCTCATGAGAACTTGACAGTGACTTTTTAACTGGAAAGGAAGCAGGGAATTATCACCCCCATTTGACAGATGGGAGACTGAGGCCCAAGGCCTCGTACATATTCGGTCTGAGAAGTAAAGAGAACTTGCATTGTGTGCTGAGGGCCAGGTGAAAGAAACGGAGAGAAAGGAGAGATCCCTGTGGGTTTGGATGGTTGAGGAAGAGCCTTTGAAGAAGGTCAGTGGTTGAGTTGGGCCTTGAGGGATAAGGTAGGCTTTTAAGTGATCCACAGAGAACTTTCTAGGTGAAGAGAATCCGGAGGTATTGGGGATGGTGGCTTGTTTGGGGAAGGCGCAAGACCGGAGCCCAGCGCTGGTCAGCATACCAGGAGAGTGCTTCCTGTGCCCCGTTCAACTTAATCCTTGGCGATCTAGTCACAGAGGGACGATTTTTATCCCCTCTTTGTAGGGCCTTTGGAGAAATTAGGTGATCTGTGCATAGTTCCATAGCTGTAAGGGGCAGGCTGAGAATTGGGACCCAGGACCGTGAGACTCTGAAGCCATCTGGCCCAACTCATCCCTTGTTGACAGATGGCAAACCGGCTCCGGGGCGGTGGGCGTCGGCGCTGGACGGCGGGCTGCCGGACACGTCGCGTGAGGCTTTCCAGTCGGGCCTAGTTGCATAGGCTGATTGTAATCATAGTCACTCACGGGCTCTGCTTTCTTTCCAAAGGTTGGTGCATCCTTTTGAAATCCCAGAGGTCTTCAGTCTTCCCGTGGACCAAGGAGATGTCCGCTATTTCAAGTGGCTGGAGGAGGGCATGGAGGAGGACTGAGGGGGCGCTTTCGTGTCTCCTGATGGCTGCCACCCGCCTGCAGCGCTGCACTCTGGGGACGGGGAGCCTCTCTCTGCTTCCAGGCACCTCTGGATTCTGTGTCTTTGTCAGCGTGGAAGCGCTAAGGAACTTGAGAGGCCGAAGGTCTGAGCCCTGAGGCTGGAAGAGGAGGCGGGTTGGTTGCTGAGCAAGAACCCGGTGGAACTTGTCTCTTCTTCATGCCTCAGGGTGGCCAGGGGGTGGGAAGGCGAGGACAGTTATGTGGGGAGGCCACGGGGAGGTGGCAGTGAGGGTGACTGTCCTCGGCTCCTTCAGTCACTGCGCCTCCAGGGCCCAGGATCTACTCTCCTGCTTCTCGGGAGGAGGAATGGACTGGTGAGCTACACCCGAGGCGTAGGACGAGGGTCGCCTTCTAGGGGGCTGGCAAGCACTCTGTCCAAGAGGATGAATTGCTAATGGTAGAGTTTCGGGACGAGCAGGGTTAATTCCTTGAAACTAAGGATGGTACTTGTTTTTCCTGAGTCTGAGGAGGTGGGAGGGGGCTTCGTGAATGTGGGTAGGTCCGGGGGCATAGTAGGTAGTAGACACAGCCTCGTGGCTGGGAAGTAGGTCCAGACGCTCCCCTAGCCTGGCCGCGACAGGTATCGGGAGGCTCAGGAGCCCCGCTCATCGGAGACCTAGGCCCTGAGCCCGTGCTCTAGTGCTCTAACCTTGTCACCTGAGCGTTGACGCTGAGCATCCTTAAGTGGAAAGGCCCCTAGGGAACTGCCAGACCAGTATTTCCAGACTTGTTCTCCTGGGCCTTAGAGGTTGACAGAAGGCACCCTGGGTGCTTCCTGGGTGGGGCTCAGGGTGTGAGGCCCCCACCTGTACCTCAGCCAGTATAACTGCCTTTTATTATTATTTATTAAGCTTCCTTGTAAGATTTGGGTTTTGAGGGGTTTTGATTTCCGTAAGTTTTCTTTGTCATAACAAAAGCTAGTAAACCAGCAGTCGAAGCTGCTCTCCGTTTTATAGATGACCGGAGGAGACAACTGCAGTGAGGCCCAGCCAGGGGTGGCGTGTCAGGGATGGTAAAGCCAAGCCTGCTCGCCCCGTGCGTGCTGCTCCTGCACCTGCTCCCCGGGTCTCAGGCGGAGGAGGGCAGCGAAGCAGAGCCCTTGGGGGTGAGAGGCCTGGAGCTGGGCCCCCTCCATGAACCGTCCCAAGGTAACCCCGCTCTGGGGAGACCCATGGGCGGCTCGGGTGGGGGCCCACAGACCTCTGGATTTTTGGGTCTCCCTAGAGGGAAGGGTATAGTACGTTTGGGGTGGGGGGGGCTTCCAGGCTCTGGTTCCGACACGGACTGTCCTTAACCCTTGGTTCCTCCAGAGATACGAGGGAGGCTCTCCCAGGCCCTGGCGTGAGCCCTGCTGGGGACTTAAGGCCGAGGCGCTTCAGAGGTCCAGGAGAGCCTTTTGTAGTAGCCAGGGGGACTCCGGGGGCTGCCTCAGCAGAGGGACAGAGAATGGAAATGGCAGTGTCCCTTTTTTACAAGTTTCTGATACACCAGGAAATTGTGTATGAAGCCATCCCGCTGAAAATGCTTTGGGGACCCCAGAGGGACAGCCCCTGTTGCTCTCGGGTTAGAGCCTGGTTCCTTGGCCTGGCCTTCAAGGCCCTTCAGAGCCTTGCCTGACCTCACTTTCCCATCTTCACCTTCTGCCTCTCCTTGCCCACCGTGCCAGGGAGATGGCCCCAGGGTGCGGGGTGAAGTGTTGCTGTGTCGGGGCGCCCCGTCAGCCTGGAGCACCCTGCTGCGCGAGCCCTTGAAGTCTGGCTGCTCCTTCGGAGGCCGGCTCCCCCGGCAGGGAGGAAGCTCTCCGGCCTCAGGGTCCCCCGCTATCCCTGTGTCCTGGGCAGCCTCCTGTTTTAGACCTTGAGCTGCCTGAGGTCAAGGCCGTGTCTGAACCTGCTTGATCTCTTGCATAGGGTTGGCGACTATTTCCCAAGTTGAGGTTTCAAGGATTTGAATAAAGCTTTCTCTGTAGCCCACGGTTACTAATTTATGGAATTGGCAAAATCCAGCCTTTTTCCTTTGAACTTTCTTAAAGTGGGACTAGTTCCAAAGGAGGTCTTCTCCCTATCTCTGGCCTTCGTCGGGGCACCTGTGCTGCCTGCGCACGGAAGGCTGTTTCCTGGGGGACCCCGGCTGCCTTGGGCACAGCTGGCTGCAGGACATGGACAGGAGAAGACAGACACCGGCTCCCTGTCTCTGCTCTCCTCGGGTCTCCACGATATTTTATCCTCCTTTTTCTTTTTTTAAATTCTATTTATTTATTCATGAGGGACACAGAGAGAGAGAGAGAGGCAGAGACACAGGCAGAGGGAGAAGCAGGCTCCTTGCAGGGGGCCCGATGTGGGACTCCATCCCAGGACCCGGGGGTCGTTCAACCGCTGAGCCCCCCGGGCTGCCGTATTTTATCCTTCTAACTCCATGTTCTCCTCGGCTGGCAGCTAACTCCTGAGATCAGAGCGCGTGACACTTAGGTGGCAGGAGGCTGTGAACTCCCGTGTCCGATTCTAGAGCTGATGCTCTTACTGCCTCCTTCAGAGAAGTGGG